>NC_135233.1:1026010305-1026635305 GCF_051348905.1 Ranitomeya variabilis | reverse complement strand
GTTTGGGATTAGGGTTAAGGTTACGGTTGGGATTAGGGTTAGGGGTGTATTGGGATTAGGGTTAGGTTTGAGGTTAGTGTTGAGATTAGGATTAGGGGTGTGTTGGATTTAGGGTTTTGATTAGGGTTATTGTTAGGGTTGAGATTAGGGTTGTTTTGGGGTTAGGGTTGTGATTATCGTTAGGGTTGTGATTAGGATTATGGATCGGGTTGGGATTAAGGTTAGGGGTGTGTTGGGGTTAGGGTTGGAGTTAGAATTGGGGGGTATCCAATGTTTAGGTACATCAGGGAGTCTCCAAGCACGAAAGCCAATTTTGTGCTCAAAAAGTCAAATGGTGCTCCCTCCCTTCTGAGCTCTGCCGTGCGCCCAAACAGTAGTTTGCCCCCATATATGGGGCATCAGCATACTCGGGATAAATTGGACAACTTTTGGGGTCCAATTTCTCCTGTTACCCTTGTGAAAATAAAAACTTGGGGGCTAAAAAATCTTTTTTTTGTGGAAAAAAAAAATATTTTTTATTTTCACGACTCTGCATTATAAACTTCTGTGAAGCACTTGGGCATTCAAAGTTCTTACCACACATCTAGATAAGTTCCTTGGGGGGTCTAGTTTCCAAAATGGGGTCACTTGTGGGGGGTTTCTACTGTTTAGGTACATCAGTGGCTCTGCAAACGCAACATAACGCCCGCAGACCATTCTATCAAAGTCTGCATTCCAAAACGGCGCTCCTTTCGAGCTCTCCCGTGCACCCAAACAGCGGTTTACCCCCACACATGGGGTATCAGCATACTCAGGACAAATTGGACAACAACTTTTGGAGTCCAATTTCTCTTGTTACCCTTGTGAAAATAAAAACTTGGAGGCTAAAAAATCTTTTTTGTGGAAAAAAAATATGTTTTATTTTCACAACTCTGTGAAGCACTTGGGCATTCAAAGTTCTCACCACACACCTAGATAAGTTCCTTGGGGGGTCTAGTTTCCAAAATGGGGTCAATTATGGGGGTTTCTACTGTTTAGGCACATCAGGGGCTCTCCAAACGAGACATGGAGTCCGATCTCAATTCCAGCCAATTCTGCATTGAAAAAGTCAAACGGTGCTCCTTCTCTTCCAAGCTCTGCGGTGCGCCCAAACAGTGGTTTACCCCCACATATGGGGTATCGATTTACTCAGGAGAAATTGCACAACAACTTTTGTGGTCTAATTTCTCCTGTTACCCCTGTGAAAATAAAAATTTCAAGGCAAAATATAATTTTTGCAGAAAAAATGCATTTTTTTATTTTCACGGCTCTACGTTATAAACTTCTGTGAAGCATCTGGGGGTTTAAAGTGCTCACCACACATCAAGATAAGTTTCTTAAGGGGTCTAGTTTCCAAAATGGTGTCACTTGTGGAGTGTTTCCACTGTTTAGGCACATCAGGGGCTCTCTAAACGTGACATGGCATCCGAACTCAATTCCAGCCAATTCTGCATTGAAAAAGTCAAACGGCGCTCCTTCTCTTCCAAGCTCTGCGGTGCGCCCAAACAGTGGTTTACCCCCACATATGGGGTATCTGCGTATTCAGGAGAAATTGCACAACAAAATTTATGGTAAAATTTCTGTTTTTACACTTGGGAAAATAAAAAAAATGGTTCTGAAGTAAAATGTTTGCAAAAAAAAGTTACATGTTCATTTTTTCCTTCCACATTGTTTCAGTTCCTGTGAAGCACGTAAAGGGTTAATAAACTTCTTGAAAGTGGTTTTGAGCACCTGGAGGGGTGTAATTTTTAGAATGGTGTCACACTTGGTTATTTTCTATCATATAGACCCCTCAAAATGACTTCAAATGTGATGTGGTCCCTAAAAGAAAATGGTGTTGTAAAAATGAGAAATTGCTGGTCAACTTTTAACCCTTATAACTCCCTAACAAAAAAAAAATTGTTTCCAAAATTGTGTTGATGTAAAGTAGACATGTGGGAAATGTTATTTATTAACTATTTTTTGTGACATATCTCTCTGATTTAAGGGCATAAAAATACAAAGTTTGAAAATTGCAAAATTTAAATTTTTTTTGCCATATTTCCATTTTTTTCATAAATAATCACAAGTAATATCGAAGAAATGTTACCACTGACATGAAGTACAATATGTCACGAAAAAACAGTCTTTGGATCAGCGGGATCTGTTAACGCGTTCCAGAGTTATAACCTCATAAAGTGACAGTGGTCAGCATTGTAAATATTGGCTTGGTCATTAAGTACCAAATTGGCTCTGTCACTAAGGGTTTAAAAGATAAGCCAGTTGAGCTCTTTATGTCCCAGCTGTGAAAAATCACATTTTGAGGCTTATGTCTGGAAGAGTGTTGCTACAGCTCCTCTGTTTGTCCTACCTCATAGCTCCCTCCTTTGACTGGTTGACAGGTCAGTGGCCATGTACCAGAGCAAACAACTTGTCAATCAGCCAAGGGAGAGTGCTGCTAGGTAGGGAATACAGCATGCAGAAGAGAAGCTGTTAGTGCATCATCACACACCAATGCACTTCCAGATACAACTTGAAAATGTGACTTCTTGTTCCTGGAGAAGCGCTTTGAGGTCATAAAGGGATCATTTGGCTTTATATTTTAAGGACTACGCAATCATATTAATGGCTTTGAGGGGGGTTCTGACAGGTTCCCTTTAAGGCCAACCCATGCAATTTAGATAGCAGTTTTGGTTTGGCCAATCACTTGGCCAACAGCTATCTCACTTGACTCCCATACGCAGGAGCACTTACTCTGTCGAGTGCTCCTGTGTTCTTTTTGTGAGATGAACTGCCAGACACCACTGGAGGCAGCTTATCTCTAAGATAACAAAAGGATCAGCAATCTGAAATTGGACATTCCAAATTCTTATCTCCTCCTAACAATTATCCACATACATATTGTCACAACTCTGTTGTTGGGTGTCACAGGACTAGGGGTTTCTTCTCTGTCCCTAATGCTAGGGGTGCCCTAGCCCGCTTTATTCTCCAGATTACTTCTGATGGTCAAAATGCCGGGGCCACGTACTTTGCCTTAGCTCTTGAATCCACCATCAGTTTCCACTCTTTCCCCACCCAGGGAAGAGGGGAGTAGTAGTGTACTATAATACACCAACCAGACTAACTAGGTAATATGAACAGGGATAAAGGAAAATACCAATCATATAAGTATACTAACATAAACAGAGGTAAACACCGGGGAGTGGAGGATGAGGTTAAACCAAAGTAGGACAAGAAAGGTAATTATCACACACTCAAAACCTAGCAACAGTCACAGTTAGTCTAATGTGTATGGGGGCCTTTAGACAAGGGAGGCCCAGGTGTACTGTTATTTCTATGTCTCCCACTGCTAACCTGCTGCTTGTGGGCAATCGTTCAGAATAATCAGATACGGTGTGGTTTGATGGGATCGATCCATGTAAGTAACCAGAAATAAACTGTTTTTTTTTTTGCTTGTTTTTCTCTCTGTATAATGGAAGATTTTTTGCACGGATTGTTTCGAACGATTGTCATACTGAGGTGAAAAAAGTTTGTAGAAACTAAGGGCATAAATTAAAGTAATCTTGGTAGGAAAAGCTCACGCATATGTAGATTGAAGACTTCTAGTGCACTTGAAATGCTTGATGCAAATGACCTTCATTAAATATCCTTGATTTGATTTAAAGAGTAAAGCAGAAAGACAACTATTGAAGCTCACGTCACAAGTCTCCAGCTTCTGCTTTACACGCAGAGAATTAGCAAACTATCACAAAGATGGCAAACAGTAATCACTTCAAGTATCATTTCTATTAGTCAAATATCCTTGGATAGATGAAAACTGATGAGGTCAATATGTTTTTTTTTGTCTGGTGATCTATGCAAGCGAATGACAGCAGTCTGTGAATTTCAGCTGAACAGCAAGTCCCCATCAAGGCCAATTCTCATGCAAATAGAAATTATTTCAATAATAAAACTGACTGTATAACTGAATAGTCTGGTAAAAGAGTATAAGGAAAATGTGAATTGGAATGTAACTTCCAATACTGAGTATAGGAGATTGACCACAAGTTTATCACGATAATACTGAGTGCAATGGGTCAGACACTATCCAAAAAACAAGAAAACAGGTGACCCTGGATATGAGAACATTTAGCTCATCAGCACGTTTGGTGGTAATTACAGCTCTTTTACATGGAATCTGTCACTAGGTTTTCCCAATATAAAGTATGGCCATCACCTGTAAACCCTCTGTTACAGTATACTAGAATGCTGTATAGAATACTAGAATGCTGTATATATGTCCACAATCCGCAAAAAATAGCTTTCATTACATCTACAGATGGAACGGTCCTGTCCAATGGGCGTCACTGGTCTTGATCCGGTGCCTTCTCTCTTTTTACGATCAGCATCCTCCTTCCCTGCTTCATGTGAACGACGTGTCCTACGTCATCCACACAGGCGCCCTTCTCTTTTCCCTGCTGATAGAAGTTAGGTACTGTACAGTGCATACGAAAGGGAAAGGGCAAAGAGCGCCCATATACTGTATGTATTCCAAATTAGTATTGGTATACACGTTAATTACAAAACCCAAAAATCATGTCCTCCTCCTTGAATTGTTTTTCCATCTTTTTGAATACAAAATGATTGGTGTGATCCAAAACTACTACTTGTTGTGCAAAAAACAGGCCCTCGAATGGCTACAGTATGCAACAGGGAATAAAAAAAAGGTTATGGCTCTTTGAAGAAGGTCAGTAAAAAATGAAATTACAAAAATGAAAAATTCCCTGGTGTTTAAAGCATATTTTTATAATTTGTTGAAACAGTTGCCTAATCTAAGGGCATAAAAGGAATGAGTATTAAGGGTCTAATATAGTGCTGGTGGTACATTATAGGGTTAAATCCTGATATGTTCACTTTAAGTTGCATATTTCCTTTGCGTGATTATCACTGGGATCTTGGGACAGCTTTCTATGTTTTTTGTCCCCAATGAACCCATGGTTTTTCATAGTAGAAGATCATATTTATTTTGAGAATCCTCCCTCCCTTATTGAATGAGTGGTAGTTTGATTGTTTTAATGTAAGGATTTACACAACTAGTGAATATGAGTGGAGTGGACCCTAGGGCAAAATCTCTAAAAAAGCAACACTCCAATATCATTCATAATTTACACTGCTGGTTTCCATAAATAGTAATAAGGTAAGTTTTGGGCAAATGCACCCTCTGTTAATGTGCAGGAGTTAGAGTAAGCAAACAGGCACCCTCTTTTGACAGAAGGGTCCTTGGCTCCCCAGTAAGACACTGATGTGACTCAGGACTGTTTAGGAACAAATCATTTTATTTTCAGTTTTTTCCAATGTGGAAGAATACTAATCACAGTGTTGTGATGGACCACCTTGATTACTTTCTTCTCGCATGTATCCGTCTCTTACCTTGTGAGATGTAATGCGTTGACTTGCGCTACCTTCTGTGCTTCCTCATAGTCTCAATGCACACTGTACCTACTTCACAAAATATATTTTGAACACACATAGATATGAGTGAACTTGTTCGGAAAACATTTGCCAGTCTCAAATTCGCACGAACCCTGCACATTCGGATATGTGTTCGGATTCCTGAGCATTTTCCTCAAAATTGCCAAAATTCGTCAACGTTTGGTAAATGATCGTGTTTCCACTAATGCTTCTGTTAGTACTTTGGCCAGCATAGTGGTGCTGTATGATGATGAGGGTGTTTATTCTCAGCTAGTTCAGATAGATAGGATCCTGTGTCAAATCAACCTTCCAGCATAAAAATCTGGAGTGCTAATTCTGCGGTGCAGCCACAAGTCCCGACTTCAGCATCTAAACGAGTCCACATTTCAGCATATAAATCCTTTGTGCTAATTTTGTGGTCCAGCCACCAGTCCACATTTCAGCATATAATTCTTTTTTGCTAATTCTGTGATCAAGGTACATTATCTCAGCAAATAAATACTGATTGTTAATCTAGTGATAGGTGACTGACAGGTCTGAGCCTAGGGTTGTGAAACATCTAGTTAAAAGAGGGGAAGGGTACATCCAACATTATTATTATTTATTATTTATTTATATAGCACCATTAATTCCATGGTGCTGTACATGAGACGGGGCTAAATCAAAATACAAATATCACTTACAGTAAACAAAACTAACAATGACAGACTGATACAGAGGGGAGATGACCCTGCCCTTGCGAGGCTTACATTCTACAGGATTTAGGGAAAGTGGACAGTAGGTCGGGGGTTGCGGTAGCTCCAATGGTGGTGAGGTGGTCATGTGGTCATAACAGGTTGTAAGCTTCTTTGAATAGATGGGTTTTCAGGTTACGTTTGAAGGATCCAAATGTGGTGGATAACCGGGCTTGTTGGGGCACAGAATTCCAGATGATGGGGGATATTTGGGAGAAGTCTTGGAGGTGATTGGGTGAGGAGCGAATAAGCATAGAGGAGAGAAAGAGGTCTTGGGAGGACTGGAGATTATGTGAGGGAAGATATTGAGAGATTAGTTTGGAAATATATGGAGGAGAAAGGTTATGGATGGCTTCGTAGGTCAGTGTTAGTAGTTTAAACTGGATACGCTGGGAAATTGGGAGCCAGTGAAGGGATTTGAAAAGAGGGGAAGCAGGAGTGTAGCAGAGAGAGATTAATTAGTCGGGCAGCAGAATTAAGGATGGACTGGAGGGGTGTGAGAGTGTTAGAGGGTAGGCCACAAAGGAGGATGTTGCAGTAGTCGAGGCGAGAGATGATTAGGGCATGCACAAGCATTTTGGTATAGTGAGGGTTGAGGAAAGGACAGATTCTGGAAATATTTTTGAGCTGGAGGTGACAGGAGGTGGCGAGAGGTTGGATGTGCGGTTTAAAGGACAGGGCAGCAGATTACTGGGGCGGGCGAAAGTGTGAATTCATTTATTGTGATAGATAGATTAGGTAGGGAAGGTGTGCAAGATGGAGGAAAGATAATTAGTTCGGTTTTGTCCACATTGAGTTTGAGGAAGCGAGAGGAGTAGAAGGAGGATATGGCTGATAGATACTCTGGGATTCTGGAGAGCAGAGAGGTGACATCTGGGCCAGAGAGGTAGATCTGAGTGTCATTGGCATATAGAGGGTACTGGAAGCCATAGGACTTTATGAGTTGTCCCAGGCCAAGTGTATAGACTGAGAAGAGGTCCTAGGATAGAGCCTTGTGGGACACCAACTGGGAGGGGGCGAGATGAAGAGGTAGTATGGAAGTGGGAAAAGCTAAATGTGCGGTTGGTGATGTTTGAGGAGATCCAGGATAGGGCAATGTCTTTGACACCAAAGGAAGAGAGGATCTGTAGTAGGAGGCAGTGGTCAACTGTGTCGAAGGCAGAGGACAAGTCTAGAAGGAGGAGTATAGAGAATTGTCTGTTAGCTTTGGCTGTAAGTAAGTTGTTTCTAAGTTTGGTCAGGGCAGTCTCAGTGGAATGATGGGGACAGAAGCCAGATTGTAGGCTGTCGAAGTGAGAGTTAGACGCTAGGTGAGAGAAAAGTTCAACGTGGACATGCTGCTCAAGTAGTTTGGAAGCAAATGGGAGCAAAGATATGGGGTGATAGCTGGATATAGCGCTCGGGTAAAGGGAAGGCTTTTTGAGGATAGGTGTGATTGTGGCATGTTTGAAAGCAGAGGGGAAGATACCAGAAATTAGTGATAGATTGAAGAGATGAGTAGGAAAAAGCGAGGTCGTGTTGAAAGGGGGATCGGTTAGGTGTACTTGGGGTAGGTGGTAATGTTACTGCAAGCTCTACTGAACAAACACCAGCTCGTCCAATTCAAAGACAACTGACAACTTCGGTGTCTGACCCTAATTTTTGAAAATATTTGGACTCCAATTTGGATCTCCTTCATGTGTGTGTTGCCTGTAACAGTAGGACTCGCAGACCAGCATTCCTGAACTTACTTTCAGTCAGCTACCTGTGTTACTACCCTTAAATGTTTCTTACAATAGTAGTCTACGAAGCTGACATTTGTGTCACTTGACTGTGGCTGAGCAGAAAAGCAGTTTGAGCTGTTGCATGAGGTATCAGGGCTCCCAGCACAGCAGGCATACACCATTCCCTCATGCACCTTTTAATATTAACCTAAATTCAAAGCTTTAAATGCTGACCCAGACCCTGTCTCAGGCATGGCCCATGCCTGACTGCGGCACCATTATAAAATTTCAACTATGAGTCAATTGATGCCACTTTTCCTGGTGTTTGATCTTCATTTTTGGAAATGTTTGACTCCAAGTTGGGTCTCCATCATGTGTGTTGCCTGTAGCAGTAGGGCTCCCAGACAGGCAGGCCTCCACTTACTTTCAGTCCACTACCTGTGTTACTATCTTTAAATGTTTCTATCAATAGTAGTCTATGAAGCTGATATTTGTGCCACCTGAGTGTGGCTGAGCAGAAGAGCAGTTTAAGCTGTTTAGAGGTATCCGGGCTCCCAGCACAGCAGGCATACACCCCACCCTCATCCGCCTCTTAATTTCAACTTAATTTCAAAGCTGTAAATGCGGGACCAGACCATTTCTCATGCATAGTCCATGTCTTACTGGTGCGCCACTATAAAATTTCTACTGTGGGTCAATTGATGCCACTTTTCCTAGTGTTTGTCCCTAAATTTTTGAAAATGTTTGGACTCCAAGTTGGGTCACCTTCATGTGTGTTGCATGAATTTGACAGGGCTCTCAGAGCACTAGGCCTACATCTGTCACTCATCCACCTGTTACTGATCAATGTTTAAGCTACAAATGTAGGTCCAAGCCCTGTCCCAGACACTATCCCATGCATCCATGCTGTGCAAATATACTATTTGTACTCTGGGTCAATTGGTGCCACTTTTCCTGGTGTCTGCCCCTAATTTGATCTGTTTTGGCAGCTTTCAAGCCAACCTGAAGGTGTTGTCTATGCATTTGGTTTTGCCTACCATTTAATTTAATGGGGTTCGGATACGTTCGGCCAACTGTTCAGCAAACAGAACCTTAAAAGGTTTGTTCATCTCTAAACACACATCTCAACAACGGACCATTTTCTTTCTGGCTCCTGTCAATCACAATAAATGTCCGTCATCTGCTAGACTCTGCTGGCCTATTCTGGTTTCTGATCCCAGATACTGGACTTGCTGCTATCTCAGTTCCTCCACACTCAGAAGCCACTCAGCTGCTGACATTTCGTACATTACCCACTGTTTGGTGGATATAATCACTTCTTTGGGGTATCAGCCGTTAGTTCTGGGCCTCTCTTCACGTCACTCTGTGTCCAACTCTACACTTCCAAGTAGAAAAATGGGGTCATAGAACTCCATAGCACTACTCTCACTATGCTATAGCTTTCTTCTGCAGTATCATACAATTATGCTACATTCCATCTTACTACCCCTCCAAGTCATCCATCGCTCATCACACTTTTGTGCCAAATCAGTGTTACATGTCATACGTTTTCAATTACCTCCATGAAAAACCACAAACTAGGATACAACATTTTAACAATATGTTCATACATCTATTCATGAATCACTCACATCCCACAACTTTATAGGGACAACTTGGTTCAAATGTTATATTTCTATAGCACTTTTTATAACAAAGGATTCCCCAATTTGATTTTTCTGCCATATATTAATATTGACTCTTGAGTGCAGACACAGAATATAGTTCATTTTATCGCAATTAGCAGATGTCTGCCGCTATTCTGCAGCGCACTGGGAAAATGTATTGCTGTCACCAGTGCAACAGACTGGAGTTTAGTGCTATGTTTCAGCAAATAACACCTTAGTGTCAGGTGCCCAAGTTGAAATAGGGGGATCATTAGCTATATGTATTATGGGTAATAGCAATAGTATTTTGCAATTTGTGTACCTGTATGCACAAGTCTGCCACTAGGACATTAGTCAACTTATGGGACTTCAAAGTGAGCAAGCTAATGATCTGCTCAGTGATTTACTTTATTATCCAAATTATTGTAATACGTTTGCTTCTGGGATTTTATAAATTGTCATTTCTACTATGGGGACCATTTATAAAGGCCCTTGCAAATTAAAGAATGTTAATATAGCCTAATTGATACATGTGGACACAGGCAGTTTGCTATTCTGTGCTCTTTAAATAAAATGACTTGGCTCCATGGAATGCTAAGTATTTTCATGGCTCATATGTCTGATTTGTAAACTTTTGCTTTCAACTTTCTGAAACCTAAAGTTTAAAGATGGAAATTGTGGACAAAATTTAAGAAGGGGAAGCTATAGAAGCTATGGTCAGGACAAATACGATGATAACCAGTCATGGAAATAATGAGGGTTATTTCTGTCCAGAGGTAGCGTGTCCTGCTGGTAAAGCACACACTTTCGGATTTTAAGTGCAGTTGTTGTTGTTTTCCATTTGTTTAGATAACTTCTATAATTCTGGTCTCAGCACCAACTTATTTGTGGATATGGAACACGTAGGAAAAAGAAGCAAATTCTGCAAATTCTACCTGGCTGTATTTATTTCATATACAGCACCTGTAACTAAAGCAATACAGCATTGTATAATGACGCACAGTGGCACATAAATCTAAAGAGAGTGGGTAAACAGGACCATTCATAGTGCAAAAATTATATTGCCATGAATAGTACATGTACAATAGTACATACTGAATACACATATAACATTCCTAACAGTGCCATAGCTACTAGAGGATCAGGGGTGGCAGCGCCCCAAGCACGTGCCAGTCATAACTATTCACAGAATACAGACACAGCTAAAACCCATGGAAGATCAGCTAGCACAAGGATCCTTGCTTTACCATTCTTCATCTTGAAGACAGCAGCATGCGTTCGGCCTTTGCCTCTTAGGATGGTAGATGGAGATGAGCAGATCTTTTGTAATTACACTCTAAAGAAGAGAGATGATCCTGCTGACCATATGTCAGAGGCGGCAGACTGTCGTACTGCATCTGGCTGCAGAAGGTCTCAAAATTTTGCTTTGCAGACTTCTTCCTGGTCCTTCTGTCTCTATGACCCAGTGGTAACCTTCCTCCGACTCTAATGGACACACATGGACCTGGATGTTTTTAACTCCCAGCTTGCTGCTGGGAGTTGCCGGTGATATTTCTATTTCCATTTCACTGTTGAGGCTTGGAGCTAAGCAGTCGGCTATCTTCCTCTTTGGTGTTTGGAGGATGTCTGTGATTCTCCCTGTGTCTACTCAAGCTAAGTGTTCCCCTTGTTTGTGTATCCCATCTGTCTTTATTCATAGTGGGGATTGACCAGCATTCATCCTGTCCTTCCCTAAGCAGGGCTTACTGCTAGCGTCAGGCAGGGATTAGGTATCCTGCACGGCGATAGGTGCAGAACCTATATAGGGACGCTTAGGGCAGATGGGGTGATGTTAGAGCTGCCTAGGGGTCTCCACTTCCCGCTTCCCTAGTATTGGACTTCCTTTCCCTTATCCCTTTGTGTTGCAATTAGTCTTTCCTACATCGTACACCATAAGAGCTTACACACCACAGCCTAGAGAGAGAGAGGATCCTGCTGACCATAAGAGGTAACACTCGACAGAGGAGAGAGAGGATCCTGCTGATCATAAGAGCTTACACTCCACAGCCGAGAGAGAGGATCTTGCTGATCATAAGAGCTTACACTCTACAGAAGACAGAGACTTAGACCAATTTCACACGTTCAACATTTGGTCAGTATGTTATATCAGTATTTGTAAGCCAAAATGAGGACAGGGTGAAAAATGCAGAAGTGGTGACGTGTTTCTATTATACTTTTCCTCTGATTGTTCCACTCCTGATTTTGGCTTACAAATGCTCATGTAAAATACTGACCAAATAGTGAACGTGTGTGAACAAATATTCCCTTAAAAATCAATTTTTATTTATTAAAGACTAAAAAGCACCTATTCCCAGTGTAATCTATAATAGTCTAAAAAGGAGTCTTCATCTGAAGAACAATTGTGTCTTTATACAGGGTCAACAATACTACTCAAAATATACAGATATCATAGTTTTACCAATCAAGATAAAAAATACTCCTAGTAATCCCTATCTTGTTACCTAATGTGGTACTACCTGACAGCGGAGGTTGGCGCCCCCCGCTCACAGATGGCTCTCCCTCAACCTATACAACTATATTATACCTTGAGGGCAGGAAGGAGTATAGGTGAGGTGAAAGAGATGAAAAAATTATAGTCCTATGAAAAATAATAAATCACTTGCCCATAAAAATAGCTGCTCCCGGGACATATAGATTATCCCAGCTGTGGTGTTTAATGCATCGATGGATTAACATTAAAGGTGTAAATAGTGCAGGTAGTACAGGTATAAAAGACGGGTTAAAGCGTGATGTTGATAGATATCATAGTTTTTACCAATTAAGATCAAAGTCCTAGTAATCCCTACCTTCTAGTCTAATATGGCACTACCTGACAGCGGAGGTTGGCACCGTAAGATGTATGAGACTGGCACCCCCGCTCACTGACAGCTCTCCCTACCTCACTCTATATGGCCTTATTAAGTTAATGGCAGGTAGAAGTTTAGGAGAGGTAAGTAGGGATGAAAAAATGGTAGTCTTATAGTCCAGTGTCCAAACAGCACATTGTAATCACTAGAGTTGAGCGACTTTCATTTTTTTAAGATCGAGTCGGGTTTTGTGAAACCCGATTTTGTCCAGAGTCGAGTCGAGTGCAGTCGGCCGATTATCGCTAAAAGTCGGGGATCGACCGAAACACGAAACCCAATGCAAGTCAATGGGGAAGCATAGTCGGCAGTGAGTGGAGGCCAGGAAAACACCTACAGTGCCCATTTTAATGCCAAAAACATCCATTCTTGTTTCTGAAGCTTGTCAATCTTAATTAACTTTATAATAATAGTTGGGCATAGGGAATTGGGGGTCATTTGGCAAAAGTTGTGGGGGGAGTAGGGCCGGCTCAAGTTTTTCGTGGGCCCAGGAAATGCGGACTACGTCACAGCGGTGTTGCAGGGAAAGGTAAGTATTTCAACGTTGCAAGTGCTGTGATCCTGAGCAAGCAGGGGGGGCCCACTCGTTCGCATTGGCACTGGCACAGGGCCCCTCAAAGTACAGCGATGTGTGTTTGCATGGCGGGGGCGCCTCCCACCAGCAGCGACACTTTTGCGTACTCTGAGGGGCCCTGTGCCAGTGACGTCGCCAACGAGTATGCCCCCCCACCTGATGAAGGAACCTGCACTTTCATCTGCACCTTCCTCTCTGTCCCTGTGTAAGGTGGTATAACATGCGGGAAGGGGAACCTTACTTTCAGCAGGGTCAGATTCTGGCTGTGTAGAGTATAAGGGGAATGTAGTGGTCTAGGTCAATGTACCAGCAGACTCATCTAGCAGTGGCTGGGCAATGGGCAGGATGAGGAGGAAACAGATATAGGGCCAAAGAATAAAGTAGGCTAAATGCAGTTCAAAATTGGTAACAGGACTAAACAGGCGGCATTGCTTTGTTCAGTGGAGTAGCAAACCCAAGAGCAGCAGACACTGTTTCAAGGGCCTAACCACACTAGTAGGCCAAATGCAGTTTAATATCTGATAGTATAGGGCGAAAGCCAGAATGTGGAAGCTCAGCTTTGTTCAGTTGAGGACAACACCAGGCAGGGGCAGACAGACACCTTTAGTAGGCCGGAACAGCCAATTTTTTAAAAAAACAGCAGTTAGTAAGAGGCAGAAGGTAGAAGCTCAGCTTTATTCAGTTGAGGACAACACCAGGCAGGGGCAGACAGACACCTTTAGTAGGCCAGAACAGCCAATTGCATTTTTAAAAATGGTAATTTGGAACTGAAGGTTGAAGCTCAGCTTTATTCAGTTGAGGACAACACCAGGCAGGGGCAGACAGACACCTTTAGTAGGCCGGAACAGCCAATGGCATTTTTAAAAATGGTAATTTGGAACAGAAGGTAGAAGCTCAGCTTTATTCAGTTGAGGACAACACCAGGCAGGGGCAGACATTCACCTTTAGTAGGCCGGAACAGCCAATTGCATTTTTAAAAATGGTAATTTGGAACAGAAGGTAGAAGCTCAGCTTTATTCAGTTGAGGACAACACCAGGCAGGGGCAGACATTCACCTTTAGTAGGCCGGAACAGCCAATTGCATTTTTAAAAATGGTAATTTGGAACTGAAGGTTGAAGCTCAGCTTTATTCAGTTGAGGACAACACCAGGCAAGGGCAGACATTCACCTTTAGTAGGCCGGAACAGCCAATTTTTTTTAAAAAACAGCAGTTAGTAAGAGGCAGAAGGTAGAAGCTCAGCTTTATTCAGTTGAGGACAACACCAGGCAGGGGCAGACAGACACCTTTAGTAGGCCGGAACAGCCAATTGCATTTTTAAAAATGGTAATTTGGAACTGAAGGTTGAAGCTCAGCTTTATTCAGTTGAGGACAACACCAGGCAGGGGCAGACAGACACCTTTAGTAGGCCGGAACAGCCAATTTTTAAAAAAAAACAGCAGTTAGTAAGAGGCAGAAGGTAGAAGCTCAGCTTTATTCAGTTGAGGACAACACCAGGCAGGGGCAGACATTCACCTTTAGTAGGCCGGAACAGCCAATTTTTTAAAAAAACAGCAGTTAGTAAGAGGCAGAAGGTAGAAGCTCAGCTTTATTCAGTTGAGGACAACACCAGGCAGGGGCAGACAGACACCTTTAGTAGGCCGGAACAGCCAATTGCATTTTTAAAAATGGTAATTTGGAACTGAAGGTTGAAGCTCAGCTTTATTCAGTTGAGGACAACACCAGGCAGGGGCAGACAGACACCTTTAGTAGGCCGGAACAGCCAATTTTTTAAAAAAACAGCAGTTAGTAAGAGGCAGAAGGTAGAAGCTCAGCTTTATTCAGTTGAGGACAACACCAGGCAGGGGCAGACAGACACCTTTAGTAGGCCGGAACAGCCAATTGCATTTTTAAAAATGGTAATTTGGAACTGAAGGTTGAAGCTCAGCTTTATTCAGTTGAGGACAACACCAGGCAGGGGCAGACAGACACCTTTAGTAGGCCGGAACAGCCAATTTTTTAAAAAAACAGCAGTTAGTAAGAGGCAGAAGGTAGAAGCTCAGCTTTATTCAGTTGAGGACAACACCAGGCAGGGGCAGACATTCACCTTTAGTAGGCCGGAACAGCCAATTTTTTAAAAAAACAGCAGTTAGTAAGAGGCAGAAGGTAGAAGCTCAGCTTTATTCAGTTGAGGACAACACCAGGCAGGGGCAGACAGACACCTTTAGTAGGCCGGAACAGCCAATTGCATTTTTAAAAATGGTAATTTGGAACTGAAGGTTGAAGCTCAGCTTTATTCAGTTGAGGACAACACCAGGCAGGGGCAGACAGACACCTTTAGTAGGCCGGAACAGCCAATTTTTAAAAAAAACAGCAGTTAGTAAGAGGCAGAAGGTAGAAGCTCAGCTTTATTCAGTTGAGGACAACACCAGGCAGGGGCAGACATTCACCTTTAGTAGGCCGGAACAGCCAATTTTTTAAAAAAACAGCAGTTAGTAAGAGGCAGAAGGTAGAAGCTCAGCTTTATTCAGTTGAGGACAACACCAGGCAGGGGCAGACAGACACCTTTAGTAGGCCGGAACAGCCAATTTTTAAAAAAAACAGCAGTTAGTAAGAGGCAGAAGGTAGAAGCTCAGCTTTATTCAGTTGAGGACAACACCAGGCAGGGGCAGACATTCACCTTTAGTAGGCCGGAACAGCCAATTTTTTTAAAAAACAGCAGTTAGTAAGAGGCAGAAGGTAGAAGCTCAGCTTTATTCAGTTGAGGACAACACCAGGCAGGGGCAGACAGACACCTTTAGTAGGCCGGAACAGCCAATTTTTTAAAAAAACAGCAGTTAGTAAGAGGCAGAAGGTAGAAGCTCAGCTTTATTCAGTTGAGGACAACACCAGGCAGGGGCAGACAGACACCTTTAGTAGGCCGGAACAGCCAATTGCATTTTTAAAAATGGTAATTTGGAACTGAAGGTTGAAGCTCAGCTTTATTCAGTTGAGGACAACACCAGGCAGGGGCAGACAGACACCTTTAGTAGGCCGGAACAGCCAATGGCATTTTTAAAAATGGTAATTTGGAACAGAAGGTAGAAGCTCAGCTTTATTCAGTTGAGGACAACACCAGGCAGGGGCAGACATTCACCTTTAGTAGGCCGGAACAGCCAGTTTTTAAAAAAAACAGCAGTTAGTAAGCGGCAGAAGGTAGAAGCTCAGCTTTATTCAGTTGAGGACAACACCAGGCAGGGGCAGACATTCACCTTTAGTAGGCCGGAACAGCCAATTTTTTAAAAAAACAGCAGTTAGTAAGAGGCAGAAGGTAGAAGCTCAGCTTTATTCAGTTGAGGACAACACCAGGCAGGGGCAGACAGACACCTTTAGTAGGCCGGAACAGCCAATTGCATTTTTAAAAATGGTAATTTGGAACTGAAGGTTGAAGCTCAGCTTTATTCAGTTGAGGACAACACCAGGCAGGGGCAGACATTCACCTTTAGTAGGCCGGAACAGCCAATTGCATTTTTAAAAATGGTAATTTGGAACTGAAGGTTGAAGCTCAGCTTTATTCAGTTGAGGACAACACCAGGCAGGGGCAGACAGACACCTTTAGTAGGCCGGAACAGCCAATTTTTTAAAAAAACAGCAGTTAGTAAGCGGCAGAAGGTAGAAGCTCAGCTTTATTCAGTTGAGGACAACACCAGGCAGGGGCAGACAGACACCTTTAGTAGGCCGGAACAGCCAATTTTTAAAAAAAACAGCAGTTAGTAAGAGGCAGAAGGTAGAAGCTCAGCTTTATTCAGTTGAGGACAACACCAGGCAGGGGCAGACATTCACCTTTAGTAGGCCGGAACAGCCAATTTTTTAAAAAAACAGCAGTTAGTAAGAGGCAGAAGGTAGAAGCTCAGCTTTATTCAGTTGAGGGCAACACCAGGCAGGGGCAGACAGACACCTTTAGTAGGCCGGAACAGCCAATTGCATTTTTAAAAATGGTAATTTGGAACTGAAGGTTGAAGCTCAGCTTTATTCAGTTGAGGACAACACCAGGCAGGGGCAGACAGACACCTTTAGTAGGCCGGAACAGCCAATTTTTAAAAAAAACAGCAGTTAGTAAGAGGCAGAAGGTAGAAGCTCAGCTTTATTCAGTTGAGGACAACACCAGGCAGGGGCAGACATTCACCTTTAGTAGGCCGGAACAGCCAATTTTTTAAAAAAACAGCAGTTAGTAAGAGGCAGAAGGTAGAAGCTCAGCTTTATTCAGTTGAGGACAACACCAGGCAGGGGCAGACAGACACCTTTAGTAGGCCAGAACAGCCAATTGCATTTTTAAAAATGGTAATTTGGAACTGAAGGTTGAAGCTCAGCTTTATTCAGTTGAGGACAACACCAGGCAGGGGCAGACAGACACCTTTAGTAGGCCGGAACAGCCAATTTTTTAAAAAAACAGCAGTTAGTAAGAGGCAGAAGGTAGAAGCTCAGCTTTATTCAGTTGAGGACAACACCAGGCAGGGGCAGACAGACACCTTTAGTAGGCCGGAACAGCCAATTTTAAAAAAAAACAGCAGTTAGTAAGAGGCAGAAGGTAGAAGCTCAGCTTTATTCAGTTGAGGACAACACCAGGCAGGGGCAGACAGACACCTTTAGTAGGCCGGAACAGCCAATTGCATTTTTAAAAATGGTAATTTGGAACTGAAGGTTGAAGCTCAGCTTTATTCAGTTGAGGACAACACCAGGCAGGGGCAGACAGACACCTTTAGTAGGCCGGAACAGCCAATTTTATAAAAAAAAAGCAGTTAATAAGAGGCAGAAGGTAGAAGCTCAGCTTTATTCAGTTGCAGCTTCTTGGCAATAATATAAAGAAGACGCGACAGGACAACACTCGGTGGATGCCATATCTGTGTTTTCAATGGAAAAAAACCTTTCAGTTAACTACTTGCAGGAGCAAGTTTTTGTAGCTGGTGGACAATTTTTTTTAAAAAAAGCAGTTAATAAGAGGCAGAAGGTAGAAGCTCAGCTTTATTCAGTTGCAGCTTCTTGGCAATAATATAAAGAAGACGCGACAGGACAACACTCGGTGGATGCCATATCTGTGTTTTCAATGGAAAAAAACCTTTCAGTTAACTACTTGCAGGAGAAAGTTTTTGTAGCTGGTGGACAATTTTGTTTAAAAAAAGCAGTTAATAAGAGGCAGAAGGTAGAAGCTCAGCTTTATTCAGTTGCAGCTTCTTGGCAATAATATAAAGAAGACGCGACAGGACAACACTCGGTGGATGCCATATCTGTGTTTTCAATGGAAAAAAACCTTTCAGTTAACTACTTGCAGGAGAAAGTTTTTGTAGCTGGTGGCCAATTTTTGTACTGTACCAGTTTTTTGTTGTATGTGTTTTTGTTTTTAATGTTAAAATGTCTGCATTTGATATCTCTCCAGTATTTTCTTTTTTATAAGCAAAATACTGCAGTTTTACATCGGTTACATGGATACACAGGCAGCTTGGTGGTGAGTGGAGGAGTATTTAAAGTAGGGACCGCAGACAGGCTATCAAAGGCCTAAAATAACAAACAATAGGCTCATGGCAGCTTTACAGTGGTTACATGGATACACGGGCAGGCAGCTTGGTGGTGAGTGGAGGCGTATTTAAAGTAGGGACCGCAGACAGGCTATCAAAGGCCTAAAATAACAAACAATAGGCTCATGGCAGTTTTACAGCGGTTACATGGATACACGGGCAGGCAGCTGGTGATGAGTGGAGGAGTATTTAAAGTAGGGACCGCAGACAGGCTATCAAAGGCCTAAAATAACAAACAATAGGCTCATGGCAGCTTTACAGCGGTTACATGGATACACAGGCAGCTTGGTGGTGAGTGGAGGAGTATTTAAAGTAGGGACCGCAGACAGGCTATCAAAGGCCTAAAATAACAAACAATAGGCTCATGGCAGTTTTACAGCGGTTACATGGATACACGGGCAGGCAGCTGGTGATGAGTGGAGGAGTATTTAAAGTAGGGACCGCAGACAGGCTATCAAAGGCCTAAAATAATAAACAATAGGCTCATGGCAGTTTTACAGCGGTTACATGGATACACGGGCAGGCAGCTGGTGATGAGTGGAGGAGTATTTAAAGTAGGGACCGCAGACAGGCTATCAAAGGCCTAAAATAACAAACAATAGGCTCATGGCTGTTTTACATCGGTTATATGGATACACAGGCAGCTTGGTGGTCAGTGGAGGAGTATTTAAAGTAGGGACCGCAGACAGGCTATCAAAGGCCTAAAATAACAAACAATAGGCTCATGGCAGTTTTACAGCGGTTACATGGATACACGGGCAGGCAGCTGGTGATGAGTGGAGGAGTATTTAAAGTAGGGACCGCAGACAGGCTATCAAAGGCCTAAAATAACAAACAATAGGCTCATGGCAGTTTTACATCGGTTACATGGATACACAGGCAGCTTGGTGGTGAGTGGAGGAGTATTTAAAGTAGGGACCGCAGACAGGCTATCAAAGGCCTAAAATAACAAACAATAGGCTCATGGCAGCTTTACAGCGGTTACATGGATACACGGGCAGGCAGCTGGTGATGAGTGGAGGAGTATTTAAAGTAGGGACCGCAGACAGGCTATCAAAGGCCTAAAATAACAAACAATAGGCTCATGGCTGTTTTACATCGGTTATATGGATACACAGGCAGCTTGGTGGTGAGTGGAGGAGTATTTAAAGTAGGGACCGCAGACAGGCTATCAAAGGCCTAAAATAACAAACAATAGGCTCATGGCAGTTTTACAGCGGTTACATGGATACACGGGCAGGCAGCTGGTGATGAGTGGAGGAGTATTTAAAGTAGGGACCGCAGACAGGCTATCAAAGGCCTAAAATAACAAACAATAGGCTCATGGCAGCTTTACAGCGGTTACATGGATACACAGGCAGCTTGGTGGTGAGTGGAGGAGTATTTAAAGTAGGGACCGCAGACAGGCTATCAAAGGCCTAAAATAACAAACAATAGGCTCATGGCAGTTTTACATCGATTACATGGATACACGGGCAGGCAGCTGGTGATGAGTGGAGGAGTATTTAAAGTAGGGACCGCAGACAGGCTATCAAAGGCCTAAAATAACAAACAATAGGCTCATGGCAGTTTTACATCGGTTACATGGATACACAGGCAGCTTGGTGGTCAGTGGAGGAGTATTTAAAGTAGGGACCGCAGACAGGCTATCAAAGGCCTAAAATAACAAACAATAGGCTCATGGCAGCTTTACAGCGGTTACATGGATACACAGGCAGCTTGGTGGTGAGTGGAGGAGTAGTGCAAGGAGTGTCTGTCCCAGTACTCCCAAAATATAAATAGATGTTAATGTCTCGCAAAACAACCAAAACAAAAAAAAAGGTGGCATACTTAGGTACAGGGGTGGGCTCATCTACTGAGTTTCTGACATAGTAATTTGGCAGTAACTATTTAATGGTGCCAATATAGGAAACAGACACAGACTACTTTAAGTTGCATCATAGATGTCTACAAATTTGTATTGTCAGTGCCAGACATTGAATGATGTCAGCGAATAGACTAAAGATTGGTGGAGCTGTGCGACATAATTTTGCACGTGGTAGAGCACATTTTGAGCTGGGGTAGGGGGGAACTCTCTTGAGGCCGGCGGGACCGCCCCAGGGCCCCTCATGTTACAACGGTGTGTCTGACGTTGGGTGCGCACCACCACCGCCAGAGACACTACATTGTACTATGAGGGACCCAGTAGCAATGCCGTCAACCAAAAGCGAGCACACCCACCTCTTCAGACAAACAGCAGTCTCACGGGTGCTTGCGCCAAGTCGCGATACCACGGCCCCGTGTGGGGAGTTTTGCCATTTAGGGAGGTGTAAACATGTCGTATGCTGTACAATCAGCTGCAGCAAATTAGACATTAGAAAAGTAATTCACAGGCAAGAGCTTTTCATAGGAAAGCTAGGTGTCGGCCGGGCAAGGTGGGGCAAAAGATTTCGAAATCCAGTTGTGGTTCATTTTAATGAATGTTAGATCGTCAACATTTTGGGTAGCCAGACGAGTCCTTTTTTCGGTTAATATTGAACCTGCAGCACTGAATACTCTTTCTGATAGGACACTTGCTGCCGGGCAAGCAAGCTCCTGCAATGCATATTCTGCCAATTCTGGCCAGGTGTCTAATTTGGAGGCCCAGTAATCAAATGGGAATGACGGTTGAGGGAGAACATCGATAAGGGATGAAAAATAGTTAGTAACCATACTGGACAAATGTTGTCTCCTGTCACTTTCAATTGATGCAGCAGTACCTGTCCTGTCTGCGGTCATAGCAAAATCACTCCACAACCTGGTCAGAAAACCCCTCTGTCCAACGCCACTTCTGATGTGTGCACCCCTAACACTCCTAGTCTGCTGCCCCCTGGAGCTCGTGTGAGAACGATCACGTGCGCTGTGTGCTGGGAATGCCTGAAGCAAACGGTCAACAAGAGTTGATTGTTTGGTTGCTAATATTAGTTCCAAGTTCTCATGTGGCATAATATTTTGCAATTTGCCTTTATAGCGTGGATCAAGGAGGCAGGCCAACCAGTAATCGTCATCGTTCATCATTTTCGTAATGCGTGTGTCCCTTTTTAGGATACGTAAGGCATAATCCGCCATGTGGGCCAAAGTTCCAGTTGTCAAATCTCAGGTTGTGATTGGTTGAGGGGCAGTTGCAGGCAAATCTACGTCACTTGTGTCCCTCAAAAAACCAGAACCCGGCCGTGACACGCAACCAATTTCCTGTGCCCCCGGGAAAGGTTCGGCATTAAAAATATACTCATCCCCATCATCCTCCTCGTCCTCCACCTCCTCTTCGCCCGCTACCTCGTCCTGTACACTGCCCTGACCAGACAATGGCTGACTGTCATCAAGGCTTTCCTCTTCCTCTGGTGCAGACGCCTGCTCCTTTATGTGCGTCAAACTTTGCATCAGCAGACGCATTAGGGGGATGCTCATGCTTATTACGGCGTTGTCTGCACTAACCAGCCGTGTGCATTCCTCAAAACACTGAAGGACTTGACACATGTCTTGTATCTTAGACCACTGCACACCTGACAACTCCATGTCTGCCATCCTACTGCCTGCCCGTGTATCCTCCCACAAATAAATAACAGCATGCCTCTGTTCGCACAGTCTCTGAAGCATGTGCAGTGTTGAGTTCCACCTTGTTGCAACGTCTATGATTAGGCGATGCTGGGGAAGGTTCAAAGACCGCTGATAGGTCTGCATACGGCTGGCGTGTACAGGCGAACGTCGGATATGTGAGCAAAGTGCACGCACTTTGAGGAGCAGGTCGGAGAACCCAGGATAAGTTTTCAATAAGCACTGCACCACCAGGTTTAAGGTGTGAGCCAGGCAAGGAATGTGTTTCAGTTGGGAAAGGGAGATGGCAGCCATGAAATTCCTTCCGTTATCACTCACTACCTTGCCTGCCTCAAGATCTACTGTGCCCAGCCACGACTGCGTTTCTTGTTGCAAGAACTCGGATAGAACTTCCGCGGTGTGTCTGTTGTCGCCCAAACACTTCATAGCCAATACAGCCTGCTGACGCTTGGCAGTAGCTGGCCCATAATGGGACAACTGGTGTGCAACAGTGTCATCTGCCGATGGAGTGGTTGGCAGACTGCGTTCTGTGGAAGAGCTGTAGCTTCTGCAGGAGGACGAGGAGGAGGAGGAGGAGGGGGTGCGAACGCCTACAGCCAACTGTTTCCTAGACCGTGGGCTAGGCACAACTGTCCCTAAATTGATGTCGCCTGTGGACCCTGCATCCACCACATTCACCCAGTGTGCCGTGATGGACACATAACGTCCCTGGCCATGCCTACTGGTCCATGCATCTGTAGTCAGGTGCACCTTTGTACTCACAGATTGCCTGAGTGCATGGACGATGCGCTGTTTAACATGCTGGTGCAGGGCTGGGATGGCTTTTCTGGAAAAAAAGTGTCGACTGGGTAGCTCGTATCGTGGTTCAGCGTACTCCATCAGGGCTTTGAAAGCTTCGCTTTCAACTAACCGGTAGGGCATCATCTCTAACGAGATTAGTCTAGCTATGTGGGCGTTAAAACCCTGTGTACGCGGATGCGAGGATAAGTACTTCCTTTTTCTAACCAGAGTCTCATGTAGGGTGAGCTGGACTGGAGAGCTGGAGATCGTGGAACTTTCGGGTGTGCCGGTGTACATGGCAGACTGAGAGACGGTTGGAGACGGTATTGTTTCCGCCGGTGCCCTAGATGCAATATTTCCTCCTACAAAACTGGTGGTTCCCTGACCCTGACTGCTTTTGGCTGGCAAAGAAACCTGCACAGATACTGCCGGTGGTGCGGAAAATGGTGGCCTTACAGTGACGGAAGGGATGTTGCGTTGCTGACGAGCTTCATTGGCCGAGGGTGCTACAACCTTAAGGGACGTTTGGTAGTTAGTCCAGGCTTGAAAATGCATGGTGGTTAAGTGTCTATGCATGCAACTAGTATTTAGACTTTTCAGATTCTGACCTCTGCTTAAGCTAGTTGAACATTTTTGACAGATGACTTTGCGCTGATCAGTTGGATGTTGTTTAAAAAAATGCCAGACTGCACTCTTCCTAGACTCGGATCCCTTTTCAGGGATTGCAGACTGAGCTTTAACCGGATGGCCACGCTGTCCTCCAACAGGTTTTGGCTTTGACACGCGTTTTGGGCCAGATACGGGCCCGGCAGATGGAACCTGTTGCGATGTTGATGCCTGCTGCGGCCCCTCCTCCACCTCCGCTTCTGAACTACTGCCGCCTGCACCCTGTTCCCCCAATGGCTGCCAATCGGGGTCAATAACTGGGTCATCTATTACCTCCTCTTCGAGCTCGTGTGCAACTTCGTCTGTGTCACTGTGTCGGTCGGTGGTATAGCGTTCGTGGCGGGGCAACATAGTCTCATCAGGGTCTGATTGTGGATCTGTACCCTGAGAGGGCAATGTGGTGGTCTGAGTCAAAGGAGCAGCATAGTACTCTGGCTGTGGCTGTGCATCAGTGCACTCCATGTCAGAATCTACTTGTAATGGGCATGGCCTGTTAAATGTTTCACTTTCTAAGCCAGGGACGGTATGTGTAAAGAGCTCCATGGAGTGACCCGTTGTGTCGCCTGCTGCATCCTTCTCTCTTGTTGTAGTTTTTGCTGAGGAGGACAAGGAAGCGACTTGTCCCTGACCGTGAACATCCACAAGCGACGCGCTGCTTTTACATTTACCAGTTTCGGAAGAGGAGGCAAAAGAGCTAGAGGCTGAGTCTGCAATGTAAGCCAAAACTTGCTGTTGCTGCTCCGCCTTTAAAAGCGGTTTTCCTACTCCCAGAAAAGAGAGCGTTCGAGGCCTTGTGTAGCCTGACGACGAAACTGGCTCCACAGCTCCAGACTTAGGTGGAATATTTTTATCCCCACGACCACCTGATGCTCCACTACCACTACCATCATTACCAGCTGACAATGAACGCCCACGACGACCTCTTGCACCAGACTTCCTCATTGTTTTAAAATCTTAACCAAAGTAACTTTATTTGTTGCTGTCAAACAACTTACACGGTGAGCTATAACTTCAGTATGATTTCAATATCCCTTAACAGGTTGGTGAGACCATAAGGAAAATCAGGCACAATGTTACACACTCTGTTTTCTGTGGCACAAAATCACAGAGATGACACACACGCAGGACTGTCACTCAAGCACTAATGTCAATATTAATCTCCCACCTAATTTTTTTTTTTTTTTTTCTCAGGGAGACTTTAGAAACCAAATAATATTAAAAAAACCAAAAAAATAAATAGGCTTTCTATGGCCCACTGAATGAGAGAGAGAGGTGGCACACCCAGGAGTCAAGACTGGCACACAAGCTGAAAGGGCAATATTACTCTCCCACTGTTTTTTTATGTATTTTTTGTTTTTTAAGGGAGACTTTAGAAACCAAATAATATTAAAAAAAACAAAAAAATAAATAGCCTTTCTATGGCCCACTGAATGAGAGAGAGGTGGCACACCCAGGAGTCAAGACTGGCGCACAAGCTGAAAGGGCAATATTACTCTCCCACTGTTTTTTTAAGATTTTTTTCTTTTATTTTCAGGGAGACTTTAGAAACCAAATATTATTAAAAAAACCAAAAAAATAAATAGCCTTTCTATGGCCCACTGAATGAGAGAGAGGTGGCACACCCAGGAGTCAAGACTGGCACACAAGCTGAAAGGGCAATATTACTCTCCCACTGTTTTTTTATGTTTTTTTTTTTTTCAGGGAGAATTTAGAAACCAAATAATAAGAAAAAAAATAAATAAATAAATAGGCTTTCTATAGCCCACTGAATGAGAGATAGCACACACAGCAGTGGCACACAAGCCCTGACTGAGGCCAATATTTTTCTCCCACTGATTGATGTAGTGTTTTTGTGTTGAGGTAGATTTTAGAACACAAATCAAGGAAAAAAAAAAATGCTTTCTATGGCCCACTGAATGAGAGAGAGAGGTGGCACACCCAGGAGTCAAGACTGGCACACAAGCTGAAAGGGCAATATTACTCTCCCACTGTTTTTTTATGTATTTTTTGTTTTTTAAGGGAGACTTTAGAAACCCAATAATATTTTAAAAAATAAATAAATAGGCTTTCTATGGCCCACTGAATGAGAGGGAGAGAGGTGGCACACCCAGGAGTCAAGACTGGCACACAAGCTGAAAGGGCAATATTACTCTCCCACTGTTTTTTTATGTTTTTTTTGTTTTCAGGGAGACTTTAGAAACCAAATAATATTAAAAAAACCAAAAAAATAAATAGGCTTTCTATGGCCCACTGAATGAGAGAGAGAGGTGGCACACCCAGGAGTCAAGACTGGCACACAAGCTGAAAGGGCAATATTACTCTCCCACTGTTTTTTTATGTATTTTTTGTTTTTTAAGGGAGACTTTAGAAACCAAATAATATTAAAAAAACCAAAAAATTAAATAGCCTTTCTATGGCCCACTGAATGAGAGAGGTGGCACACCCAGGAGTCAAGACTGGCACACAAGCTGAAAGGGCAATATTACTCTCCCACTGTTTTTTTATGTTTTTTTTTTTTTCAGGGAGACTTTAGAAACCAAATAATAAGAAAAAAAATAAATAAATAAATAGGCTTTCTATAGCCCACTGAATGAGAGATAGCACACATAGCAGTGGCACACAAGCCCTGACTGAGGCCAATATTTTTCTCCCACTGATTGATGTAGTGTTTTTGTGTTGAGGTAGATTTTAGAACACAAATCAAGGAAAAAAAAAAAATGCTTTCTATGGCCCACTGAATGAGAGAGAGAGGTGGCACACCCAGGAGTCAAGACTGGCACACAAGCTGAAAGGGCAATATTACTCTCCCACTGTTTTTTTATGTATTTTTTGTTTTTTAAGGGAGACTTTAGAAACCCAATAATATTTTGAAAAAAAAATAAATAGGCTTTCTATGGCCCACTGAATGAGAGGGAGAGAGGTGGCACACCCAGGAGTCAAGACTGGCACACAAGCTGAAAGGGCAATATTACTCTCCCACTGTTTTTTTATGTTTTTTTTGTTTTCAGGGAGACTTTAGAAACCAAATAATATTAAAAAAACCAAAAAAATAAATAGGCTTTCTATGGCCCACTGAATGAGAGAGAGAGGTGGCACACCCAGGAGTCAAGACTGGCACACAAGCTGAAAGGGCAATATTACTCTCCCACTGTTTTTTATGTTTTTTTTGTTTTTTAAGGGAGACTTTAGAAACCAAATAATATTAAAAAAACCAAAAAAATAAATAGGCTTTCTATGGCCCACTGAATGAGAGAGAGAGGTGGCACACCCAGGAGTCAAGACTGGCACACAAGCTGAAAGGGCAATATTACTCTCCCACTGTTTTTTTATGTATTTTTTGTTTTTTAAGGGAGACTTTAGAAACCAAATAATATTAAAAAAAACCAAAAAAATAAATAGCCTTTCTATGGCCCACTGAATGAGAGAGGTGGCACACCCAGGAGTCAAGACTGGCACACAAGCTGAAAGGGCAATATTACTCTCCCACTGTTTTTTTATGTTTTTTTTTTTTCAGGGAGACTTTAGAAACCAAATAATAAGAAAAAAAATAAATAAATAAATAGGCTTTCTATAGCCCACTGAATGAGAGATAGCACACACAGCAGTGGCACACAAGCCCTGACTGAGGCCAATATTTTTCTCCCACTGATTGATGTAGTGTTTTTGTGTTGAGGTAGATTTTAGAACACAAATCAAGAAAAAAAAAAAAAAATGCTTTCTATGGCCCACTGAATGAGAGAGAGAGGTGGCACACCCAGGAGTCAAGACTGGCACACAAGCTGAAAGGGCAATATTACTCTCCCACTGTTTTTTTATGTATTTTTTGTTTTTTAAGGGAGACTTTAGAAACCCAATAATATTTAAAAAAAAAAATAAATAGGCTTTCTATGGCCCACTGAATGAGAGGGAGAGAGGTGGCACACCCAGGAGTCAAGACTGGCACACAAGCTGAAAGGGCAATATTACTCTCCCACTGTTTTTTTATGTTTTTTTTGTTTTCAGGGAGACTTTAGAAACCAAATAATATTAAAAAAACCAAAAAAATAAATAGGCTTTCTATGGCCCACTGAATGAGAGAGAGAGGTGGCACACCCAGGAGTCAAGACTGGCACACAAGCTGAAAGGGCAATATTACTCTCCCACTGTTTTTTTATGTTTTTTTTGTTTTTTAAGGGAGACTTTAGAAACCAAATAATATTAAAAAAACCAAAAAAATAAATAGCCTTTCTATGGCCCACTGAATGAGAGAGAGGTGGCACACCCAGGAGTCAAGACTGGCACACAAGCTGAAAGGGCAATATTACTCTCCCACTGTTTTTTTTTTTTATTTTTTTTTTCAGGGAGACTTTAGAAACCAAATAATAAGAAAAAAAAATAAATAAATAAATAGGCTTTCTATAGCCCACTGAATGAGAGATAGCACACACAGCAGTGGCACACAAGCCCTGACTGAGGCCAATATTTTTCTACCACTGATTGATGTAGTGTTTTTGTGTTGAGGTAGAATTTAGAACACAAATCACGGAAAAAATAAATAGGCTTTCTATGGCCCACTCAGTGAGAGATGGCACACACAGGGATGGCACTGTAGCAGAAATGCCAATCTTAATCTCCCACAAAAAAAAAAACAAAAAAAAAACAGGGACTGTCCTACAATTACTATCTCCCTGCAGTAATCTAAGCCAGGTATGGCAGGCAGCAATAGGAGTGGACTGATGCACAAATTAAATAAAAAGTGTGGACAAACAAAAAAGATAGCTGTGCAGAAAGGAACAAGAGGATATGTGCTTTGAAAAAAGCAGTTGGTTTCCACAGTGGCGTACACACAGCAATACAGCTATCACGGAGCCTTCTAGGGCAGCCCAATGAGCTACAGCGCTGAGGAAAAAAAAAAAAAAATAGCTTCCACTGTTCCTGCACACCGAAGGTGGTGTTGGACAGTGGAAATCGCTACAGCACAAGCGGTTTGGTGGTTAGTGGACCCTGCCTAACGCTATCCCTGCTTCTGACGAAGCGGCAGCAACCTCTCTCTAAGCTCAGATCAGCAGCAGTAAGATGGCGGTCGGCGGGAACGCCCCTTTATAGCCCCTGTGACGCCGCAGACAGCAAGCCAATCACTGCAATGCCCTTCTCTAAGATGGTGGGGACCAGGATCTATGTCATCACGCTGCCCACACTCTGCGTTCACCTTCATTGGCTGAGAAATGGCGCTTTTAGCGTCATTGAAACGCGACTTTGGCGCGAAAGTCGCGTACCGCATGGCCGACAAGCACAGGGGTCGGATCGGGTTTCATGAGACGCCGACTTAGCCAAAAGTCGGCGACTTTTGAAAATGATCGACCCGTTTCGCTCAACCCTAGTAATCACTGTTTCATATATGACCAACTGGTGGTGGGACAAATAAATTCATAAGAGTTCATCCCAGGTATGATTATTTATGCACCACTGGATTTACACTAAAGGCACAAATGTTGCAGGTAGTACAGGTATTGAAAGGAGATAAAACGTGATGTTGATAAATCTTAATATGCAGTGAATAACGAGAAAATATGTTTAACCTAATTGTTCCCTGAGTGATCTTCTGCCTATCTGCGGAGGCTGGCATCCTATGAAACAGGAGACTTCCCCTCTCTTCCCTGTTAGCCCTAAAAAGCTTACAGACAGATATATGAGAAAAAGATGTATATTTAGGGTCTCAAATTAATGAAATTGCTGACACACATGTAAGAAGCCAATATTTTATCAATCACAATATATACCTCACTATAGATATTCAAGTGATATAAATTACATTACTGTGAGGAAAAATAAGGAACTTAACGTTAGCAGTGCCTCAACGCGTTTCCCCGTCCATTCAATTCCTCTGGAGGATTTATGTATGGATACTACAGACATGCTTGATGATAGCAGCAAAAGATTATTCTGTCATCATATTGAACATGTGAATGTGGCCTTATAATGGGACTCTGAAAATGGGAAATTACTCTGACGTACAAACTGTGCTTCCCTGAGATCCACTGATCTGTGATGGCCCCAGTACTGAAAACCACGGTACAATGCGTGATAATCCACTAGGTGTCATAGCTGTAGGACATTATGGGGAGGACCACATGGCTACACAAAATGACGTTAGCCTGCTCTCTAATGCTTAAGCAGTGTGGCAAATGTTGCCTGGCAAGTATGGTAGTTATGGGCGAGAGGCTGTTGTTCTCTCATACCCTGGCACCGCACAAATAAATGGTGTTCCAGTTCCCATGTGCTGTAACTGCAGCACAGTTCACTCATGTTTTGACTGCAGGCCTCCGCTGTCTCCATGATCCCGGATCCAGGAACAGCCGGTTCATTTTAACAATTTTGTCTTCACTGAACAGTTCAAGTACAGTCATCTTTAATACGCAGTATTAGGCACAGCACTGTTATGACCCCAATGGCAGAGGGTCTCAGGAATAATGCTAAGTCTGTAAATACAGAAAACCAGCTCATAGGGCAGTGGTAACTGGGCTGACCATATAACTAATCCTAGCACCACAAATACCAGCAGCCGGGGAACGTTCCTACGTTGATCCTAGACGTCTCGCGCCAGCCGGAGAGCTAACTACCCCTAGAAGGGAAAAGAAAGACCTTTCAGTACTGTTATGACCCCAATGGCAGAGGGTCTCAGGAATAATGCAAAGTCTGTAAATACAGAAAACCAGCTCATAGGGCAGTGGTAACTGGGCTGACCATATAACTAATCCTAGCACCACAAATACCAGCAGCCGGGGAACGTTCCTACGTTGATCCTAGATGTCTCGCGCCAGCCGGAGAGCTAACTACCCCTGGAAGGGAAAAGAAAGACCTTTCTTGCCTCCAGAGGAAATACCCCAAAAAGTTGGATAGAAGCCCCCCACAAATAATAACGGTGAGGTAAGAGGAAAAGACAAACATAAGAATGAGCTAGGTATTTAGCAAAGAGAGGCCCACTAGCTAATAGCAGAATATAGAAAGATAACTTATATTGTCAGCAAAAAATCCTATCAAAAATATCCACACTGGAAATTCAAGAACCCCCGAACCGTCTAACGGCCCGGGGGGAGAACACCAGCCCCCGAGAGCTTCCAGCAAGGTCAGGAATCACATATAGTACAAGCTGGACAAAAATGATAGCAAACAAATAATCCAAAAAAAAACAAAGAAGCAAGACTTAGCTTAATTTAGCACGAACCAGGACCAGCAAACAGGAGCAAACAGAATGTGTCTGATAACACCGATGCCAGGCACTGGACTAAGGTTCCAGGAGGTTTATATAGCAACACCCCTGAAGTAACGACCCAGCTGGGTGCAAACAGAGGGAAGGAAATCCCAGAGTCATATCACTAGTAACCACTAGAGGGAGCCAAAAAAGTCTAATTCACAACACAGCACCCTCCACCACTTGCTTCTGCCACACAGAACATCTCACTCCTGTTCTCATTTTCTGCACAGATTACCCCTATGCTTGATCTTCCTGTCAGCCCCAGGGTTTCCCAATCCGGCTAAGCAGTATGCCAAAGATCCAAAACATTTCCCTTACATGGTTCTATGCTCATCTTTCACTTTAGGGAAGGGTTGTCTCTGCTCTTCATAGCCCCAACTGGAGCCTTAGGCTCCGGACATTGCAGAAATGTCCGAGTTTTGTGCAATCTCAAACCACCAGAATGTCTTTGCCCATGCTGTGGTTCAACGCTTTGCATCTTGAACTAGCCCTGGCAACTTTCACCAACGAACTCCTTCACCAACTGACTAAAAACCAGGAAGTCATTGCCTTTTACTGGCTCTAACCCTTCACACTTTGGGCTGACCAATAACCAACTGTCTCCTTTCTCTGTCTACCCTAGCAGCTGGTTGAAGGGCAAACTTTACCTTACACCTATTTAATTTCAGTCACTGCCCTCTAACAGTATGCATTGTACTTCACAGATCTAATGTACCTCCAGCTAAATCTTTCCCTTTCCTAACTTAATTTCTGTCTTTTGCTATGCTTAATAAACTCGAAATTTAACCCTAGACTTTCCCTATACACTATACATGAATGAACTTCTACATTTACCCCTTCACCCTGAAGCCTGTTTTCACCTTCCTGACCAGGACCATTTTTTCAATTCTGACCAATGTCACTTTATGAGGTCATAACTCTGGAATGCTGTTCAATAGATTCCACTGATACTGAGATTTTTTTGTGACATATTGTACTTCAAGATAGGAGTAAAATTTCTTTGATATGCCTTACGCTTATTTGTGAAAAAATTGGAAATTTCATAAAAATTTTGAAAAGTGCTATTTTCAAACTTTCAATACCCAAAAGTGATACCATTTTAAAAACTGCACCCCTTAAAGTGCTCAAAACCACATTCAAAAAGTTTATTAGCCCTTCAGGTGCTTCACAGGAATTTGTGGAACATGGAAGTGAAAAAATTTCCTTTAGACCCATTTTTTTCATTTTCATAAGGGTAACTGGAGAAATGGCACAATATAATTTGTTGTGTAATTTCTCCTGAGCACGCCGTTACCCTATATGTTGAGGAAAACCACTGTTTGAGCGCACAGCAGGGCTTGGAAGGGAAGGAGCGCCATTTGACTTTTTGATTGTAAAATTTGATGAAATAATTAGCAGATGCCATGTCGCATATGGAGAGCCCCTCATGTGCCTAAACAGTATAAACCCCCCAACAGATGACACCATTTTGGAAACTAACCCCTTTAAGTAACTTGTCTAGACCTGTGGAGAGCACCTTGAACCCCCAGGTACTTCACAGAAGTTTATAACATTAAGCCGTTTGAGGCACAGTGCTCTGCTCAGAAGGGAAGTAGAGCCATATTACAGTGCAGATTTTGCTCCATTGGTTTGAGGGTACCATGTCACATTGGCAGAGCCCCAGTGTTACCAGAACAGCAGAACCCCCCCATAAGTGGCCCCATTTTACAAACTACACCTCACAATGAATTCTTCTAGGTTTCCAGTGATTATATTGACTCCACAGGTGTGTCACAGAATTTTATACCATTGGGTAGTGAATAAAAAATAATTTACAATTTTACCACCAAAATTGTGTGTCAGCCCCAAATTTAAAATTTTCATACAGGGAAATGGGTAAAAATAGCATAAAATTTGTCCCTCAATTTCTGCTGAATGTACCCTATATGAGGCTGTACAGTACTGCCTAGCCATACAGCGAGACTCGGGAGGAACAGCGCACTATTTGCGTCATGGAGTGCAGATATTCCTATGAGAGCTTGCAGACTCTATATACAGAGCCCCTAAGTACTAGAAAAGCACAATCCCCCCTCAAGTGACCCCATTTTGGAAATTATACCCCTTTGGGAATTTATCAACATATGTATTGACGATTTTGACTCCATGAGTGTTTTACAGAAACAAGCAGTAGTAGATGTTGTGGAGTGAAAATTGCAAAATGCCATTGTAGTGACCAGTACGTTGTAGTAACTGTTACATTATACCCAGGTCATGCTTCTGGAGACACACACCCGTAAATTAGGCGGGCTCTCATCACTACAGAAATGCCAAACATGTGGACACTATATGTAGTTTAGGTACACTGTGGGGCTCGGAAGGGAGGGGATATTTGGATATAGGAGCGCAGATTTGCTGAATTTCTTTTGAGGGACGAGGAGCCATTTAGCTTTTTCAGAGCCTTTGTGCTACCAGTAATCTGGAAGCCCCCTATATTTCTGTTAACAGATGATGAACCTGAGTAGGGACTTGCTTCTTTGTGGATTGAGATGAAGCTTTTATTGGGAAGATTTTAAATAAAATTTAGGATCACATTTATCTGGCGCTCTAGCTGAGCACTTACTTTAGGAATTCCATCTAAATCTTCGAGTGACGTGATTCAGATTAAATCCCTGAGTGATCCATTCACTATAATGAGGCAGCAGAGTTACTCTGGACTCTGCCTGACCTCTGTTCAGCGGTGTCCTTCTTTTCGGAAGTGCACAAACCCCTGGCTGATGGCACCTTTAGGCAATGCTAAAAAGACGGACACCAACGGATAACACGTCCTTTGGCATCCACAGTATCTCCATCTACCTCAATATAGGGAATCTTCCGACGGGGGTTCCTTCTGAATCATGTATTTCAGAGATTTACATTGTAAACCAAGTGTAAACACAGGATTTGTGCCAAGCCTTACTGCTCTTTGGGAGGCAGAATGAAAAAATCAACAGCATGTGAAGAATTGGTTTTATTTATTTTTTTTATGCCGTTCCTCGTGCAGTATAGGTGATTAGACTACTTGATTATTTGGGTCTGGGTGATTACAGCGATACCAGATTTATATCAGGTTTTTATGTTTGGCTGCTAAATTTTTCCATATTTCCACCCATAGAGTCATGTGATGGCTTGTTTTTTGTGGGACGTGTTGATGTTTTTATTGATTTCACTTTTGGGCACATGACATTTTTTGATCGCTTTCTATTCCGATTTTTGGGAGGTAGAATGAACAAAAACCAAAAAATTCGGGAATTGTTTTTTGGGGTGTTTCTTATATCGTTCCGCTTGTGATAAAATTGATAAGGCAGCTTTATTTTCCAGATAAGTACGATTAAAGTGATACCCAATTTATATTGCTTGTTTATGTTTTGGCACTTTTACACAATAAAATCTATTATATAGAGAAAATATTTTTGCATCACTTTATTCTGAAAGCTATAACTTTTTTTACTTTTCTGCTGATATAGCTGTATGGCGGCTTGTTTTTTTTCCAGGACAAGATGACGTTTTCAGCTGAACCATTTTTATTTACATTTATCTTTTTTATTGCGTTTTATTGCACTTTTCGTCCAGCATTGTTTTTTGCCACATTTTTTTTTTTTTGCGGTTTTCACTGAAGTGGTTAACTAGTGTGACAGTTTTATAAAGTGGGTCATTACGGACGTGCCAATACCAAACATGTGTGCTTTTTCTGTTTACTTTTTACCTAAATAAATGGATTTATTTGAATAATATTTGTTTCTTTTTTTTGCTTATTTGGGGATTTTAAAAAATATTTTTACGTTATATATTAATATTTGTTTTAGCTTTTTTACATTATCCCAGGATGGGACATCACTGTACATTACCAGATCGCTGATCTGGCAATCGGCAATGATTTTGCACTGCAGAACATCAGATGAGCATGTGTTAGGCAGGAAAGGAGGCATGTCAGTTTCTGTAGGGAACACAAGCCACTTCCCTACAGGACCCTGAAGGACCTCGAGGCCATCTTGGGGCCAGGTGTGTCAATGGAGACCATCAGAACAATCCAATCACATCATGTTGTTCTGATGGGAGCCCCTTCCCTGCGCGATGCTCCTCAATGTCGCTGTAACTAATGACATCGGCATCTTGAACACCCACGATCGGTGAAGTTACACAATTGCGACGCTGTACATATACTGCTATTTGCTGGAACGCTCCTGCAGACCAGTATATATATGGCGCATGTCGGGAAGGGGTTAATCACAATACATTACATTAACCCCTTATATTAGTGCCTTTGAAACTCTATGCAGATTCACATATTAATACACAAAAATACAATAAAATCATACACTTGGTACAAACACCGTTTAGAGAGGGGGAGGCAAATGACAGCCCTTGTCATATAATTATACTTCCAAAGTAGTTTGATCTTGTTGCGGAGGGATGAATGCATCAATATTCTAGTTTTTCATGAAGTGTTATGCTGGGCAAGGTAAAATGACTGGATGGCAACCATAAGACTACTGACAATGAGGTATATCCCACACTAATTCTGCATGTACAAAGGCATAGCTATGTGACACTCATACATGTATATGGGTGTACTAGCATGGCCTTCTGTAACTTGGAGGCTGCACATAGATGTGTTTTCTTCTCTATAATAAAGATTTCAATTATTTTAATTAATTAATTAAAAAAATAATGGTTAAAATACAAAAACGCTAATAATATGTAAGCATTGTATGTATGGCATGCAGTACAGTAATATACATATATACAATACCTGTATGCTGTTATTTTTATTGTTTGGTATTTTTTTCTATTGCTTAGACCATCTTGTGCCGATATCCTCTCACCTCAGTGTGGCTGGGACGAGTGATGAGCACATTTCTTAACTTGAACGGAGCTTTATCTCCTATTAGCATGCGGTTTATACCTTGCTACAGCAGGCTGGAGGCTCCTTATAAAAATAATTAACAGCAGTCATTTTATTGAGAGGGGCAGTCCACCTTATGTAAATGCCACTCCGACCTCAACAAATGTGGCATTTTATTTCTCTCAATTATCTCACATGGCATTTGTAAGCGCTCCGCAGCTGATTGTAATGGTGATAAAACCAACGCTGATATGCTATATAAAACATTATGAGCGAATATGTATGTGCACCAATGTTATTTTTGTATTATTAATTGAAGGTAATTAACATTTTTATGGTATTTTCCTTCAGGAAAGATGATGTATTCATGCCTTTAGACTTTGACAGTCATATGGTTGTAAAGAAGATAGATAAATAGACAGCTAGATAGATAGATAGATAGATAGATAGATAGATAGATAGATAGATAGATAATAGATAGCTAGATAGATGATAGATAGATGATAAATATATAATAGATAGATGATAGATAGATAGATAGATAGATAGATAGATAGATAGATATAGATAGATAGATAATAGATAGCTAGATAGATGATAGATAGATAGATAGATAGATAGATAGATAGATAGATAGATAGATAGATAGATAGATAGATAGATAGATAGATAGAGCAAAAAAATGGGGAACAGCACAACACTTCTACTTATCTTCGGGTGCAAGGCCCCCGGCAACCAGTCCAACGATTGCACCAAGTTTATGAAAGCTCAAAAAAAGAGGCAGTACTCCATTTCATCTGTGAAAATGTGGAAGATTTAATCAACCCACTTGTCTGGGCGACGTTTCAGCTCCATCTGAGCCTTTCCCAAGCTTGGGAAAGGCTCAGATGGAGCTGAAACGTCGCCCAGACAAGTGGGTTGATTAAATCTTCCACATTTTCACAGATGAAATGGAGTGCTGCCTCTTTTTTTGAGCATAGATAGATAGATAGATAGATAGATAGATAGATAGATAGATAGATAGATAGATAATAGATAACTGGGTCATTTAAAGTCCTGGGGTTCACTTAGTCCACCAAAATAAATAAATCAGTTTGAACATGGCCTAATCTATCTAATCTATACAGAACTATTTAATTTCAAACTTGTAGTCTTTGTTATCAGTGCTCACACAGATCATATCATTGGTAAAATCTAATAGGTCTAATTTTTCAAATCAACACTAGAGATGATTGAATGTTTTGAAATTCTAATTGGCTAAGCTCAGACAATTTTTCCAAAACATTTTAGTTGTGGCAAATTTCAAGTATTCCAATTGCCCTGAAAAGACATGTATCCTAGAACTCTGAGGTCTCCTAGGACTGTATCCATCCACTTTCAGTCTTTAATGCAAACAAGACCTTAGTAATGTCAAATTGAACTCATCATAGAAAGGAATAGAAACCTGTCAGTAATTGACAGCAGATTTAATGGCACAGCACACTGCCTGATTTTTCATGGTTTTTAAAATTAAAAGAAAAAAAAATCACTGTCTAGTTCTGTGAAGGAGACTAACTCAAACTGTCGGCGTCACTGTCAGAGGTAACATCATCTCGTGACTGAGACTAGTGATGTGCCATCTCTTCCAAAATTCTCTCTGCTTCCTCATCATTAATACGCTTGCCAAAGGAGACCAATTGGGAACTACTATTCAGGCAGCTGGTGCCAGTTGTGGTTGTGCTTCTGCTGAGGTTTATTTTTTCTTTTACCCTACCCTGTCCATTGCCACTTTTCTTTCAACATAGATTTTGTACAACCTTATAATTAGCTATTGATTCACTTTTCAACCCCAATTTTTGTTAATTCTTGCCCAAAAAGACATGAAAAGAAATGCTAGGTAAGAAAGCATACATACAGAAAGCAATATGCGGAAGCAGGCCACAGTATGGATGTGGTGTGAACAGTTTTCAAATTGAACTTGTAAAACAAGTTTGCAAAAACAGACATGTCAAATTAAATGTCTACATTTTTTTATCTACATGTTTCCATTTTTTTTATTAATGTTTTACGGCTTCTCTTGCTATCTCTATTACTGAGTTGTGAGCTCTGACTTATTCGCACAATTTTAAATCACTTTAAAAAAGACTGCTGCATTCCCTGCCTAGGCTTTTATACCATGTAAAGTGATAGCGTAATTTTGGGAAAGCCTGTGTTATCCCTCCTGAGGTCATGTCAGCCTTCTCTGGTTGATACAACCTTTTGTAAAATAGAAGCAGGCATTCTTTTTCTGTGCAATTTGTATTGCAAATTTTTTGATTTGCTCGACTTTGCGAATTTCAGAAAATACGACAATATTTTAATTTGCATCAAATCAATTCACTCATCTATAAATTAGAAATTCCAGTTTGGAACATAACAGGTGGGTTCCTACAGCGTTAACATTATAATTTTTTAGAAATTTGTGGACGTCATATAGTCAACCATCTAACAAAAGGATTTTCTGATAAATCTGGTAGGCTAGTCTGTCTCTGCAGGATGTATTGGAAAACAATTTTCAGCCTCTTCTCAAAAGAATGAAACTAACTATAAGGACAGTTCTAAAAGACTGCAGACAGAACTCACTCATACTTACTACATATTGAACTGTATTTTCGATCATCAATCAAAAAGAAAAAAAGCCACCAAAGAATTCTACAAGTCAAAGACCCAAGCTAAGTAAGTGAATCTGCAGAGTGTACTGACCTTCTCTGTACAGTTACATGAAAAGAAATATCTAGGACAATATAAAAGTCAGTACCTGTAATCTCTTTTTACTTCCTGAGAGCTCAACCAAAACAAACCAACTAATGGCTCCTTCATAGAACCTGGCAACCTACGGTCCCAGACTAAGCCTGGTGTCACAACTTTTACACTAATGGCAACTGTCATTCAGAGTTTAGGAGGAAAAACTCAATAAATAATTTATTGAACATCTAGGCTTTATCTTCTCTACTGTGCAAAGCATTTATAAGACTAACCAAGACCTTCCATGACCTTGATCATCACTTTGAAGCCCAAAGGGGCTGTCCAGCTAATAAAAATGTTCTCAACAGAAATGAGTGGATCAAACTACTACGGATTGAATCTTTTGAAATTTCCTTGTAAATTTAAAAAATTAAAGAGTTTAAATACAAGGATTGCAGTAAAAATAAAAATTTGCGCAAGAAGAAGAAGACGACTGCAAAATCCAAAGAGTGTACTAATGATTATGGCTACACATGTTTCTTCTTAATACACTTCTCATTGCCTAGTATAGGCAACTGGGTGGGACTATCACAGGCACTATAAAAGTGAAAGCTGGCCAAACAGTGCCATTTTAGGATTTTATAGGCTAGGGATAGGATGGCAGAACACACAGCTCATTACGTAGAGGAATAGAAACAGGCTTAAATCTGCTTGTGGTATATTACTCTAGTGCTGAAGGACATTAAAAATGGGAATGGTAGTCTCCAAAGATTCAAATAATATATAGGGAGCTGCTGTACTTGCATAAACAACTACATGACACATGATTGTGAATTGATCTGTGTTGCAAAGACAAAAGAAAAATTTAACCCCCGGAGCTTTTTCCGGTTTTTCGTTCCCCTTTGTCCAGAGCCATAACTTTTTTATTTTTCCGTCAATATGGCCATGTGAGGGCTTATTTTTTGCGGGACAAGTTGTACTTTCGAACGACATCATTGGTTTTACCATGTTGTGTAACAGAAAAAAGGAAAAAAATTCCAAGTGCGATAAAATTGCAAAAACAGTGTAATCCCACTCTTGTTATTTGTTTGGCTTTTTCGTTAGGTTCACTAAATGCTAAAACGGACCTGCCATTATGATTCTCCAGGTCATTACAAGTTCATAGGCACCTAACATGTCTAGGTTATCTTTTAGCTAAGTGGTAAAAAAAATCCAAAATTTGATAAAAAAAAAATTTCGCAATTTTCCGATACCCGTAGCGTCTCCATTTTTCGTGATCTGGAGTCGGGTGAGGGCTTATTTTTTGCGAGCCAAGATTTTTAATTATACCACTTTTGTGCAGATACGTTCTTTTGATCGGCCATTATTGCATTTTAATGCAATGTCGCAGTGGCCAAAAAAATTTAATTTTGGCGGTTTGATTTTTTTATCGCTACGCCGTTTAGCGATCAGGTTAATCCTTTTTTTTTATTGATAGATCGGGCGATTCTGAACGCGGTTATTCCAAATATGTGTAGGTTTGATTTTTTTATTGTTTTAATTGTTTTGATTGGGGCAATAGTGGGGTGATTTGAACTATATTTTTTTATATATTTTTAAACACTTTTTTTCAATTTTGGCATGCTTCAATAGTCTCCATGGGAGGATAAAAGCTGCCACAACTCGATCAGCTGTGCTACGTAGAGGCGATGCTCAGATCACCTCTATGTAGCTGAGTGACAGCATTGCTATGAGCGCCGACCACAGGGTGGCGCTCATAGCAATCCATCATCAACAACCATAGAGGTCTTCAGAAGACCTCTGGTTGTGATGGCAATGCACCGATGACCCCCGATCACATGACGGGGGTCAGCGGTGCGCATACTTCCGGCCGCACGTCCAGCAGAGCTTGTTAAATGCCGCTGTCAGAGTTTGACAGCGACATTTAACTAGTTAATGGGCGCGAGTGGATCGCGTTTCCACTTGGGCCCATTGCGAGCACATGTCAGCTGTTTTCAGCTGTTCAAAACAGCTGATATGTCGCGGATTTGAGGTGGGCTCACCGCCGGAGCCCACCTCAAAGCGGGGGATACTGCCAGTTGACGTACTATTCCGTCAGCTGGCAGAAAGGGGTTAAAAACAATTGTCTACCCCATAAAGTATGCATGTTGTAGAAAAAAAATTTTTTTTGCACACCTCCTTGTTGTCGAATATTAGACCTACTGTACATATCTGTTTTTCCCCTATCCAAATAGGTTGAAGTTACGTGGACATTAGATAAGCTGCCAACTACCCCCACTCAGTTACTGGCTTGTCCATAAATGTCTATGGATCATTCCCCTACAGCATGTGTGGGCAATTAATTTTTCCGAGGGACCACATGCGAGACCATGACTCTTGTGAATGGCAGAAACAATGGGCTGAAATTAATTCATCTCAATATTAATATCTATACATTAATTATAACTATTATATTATTGAATTATTGATAATTATATTAACTTTATCACTTAATATTGAGCAGAATTAAGTATGCTGACATCCACCTATATATCGTTTCAACCACAATACAGTCCCTTCCATATATATCATATGAGCCCTCCCCATAGCTCCTTATATTCTGTAAGCCCCCCACACAGCCTCCCTATATACAGCATGAGCCCCACAAAGCCTCCTCATATACAGCACGAGCCCCACACAGCCTCCCTATATACAGCATGAGCCCCACAAAGCCTCCTCATATACAGCACGAGCCCCACACAGCCTCCCTATATACAGCATGAGCCCCACACAGCCTCCCTATATACAGCATGAGCTCCACAAAGCCTCCTCATATACAGCACGAGTCCCACACAGCCTCCCTATATACAGCATGAGCCCCACACAGCCTCCCTATATACAGCATGAGCCCCACACAGCCTCCCTATATACAGCATGAGCTCCACACAACCTCCCCATATACAGCATGAGCCCCACACAGCCTCCCCATATACAACATGAGCCCCACACAGCCTCCCTATATACAGCATGAGCCCCACACAGCCTCCCCATATACAGCATGAGCCCCACACAGCCTCCTCATATACAGCATGAGCCCCACACAGCCTCCCCATATACAGCATGAGCCCCACACAGCCTCCCCATATACAGCATGAGCCCCACACAGCTTCCCTAAATGCGGCATGAGCCCCACAAAACCTCCACCATATACAGCATGAGCTCCACACAGCCTCCTCATATACAGCATGAGCCCCACACAGCCTCCCTATATACTGCATGAGCTCCACACAGCATCCTTATATACAGCATGAGCCTCACATAGCCTCCTTATATACAGCATGAGCCTCACATAGCCTCCCCATATACAGCATGAGCCCCACAAAGATTCCCTATATACTGCATGAGCTCCACAAAGATTCCCCACATACATCTTGAGCCCCACAAAGCCTCCCCATATACAGCATGAGCCTCAAATAGCCTCACCATATACTGCATGAACGCAGCACATCCTCCCCATATACAGCATGAGCCCCACACAGCCTCCCCATATACAGCATGAGCCTCACACAGCCTACCTATATACTGCATGAGCCCCACACAACCTCCCTATACACTGTATGAGCCCCACACAACCTCCCTATACACTGCATAAGCCCCACACAGCCTCCCCATATACAGCATGAGCCCCACACAGCCTATCTATATACGGCATGAGCCCCACACAACCTCCCTATACACTGTATGAGCCCCACACGGCCTCCCTATATAGTGCATGGGCCCTCATAGACTCCCCATGCACTGCATGAGGCACCCATAGCCTCTCCATGTCCAGGATGAGGCACGCATAGCTTCATCATGTCCAGCCAAACATCCCATACACATGAAAAAAAAGAACACCACAAACTCACCCCAGTCCCGTTGCCCCGGTGCTCTGCTTCTTTTCCTGTCATGGTTTCTCCGGTGCGCTGACTCTCCGAATTACACAGCTGACGCAATAAATTATGTAATCATGGCAGCTGTTTCACATGCTGATTGGTGGAGGAAGTGGACGGTAGCTGTTGTGAATTCCGTTCTCAGGCTCCCTCCTGTGGTCATGAGTGGTACTTTGTGAGTTCTGTTCATGGGCTCCCTCTGGTGGCTTTTAGTGTTACGGCTGGTCTGTAGCTGGACTCCAGCTGCCTCGTTTCCTGCTAGGCCTGCTGCCTATTTAACTCCATCTGGACCTTTACTTGTTGCCTGCTGTCGTTGTATTCAGTACTGGTTCAGATCTCTCTGGGACTTCCCTTGTGACCTGTCTCCTCGTGGAGAAGCTAAGTTCATGCTAGTCCATTTTTGGTCATTTCTATTTGAAAATGTTTCTCAGTATGTTATGAGTTCAGTCCAGCTTGCTTATATGCTATTTGATTGCTAGCTGGAAGCTCTGGGGTGCGGAGTTGCACCCCTCACATCGTGAGTCGGTGTGGGGGTCTTTTTGTATTCTCTGCGTGGATACTTTTGTAGTATTTTATACTGACCGCACAGATTCCTTGCTATCTTCTGACTATTTAGTTATTAGCGGGCCTCATTTGCTAAAACCTATTTTCATTTCTATGTTTGTGTTTTCCCCTTAAACTCACCGTTATTATTTGTGGGGGGCTGCTTACACTTTGGGGAAAATTTCTCTGAGGCAAGTGAGGCTTTGTTTCTCTCTAGGGGTAGCTAGTTTCTCAGGCTGTGAACGAGGCGTCTAGGCCGAGTTAGGAACGCTCCACGGCTGCCTATAGTGTTGTTTGATAGGATCAGGATTGCGGTCAGTAAAGTTCCCACATTCCCAGAGCTTGTCCTTATTTTTGGGTTTACTTATCAGGTCAGTTCATGTGTTCTAACCACCAGGATCATAACAGGTAGCCCCTTCTCCACCAATGAAGTCAGCACACATGGAGACATCGAGCAGGCAGGCATGGGAGGGCATGGTGCAGACTGTGGGCCTCTGTTTTCCAGCCTCTCGGCTGTTTCGGTCAGCGGGCCATACTGGGATGGCCAGAGGGCCAGATATAGCCCGCAGGCCACACTTTGCCCAGGTCGGCCCTACAAGATCCCATATACCTTTTCTGCCAATCTCATTTTGATTTATATTTATCTGCTTCCGCAGTTGTAAAATAATTTGTCCCCTAATACGGAGCTATTAGCATCTGCCCTATGGGGGTTTTACCTTTCTCTGGATCAACATGTTAGGCTATAAATTGAACTTGATCAACTTAAAGTGTACCTGTCAGCAGGATTGTGCTCAGTAAACTACAGACTGTGTCAGGTTGGTGCCGAACACTGATTAAAATGATACCTGGGTTGAAGAATTCTGTCTTGTGGTTGTTGTTTAATCTTTATTTGCAGTTTTCAGTTGATGAGATTCTCGTGCTTTGTGGTGGCCTGTGGGTGTGGCTGTGGGCGGGGCTTTATGTGGTGCTCTGCTTACATATTCATCTGTATGGGCTTATGACAGGTCACTGATCCTTCACTGACCTGCCCCCTATTTTACATACTGCATAGAATATGGTCTAAAAAAAAATAAAAAATTCACATTCATCAGGCAGGTGCCGATGGTGATGCCTGCGCTCTAGCATGAATTATCTTAATCAAAATGACGCTGGCGGCCACGCTTGCGCAGTACCATCTATTTTGATAGAATTACGCAGGCGCATGCAGAGACAAAGAGACAACGCCGGCCCCATCCTGGTGGAGAATACTTTTTTTCTCTACGATAATGACGCCGGAACGTGACAGATGCTACTGCACAGGTGTCACTTTTTAAATTTTTTTTTAAACATCCCAAGTTAAATTTAGCTTATAGAGTTGCCATCTCCTTTAATAACCCCATTTTTTTGTCACTGAATAACTCACTCTTTTCTTTTAAATTTTGGCATTCTAGCATAATTTCTGGAAGCATTGTATAAATATATGGCAAGGTATTCCTGAGCAAGAACTGTCCTGATATGGTTGGTTGTAGGCAGCAGTTTATAAATGCGTTTTGCACCAAAGACACGACAGACATTCATCCTGGGTGTGCTTAGTATTCCAAACAGGATGATTTAACTGAGTAATGCATAGCTTTGGCTCTTTAGCAATCAGATGAATTTCCCACTAGGCTATGGACGAGAAAATAAGTACAACCATGATTAGCCTGCAGGGATATAGCTGCCCTGTACACTGTTCATTCTGAGTTAATAAGCAAGTATTTTCTCCTATAGGTTTATCTACACCAAATGCTGCATTACCCAACATATTAATAACATTCCAATAGTATACATTGGGTATATGTATAAATGGGCAAAATGGAGAAGAACCGAATGAATTTACATATACCAGGCCTATTAAATGAAAAGCTTTGGATCTCAGAAAGCAGCAAACCATCACAGCTGCCAATAGTCTTGAATTTTCCAGAAGTGTCCCACCTTTTCTGAGATTAGTCGTACAAATTTGCATATGTCTTAGGCCGGGGTCACACTTGTGAGTGTGATGCGAGAAACTCGCGTGAGTCTCTCACATCAATACCCAGCACGGCTGCCAACACTCGGGACCGGAGTGTGTGGCTGCATGTATTTCTATGCAGCCGCACGCTCGGGCAGTGCCGTGTATTGATGCAAGACACTTGCGCAAGTTTCTCGCATCACACTCTCAAGTGTGACCCCGGCCTTAGTGTGAAAAGGAGAAATGTTTAAGAAAGATCTTCTCAAAAGTTTCTCATTTCTGCAGGACTTGGGCACCAACAGTGCAAATATTGATCAATATTCGCCCGTAAAACACTGATAAACAATTACCGTAGGTTTGATGTTTTGACCATGTTTATTTTTATAGTTTCATAGTATTTAAGGTTGAAGGGAGACTTTAAGTCCATCTAGTTCAACCCATAGCTTAACATGTTGATCCAGAGGAAGGCAAAAAAAACCATGCAGCAAATGCTAATCTCCACATTGGGGAAAACAAATCCCTTCCAGACTCCTCATACCGCAATCAGACTAGTTCCCTGGATCAACACCCTATCAAGGAATCTACTATATATAACCAGTAATATTATACTTTTTTTAGACTGTAATGACATCTGTTCTTTTGACTCTGTTCTTAAATAAGGTTATGACATTGTGCTGGATTTATCCTATAGTGAAACCAGACGGAAGCTCATGGACTTTTATCACAACGGTGACTATAGTTTGTGGTTGTTAAATTGTATAAAAGGCTATTCTTGCCTTCAAATATCATGAAAAGTTATTTGCTGGATTTGTCCTACAATGGAACCAAGTGGAACCCAATGGACTCCACTGACAATTGTGTCTGTTGGTTGTGGGTGTCATACTGCTTGTTGGGCGGCTTGGCTTGCCTTCACAAGTTGTGGAAAAATGGAGCTCTGTTCAAGTTACTTGCAGATCTGTCCTTTAGGTGTGAATATAGCCTTACATGAGACCTCCTTTTGATTGGGACCAGATAGATGATGATCAATATCAGGAAGTCTTATTTGCTGTATATGTATCATGTAGTGCGCTGAACAGAGAATAGCAGGCAACGGGCGGTACTTGTCACGGCTAGTGGTTGTGTCTGCTATTTCCTCGCAACAAATCTGGTGAAAAATAAAGATGAGAAGTGACACCACCTCTACTGTTTCCCTGGCTGGTATATAGTAGTGGAGCCCAGATTCTGAATCAAGTGTCCAGGAGAAAGGAGAGCAGTTTAACATTCAGAACGTTTACTTCAGAAAGGCTGTTTTTGTTAGTTTTGGCTTCATGGTTTATAAAGCAATAAACCACCCAGAGATTTCACTATAAAGGGTTCCTGTGTCTACCTCGGGAAGCAGCTGAGTGAGACAACTTTCCCCAGAGGGCACTCTGCATACAGGCAGTGTAATTGCAGTGCCCCAGAGTCCTGGTCGTTGCAGTACTGTGGCTCCGCCACTATGGGGAGCTATGGTGCGTCTGATGGCACTGAAGGAGTTCATCTGATCAGGTATCACAGACACCAATACATTTCACAGCTGGGCCTCCGGGGGGAGCTAAGGGTGCTATTCATTAGGCCACTCCCCACCATAGTGGGTAAACTGGGGGTCAGGCAGGAAGTTAGATCAGAAAGCTGACTGGGTTGGAACCAGGCAACACCTTGTGGCAGAGGGTGTTGTGGGGGAAGATACAGTAGGGTCTCTGTCAGGGGTGGGATCCTGACAGAGGCTTGGCAACAAGAAAGAACGTAACGGGACCGTGCCTGCTCCGGGTAGCGGCAGTCCCCAAGAAAGGATTAGAAGCGAGATAGATTGTGCTGAGTGAGAAACGAGATCACGCAAAGGAGAAACACCAGTAGGAGTCGTGCTGTAAGACCGAAGCAACATCCTACTGAGGCGCACTACCGGTGGCCGGAACGTCGAGGGAGTAGAATAATATTCAGCTTCAAGCAATACTCCAAACCGCGGCAGGACAGTCAGTCTAAGGCGGGCTGTCTAACACATTTCACCTATGCAGTCTTGGGGGGCAACTTGTGGAGAGGGGCGACTCTAGGGTCCCGGAAGAGCTCCGAGCCTACCCGTCAAACGGGTGCCGTCCCAACCAGAACATCAGGGAGGGACGGAGGATTAGCAGAACATCATCTAATCGAGTTGTGAGGGAACATCAGAAACAGACACAACAGTTGTGGGGTACTTTCCGTAAGCACAGCAGGGAAGGACCACAACACATAGCGCTAGTAGGAAGGCACCGATTTCCACCTGTGAAGGGAACTCTGGAGGTGCCATTGGACCGGCCGGACTTGCGCAGCCTGGTGAACCGTGTTCCGGACTGAGGACCCAGAGATCTTCAGTAAAGAGGTAAAGAGACTGCAACCTGGTGTCCTCGTTATTTACTGCACCGCACCACCACAGCATCCCCACCATCATCCACACCTATTATTCACTGTGCGCCCCACGGCAGGGTCACGGACCGGGGCCTAGCCGCCGTGACAACCCCAGAGCAGAGACTCACACAGGCCCGGTACCGGGTATCCCTCGGCCCTGCGGCAGTGGGGGCGCCACATCATAATCTACTGGCCACTCTCTGTATACATGCCTTGTAATACTCTGCACTTTTTTGGGATGCAGAGAATGAGGAGAGCATCAAATAGTGGGTGTGACCTTGCTGCTGTTAGTGGCGGTGGTATAGCTGCTTCAGGGAGAAGATGTGGTCGATCTGTGCCTACTATGTACTTAAACGAAAAAAACTTTCTCTGGTGCACACAGGTGACAGGATGTTCTGCGTAATTTTGTAGATTCGAGCACCACTGGATGAATGGTGAGGCCAAAACAATTAGAGGCAGTTTTAGATTTGATGGCTGAGAGTGCCTTCAGTTCCTTCACTTTGTCTTTCACCCTGTCCCCTGTTGAAAGCACAGAGTTTGCACCTGCAGCTCATGGGCATTTGTCTTCCACCTCATCCCCCTTGCAAATCAGCCAAGCAGTCTGAGCCTCAAGTCATGCAACAGTCACGCCCGCTTTTTGATGACTCCGCTGGCTATGATTTCATGGGCCTTCCACCTGGCACTGCCCCACAAGTGAAAGAGATTCAGTGCACTGATGTTCAACCACTTGCTCAGTATTAGGATGAATACATGGGAGGGCTAGTGCACATGATCAGTGGACCACCACAGGACATCTCTGATGATGAAACACAAGTGCCACATACTGTGGCTTTCTGCAGTGTGCAGACTGGCAAGGGGGGGCAGGGGTGAGGAGTTGGTGGAAGATGATGCTGGGGATGAGGAGGTCCTGGACCCCACATAGAGTTGAGGTTATCTGAGTGACATGTACAGTTCTGAGTAAGAGAAGGTGGCCACACTCTTCCTGTTGCACAGCAAAAGAGGGAGCAGGGTGCAAAAGCACAGTGGCTGGCCCCTAGCCAGTATTTTGTCTGCTACTGCCAACTGTGTACACCAAAGTCAGCTCAAAGGTGCTTCCTGGCATGACATTACTTCAGGCAATATGCTGACAACAAGACACGGGTGGTTTGCATGGTGTGCCGTCAGAGCCTGAAGTGAGGCATAAATATTCTTAGCCTAAGCACCATGTGCATGATGAGGCACCTGAATGCAAGGCACCAGTTGCAGTGGAGTACACACCTGAAAAACCAGGAAAGATCTGAGGCTTTTATTGCTCCCCTCTTCTACTGCGGTCTCGGCCTTTTCCTCCTGCTCCTGAGCAACAGGACCACCTGGCTCCCCTAAAGAGAGGATGTGACAGCACCACCACCAGCAGTGTCACCAAGCATCTCCACTAGTGTTGAGCGATACCGTCCGATACTTGAAAGTATCGGTATCGGAAAGTATCGGCCGATACCGGCAAAGTATCGGATCCAATCCGATACCGATACCCGATACCAATACAAGTCAATGGGACTCAAGTATCGGACGGTATTCCTGATGGTTCCCAGGGTCTGAAGGAGAGGAAACTCTCCTTCAGGCCCTGGGAACCATATTAATGTGTAAAAGAAAGAATTAAAATAAAAAATATCGCTATACTCACCCTCCGACGCAGCCTGGACCTCAGCGAGGGAACCGGCAGCGTTGTTTGTTTAAAATTCGCGCTTTTACTTGGTTACGTGAAGTCCCGGCTTGTGATTGGTCAGGGCGGCCATGTTGCCGGGACGCGGACCAATCACAGCAAGCCGTGACGAAATTACGTCACGGCTTGCTGTGATTGGTCCGCGTCCCGGCAACATGGCCGCCATTAACCAATCACAAGCCGTGACGTCACGGGAGGCTGGACACGCGCGCTTTTTAAAATGGGCGCGTGTCCAGCCTCCCGTGACGTCCCGGCTTGTGATTGGTTGCGCCGCGGTCAACCAATCACAAGCCGGGAGGCTGGACACGCGCGCATTTTAAAATTTTAAAATGGGCGCGTGTCCAGCCTCCCGGCTTGTGATTGGTTGACCGCGGCGCAACCAATCACAAGCCGGGACGTCACGGGAGGCTGGACACGCGCCCATTTTAAAAAGCGCGCGTGTCCAGCCTCCCGTGACGTCACGGCTTGTGATTGGTTGCGTCTCCCATGTGACTGCGACGCAACCAATCACAAAGCCGGGACGTAATTTTAAAATCCTTAAGGACCTGAAATTACGTCACGGCTTGCTGTGATTGGTTGCGTCGCCCATGTGACTGCGACGCAACCAATCACAACGCCGGAACTTAATTTTAAAATCCTGAAGGACCTGAAATTACGTCACGGCTTGCTGTGATTGGTTGCGTCCCGGTCACATGGGCGGCACGCAACCAATCACAAGCCGGGACTCACGTAAAGGAAAGAAAAGCGCGAATTTTAAACAAAGAACGCTGCCGCTTCCCTCGGTAAGGTGCAGGCTGCGTCGGAGAGGTGAGTATAGCAATATTTTTTATTTTAATTCTCTCTTTTACACATTTTTACATTAATGTTGTTTCGATACCGATACCCGATATCACAAAAATATCGGATCTCGGTATCGGAATTCCGATACAGCAAGTATCGGCCGATACCCGATACTTGCAGTATCGGAATGCTCAACACTAATCTCCACACCATTCCATGGAAGCACTCAGCTATACATCCTCCAAACACTTGAGAGAAAGAGTAAGTACCCCCCGATGCATCCACGAGCCCTGAATAGCAGCATTTAAAAATTCCTGGACTTTGAAATGCTGCCATTCCTTTTGGTGGAGGTAGACATTTTTTAAAAAAAATTTTTATAGTGGCTGTCCCAGCCTCCGCAACTTCTCAAGTTGGGCCACCCCTGCCCTACATGAACATGTTGCGGACAAAATCAGTTGTGCTCTATGTAATGCCGTCAGTGGCAGGGTCGACATAACCACCGATACATGGACCAGTAAGCAGGACCATGGACATTATATCTCCCTAAATGCCCACTGGGTAAATGCAATAGCGGCTGGGCCTGAGGCAGAAAGCGTTTTGGTGAATGTCCTATTACTAACAAGTATTGCTGGATTTTTTCTCTGTCCATGTCACCTCCTGCTTCTACTCCACTTTCTTTACCACCTCCTCATCCAGTTAGCATAACACCTGCATGACCAATTTCACCACAGGTAGGGGGAAATGACAGCAGTCTGTTGTGAAACTTATCTGGTTTTTTTTCGGAAAATCCCACACAGCGCAGGAGCTGTGGATGGGGATCAGACAACAGACCGATGAGTGGTTGTTGTCTCTGAACCTCAGGCCCGGCCTCGTGGTATACCATAATGGCCAAAATCTTGTAGTAGCTCTAGGCTTAGCCAGTTTTACGCATGTACCTTGGCTAGCATATGTGCTGATTTTGGTGGTGCAGAACATCCTAAAAAAACACATTGTCAGAGCTGCAGCAGAAAGTCTTTGCTGTCTGTGTGTGCTTTCGGCGTTCTCACCCTGCTGCTGCTCGCCTGTCTGGGCTGCAGTGTCACTTCTGCCTTCATGCTCACCGCCTCATATGCAACCTACCCACAAGGTGGAACTCCACATTGCATTTGCTGGAGAGACTGTGAGAGCAGATCTATCCTAAACTCTGCATCCTGACTAATCCACCTGTGCCCTCACTATTTCCTGGCCTGTCCTCTCTGTCAATCCCTTCACTGGCTTCCCATTGCCCAGAGATTCCAGTTCAAAACCTTAACCAAGCCATCCAAAACCTGTCTCCTGCATGTATCTGTGACCTAGTCTTCCAGTACTTACTTGCATGCGACCTCTGATCCTCACAAGATCTATTTCTCTACTCCCCTCTTATCTCCTCTTCGACCAATCACATATAAAATTTCTCCCGTGCATGCCCCCTACTCTGGAACTTTCTACCCAAACAAATCAGACTCTTGCCTACCATGGAAACTTTCAAAAGGAACCTGAAGACCTGCCTATTTTGACAAGCCTACAACCTACAGTAATCCTTGTTCCATCATACCGCTGCATGACCAGCTCTCTCCTCACATACTGTATCCTCACCCATCTCTTGTAGACTGTGAGCACTCACAGGCTGGGTCCTATCTCCTCTTGTACCAGTCGGTGACTCATTTTGTTCAAGATTATTGTACTTGTTTTTATTATGTTTACCCCTTTTCACATGTAAAGCACCATGGAATAAATGGCACTATAATAATAAATAATAATAATAATAGAGAAATTTAAGCTACTGTATGCACGGGTGAGTTGCTCTGTGGAACAACACCACTTCACCACCATTGAGTGTGCCTCCATGCAAATAATGTGTGTCATGTTGTGCTGCTCCGAGAACTCCATGAACATGATCAGTGTTGATGACGTCATCATCAGCTTTACTGTCCCACTTATATGCCTCCTTGAAAAAATGTTTACGGCGATGATGGATGGGGTAATGGCACAGGAGGAAAAGGAGGAGGAATAGGGACCATTCACACAATGTCATCCACATATGGCTCAGAGGGTGGGGTCCTGTACCAACAGTGGCCAGGTACACAACTGTCCATTTTTGAGGATGAGAATGAGAAGGAGGAACCGTGTTCACAGCAGGGTATCACTGAAAGCAGCTCAAGGGCATCACTGGAGTGTTACTCGGGGGATACAGAGGACACAGACAATGGACTTCCTACTGAGGACAGTTTGTTATTGCCTCTGGGCAGCCAGGCACACATGAGTCAATACATGCTGCTGTGTCTGCGACCGCCAAGTGGCACAGATTGTTATCAGTGCTGATTACTGTGTGGCCACCATGCTAGATCCCTGCCACAAGGACAACGTGCCATCCTTATTTCTGTAAATGGGGAGTGATTGGAAAATGCAGGAATACAAGTGCATGCTGGTTGACGCACTACAGATTGCATCCCTGCCTGACAGTGGGGGCTTAGTGGAAACACAAGGCAGAGGAAGATGAGGAATTCACCAGCGCAGCTGTGGCATTGGCACCACCTCGGAAGGAAGGTTTAGCCTGACTGAAATGTAGAAAACCTTCCTCAGCATGCCAAATCCTCCAGCACTACCATCTGATACGGTCCATATTAGCAAGAAGCTGTGTTTCAACAACATGGTGGAAGAGTATGTCCATATGTCTCCACGTACTGCGTGATGGTTCTGTAACAAGGTGGCATGGGTTGGTAGTCATGGGCGAGTTCACTAGGTGACAGTTAGTGAGCACCCAGGCCGCTTGCACATGAATAGACAGTTCCAGTCCCGGCCCCAGGTCACAGTGGGTTACCACAGACATCTGGCTCCTCTCCGTGCAGGAATGGATGCACCACATGTCACACATTGTAGGGCTTAACAGTGGCAACTTATATTTAATAAAGGTCATGAAGAGAAAGAGGTACAATTCCCAAGCTGTCCTTATGTCCAGAAACAGCTGTAGCAGACCAGGCAATAAATCCCAGTAGGCTCTCCAGAGACAAAAATCTCTGGTGGGGCACACATCCATTCCCTGTGCCCGCTGTCTGACACACCTGGCAACCTGTGTTCCTTCCAGGGGGTATGGTATGCTCCCAGCAGGGGAGCACAACTTTCCACCTCCAAGACTGGCCAGGTTCTGATCTGGAAGCAGGAGCTTCCTGCTCCCTTGAGGCTGCAAGTCCAGCCCCCTAAATTAACCCATTCTGTCCCTGCCTCAAGCATGTGCATAACTGCATAACAAACACAGCACAACAATCATAAATGGCAGACACAGCACATGTAACAGTGTATAACATAACTGGTACATAGCATTACACACTACTGAACAACAGCGAAACATTAACATGTTAACATCCAAGTACACCATCAGGGTACTGCATAAAGTGCACGGGACCAGCACGAAGGAGAGAGGGAACACCAATGGTCTCCGTCACCTCCTTACAGATCTTCCCCATTTAACCTCTGAGTCTCCAAATTGGACACATGGCCGGATCTTGCTCTTTACACCTAGGCTTGACTGCCCTGCAGGAAGTGTACTGTCAGCACGCGTGTTTAGCATAGCAGGAGGTGTGATAACAGACTGGTGCATCATGTCCACAGCCAATGTACAGTACAGACCAAAAGTTTTGACACACCTTCTCATTTAAAGATTTTTCAGTATTTTCATGAATATGAAAATTGTACATTCACAATTAAGTCATCAAAACTATGAATTATCACATGTGGAATTATATACTTAACAAAAAAGTGTGAAACAACTGAAATTATGTCTTATATTCTAGGTTATTCAAAGTAGCCACCTTTTGCTGTGATGACTGCTTTGCACACTCTTGGCATTCTCTTGATGAGTTTCAAGAGGCAGTCACCGGGAATGGTCTTCCAACAATCTTGAAGGAGTTCCGAGAGATGCTTAGCACTTGTTGGCCCTTTTGCCTTCACTCTGTGGTCCAGCTCACCCCACACCATCTCGACTGGGTTCAGGTCTGGTGACTGTGGAGGCCAGGTCATCTGGCGTAGCACCCCACCACTCTCCTTCTTGGTCAAATAGCCCTTACACAGCCTAGAGGTGTGTTTGGGTTCATTGTCCTGTTGCAAAATAAATGATGGTCCAACTAAACGCAAACTGGATGGTATAGCATGCCGCTGCATGATGCTGTGGTAGCCATGCTGGTTCAGTATGCCTTCAATTTTGAATAAATCCCTGACAGTGTCACCAGCAAAGCACCCCCACACCATCACACCTCCTCCTCCATGCTTCACGGTGGGAACCAGGCATGTAGAGTCCATCCGTTCACCTTTTCTGAGTCGCACAAAGACACGGTGGTTGGAACCAAAGATCTCAAATTTGGACTCCTCAGACAAAAGCACAGATTTCCACTGGTCTAATGTCCATTCCTTGTGTTCTTTAGCCCAAACAAGTCTCTTCTGCTTGTTGCCTGTCCTTAGCAGTGGTTTCCTAGCAGCTGTTTTACCATGAAGGCCTGCTGCACAAAGTCTCCTCTTTACAGTTGTTGTAGAGATGTGTCGGCTGCTAGAACTCTGTGTGGCATTGACCTGGTCTCTAATCCGAGCTGCTGTTAACCTGCGATTTCTGAGGCTGGTGACTCAGATAAACTTATCCTCAGAAGCAGAGGTGACTCTTGGTCTTCCTTTCCTGGGGCGGTCCTCATGTGAGCCAGTTTATTTGTAGCGCTTGATAGTTTTTGCCACTGCACTTGGGGACACTTTCAAAGTTTTCCCAATTTTTCGGACTGACTGACCTTCATTTCTTAAAGTCATGATGGCCACTAGTTTTTCTTTACTCAGCTGTGTATCCACCAGACTTCTGCACAACACAACTGATGGTTCCAACCCCATTTATAAGGCAAGAAATCCCACTTATTAAACCTGACAGGGCACACCTCTGAAGTGAAAACCATTCCCGGTGACTACCTCTTGAAGCTCATCGAGAGAATGCCAAGAGTATGCAAAGCAGTCATCAAAGCAAAAGGTTGCTACTTTGAAGAACCTAGACTATAAGACATAATTTCAGTTGTTTAACACTTTTTTGTTAAGTATATAATTCCACATGTGTTAATTCATAGTTTTGATGCCTTCAGTGTGAATGTACAATTTTGATAGTCATGAAAATACAGAAAAATCTTTAAATGAGAAGGTGTGTCCAAACTTTTGGTCTGTACTGTAGGCCAGCTTATATTGATTAAAAAAAATGAACCAGGCATGGATCCCACAGGACCTGTCAGTATTTTTGGCTGAATAGAGAAGCATACAGCTGCACCCAGCCATTGTTAGATTCCACCACAGTTTGTCCGTTCTATTTGCCATTTCCAACATTTGGGGCCTCCCCCAAACAACCAAAAAAATCTATATTGCTTTCTTTTGAAGCCCCCTAGTACTTACTATGACCATTTCACAGCCTTTTTAACCCCTTTACCCCCAAGGGTAGTTTGCACGTTAATGACCGGGCCAATTTTTACAATTCTGACCACTGTCCCTTTATGAGGTTATAACTCTGGAACGCTTCAACGGATCCCGGTGATTCTAACATTGTTTTTTTGTGACATATTGTACTTCATGATAGTCATAAAATTTCTTTGATATTACCTGCGCTTATTTGTGAAAAAAATGGAAATTGGGCAAAAAATTAGAAAATTTTGCAATTTTCCAACTTTGAATTTTTATGCAATTAAATCACAGTGATATGTCACACAAAATACTTAATAAGTAACATTTCCCACATGTTTACTTTACATCAGCACAATTTTGGAACCAACATTTTTTTTTGTTAGGGAGTTATAAGGGTTAAAATTTGACCAGCAATTTCTCATTTTCACAACACCATTTTTTTTTAGGGACCACATCTCATTTGAAGTCATTTTGTGGGGTCTATATGATAGAAAATACCCAAGTGTGACACCATTCTAAAAACTGCACCCCTCAAGGTGCTCAAAACCACATTCAAGAAGTTTATTAACCCTTAAGGTGTTTCACAGGAATTTTTGGAATGTTTAAATAATAATGAGCATTTAACTTTTTTTTCAAACAAAATTTACTTGAGCTCCAATTTGTTTTATTTTACCAAGGGTAACAGGAGAAAATGGACCCCAAAAGATGTTGCACAATTTGTCCTGAGTACACCGATACCCCATATGTGGGGGTAAACCACTGTTTGGGCGCATGACAGAGCTCGGAAGCGAAGGAGCGCCATTTGACTTTTCAATGCAAAATTGACTGGAATTGAGATGGGACGCCATGTTGCGTTTGGAGAGCCCCTGATATGCCTAAACATTGAAACCCCCCACAAGTGACACCATTTTGGAAAGTAGACCCCCTACGGAACTTATCTAGAGGTGTGGTGGTGAGCACTTTGACCCACCAAGTGCTTCACAGAAGTTTATAATGCAGAACCGTAAAAATAAAAAATCATATTTTTTCACAAAAATTATCTTTTCACCCCCAATTTTTTATTTTCCCAAGGGTAAGAGAAGAAAATGGACCACAAAAGTTGTTGTACAATTTGTCCTGAGTACGCTGATACCCCATATGTGGGGGTAAACCACTGTTTGGGTGCATGGGAGAGCTCGGAAGGGAAGGAGCGCCGTTTGACTTTTCACTGCAAAATTGACTGGAATTGAGATGGGACGCCATGTTGCGTTTGGAGAGCCACTGATGTGCCTAAACATTGAAACCCCCCCACAAGTGACACCATTTTGGAAAGTAGACCCCTAAGGAACTTATCTAGAGGTGTAGTGAGCACATTGACCCACCAACTGCTTCACAGAAGTTTATAATGCAGAGCCGTAAAAATAAAACAAACATTTTTTCCCACAAAAATTATTTTTTAGCCCCCAGTTTTGTATTTTCCCAAGGGTAACAGGAGAAATTGGACCCCAAAAGTTGTTGTCCAATTTGTCTTGAGTACGCTGATACCCCATATGTGGAGGGGAACCACCGTTTGGGCGCATGGGAGGGCTCGGAAGGGAAGGAGCGCCATTTTGAATGTAGACTTAGATGGAATGGTCTGCAGGCGTCACATTGCGTTTGCAGAGCCCTAATGTACCTAAACAGTAAAAAAAAAACCACAAGTGACACCATTTTGGAAAGTAGACCCCCTAAGCAACTTATCTAGATGTGTTGTGAGAGTTTTGAACCCTCAAGTGTTTCACTACAGTTTATAACGCATAGCCGTGAAAATAAAAAAAAAAATTTTCCCCCCAAAATTATTTTTTAGCCCCCAGTTTTGTATTTTCCCAAGGGTAACAGGAGAAATTGTACCCCAAAAGTTGTTGTCCAATTTGTCTTGAGTACGCTGATACCCCATATGTGGAGGGGAACCACCGTTTGGGCGCATGGGAGGGCTCGGAAGGGAAGGAGCGCCATTTTGAATGCAGACTTAGATGGAATGGTCTGCAGGCGTCACATTGCGTTTGCAGAGGCCCTAATGTACCTAAACAGTAGAAACCCCCCACAAGTGACACCATTTTGGAAAGTAGACCCCCCAAGGAACTTATCTAGATGAATTGTGAGAACTTTGAACCCCCCACGTGTTTCACTACAGTTTATAACGCAGAGCCATGCAAATAAAAAATTTTTTTTTTTCCACAAAAATTATTTTTTAGCCCCCAGTTTTGTATTTTTCCAAGGGTAACAGGAGAAATTGGACCCCAAAAGTTGTTCTCCAATGTGTTCCGAGTACGCTGATACCCCATATGTTGGGGTAAACCCCTGTTTGGGTGCACGGGAGAGCTCGGAAGGGAAGGAGCACTGTTTTACTTTTTCAACGCAGAATTGGCTGAAATTGAGATCGCACGCCATGTCGCGTTTGGAGAGCCCCTGATGTGCCTAAACAGTGGAAACCCCCCATATTCATTATAACTGAAACCCTAATCCAAACACACCCCTAACCCTAATCCCAACGGTAACCCTAACCACACCTCTAACCCAGACACACCCCTAACCCTAATCCCAACCCTATTCCCAACCGTAGATGTAATCCAAACCCTAACCCTAACTTTAGCCCCAACCCTAACTTTAGCCCCAACCCTAACTGTAGCCTTAACCCTAACCCCAACCCTAACCCTAGCCCCAACCTAAACCTAGCCCCAACCCTAGCCCCAACCCTAACCCTAGCCCCAACCCTAGCCCTAACCCTAGCCCTAACCCTAGCCCCAACCCTAACCCTAACCCTAGCCCTAACCCTAGCCCTAATCCTAGCTCTAGCCCCAACCCTAGCCCCAACCCTAACCCTAGCCCCAACCCTAGCCCTAACCCTAGCCCTAACCCTAGCCCCAACCCTAACCCTAACCCTAATGGTAAAATGGAAATAAATACATTTTTTAAATTTTTTTATTTTTCCCTAACTAAGGGGGTGATGAAGGGGGGTTTGATTTACTTTTATAGCGGGTTTTTTAGCGGATTTTTATGATTGGCAGCTGTCACACACTGAAAGAAGCTTTTTATTGCAAAAAATATTTTTTGCGTTACCACATTTTGAGAGCTATAATTTTTCCATATTTGAGTCCACAGAGTCATGTGAGGTCTTGTTTTTTGCGGAACGAGTTGACGTTTTTATTGGTAACATGCTCGGACACGGGAGATTTTTTGATCGCTTTTTATTCCGATTTTTGTGAGGCAGAATGACCAAAAACCAGCTATTCAGGAATTTCTTTTGGGGGAGGCGTTTATACCATTCCGCGTTTGGTAAAACTGATAAAGCAGTTTTATTCTTCGGGTCAGTACGATTACAGCGATACCTCATTTCTATCATTTTTTTATGTTTTGGCGCTTTTATACTAAAAACTATTTTATAGAAAAAATAATTATTTTGGCATCGCTTTATTCTGAGGACTATAACTTTTTTATTTTTTCGCTGATGATGCTTTATGGCAGCTTGTTTTTTGCGGGACAAAATGACGTTTGCAGCGGTACCATGGTTATTTATATTTGTCTTTTTGATCTATTTTTTGCTTGGCGGTATGAGAATAAAGCGTTGTTTTTAGCCTCGTTTTTTTTTTTTTACGGTGTTCACTGAAGGGGTTAACTAGTGATATAGTTTTATAGGTGGGGTCGTTACGGACACGGCGATACTAAATATGTGTACTTTTATTGTTTGATTTTTTTTATTTAGATAAAGGAATGTATTTATGGGAATAATATTTTATTTTTTTTCTTTATTTAGGAATTTTTTTTTCTTTTTTTTTTTACACATGTGGGAATTTTTTTTTTTACTTTTTTACATTGTCCCAGGGGGGGACATTACAGATCGGTGATCTGACAGTGTGTACAGCACTCTGTCAGATCACCGATCTCACTTACAGCCGTGCAGGCTTACAAGCACCTGCACGGCACCCGGAAGTAATCCCTGCAGGACCCGGATGCAGCCCCGCGGCCATTTTGGATCCGGGGCCTGCAGGGATAGGAGGTAGGAGACCCTCACAGCAACGCGATCACATCGCGTTGCTCCGGGGGTCTCAGGGAAGCCCGCAGGGAGCCCCCTCCCTGCGCGATGCTTCCCTGTACCGCCGGCACACCGCGATCATGTTTGATCGCGGTGTGCCGGGGGTTAATGTGCCGGGGGCGGTCCGTGACCGCTCCTGGCACATAGTGCCGGATGTCAGCTGCGATAGGCAGCTGACACCCGGCTGCGATCGGCCGCGCTCCCCCCGTGAGCGCGGCCGATCGTGCTGGACGTACTATTCCGTCCTTGGGAATTAGGGCCCACCCCACATGGACGGAATAGTACGTCCAATGGTAGAAAGGGGTTAAAGAATGAGAGTTCAGGTCCCCAATGATTTTTTATGGGGTTTGGGTTCGGGTTTAAGTTCAGGTAGAGTTCTGGTACCCGAACCGATGTTTGGATTACTGTTTGTTTGAACACAATGAACCCCAACATCCACGGGTCCACACATCCCTAGTGATCAAAACCATGGATACCTAAGCTACTGCAATAAAATGCATATGAGATAAGTGACAGAGCGAGGTATTTGCTAATATTATTATTATTACACCTATTACAAATTTGGATAGGATCTTGGAAATGGGAATACCCTTTTTACTTTCTGCTGTTAGTCTAAGAATATCTACATCCTTAACGTTAACCACTTCAAATTGCTAGCTTGTTTACATGCCCATTTCTTTTTCTTTTGCTTCTCTCAATGTTTCATGCTCCATGTGATCACAAATTTAAATATCCTATATGAGTGATCAAGTGACAACAACTGGGCTAGTAAAACAAAGTGGAATCCTAACAGTGTGTATATTAGAATTCAAGATGCTGCACTACATTGATATGGAGTGCCCCCACTGCCGCAGGGCCGAGGGGTACCCGGTACCGGGCCTCTCGGTCTCGGTTCTGGGGTTGTCACGGTGGCTAGACCCGGCCCATGACCCTGCTGAGGGGCGTCCAATGAAGGTGGAGAGTGATGTGAGGTTGTGGTGCGGTGCAGGTCGCAGTAAATAATGAGGACACCAGGTTGCAGTCTCTTTACCTCTTTACTGAAGGCTTCAGGATCCTCAGTCCGGAATACGGTTAACCGGGCTGCGTGAGTCCGGCCGGTCCGATGGCACCTCCAGAGTTCCCTTTGCAGGTGGAAATCTGTGCCTATCTTCTAGCGCTTGTGTGTTGTGGTCCTCCCCTGCTGTGCTTACGGGATAGTCCCCACAACTGTTGTGTCTGTTTCTGAAGTTCCCTCACAACTCGATTTTGATGTTCTTCTTCGTCCCCCAGATGATATGGCTAGGACGCACCCGTATGACGGGTAGGCTCGGAGCTCTTCCGGGACCCTAGTGTCGCCCCTCTCCAACTGTTGCCCCCTATGTCTTCTTAGGTGATTTGAGTGAGACAGCCCGCCTATAACTGACTATCCTGCCGTAGGTTTGAAGTAAGGCCTGGAGCTCAATACTTCCTCGGCGTTTCCGGCCACCGGCTACGCGCCTCAGTAGGATGTTGCCTCGTCTTACAGCACGACTCCTACTGGTGTTTCTCCTTGTTGCGTTGATCTCATTTCTCACTCAGCACAATAAACCTCGCTTCTTGTCCTTTCTTGGGGTACCGCCGCGATGAAGTGCAGGCGCGGTCCCGTGACATTCTTTCCTGTTCGCTAGGCCTCTGTCAGGATCCCACCCCTGACAGAGACCCCCCTGAATCTTCTCCTGCAACACCCTCTGCCACAGGATGTTGCCTGGTTCCAACCCAGTCAGCTTCTGACTAACTTCCTACCTAACCCCCAGTTTTACCAGATTGTGAGGGGTGGCCTAATACATAGCACCCTTAGCTCCCCCTGGAGGCCAGACTGTGAAGTGTATTGGTGTCTGTGATACCTGGTCAGGTGAACTCCTTCAGTGCCATCAGACGTACCATAGCCCCCCTTAGCGGCGGAGCGTCAGTACTGCAACGACCAGGACTCTGGGGCGCTGCAGATACATTTCTTCATGGCCAGGAAAACATTTTTAGAGTTCACACAATCTAAATATACAGATAGCCTCCTCAGAGAGGAAGAGGACAGGAACATCACACATAATGGAGGTAGCAGTCATAAAAGTAAATATTGCCCTTTTAAAGTGCCTTTGCCACCTGGCTTAGGATAAGAAGCCAGACCAGGAATTTCAAAGGAAGGCACATGTTTTGCCCCTCAACAGTAGAAAACAAGAGAGAACTGATTTGGCAGGATCTAAGGGGAAAAGTTTCCCCTTGTAGAGAGCGCCAAGTTGGTGTGAGGAGACTCAGAGGTCATGCAGTGCTCCTCTGAGAATTTAAATATGGAAATTGCCATCTCAGAATGAAAGAGGACTGGAATGCTGGTGCCATCTACTGGATGTAGCAATCCTAAAAGTTAATCTTGACCCTTTAAAAAGGAAAGGGATAGATGTATAACTAACTTGGATAGAGTATATCTACAAACAAGTGTCCCTAGCACCCATGTTCACATAGCTCATGGTAGGTTGTATATACTGTGCCTTATTCTTGGTTCATAGAATATTCTCTGCTGCTGCTTTATAATATTTGCATATAGAGCATAACAATAAAGAACAGGTAAGCTGCAGCAGTCAAGGCCACTACATTGTTTTTTGTGCCATGTCTTCCATAATCCCTGTACATTGAGTTGTGTTGCTTTTGTTCCTTTTAGTTTCATATACAAGCTCTATCACTATACTGTGTCTCAATGAAGAAAAGAAAAGCCACAGAAAAAGAAACAAATCTAAATGTATACAACAAAATTTCACAATTTTTAATATGAATTATTCCTTTTATAACTGACCTTTCTTTCCCTAAAAAACATCTTACTCCTTTATGCTATATCTTACAGTATACCTATATCTTGCATATTTATGTAATATATTGAATCACTCAGACACTTATGTCATCTTCACCTCAAATACATTATCAGATCCTGCTCTTTGCTCAACGTGAAATGCAGCAGCCGCCAGGCAGATCTTTCTGTTCAGCCAATACCATGATTGCCTCTTCGCTGTGCCGGTCATTGCACAGGTTGCTTCACTACAGAATGAAATATAAACATATCTTTCTCACCCCCAAAGTACACTGCAAAACAGCAAGGCTCTACATCTCAACACAAGGAGCAAACACTGACAGTTTGGGTCTCCTGTGCAAGAAGTGTGTTTGAGCCCCTCTTCTTTTATAGCGACAAAGCTATGGGCTATAAATATGGTGTATATACAGGTGCTTCTCACAAAATTATAATATCATCAAAAAGTTAATTTACTTCAGTTCTTCAATACAAGATGTGAAACTCATATATTATAATAGAGTCATTACAAACAGGATAACCACAGCCTTGAAAGGATTATTAAGAAAAGGCCATTCAAAAATTTGATGAGATTCACAAGGAGTGGACTGCTGCTGGAGTCATTGCTTCAAGAGCCGCCACACACAGACGTATCCAGGACATGGGCTACAAGTTTCGCATTCCTTGTGACAAGCCACTCATGACCAATAGACAATGCCAGAAGTGTCTTACCTGGGCCAAGGAGTGTGCACTGTCCTCACTCCCCCACTGCATCTAATTCACTCTCTGACTTTGAACCAGTTACAGAAGAAGAAGTAATCAGGCTCCTTGCATCTTCTCGCCCAACCACTTGCACCAGTCACCCCATTCCGTCACATCTTCTCCAGTCCCTTTCCCCAGCTGTCACCTCTCACCTAACAAAAATATTCAACCTTTCTCTTTCTTCCGGTATTTTCCCCTTCTCATTTAAGCATGACATCATACATCCATTACTTAAAAAACCATCCCTCGATCAAAACTGTGCCGCTAATTATAGACCTGTTTCTAACCTCCCTTTCATCTCTAAACTCCTCAAACGCCTGGTCCTCTCCCGTCTTACCCGCTATCTCTCAGATAACTCTCTTCTCGACCCTCTTCATTCTGGTTTTTGCTCTTTACACTCTACTGAAACTGCCCTCATTAAAGTCTCTAATGACCTACTAACAGCTAAATCTAATGGTCACTACTCCATGCTGATTCTCTTGGATCTCTCTGCAGCATTCGTCACTGTGGATCATCAGCTACTCATCACTATGCTCCGCTCCATCGGCCTCAAGGACACCGTTCTCTCCTGGTTCTCCTCCTATCTCTCTGACCGCTCGTTCACTGTATGTTTTGCTGGTTCCTCCTCCTCTCACCTTCCCCTTACTGTTGGGCTTCCTCAAGGATCAGTCCTAGGCCCCCTCGTCTTCTCTTTGTATACTGCCCCTATTGGACAAACAATCAGTAGATTTGGTTTCCAGTACCATCTCTATGCTGACGACACCCAATTATACACTTCTGCTCCTGATATCATGCCGGTCTTTTTAGAAAACACCAGTGATTGTCTTACCGCTGTCTCTAGCATCATGTCCTCCCTCTATCTGAAACTGAACCTGTCAAAAACTGAACTCCTCGTGTTCTCTCCCTCTACTAACCTACCTTTGCCTGACATTGCCATATCCGTGTGCGGTTCCACCATTACTCCAAAGCAACATGCCCGCTGCCTTGGGGTCATACTTGATTCCGAGCTTTCATTCACCCCTCACATCTGATCACTGGCTCGCTCTTCATATATGCATCTCAAAAACATTTCTAGAATTCGCCCTTTTCTTACTTTCGACTCTGCAAAAACTCTTACTGTTTCACTTATTCATTCTTGTCTGGACTATTGTAACGCTCTACTAATCGGCCTACCTCTTACCAAACTCTCCCCGCTCCAATCTGTCCTGAATGCTGCTGCCAGGATCATATTCCTCACCAATCGTTACACCGATGCCTCTACCTTGTGCCAGTCATTACACTGGCTACCCATCCACTCCAGAATCCAGTACAAAACTATTACCCAAATCCACAAAGCACTCCATAGCTCAGCACCACCCTACATCTCCTCTCTGGTCTCAGTCTACCACCCTACCCGTGCCCTCCACTCTGCTAATGACCTGAGGTTAGCATCCTCAATAATCAGAATCTCCCACTCCAGTCTCCAAGACTTTACACGTGCTGCGCCGATTCTTTGGAATGCACTACCTAGGTTAATACGATTAATCCCCAATCCCCACAGTTTTAAGCGTGCCCTAAAACCGCATTTGTTCAGACTGGCCTACCGCCTCAAAGCATTAACCTAACTATCCCTGTGTGGCCCATTCAAAAAAAAAAATGTTCTCATACGCTTTATACAGTTAATAGCCTCTGTGTCTGTACTGCTACATACTTAGGCAGTGAACTCGTTCATGCAGCTTTACATGAACACCCGAGCCTTACACTATGGCTGGTCCAAATAACTAAAGCAATTGTTACCATCCACCTCTCATGTCTCCCCTTTTTCCTCATAGGTTGTAAGCTTGCGAGCAGGGCCCTCATTCCTCTTGGTATCTATTTTGAACTGTGATTTCTGTTATGCTGTAATGTCTATTTTCTGTACAAGTCCCCTCTATAATTTGTAAAGCGCTGCGGAATATGTTGGCGCTATATAAATAAAATTATTATTATTATTATTATTATTATTATTATCATTATTATTATTAACCCCTTCCCGACCTGTGACACAGCGTATGCGTCATGAAAGTCGGTGCCAATCCGACCTGTGACGCATATGCTGTGTCACAGAAGGATTGCGTTCATGCAGGTCGGGTGACCGGGGTTAATGAAAGGTCACCCAACCCACAGGTGCAGGGGGACCTATACTTCACCCCAGGGGGGGTGGCTTTGCCCCCCCGGGGCTACGATCACTGCTGCTGACCTTTTTTTCACCCCCCTCTGATCTGATTGGAGCTAGCGTCCATGTGACGCTAGCCCTCCAATTAGATGTGGGGGGGCGGAGAAAAACAATGCCTGCCTCGCTCCTCAGCTTCATCCCATCCGTTGAAGCTGAGGAGCGAGGTGCCTGACTGCTCACCTGCCCCCCCCCCCAGACACCGCGATTGCCGCCGCCGCCGCTGCTGCACACATCTTCAGTGTCGGCGCCGCCGCTGCCACCGCCTCCCCCACTGCCAGCACCGCCGCTGCTGCAGAGGACAGGACTCTCCTGTCCTCCACTCCCCCCAACCTCCGCTCCTGCCCCCCTGATCACCCCCTGCTTCGGTGATCTCGCCCCCAGCTGCCGTGCTTATTTCTCTTCTACAGCTCCCTGCACCTGTCAGCCTTTCCTCCCTTGGTGATCACCCTAGTCAGTGATCACCGCTAATCACCCCCTGCCCCCCCCCCAGATCACCCCCTGCCCCCCCTGATCACCCCCTGCCCCACCTGATCACCCCCTGCCCCCCCGTCCCCCTGATCACCCCCCTGCCCCCCTTTGTCACCTGCTGCTGCGTGCTCCATTTTCTCCTCTCCTACCCCCCACGCCTGTCAGCCCCTTCTCCCATAGTGATCACCCTCTTCAGTGATCACCCCCTGCCCCCCCTGCCCCCCTGATCACCCCCTGCCCCCCCGCCCCCCTGATCACCCCATGCCCCCCACTAGTCACCCCCTGCCCCCCTTTATCACCTGCAGCTGTGCCACTAATTTCTCCTCTCCCACCGCCCCCTGCACCTGTCAGCCCCTCCTCCCCTGGTGATCACCCTCTTCAGTGATCACCCCTAATCACCCCCTGCCCCTCCTGATCACCCCCTACCCCCCCGCCCCCCTGATCACCCCCTGCCCCCCACTGATCACCCCCTGCCCCCCTTTATCACCTGCAGCTGCCACGCTAGTTTCTCCTCTCCCACCGCCCCCTGCGTCTGTCAGCCCCTCCTCCCCTGGTGATCACCCTCTTTAGTGATCACCCCTAATCACCCCCTGCCCCCCCGCCCCCCTGATCACCCCCTGCCCCCCACTGATCACCCCCTGCACTCCTTTATCACCTGCGGCTGTCTCGCTAATTTCTCTTCTCCTACCGCCCCCTGCGCCTGTCAGCCCCTCCTCACCTGGTGATCACCCTCTTCAGTGATCACCTCTAATCACCCCCTGCCCCCCTGATCACCCCCTGCCCCCCCCACCCCCCTGATCACCCCCTGCCCCCCAGTGATCACCCCCTGTACTCCTTTATCACCTGCAGCTGCCGCGCTAATTTCTCCTCTCCTACCACCCCCTGCGCCTGTCAGCCCCTCCTCACCTAGTGATCACCCTCTTCAGTGATCACCTCTAATCACCCCCTGCCCCGCTGAACACCCCCTGCCCCCCTGATCACCCCCTGCCCCCCCTGTCCACCTGATCACCCCCCTTACCGCTGCTGCCAGCTCCATCTCCATCTGACGCTGCATCTCCTCAGCCCCTTCCTGCCCCCCCGCGCCTGACAGCCCCCCGCGCCTGACAGCCCCCCCGCGCCTGACAGCCCCCCCGTGCCTGACAGCCCCCCCGCGCCTGACAGCCTCCTCTTGCAGAAGAGTTTCACCAAACACTCGCACATACACACGCACACGCAACACTATAATAAAGTTTAGATTTTTTTTTACACACACACACCACACACACAATGTCCCGCTCATCCCAGTCATCCCAGTCACAAAGGCTGTACTCAGCTGAGGAGGCATGTTCCTTTCTTGCCTCCGAAGCTGATAGTGAGGGAGAGGACCCCACTTTTTTGTATTCCTCCCACTCTTCCTCCTCTAGTGACACGGACTCGCCACCCCCAAGGTGTCGCAGGACGAAAAATCGCCCGGAGCCCAGGGGAGGAGAGCCGGAGCCCAGGGGAGGAAAGCCGGAGCCCAGGGGAGAAGACACACAGCCAAGGGTAAGTAACCCCCAACCTAGTGCTAGTCATGCCCAACCTAGCACTAGTGCCCCCACCTGGACCCCTGTCCCTGAAACTTTTGCTCCACGGATCCCTGATTTCATTCCCCAATCAGGAATCCAATTTGAGACTGCCAACCTCAGGGAAATAGACTTTTTCAAAGTCTTTTTCTCGGAGTCAATCGTCAGTCTCATGGTGGAGCAAACAAATTTGTACGCCATGCAATTTTTTTCCCAAAACCCAGTTTCATCATTTTCTGCTTGGAGTCCCGTTGACTCTGCAGAAATGTTGAAATATTGGGGACTGGCCCTTCACATGGGGGTTGTGAAGAAACCAGAAATTCGCCAATACTGAAGTACTGATATTTTATATCAAACTCCAATATACGGCATGGTTATGAATCGCAAACGTTTTGAGGCGATTCATAAATTTCTCCATTTTAGGGACAAGACTGACATCCTTCCCCGCGATGACCCGAATTTTGACAGACTGTTCAAAATTCGGCCAGTTATCGAACACTTCAGCAACAAGTTTGCTGAAGTGTACATTCCCCAAAGGGAAATTTGTGTGGATGAATCCCTCATCCACTTCAAAGGGCGGCTTCAGTTCCGTCAGTACCTGCCCAGCAAAAGGGCGAGGTACAGGATAAAGCTCTACAAGATCTGTGAGAGTACCTCAGGGTACACTCTCAGCTTTAGAGTTTATCAAGGAAAGGACAGCAGGATCCAGCCCCCAGAATGTCCACCCGCTCTGGGGGTGAGTGGGAAAATAGTGTGGGATTTGGTCCACCCACTGCTTGATAAAGGTTACCATCTGTACGTTGATAACTTTTATACAAGCATCCCACTCTTTCAATCCCTCTCTGCCAGAGCTACCATCGCTTGCGGTACCGTGCGGAGAAACCAGAGGGGTCTCCCTTTGTCACTAATTGAGCAGGTTCTTCCAAAGGGTGAGAGCCGGGCCCAATGTAGCGGCAACATGCTTGTGGTCAAGTTCAAAGACAAAAGTGACGTCTTTTTCTTGACCACAATCCATGGTCCCGGCACCACGGCCACCACCGTTCGAGGTACCCCAGTACAGGTCCAAAACCGGACTGTGCCCTGGGGGACAACAAACACATGGGGGGAGTTGATCTTTCTGATCAAGTCCTCCAGCCCTATAGTGCCATGAGGAAGACGAAGGTGTGGTATAAAAAACTGGCTGTGCACATCGTACACATGACACTGTATAACGCATACGTGCTATCACGATGTGCAGGGCAGACCAACAACACCTTCCTTCAGTTCCAGGAGGCGGTGATAAAGGCCCTGATGTTTGGAGGCGAGGAAGGAGCGGGCCCCAGCACCTCTGGAACTCAAGCTTCCCGTATTGTACCAGGGCAACATTTTCCCAGAGAGGGGATAAGAAAAAGGTGCCGAGTGTGCTATAAAAGGGGGACAAGAAAAACAACTCGTTTCCAATGTGAAACGTGTCCTGACAAACCTGGACTGTATTTGAATGAATGCTTCAGAATTCATCACACGTCCATTGACTAAACACATCCTGACATGGACTCACCCACACCAGGCTGACATACACAACACCACACACACCAACCTGACGTACACTATACCACACCACACACCAACGTGACGTACACTACGCCACACACACCAACCTGACACACTACGTCAGGTTGGTGTGTGTGGTGTAGTGTATGTCAGGTTGATGTTTGGTGTAGTGTACGTCAGGTTGGTGTGTGTGGTGTAGTATACACCACACACACACCAACCTGACGTACACTATACGACACCAACCTGACGTACACTACACCACACACACCAGCCTGACGTAGCGTGTCAGGTTGGTGTGTGTGGCGTGTACGTGAGGTTGGTGTGTGGGGTGTATACTACACCACACATGACGTACACTACACCACACAACAACCTGACGTGCACTACACCACACACACCAGCCTGACGTAGCGTGTCAGGTTGGTGTGTGTGGCGTTGTGTACGTCAGGTTGGTGTGTGGGGTGTATACTACACCACACATGACGTACACTACACCCCACAACAACCTGACGTACACTACACCACACACACCAGCCTGACGTAGCGTGTCAGGTTGGTGTGTGTGGCGTTGTGTACGTCAGGTTGGTGTGTGGGGTGTATACTACACCACACATGACGTACACTACACCACACAACAACCTGACGTACACTACACCACACACACCAGCCTGACATAGCATGTCAGGTTGGTGTGTGTGGCGTTGTGTACGTCAGGTTGGTGTGTGGTATAGTGTATGTCAGGTTGGTGTGTGTGTGGTGTATACTACACAACACACACCATCCTGACGTACACTAAACCACATACCAACCTGACATATACTACATACTTTCAATATGCAACGTGTCCGCTAATGATTGGAGCAAATTTTCCATTCAAAAAGTCAAATGGCGCTGCTTCACTTCCGAGCCTTGCCGTGCGCCCAAACAGTGGTTCACCCCCACATGTGAGGTATCGGTATACTCGGAGAAAATTGCCCAACAAATTTTAGGATCCATTTTATCTTGCTGTCCATGTAAAAATTAAAAAAATTGAAGCTAAAAGAAAATTTTTGTGGAAAAAAAGTACTTTTTCATAATTACGGATCAATTTGTGAAACACCTGGGGGTTCAAAGTGCTCACTATGCATCTAGATAAGTTCCTTGGGGGGTCTAGTTTCCAAAATGGGGTCACTTGTGGGGGAGCTCCAATGTTTAGGCCCACAGGGGCTCTCTAAGCATGGCATGGTGTCAGCTAACAATTGGAGCTAATTTTTCATTCAAAAGTCAAATGGCGCTCCTTCCCTTCTGAGCCTTGCCGTGTGCACAAACAGTGGTTTGTGACCACATATGAAGTATCGGTGTACTCAGGAGAAATTGCCCAACACATTTTAGGATCCATTTTATCCTGTTGCCCATGTGAAAATGAAAAAATTGAGGCTAAAAGAATTTTTTTGTGAAAAAAAAGTACTTTTTCATTTTTACGGATCAATTTGTGAAGCACCTGGGGGTTAAAAGAGCTCACTATGCATCTAGATAAGCTCCTTGGGGGGTCTAGTTTCCAAAATGGGGTCACTTGTGGGGAAGCTCCAATGTTTAGGCACACAGAGGCTCTCCAAACGCGACATGGTGTCCGCTAAAGATTGGAGCCAATTTTTCATTCAAAAAGTCAAATGGCGCTCCTTGCCTTCCGAGCCCTGTCGTGCGCCCAGACAGTGGTTCCTCCCCACATATGAGGTATCGGCGTACTCAGGACAAATTGTACAATAACGTTTGGGGTCCAGTTTCTCTTTTTACCTTTGGGAAAATAAAAAAATTGTTGCTAAAACATCATTTTTGTGACTAAAAAGTTAAATGTTCATTTTTTCCTTCCATGTTGCTTCTGCTGCTGTGAAGTACCTAAAGGGTTAATAAACTTCTTGAATGTGGTTTTGAGCACCTTGAGGGGTGCAGTTTTTAGAATGGTGTCACTTTTGGGTATTTTCAGCCATATAGACCCCTCAAACTGACTTCAAATATGAGGTGGTCCCTAAAAAAAATGGTTTTGTAAATTTCGTTGTTATGAACTATACTTTTGGGGCTCCCTCTTGTGGTCACTCGCGGTATGGCTCTTGGATCTCTTTCCCCAGGTTGGTAGTCACCTGCTTCGTTAAGACTCTGGGTGTTTCTATTTAAACTTCCTGGAGTCTTAGTCCATGGCCTGGCATCCATGTAATCAGTCCTTGTCTGGTTGCTCTTGTCTACTGGTCCTGATTTTTGCAACATAAGCTAAGTCCTGCTTTCTTGTTTTTTTGTTTATTTGTATTATTCTGTTTTTGTCCAGCTGGTTCATAATGTGATTCCTGATTTTGCTGGAAGCTCTTAGGGCGCTGATATTCTCCCCCCATACCGTTAGTCGGTACGGGGGTTCTTGGATATTCAGCGTGGATATTTTGGTAGGGTTTTTCGCTGACCACATAAGTCCGCTTTCTATACTTCTGCTATTATTTAGTGGGCCTCTCTTTGCTGAATCTAGTTCATACTTACGTTTGTCCTTTCCTCTTACCTCACCGTTATTATTTGTTGGGGGCCTGTATCTACTTTGGGGTATCTTTCTCTGGAGGCAAGTGAGGTCTGTATTTTCTCTGAAAGGGTTAGTTAGATCTCCGGCTGGCGCGAGACGTCTAGAACCAACGTAGGCACGTTCCCCGGCTGCTATTAGTTGTGGGCTAGGATCAGGAATGTGGTCAGCTCAGTTACCACCTCCCTAAGAGCTAGTTTTTATGTTTGCAGACTTTGCTGAAGACCCTGCGATACTCTGCCATTAGGATCACAACAGTATGCCAGGCCACTGAATAGTTAATGCATTGCAGAAGTGGGATTAAAAGAAAAGAAAGAAGTTCTGAGTTTTTTTTTTTTCTTCCTTCCCCTTTACCTCTGAATGGCTTGAAACTCTGCTGCAGACATGAATGTGCAAACTCTGATTACTAGTGTGGATCAGCTTGCTGCTCGTGTGCAGGACATTCAGGATTTTGTAATTGGCAGTCCTATGTCAGAGCCTAAGATTCCTATTCCTGAGCTGTTCTCTGGAGATCGATTTAAATTTAGGAATTTTAGGAATAATTGTAAATTGTTTCTATCTTTGAGACCTCGTTCGTCTGGAGACTCAGCTCAGCAAGTTAAAATTGTTATCTCTTTCTTGCGGGGCGACCCTCAGGATTGGGCTTTCTCATTGGCGCCAGGAGATCCGGCATTGGCGAATATTGATGCGTTTTTTCTGGCGCTCGGATTGCTTTATGAGGAGCCCAATCTTGAAATTCAGGCAGAGAAGGCTTTGCTGGCTATTTCTCAGGGCCAGGATGAAGCCGAAGTGTATTGCCAAAAATTTCGGAAATGGTCCGTGCTTACTCAGTGAAATGAGTGTGCTCTGGCCGCAAATTTCAGAAATGGCCTTTCTGAAACCATTAAGAATGTGATGGTGGGCTTTCCCATTCCTACAAGTCTGAATGATTCTATGACGCTGGCCATTCAGATTGATCGGCGTTTGCGGGAGCGCAAATCCGCTAAACCTTTGGCGGTGTTGTCTGAACAGACGCCTGATTTAATGCAATGTGATAGAATTCAGACTAGAACTGAACGGCAAAATCATAGACGTCAGAATGGGTTGTGTTTTTACTGTGGTGATTCTACACATGTTATATCAGCATGCTCTAAACGCCTAACAAAGTTTGTTAGTCCTGTCGCCGTTGGTAACTTGCAGCCTAAATTTATTTTGTCGGTGACTTTAATTTGCTCATTGTCTTCCTACCCTGTTATGGTGTTTGTGGATTCAGGCGCTGCCCTGAGTCTTATGGACTTGTCGTTTGCCAGGCGCTGTGGTTTTGTCCTGGAGCCTTTAGAAAATCCTATTCCTCTTAGAGGAATTGATGCTACGCCATTGGCAGAGAATAAACCGCAGTATTGGACACAAGTGACCATGTGCATGACTCCTGAACATCGGGAGGTGATTCGTTTTCTTGTTCTGCATAAAATGCATGATTTGGTCGTTTTGGGTCTGCCATGGTTACAGGCTCATAATCCTGTTCTGGATTGGAGGGCTATGTCTGTGTCAAGTTGGGGTTGTCAGGGAATTCATTGCGATTCCCCGTCGGTGTCTATTGCTTCCTCCACTCCTTCAGAAGTTCCTGAGTTTTTGCTTGACTATCACGATGTGTTCAGTGAGTCCAGGTCCAGTGCTCTTCCTCCTCATAGGGACTGTGACTGCGCTATAGATTTGATTCCTGGTAGCAAGTTTCCTAAGGGACGATTATTTAATCTGTCGGTACCTGAGCATGCTGCGATGCGTTCTTATATAAAGGAGTCTTTGGAGAAAGGACATATTCGTCCATCCTCTTCCCCTCTTGGTGCGGGATTCTTTTTTGTGGCCAAGAAAGACGGATCTTTGAGACCTTGTATAGACTATCGGCTTCTGAATAAAATCACGGTTAAATTTCAGTACCCTCTGCCACTATTGTCGGACTTGTTTGCTCGGATTAAGGGTGCCTGTTGGTTCACCAAGATAGATCTTCGTGGTGCGTACAACCTTGTGCGCATTAGGCAGGGAGATGAATGGAAAACTGCATTTAATATGCCCGAAGGTCATTTTGAGTACTTGGTGATGCCTTTTGGGCTCTCTAATGCCCCTTCAGTGTTTCAATCCTTTATGCATGACATCTTCCGGAAGTATCTAGATAAATTTGTGATTGTTTATCTGGATGACATTTTAGTTTTTTCTGATGATTGGGATTCTCATGTAAAGCAGGTCAGGATGGTGTTTCAGGTTTTGCGTGATAATGCTTTGTTTGTGAAGGGCTCAAAGTGTCTCTTTGGAGTGCAGAAGGTTTCCTTTTTGGGTTTTATCTTTTCCCCTTCTGCTGTGGAGATGGACCCAGTCAAGGTCCGAGCTATTCATGATTGGACTCAACCCACGTCTGTTAAGAGTCTTCAGAAGTTTTTGGGTTTTGCTAATTTCTACCGTCGTTTTATTGCTAACTTTTCTAGCGTTGTTAAACCTCTGACGGATATGACCAAGAAAGGTTCTGATGTCGCTAATTGGGCTCCTGCGGCTATTGAGTCCTTCCGGGAGCTGAAGCGTCGGTTTACTTCGGCGCCTGTTTTGTGCCAGCCTGATGTCTCACTTCCCTTTCAGGTTGAAGTGGATGCTTCTGAGATTGGTGCAGGAGCTGTTTTGTCGCAGAGAGGCTCTGGTTCCTCTATGATGAAACCATGTGCTTTCTTTTCCAGGAAGTTTTCGCCGGCTGAGCGGAACTATGATGTTGGTAATCGGGAGTTGTTGGCCATGAAGTGGGCATTTGAGGAGTGGCGTCATTGGCTCGAGGGAGCTAAGCATCGTGTGGTGGTCTTGACTGATCACAAGAACCTGATGTATCTCGAGTCTGCTAAACGCCTGAATCCTAGACAGGCTCATTGGTCATTGTTTTTCTCCCGTTTTGACTTTGTGGTCTCATACCTGCCTGGTTCGAAAAATGTGAAGGCTGATGCTCTCTCTAGGAGCTTTGTGCCTGATTCTCCTGGAGTCTCAGAGCCGGCTGGTATTCTTAAAGAGGGAGTGATTTTGTCGGCCATTTCTCCTGATTTGCGACGTGTGTTGCAGAGATTTCAGGCTGGTAGACCTGACTCTTGCCCAACCTGATAGACTGTTTGTTCCTGATAAATGGACCAGCAGAGTTATTTCCGAGGTTCATTCCTCAGTGTTGGCAGGGCATCCTGGGATTTTTGGTACCAGAGATTTGGTGGCTAGGTCCTTTTGGTGGCCTTCCTTGTCACGGGATGTGCGTGCTTTTGTGCAGTCCTGTGGGACTTGTGCTCGGGCTAAGCCTTGCTGTTCTCATGCCAGCGGGTTGCTTTTGCCCTTGCCCGTCCCGAAGAGGCCTTGGACACACATTTCCATGGATTTCATTTCAGATGTTCCGGTGTCTCAGGGAATGTCTGTCATCTGGGTGGTGTGTGATCGTTTTTCCAAGATGGTCCATTTGGTGCCCTTGCCTAAGTTGCCTTCCTCTTCCGATCTGGTTCCTTTGTTTTTTCAGAATGTGGTTCATTTGCACGGCATTCCTGAGAATATCGTGTCTGACAGAGGATCCCAGTTTGTGTCCAGATTCTGGCGATCTTTTTGTGCTAAGATGGGCATTGATCTGTCGTTCTCGTCTGCCTTTCATCCTCAGACTAATGGCCAAACGGAGCGAACTAATCAGACGCTGGAGGCTTATTTGAGATGTTTTGTTTCTGTGGATCAGGATGATTGGGTGACCTTCTTGCCATTGGCTGAGTTTGCCCTCAATAATCGGGCTAGTTCCGCTACTTTGGTTTCACCATTTTTCTGCAACTCTGGTTTTCATCCTCGTTTCTCCTCGGGTCATGTTGAGCCTTCTGACTGTCCTGGGGTGGATTCTGTGGTTGATAGGTTGCAGCGGACTTGGAATCATGTGGTGGACAACTTGAAGTTGTCACAGGAGAAGGCTCAGCATTTTGCCAACCGCCGCGGTGTGGGTCCCCGACTTCGTGTTGGGGATTTGGTTTGGTTATCTTCTTGGTTTGTCCCTCTGAACGTTTCCTCTCCTAAGTTTAAGCCTCGCTTTATTGGTCCTTATAGAATTTTGGAGGTCCTTAATCCGGTGTCTTTTCGTTTGGATCTTCCTGCGTCGTTTGCCATTCACAATGTGTTCCATAGGTCTTTGTTGCGGCGGTACATTGTGCCTGTGGTTCCTGCTGTTGACCCTCCTGCTCCGGTCTTGGTTGAGGGCGAGTTGGAGTATGGGGTGGAGAAGATCTTAGATTCTCGTCTCTCTAGATGGAGGCTTCAGTATCTGGTCAAATGGAAGGGCTATGGTCAGGAGGATAATTCCTGGGTGGTCGCCTCTGATGTTCATGCGGCCGATTTGGTTCGTGCCTTTCACGCTGCCCATCCTGATCGCCCTGGTGGTCGTGGTGAGGGTTCGGTGACCCCTCCTTAAAGGGGGGGTACTGTTATGAACTATACTTTTGGGGTTCCCTCTTGTGGTCACTCGCGGTATGGCTCTTGGATCTCTTTCCCCAGGTTGGTAGTCACCTGCTTCGTTAAGACTCTGGGTGTTTCTATTTAAACTTCCTGGAGTCTTAGTCCATGGCCTGGCATCCATGTAATCAGTCCTTGTCTGGTTGCTCTTGTCTACTGGTCCTGATTGTTGCAACATAAGCTAAGTCCTGCTTTCTTGTTTTTTTGTTTATTTGTATTATTCTGTTTTTGTCCAGCTTGTTCATAATGTGATTCCTGATTTTGCTGGAAGCTCTTAGGGCGCTGATATTCTCCCCCCATACCGTTAGTCGGTACGGGGGTTCTTGGATATTCAGCGTGGATATTTTGGTAGGGTTTTTCGCTGACCACATAAGTCCGCTTTCTATACTTCTGCTATTATTTAGTGGGCCTCTCTTTGCTGAATCTAGTTCATACTTACGTTTGTCCTTTCCTCTTACCTCACCGTTATTATTTGTTGGGGGCCTGTATCTACTTTGGGGTATCTTTCTCTGGAGGCAAGTGAGGTCTGTATTTTCTCTGAAAGGGTTAGTTAGATCTCCGGCTGGCGCGAGACGTCTAGAACCAACGTAGGCACGTTCCCCGGCTGCTATTATTTGTGGGCTAGGATCAGGTATGTGGTCAGCTCAGTTACCACCTCCCTAAGAGCTAGTTTTTATGTTTGCAGACTTTGCTGAAGACCCTGCGATCCTCTGCCATTAGGATCACAACACGTTGTAAAAATGAGAAATCGCTGGTCAAATTTTAACCCTTATAACTTCCTAGCAAAAAAAAATTTTGTTTCCAAAATTGTGCTGATGTAAAGTAGATATGTGGGAAATGTTATTTATTAACTATTTTGTGTCACATAACTCTTTGGTTTAACAGAATAAAAATTCAAAATTTGAAAATTGCAAAATTTTCTAAATTTTAGCCAAATTTCCATTTTTTTCACAAATAAACGCAAAAATTATTGACCTAAATTTACCACTAACATGAAGCCCAATATGCCACGAAAAAACAATCTCAGAACCGTTAGAATCCGTTGAAGCATTCCCGAGTTATTACCTCATAAAGGGACACTGGTCAGAATTGCAAAAAACGGCCAGGTCATTAAGGTCAAAATAGGCTGGGTCATGAAGTGGTTAAGGAGAAAAAGAACTGGACTGTTGCTCAGTGGTCCAAGGTGTTGTTTTCAGATGAAAGTAAATTTTTGCATTTCATTTGGAAATCAAGGTCCCAGAGTCTGGAGGAAGAGTGGAGAGGCCACAATTCAATCTGCTTGTGGTCTAGTGTGAAGTTTCCACAATTAGTGATGGTTTGGGGAGCCATGTCATCTGCTGGTATAGGTCCACTGTGTTTTATCAATACCAAAATCAGCGCAGCCATCTACCAGGAAATTTTAGAGCACTTCATGCTTCCCTCTGCTGACAAGCTTTTTGGAGATGAAAACTTCTTTGTCCAGCAGCACTTGGCACCTATCAACACTGCCAAAAGTACCAATACTTGGCTTACAAACAATAGTATATCTGTGCTTGATTGGCCAGCAAACTCGCCTGACCTTAACCCTATAGAGAACATATGAGGTATTGTCAAGAGGAAGATGAGAGACACCAGACCCAACAATGCAGACGAGCTGAAGGCTTCTATCAAAGCAACCTAGGCTTCCATAACACCTCAGCAGTGCCACAGGCTGATTGCCTCTATGCCACGCCGCATTGATGCAGTAATTGATGCAAAAGGAGCCCTGACCAAGTACTGTGTGCATTTACTGAACATACATTTCAGTAGGCCAACATTTTGGATTTTAAAATCATTTTTCAAGCTGGTGTTATAAAGTATTCTAATTTACCGAGATCATGACTTTTCATTGGCTGTAAGCCATAATCATCAACATTAACAGAAATAAACACTTGAAATACATCACTCTGTAATGACTATGAGATTCACTTTTTGTATTGAAGAACTGAAATAAATTAACTTTGTGATGATGTTCTAATTTAGTGAGAAGCACTTGCATATCTGTATATAGAAAAGCTGCAAAGGCTTGTAGTATGGTCTGGTGAAATATCCTCCATCAGCAGTTATTTCATTTTATATATAACAAGATGGGCGGCTCAGAAGGAGAGAAAGACAAGAACTAGGGAGAAACCAAGGGAAGATGGAGAACAGTATAACGGGAACCTGGAAGGCGGAACCAAAAGCGAAGGACAAGGAAGGTGGGCGTCAGAAAAGGACTGCTGGAGAGCTGAGACGGGAGAAGACTGTGGAAAGAGAGAATGTGTTAAAGGTAACTATGGAAGGAACAGCTAATTAGAAACAGAGGAACTGGGTACTAACAAGACAGAGCACCAGGTAAGAACGGACAGGGCAGAGCAAAAGACAAAGTTCAGAGCTCTAGAATGCAAGACACGGAGCACGAGAAAGAGCGTGCAGGCCAGAGACACTAGCAGGTAGCTATGTGACAATCAGGCACCTCCATGCAGGGAAGGCAGCCTTATATACCGTAAGCCTTACCTGGATTGGCTGTAGGGGATTTCCAGATCCAGGCATTCAAGGGAAGAAGGTATAAGGGAGGTGCGCATGCACCCTCTAAGGAACCCAGAGTGCCTGCACAGACACCGGACCTCCCCGAGCAGAGCGAGAAACCAGAAGTAGGGAAGAAGCAAAACGAGGACGGGCGTGTCGGGACGTGGAAGCAGAGTGGCGGGGATGAGCAGCGGCAGGGAGAGCAGGTACCGCAGCAGGAGAAGCGAAGGGACCCAGAAGCGAAGCGTTAGGAACGAGCATTAGCAGGAAGAGCGGTAACACCATGTCATACCTGTGCAATATGTACTGTATGTTGCTGGTGACTGGATCATGTATCTTTAATTCTTTATGTTTAAAAAAAGAAAAAAAAACATGGCTGGACCATTGAACTTTATAGGAACTTTTTTCTTTTTGGGTCACTTTGTTTTCCTTAAATGTTAAATTATTGTATATTATTAATTTGTAATGTCTGAGTTTGTATGTAGAGAGAGATATAAAGTACTGCTATACATTATTACTATTGTTTAAGTTTCAGCACGTTTTAATGCCATTCTATCAATATTCTATCCGTTTAAGTTCTAAATAATTTATGCAAAGGACCTTATTAGGGCACCCTTGGGGTATTTACTGTAGGTGTAACGTGACTTGGAGCAGTAGCCTTGGGCGGGGTACTCATGTTTCATTCTCTGTCATGCTACATGAAAATGGAGGTCCTGGTTGGGTGTGTGGACATTAGCTATGGGGCACTTCGCCCTTGTAGGCCGCATGTTGCTGGTGACTTTGGCAGGCCAGGACCAGATATTATAGAGTTCAATGAGGGAGACTACCATTTAAAAGAAAACCATAACGTGGGGAAGATTATGTACAGTGGATAGCTGGTGCATATCGTTATGTATATTTCTCTTAACGTACAGAACATCATTATACACTTTCTTACTTTAGTTCCTAAACGCACACAATTCTTTGTCAGTTAGTTCCTCTTCCTTCACCGCAACCCTGCAAAGTGCTTTGGGAGCTTCGTCTTGTCCCCAATAATGGCACTACAGTTCAGTAAGCAGGGTCCTACTTCTGCCACTATGGCCTTTACTTAGCTTCTCTTCTTGCCGACACCTCAGCACTCTCTTTGTCTCGCATTCCCTCCTCTGATTCATCCAGTTACCTTTTTGGTTTGTAAACTCAGGACCCTACCACTAGGTTTTCTGCCCCAGATCATGTGTCTAGAAAATCACTCACTCCTTCTATCTCTTTTCCTCATCACCAATTAGGATCACACTATCTGTTTCCTCGGTCTCCTCTCACTTCAGGGAAACCCACTTCATGCTGCTCTGTTTGTTGGTCAGACCATAGGTCTGGCTCTACTGCACGCTGGCTCTTATCTGCCTTGCTGATAGAAAACTGTTTCTGTCCCTTCACTTACCCCCCCACTCTGGGTTAGTCCCAAATATTAACTCTAACTGTCCCTAATAGCTCCCTACTGCTGAGCAGAATACAATCTATCACTACTAACATATGTCACTAAACACATTACACAATCAAATTCATTTTACCAATATGTGTGTCTTTCAGAGGAAACGTGGGCAACACTTCCTTCTTCTTACATAGGAAAAGATTATACCTTCGGCATCATAAATTTGTATGTCTTGGATTTGGCAGGAAGGAATACAGAGATTTATATAGGATTCCGTACAAATATGACAGAAAGAAATTAAATTCGGGCAAGTTCTATTAGATTTTGTATGTATATTATGAATAAGGAAACATTGCTTCTAGGGGAGAATAACTCCATAGAACAAACACAGAAGGCATTAGGGCTCTGTACTCAAGCTTTATATACTCTGGTGCAATCTATTTATGTTATTGCAGCCAAAATATCTGTTTCTTACACTTGCCTTCAACAAAATTTCTACAAATCTGTGATAATCTGTAAAGCTGCTAATTACATGTTTGATAGATTTGCAAGTTTGCTTTGTGTTAGGTTTCATTCAAAGGTCCGAATTTGTTTGTTTTGTCCAAATGAACAAAACCAAAGAAATGAGCATAAGGTGGTATATGTACACTGCGTAAGAGAACATAACCCTGTGGCCATTCCACAGACAAAACCCAAGAAAAAAACAAAGCGAGCATATATCCTATTGTAGGCAATAAGTAAATAGTAATAGTACATGTAAATAACATGGAGCCTTAGTTAGTGCTCTTTTGATAAAAAAAGCATAAAAGCCATCCCACCGCAACAAGGTGTACCCAGGTGGGATGGTCCTAGCCTGTGTCTAGTATTAAAACCTTACCTTCTGTCAGCCTTACCTTTTGTCCAAATGTGAACAAATAGATAGAGAGCCTAATAAATGCAATAGGGGCCCAGGATGCCAGGGTTCAGGAGGAAGTTCTCACTGCTATGGTCTGACTACTGTGGAGTACCAAAATAGATGTCAGATCAGGGTAGTGTGAATCTTCTCTCATCTCACAAATGTCTAAAAACATCAGAGTTTTGTTGGCAGATGTGCAACAGATACAGACTTACTTATGTACAAGAGGAGTTTACACTTTTCTGAAAGTAGATGACGATGTTGTTACTGTTATATGCTTAGTTGAATGCAATGCATATACTTGTTGTACTTTGGTTTCACTTTCTCTCTGGTAAAAGGTCCTTCAGACTTCTGTATTAAGAAGCTGATGCATGTACCTCATGTTCTGTGAAGATAAAAGTTGAATTACCTCATATAATCTACTCTCACAAGTTTCTTCTGCGACCAAACTGTGCAACAAGTTTCATCCAGAATACTGGAAAAAAAATTTTTTTCATTTGTAATCCACATGCAATCCATTTTTATACATCAGTTCTTATTAAAAATACATGTAAATACAAAGTCCCAATGGGAAGGGGGGTGTGTGGAAAAGGCTGCAGTCTGTCAGGTTGTATATTCACTTTTGTATTTCCTTTTCCATTGCAATTGTGGGTCATTTGTTCAGATCCCTGGCTTTCCCTCTTTCATCAGGTTTGCTATATCTAGTAACTGATCAGTTCCTTGCATACATATTTGATTGATGTACCTGATTTTGGGTTCATTGTGTTTATCTGAATAATATATATATATATATATTGTCTCTTCAGAGAGGAAGAGGACTAGAACTCTAGTGCCACCTATTGGAAGTAGCAATCCTAACAGTCAATGTCGACTCTTTAACGAGCCTTGTCACATGACTTAGGATAAAAGCCAAATCAGAATCTCAATTTGCAGACACTGTGTTTCGGGGTACTGCCCCTCGTCAATGCAAAGTGGAGATCTAGTTTGGCTGAGTGAGTGGTGTCTGACCGGGATCCAAGAAGTATCGTTTCTCCTTGCGGAGAGTGACATGTTAAGCATGTGGAGATGAGGAGACTTAAAGCCGCAATGCTCCTCTGGTAAATAAATTATTCTTGGCATTTATCCTAAGTCATGTGACAAGGCTCATTAAAGGGTCGACATTGACTGTTAGGATTGCTACTTCCAATAGGTGGCACTAGAGTTCTAGTCTTCTTCCCCCCTGAAGAGACAATTTGCATATTTACCAGAGGAGCATTGCGGGTTTCATTCTCCTCATCTCGACATGCTTAACATGTCACTCTTCGCAAGGAGAAACATATATATATATATATATATATATATATATATATATATATATATATATAGTATATACATATACAGTCATATGAAAAAGTTTGGGCACCCCTATTAATCTTAAGCTTAATGTTTTATAAAAATTGTTTTTTTTGCAACAGCTATTTCAGTTTCATATATCTAATAACTGTTGGACACAGTAATGTTTCTGCCTTGAAATGAGGTTTATTGTACTAACAGAAAATGTGCAATCTGCATTCAAACAAAATTTGACAGGTGCATAAGTATGGGCACCCTTATCATTTTCTTGTTTTAAATACTCCTACCTACTTTTTACTGACTTACTAAAGCACTTTTTTTTGTTTTGTAACCTCATTGAGCTTTGAACTTCATAGCCAGGTATATGCAATCATGAGAAAAGCTACTTAAAGTGTCCACTTGCAAGTTGTTCTCCTGTTTGAATCTCCTCTGAAGATTGGCCTCATGGGCTCCTCAAAACAACTGTCAAATGATCTGAAAACAAAGATTATTCAACATAGTTGTTCAGGAGAAGGATACAAAAAGCTGTCTAAGAGATTTAACCTGTCAATTTCCACTGTGAGGAACATAGTAAGGAAATGGAAGAACACAGGTACAGTTCTTGTTAAGGCCAGAAGTGGCAGGCCAAGAAAAACATCAGAAAGGCAGAGAAGAAGAATGGTGAGATCAGTCAAGGACAATCCTCAGACCACCTCCAGAGAGCTGCAGCATCAACTTGCTGCAGATGGTGTCACTGTGCATCCGTCAACTATACAACGTACTTTGCACAAAGAGAAGCTGTATGGGAGAGTGATGCAAAAGAAGCCATTTCTGCAAGCAAGCCACAAACAGAGTTGGCTGAGGTATGCAAAAGCACATTTGGAGAAGCCACTTTCCTTTTGGAAGAAGGTCCTGTCGACTCATGAAACCAAGATTGAGTTGTTTGGTAATACAAAAAGGCGTTATGCATGGCGGCAAAAAAACACAGTGCATTGTATAGTTGACTGATGCACAGTGACACCATCTGCAGCAAGTTGATGCTGCAGCTCTCTGGAGATGGTCTGAGGATTGTCCTTGACTGATCTCACCATTCTTCTTCTCTGCCTTTCTGATGTTTTTCTTGGTCTGCCACTTCTGGCCTTAACAAGAACTGTACCTGTGTTCTTCCACTTCCTTACTATGTTCCTCACAGTGGAAATTGACAGGTTAAATATCTGAGACAGCTTTTTGTATCCTTCCCCTGAACAACTATGTTGAATAATCTTTGTTTTCAGATCATTTGACAGTTGTTTTGAGGAGCCCATGATGCCACTCTTCAGAGGAGATTCAAACAGGAGAACAACTTGCAAGTGGACACTTTAAGTAGCTTTTCTCATGATTGCATACACCTAACTATGAAGTTCAAAGCTCAATGAGGTTACAAAACCAAAAAAGTGCTTTAGTAAGTCAGTAAAAAGTAGGTAGGAGTATTTAAAACAAGAAAATGATAAGGGGGCCCATACTTATGCACCTGTCAAATTTTGTTTGAATGCAGATTGCACATTTTCTGTTAGTACAATAAACCTCATTTCAAGGCAGAAACATTACTGTGTCCAACAGTTATTAGATATATGAAACTGAAATAGCTGTTGCAAAAAAAACAATTTTTATAAAACATTAAGCTTAAGATTAATAGGGGTGCCCAAACCTTTTCATATGACTGTATATATATATATATATATATATATATATATATATATATATATATATATATATATATATATATATATACGCTCTTTCAGCTATTGCACACTCATTAGTATGCTTTACTGATATATTGCTTCATAACCTGAGTGATAACAACCGTTATGACATAGGTAATTGTTGCTGTTATATTGCATTTTGGATGTATCGTGGCCTGCCACTAGCACGTGGTTTCTATTATTCATGTATGTACATTATTATTATTTGGTACATTGGTTCTTGGATCAACTATGATCCAGTTTTAACATGTGCCTTTCCATCAGCTGGCTCATCTCACTTTATGTTGGATTTCCATTTATATGGGCCCATATGGCTCCATGTTTTTTGGGGTGTAGGTTTTTTTGCCATGTTTTTTCGTGTATTTTTAAATGTTTTTAATGTTCTATTTTTGTCTGAGGTGTTAATAAAGGCTATTATGATTCTATTATGTGGATGTGCACACCATTTCTTAGTTTGGCCTTCCTTCTTTTGATGTACATGATTGCTATCCAGACTAGGTGCTGCACCCCATCTCTATTATATCTCTATTAGTTATCAATGGTAGTGCGCCCTCCGCCTTACCTAATTCTCCATATTCTTATGGCACATAGCACACTGCCATAGTTTGACTGCAGGAATTGCTTGATCCTGGAGAACCCCTTTAAATGGTAAAAGTTAATTGGAAAGCTAGAAGGAAGCACTAGATGAAGATATTTAGTATAAATAGCATAAAATAAGCAATTTCTGTTTCAGCTCTAACCGTACAAGTTTTATAATCATGAATTTAAATTGTGAAGCATTTCATGTGAAAAATAGTAACAGCAGTGTAGGTGGACTGAGATAACTCAGCGAGAGATGAGTCCAGGTGTAGGTGGTTCCCAAGCTTTGTGAAATGAACAAAAGAAAGGAACATGTGCCTGTTCTTGTACACACATACAGTACTTGTTCACACACCACATACACATGTATATATTGATATGTATGTGCGTACATATACTGGATATACTGGATATGTATATATACTCCTCAAGCTTGAAGTTACAACAGCAATAATGAAAAGACATGGAGTTAGGCTACGTTCACATTTGCGTTGTGCGCCGCAGCGTCGGCGCCGCAGCGCACAACGCAAACAAAAACGCAGCAAAACGCATGCACAACGCTGCGTTTTGCGCCGCATGCGTCGTTTTTTTCATTGAATTTGGACGCAGCAAAAATGCAACTTGCTGCGTCCTCTGCGCCCCGACGCGGGCGCCGCAGCGACGCATGCGGCGCAAAACGCAAGTGCGCCGCATGTCCATGCGCCCCCATGTTAAATATAGGGGCGCATGACGCATGCGGCGCCGCTGCGGCGCCCGACGCTGCGGCGGGGACCGCAAATGTGAACGTAGCCTAATATGGATAGATATGCTAATGATATGCAAATTATGAAAAAAATGTAAACACAATAATGTAAACAACATTTTCAAAACATCTCAGTTTATTCAGTATCGAATATAACCACCACATCCAGAAAAGCCTCCACTTACAGCCCTCGGCTGCTATCATTGAGGTTACTAATGGTTGTCTCAAAAATGTTCTTCCACGCTTAAAGCGCTCGGGCACACAAATCATCAAGATCTGCTGCTGGCAGCTCCTTTGCAATTGCTGACTAAAGGTGTCCCAGATGTGCTTAATGGGAGACAACTCTAGAGATGCTGCAAGCCACTCTAGCAAGTTTAGGCCACACTGGTTACTCACAGTAGTATCAGCAACATTCGGTCTGGTGTCGTAATAAAAAAACTGCTCCTTGGACACTTTGGAAAAAGGGTCGTATTCTTGGTTCCCCGACCCAATCAATTGAAACCCTACATGTTAGTGTACCTGGAATGAAGATTAGAGGGGTCCAGGTACCATAATTTACACCACCCCACAGCATAATCCCAAGAGTAGAATGAATGTAATGTTCCCTTGTTCCCTTATTAGAGCTTCTTCGTGACGTTGCCCACCTAATTCAGTCATTGTCAGAATTGAAGAAAGGGGTGTTGTGACGGAACCCCTACCTGTTAGTGTACCTGGAATGAAGATTAGAGGGGTCCATGTTCCGTACTTTATACCACCAAACAGCATAATCCCGAGGGTAGAATTAATTTAATCTTCCCTTGTTAGAGCTTTTTCATGATGTTGCCCACCTGATTTGGTCAGATTTGAAGAATAGTGGGTTGTGATCCATTCTGTACTGCAAGTAAAATGAGACATCACATGCCAAGCCTAAGACATCAAGCAGTGTATACACAAACCATCAAGAAGCATTCACATGATATTGGGCTACTAGCCAAATGTCCAGCTACATGTGTTCCATTGACCTTACACCTATGTTGTCAAAGACTGTCCTCAAAGAGTAGAGCAAGACAGCAATGAATGCTGAAATGAAGTCCAATCTCTTCGGCAATGAGCCCCAATTTTATCTTGGAGGCTATGGAAGCTGTAAATAGGTCTTCAGACCATGCAGGCAATGCTATGAAGAGATTTTCACGAGGGAATATGAAAGTGACCCAAAAGTCATTGTTCAACACAATGGAGGGCCAGATGTTGCTCATGTTTGTGGCTTAAATGTGCTACCATACCCTGCAGTGTTTTCGGACTTGTCTCCCATCGAGCGCATCTGGGACATCATTGGTTGTCAATTGCAAAAAGATCTGCCAGCATCGGATCATGATGATTTGCATGCCTAAGCATATTCAGTGTGGGAGAACATTTTACAGAAAACCAACATAGTTTGAAGATTTTGTTTCCATCTTTTCATCATATTCATATCCTTAACATGTTTATCAACACTGTGATCTTCATTATTTAATGACTTTTCTTTCTTGGTGTTACAATTTTAACGCTGTGGAGTGTATCTATTTCTCAGTACATGTATGCATATTGATGAGCTGTAACATTAAAAGCAACGAGGAGTGAGTAATATTGAATAACCCGCTAACTGTCAGAGTTATTGAAGTTCATGTGTTAAAAGCAAGAAAAAAAGCATAAGGATCTGAGCAAATTGTAAGTGCTAGAAAACTGAGTCAGGTCATCTTCAAAATGGCAGGCCATGTGGGATACCGCCGATATGCTGTGGTTAGTAATAATTAAAAGTGGTCCAAGACAGGATAACTGATAAACCCAAGGTAGGGTCATGGCCACCCGAGGTTTGCTAGCACCTACGCTGTTCACAACTGAAAGCACCTACGATGGAGATGTGAGCATGAGAATTGGACCATGAGGCAATAGATGAAGGAGGCCTGGTCTGAGGCATTCAATTTTCATTTACATCCTATGGAAGGCAGAATTGCTTTCCAAGAAGATATGGCATCCATGCAAGCCGGCAAGGCGGCGTAATAATTTTGTCAATTTTCAGCCGAGAAACCTTGGGTCCTGGTGTTCATGTGGATGTTATTAGAACATACCACCTGCCGAAATACTGTACAGATTAGTGCATTCCTTCATGACAGGGGTATTTCCTAATGGTCGTGGCAGCGCATAAAGCAGTGGAGAATGGACTTGAGAATGTAAAGCTAGATTGACACTTCAATTATCCATGGTTCCACCGTCTCGGATGCCCCGTCTACTCATTTTACAGATTTGTGTATTTAGTACAGTGAGCACCAACATCCGTGCTGTAGGTTAAATACTGACAGTGGTTACCATGGTAACATGGAACTTTGCCAAATGGAATGTTTGTAAATATTTTTTCTAACATAAAGGGAAAGAAAGGAGCTCGGTTCTCCACATCGGGGCCTCGGGTGGCAATATTTCAATTTCAATCCCATTCAACATACAATAGGGGAGATTTCCTAAGAATTCCAGGGCAAATTGTAACAAAAAACATTGATAGTCGCACCATATTTATTGTGTTTGAGACACTTTTTGTGACTCTTGACAATCATGGCTGCGGAAAAGAATGCGGTTTATGGAAAACTGTCTTGTTTTAACAAGCTTTAAACCAAAAATACTAGTGTCCTTTATTGTTATTTGGTTGGGCGCTTTTGGAGTTTTGCTCTTTCCTTTTTTCTCCCTTTCTTATAAGAGCCATAACTTTTTTTTATTTTTTGGTAGACATAGCAGTATGAATGTCGTTCTTTGCAACACGAGTTGTAGTTTTGAATGATAACATCCAATTTACCATGTACTCAAAAACAGGAAAAAAAAATCCCAAGTGGGATGTCATGTTAAAAAAAAATTGCTATTCCATCATTTATTTTTGAGTTTTATATTTATGACAAACATTTCATGGTAAAAAATGACCAGAAAACATGATGTTCCAGATCAGTATGATTACTGTAATACCAAGCCTGCATAGATTGTTGTGATTTGTTTAAGTAGTTAAAGAAAAATTCAAAAGTCTGTAAACAAAAAACTGTTGGTTAGTGTGTATTCTGAGAACTGTAAAGTTATTACGTTATTGTCGATGGAGCTTTTTTATTCCGCCCTGAGCTATAAGGACTTTATTGATACCAATTTGGGATGCATACGACATTTTGATGGTCTTCTTCATTTGCACTTTTTAGGGAGGTTTCTGGTAAATCCGGCTGTGTGATTTTATTTCTCTTCGCGGTTTACCGTATGGGATAAAGAAATGTATATTTTGATAGACCTTACATTTATGGATATGGTGAAATCAGATGTTTATTTTTTTTTAATTTCTTTGTTATTAAAAGAATGGTCTGAAGGCAAAGTAATTTTCCTTCTAAATCCCTATTTATTCAGCGCTATAATTTAAACTAATTTCTAATAAACTTGCATTAAAAGTTCCCTACCGTTCCCTAACTACATTATCTGCTATTTTTTTCCCTATTTCCTTTCTGAAGAGGCTTCTTTTGAAAATCCCAGTGCATGATGGGATATACACAGAGTTATCATGGGTCAGAGACTGCGGTCACTGATGTGTTGTGAATTCCGCTCTTGGGCTCCCTCCGGTCGTTGTAAGTAGCACTTTTGTGAATTCTGCTCTTGGGCTCCCTCCTGTGGTTTTGAGTGGTATAGCTGCTTCTTGGATTTAGCATCAGCAGCTGCTTCCACTGATCGTCTTTCTGGCTCGGCTATTTTAGTCTGGCCTTATCCCTCAATCAATGCCAGTTGTCAATTGTTCCTGCTTGGAGTCACTGCTCTTTTGGATTTCCCTGACACTCTGACCTGTTCAGCAAAGATTAGTCCTTGCTTGTCCTTTTGCAGTCCACTTGTTGTGGACTTTATTGTTCAGCACATTCTATGTTTTGCTCATTTGTCCAGCTTATCAGTATGGATCTATTCAGCTAAGCTGGAAGCTCTGGGCTGCAGATTCTGCCCTCCACACCTTTAGTCAGGTGTGGAGATTGTTGCATATCTCTGCGGTGGACTTTTTCTAGTTTTTATTACTGATCGCACAGTGTTCTTTCCTGTACTATCTATCTAGCTAGAAGTGGCCTCCTTTGCTAAATCTTGTTTCATACTACGTATGTCATTTCCTTCTCCTCTCACAGTCATTATTTGTGGGGGGCTGTCTATCCTTTGGGGATTTTCTCTGAGGCAAGATAGCTTTCCAATTTCTACCTTTAGGGGTAGCTAGTTCTCCGGCTGTGACGAGGTGTCCAGGGAGTGACAGGAACATCCCACGGCTACTGCTAGTGTTGTGTTAAGATCAGGAACTGCGGTCTGTATAGTTACCACCTGCTCAGAGCTAGTCGCATGTCGCTCCTAAATTACCAGTCCATAACACTGATGCAGCCGTTACCCCCTCCCTAAAATGGAGCAATGTGTATAGTGACAGTACGCGCTTTGTTGTCGGCTCAGTTCAGTAGTAACAAGCCGGTAACAAAGCGGTATCAGAACACCCGGCGAGACCTGTGATGTCACCTGCGGGGCGGATTAAAATTACTTTGTCTTCGTATCACTACTTCAATGGAGAAAAAGGGAATGAATCAAATTTTTTGGCAAATTATTTTTTATTCCCTTTAAGGGACTAGAACCAGCGATTATGCTATGTAATGCAATACCATAGCACTGCTGTAAATAGGGAAAATTGCGGTCTCCAATGAAGCTCTGCATGGGACTGTCAAGGTTTCAGGAATGGGGGCAGCGATTGACAGCGACTTTTAAAAGGTTAACAGCAGCAATTGGTCACACGGTCACCCCAGTGCTGATGCAATATATGGGACTGCTGTGTTCCACTTTGTACCTCACTTATATCCAGACCCTGTTGGAGGGAATTCCAGCTAATCGGTGGAGATGATGCTATTTGTCGGACCCCCCACCCCACATCATCATAATGACCTATACAGTGGATAGATCTTCATTATGTCTGGCTCGTAGAACCCCTTTAAGCCAAACGAAAGGAAAAAATAAAGGTAGATAAAAATGCCTAAAAATGCTCCTTCTTATTTTTGAGAAACAGGATCACTTTTATCCAAGAGCTGTGGATGGTATTGTCCAGTGGCGTAACTTGAAGCTCATGGGCCCCAATGCAAAAGCTTCAAAGGCCCCAAATTAATGCAACTCTTTAATAACAATGGTAATTTTATAAAGGCAAAAGGGACTTTTGGGGCCCCCTAGCCATGGTGCGATGGCAATCCCTTCACGCTAATCCAATGCAGACGAGAGGATCGGACCGAAGGGTGCTATGTCTCTAGCTGGTGCAGCACAGCAATGGCGAACCAAAGGGAATACGGCACATCCAAGGGTAAATAAAAGTCAATTACTATTTAATATTGCATCTATTAAAACGGCAGATAGGGATATTTAAATTCAATTGGACCGAGACATAATACCAGACGCTACCTAAGGGCTTGAGTGGCACTATTTCTGCCCTCAGTCCCTTTTGTCTAACCTGCAAACAACCACTTTAACAAAAGATTAAAAAGCAAGACAAAAAAATGTGGAACACCGTTAATAATGTGATCTGGGCAGTGCATGGTACAATATGAGTGATTAGGCTTCTGGAGAAACCAATAAGAGATATTGCTCATTTATTTTTCATTCATTCATTAGCCTGTATTTTCTTCTACAGACAGACTGGGGTTTGCAGACTTTATTGTAAGAGACACACATGAGCTCAGTGGAAAGAATATAAATGCTTCACTGGAGCCAGACTAATACTTCCGTACTTAATGTCAAGACTCTGAGGTTGAGATACCTTGACAGAGCTGTGTAGGAATGCTATCTTATATTGCTGTCTGCTGATATTACAGCCCATGTTTCAGCCTAGTAAATGGGAAGGAAGGAAGGGAAATGGAACTTAACTCTTTATCTTCCACGAAGACAGAGCTCAGTATTAGCTCCTCTAATCTGATTTTTATTTCCAGCAATGTTCTTTATTCTAAAACAGCCCATAGGGATTACATGATTATCACTCAATCCAGCTGATTTAGGCAAGGACGGCCGTTCTTGCCCATACAGAGATCAAAAGACATGCAAAGGAAAATGTAGATTGTAAAAACAATGGACATCTGTACGTATACAAATCATTTTTGTAATTGTTGCGTGTCCGTGATTTTGTCCTTTATTATGTGCTTCTCACAAAATTAGAATATCAGCAAAAAGTGAATTTATTTCAGTTCTTCAATACAAAAAGTGAAACTCATATATTATATAGAGTCATTACACACAGAGTGATCTATTTCACTTGTTTATTTCTGTTAATGTTGATGATTATGGCTTACAGCCAATGAAAACCCAAAAGTCATTATCTCAGTAAATTAGAATACTTTATAACACCAGCTTCAAAAATTATTTTAAAATCCGAAATGTTGGCCACTGAAATGTATGTTCAGTAAATCCTCTGAATACTTGGTCGGGGCTCCTTTTGCATCAATCACTGCATCAATGTGGCAGTGGCGATCAGCCTGTGGCACTGCCGAGGTGTAATGGAAGCCCAGGTTGCTTTGATAGCAGCCTTCAGCTCATCTGCATTGTTGGGTCTGGTGTCTCTCATCTTCCTCTTGACAATACCCCATAGATTAAGGTCAGTGATATGTTTGTTTTTAAACCAGTTATTGGTACTTTTGGCAGTGTGGACAGGTGCCAAGTCCTGCAGGAAAATGAAATTTCCACCTCAAAAAGCTTGTCGGCAGAGGGAAGCATTAAGTTCTCTAAAATTTCCTGGTAGATGGCTGCACTGACTTTTGTCTTGATAAAACACAGTGGACCTACACCAGCAGATGACACGGCTCCCCAAGCCATCACTGATTGTGGAAACTTCACATTAGACCTCAAGCAGCTTGGATTGTGGCCTCTCCACTCTTTCTCCAGACTCTAGGACCTTGATTTCCAAATAAAATGCAAAATTTACTTCCATCTGAAAACAACACTTCAGACCACTGAGGAACACTCCAGTTCTTTTTCTCCTTGTCCCAGACTTCTGACGTTGTCTATTGGTCATGAGTGGCATGGCTGAAGGAATGTGACACTTGTGGCCCAAGTCCTGGATACGTCTGTGTGTGGTGGCTCTTGAAGCAATGACTCCAGCAGCAGTCCACTCCTTGTGAGTCTCCCGCAAATTTTTGAATGGCCTTTTCTTAACAATCCTTTCAAAGCTGCGGTTATCTCAGTTGCTTGTGCACCTTTTTCTACCACACTTTTTCCTTCCACTCAATTTTCCATTAATATGCTTGGATACAGCACTCTGTGATCAGCCAGCTTCTTTAGTAATGACCTTTTGTGACTTACCCTACTTAGGGAGTGTGTCAATGACTGCCTTCTGAAACAGATAAGGTAGCACTCTGTAGCGCTATAGCATGCAAATATTAAATATGAAAATTGGATAGCATTCTCAATTTTTCATATTTCTAGTGCAATAATGCAATCCAATTTTAATATTTTAAGTTTGCATGCTGTAGTGCTATAGAGTGCTGCCTTATCTGTTTCACTGTATATGAGTTGGCGACTCTAGGTAAGCACCTGTTCAGACCTGATTTATGTTTGGATGTGACGGTCAGTTTTTTTGATTGTATTAAGGCTTGCATTTAGGGTTGAGCGACTTTTATTTTTATAGGATCGGGTCGGGTTTCATGAAACCCGACTTTCTCAAAAGTCGGGTCGAGTGAAATCGGCCGATCCTATAAAAAAGTCGGGGTCGGCCGAAACACGAAACCCAATGCAGTGCAATGGGATACTATGGTTCCCAGGGTCTGAAGGAGAGGAAACTCTCCTTCAGGCCCTGGTATCCATATTTAAGTGTAAAATAAAGAATCAAAATAAAAAATATTGATATACTCACCCTCGGACGAGCCCTGGTACTAACCGGCACCCTTCCTTCCTAAGAATGAGCGCGTGAATGACCTGCGGTGACGTCACGGCTTGTGATTGGTCGCGTGAGCGGTCACATGGGCGGCCGCGACCAATCACAAGCTGTGACGTCATCTAAGGCCCTTCACGCGCTCATTCTTAGGAAGGAAGGCTGCCGGAAAGAAGCCAAGGGTGAGTATATTCCTATTAGGTATATACTCACCCTCGGACGTGCCCTGCTTCTTTCCGGCAGCCTTCCTTCTTAAGAATGAGCGCGTGAAGGGCCTTAGATGACGTCACGGCTTGTGATTGGTCGCGGCCGCCCATGTGACCGCTCACGTGACCAATCACAAGCCGTGACGTAATTCTCAGGTCCTAAATTCCTAGAATGAGAATTTAGGACCTGAGAATTACGTCACGGCTTGTGATTGGTCGCGTGGCGGTCACATGAGCGGCACGCGACCAATCAGAAGCCGTGACGTCATGGAAGGCCCTAAACGCGCTCATTTTAAGCAAAGAAGGCTGCCGGTTTCCAGAGGTGATGTCCAGGGGCCTCCGGAGAGGTGAGTATATCAATATTTTTTATTTTAATTCTTTATTTTACACTTAAATGTGGATTCCAATACCGATTTCCGATATCGCAAACATATCGGAACTCGGTATCGGAATTCCGATACCAGATTCAGAAGATCGATGACCTCATGGCCGACCCCACACAGGGGTCGGGTTTCATGAAACCCGACTTTGCCAAAAGTCGGCGACTTCTGAAAATGGCCGACCCATTTCGGTCAACCCTACTTGTATTAGCCTTCTGACTGAGCACACCACCCCTTCGCCTTAGGTGTTTTTAATTGCAGCAGGATCCTACCCCTCCACAGAGATATAGACTTTAGTCCAGAGAGAATTCACATTAGGTTCCCAGAGGAAGGAGCGGCAAGCTCCGAAACGTACGCCGGGTGTGCTCGGAGTGCTTGGCTGTCAGCGGCATCAGGTAGTCACACATGTTATACACTGGTTGTGCAATGTTATGCTACTATGTGCGCTGTCTGGGGCATTGATTTTTCACAGTATTTATTATGGCCCCACATTGTATGTATTATACATATTGCAGTATACTGATGCCGTGGCAGTTAATCTGCTCTGAGCCTGTGGGCATTTTGACCGACATGTAGTGCGTGTTTTGTTTTTCACTGCTGTCCATTTACCTGTTTTACAGCCTTTTTATATGTGTGTACTTTTGTATTAATATAGCTATTTTTAATGGAAGTTTTGTCTGCTAGTGCGGTTTGTTGTGTCCCAGAGAAATGTAGGCTGTCTAATAGAGGATTGGCAGTAGGTCCTGGCAAGAAGAAACGCCTTAACGTGGCTTCCAGGTACACATGAATGGGCCAATTCTTGCGCTAAGCATTCTCAATTTTTCATACTTCTAGTGCGACAAATAATTTAATCCAATTTTCATATATTATGTTTTCATACTATAGCGCTACCTTATCTATTTCACTGTATATGAGTTGGCGACTCTAGGTAAGCACCTGTTCAAACCTGATTTATGTTTGCATGTAAAGGTCAGTTTTTTAGATAATGACTGCCTTCTGGACATCTGTCAAGTCAGCAGTCTTCCCCATGATTGTGGAGCCTACTGAAACAGATTAAGGAATCTTTTTAGATGCTTAGGAAGGCTTTGTAGGTGCTTTTTGTTAATTATTCTAATTTACTGAGATTATGACTTTTGGGTTTTCATTGGCTGTAAGCTATAATCATCAATATTAACAGAAATGAATGCTTGAAATAGATCACTCTATGTTTGTAATGACTCTATATAATATATGAGATTCACTTTTTGTATTGACGAATTGAAATAAATTAACTTTTTGATGATATTCTAATTTTGTGAGCAGCACCTGTATGTCATATGCATGGAGATGAGCGAATCGATTCAGAGCAAATCAAATTTGTTAACAAATTTCCTAAAAAGTTCTCATTAATATTTGGAATTTATATGGCCGAGAACGGGGTTTAAACAATTACCAAAGACGATATTCACCTTTTCTGCCCCCTCAATTCCCTTTCTGGTCCTCCTCTCTTTCCTTTCAGTCTTCGATCTTCGGATCAGCACTCACCGACTTTCTCCCATGGTCATGTTGCGGGATGCAGGTCATTGATATGCAACATATCAAACTTGATATCGTGAGGCCTACTCAGCACCAACAGATTCAAATGGTGAAGAAGGAAGGAGTGAACTCAGAACCAGGCCGACTGGGATGTGCCTCACCTCTAATAAAGTTTTACAAAACAATCGAAAGGCTTGAAGATGCTTAAATATCTTAGTCCTTGCCCAAGTATGAAAGGGGTCCCCAGCCTTGTGAACCACATGCTGATGTTATGTTGTAGCCATAGCACACGTTATGGCCATAAATCTGAGGATCTAGAGTAAATCATGCATTTATTTTATTTATTTTTTATTTATTTATTTTATTTATGCACAACACTTGGCTTTAAAGGAGTTGTCCAGGACTACTATGGACTAAGAGAAGCAGCGGCTCTGTCGACATTACATCAGCAGAAGTTGTGACCGCTTTGTGCCAGCAGAGATTAGCGCCAGGCACAACAGGCAGGTAGTCAGCATGAAGATAAAGCTGTTTAGCACTAAACAGTTAAACACTTTGCTTCTTTAACCCTGCTGTGAGCCCGATCATTGATTAATCAGGAGTGAGGTAGGTGGTCTGTTGTGCATGAGTAAATTAGTCCAAGCAAAGATAGTGAAAAGCGGCACTTAGTTATTGTGTCCTTATTTAAAATCCTTTTTTCCAAATTACAGGGTGTAGATGCGGTATATAGGAGGGTCCAGGGAAGTTCAGGATGGCGGCTGTTTCGTGTTTCCACAATGCTTTTATGGGTCCAGGTAAAAGATGAGATGAAACTACTTCCTATATGGGCGGTATCATAGTACATGCCAGAAAGCACTTTTTACAACATAGTGAAAATAATTAAAAACATTATAAAAATACAGACAAATCAATTCTAACATTTAGACCTAAAGGACCTTAGGTAGGTGTATCAAGATTCCCTTTTGCATCTCTTTTTAGCAATAATTTGTTCTGATTTCCACCTTTTCGAGCTTATCCGACTTTTATCCATTTAGGGGAGCCTTTACTTGAAACAACGGAATGATATTGTTCCCAAAAACTTATAAATATTGGTCTTATTGTTTTTCCTATATGATAAAATTTGTCACGGGCAAAAATTGACATAAACTACATAATGTATCTAGTTTTACAGGAAATTAATGATCTTACTTAATGTGTGACTTTGTGTGTGTCATTTTCTAAAACTTTATTATTACTAAAGGTATTTTTTTAAAATTGAGCCAAGAGTAGGGGCACTTTCAATAATATATAGCCAATTTCTGGCCTCAGCACTCATACGTCGTACATCCTTGGCTGCAGTGGTCATCTGAATGTTGGACTGAAAATCACTTTTGGAACCAACAGAGACCACTGAAGCAGCAGAGCTGCAATGCTTATGTTATTAATTTGCCCAATTAAAAAAAATTCTGGACCCATTTAAAGGGAATCTGTCAGCACATTTGACATGTCTAAACTATTAATATGGACATACAGGCTGTAGACTGCTGAAAAAAAGTCCTACCTGTGTGTCTCCTATCAGATGCATGGTTGTTGATAAATAACTTTTTATTACTTTATGTAAATGACCTCTTGTACCAATAGTATGTCTGCCCCTGTTTTCCCTTTTTCCCCAGGTGTAAGGCTCACTTGATGAGGTGGATCCATTAATCCACTGGTCTCGGTGGAGGGGTGGTTGGCATACGGAGTCTAGGCATTGGTTCAGCTTCCAAGAGAATGTGTGCAATCGAGGACTTGGACTATACAAAATTTTAGGAGCAGTCAGACAGATGGAGTGGAACCCAGAAGGCAAGGATGAAAGTTGACAACACAACAAGCACAGGTAATGGAGCAAACCAAACATGGAACATTGGAGTCTAAATCCTAAGACAAAGGTGTGTGTTCTAATAGGCCCTAAACAGGATTCAGGAGATAACATCACTGAGCCACACCAGGGCAACTTGCAAAACCCGACATGGGGCGCAACAGAGGGCAGCAGACCGAGGTGAAGGAAGCAGAGTCAGGGATACTCAGGACAGGTGTGTAACAATGTGGTCTATCTCTGTGCATATATTGCCTTGTATTCATGTGGTTTGTTACTCTACCTACTAGAAGACTGAGTTTCTTACATTCAGAGGTGCAGCTTGACACTCCATGGCACTGAAACAAAACATGTAACAGGTTTTATTATCGAGAATGTGTCATATATAATGTTGGTTTGTCCTTATGTGGTAGAGGAGCCTCAAGTAAAACCAAAAGATAAAAACTAAAGATTAAAAAAGTATTAAAAATATAAAAACATTATTAAAGCTTGAATCACTCTGTCTTCACTCATAAAAAAAACACATTTGGTATCATTGTGTTTGTAGAAAACCAATAAAATGTAAATATTAAATAAATATTAATAGTTAACACCATAAAGAGAAAAGTAATTGAAACTCCAGATTTGCTGTTTTTTGGTTGCTGTACCGCTCTTAACATGTGCAATAAAAAGCGTTCAAAATGTTGTAAGTGTCCCAAAATAATAAAAAATAAATGTGCAGAAAATTTCTCATGTTATAGAAAAATTCAAAACTTTGCAGTCTCAGAAAACAATTTTTTTTAACATTCCTAAATTACTTTTCAGCTGTAAGTTTGGTACTGCTGCAATTGTACCGATCAGGAGAACCATGACGCCAGGTCATTTGTACTCCACAAAAATACTGTGAAATGAAACCTCCCCCCAAAAAAATATTCTTTCCTCCATTTCTCTACACTTGTAATTTTCCAGTACTTCATATAGTAAAATGAATGGTGTCATAAAACTATATATTGTATCAGCAAATGAAAATCCCCATATGATATGGCTTTTGTGAAAAAAAAAATAGGGAAGAAAAAATTAAAGTGCAAAAAAGGAAATGCACCAAGGCTGGAAGGGCTCAAAGGGGTTTTAACACTAACAAAGGACATTGTAATCAATAGATTTTGGAATAATAATAAGTTCCACAATTGGATGTGTTAAATAATGCTCCTGTGCTAAGATAATCTTATAGAGTCCTGCTCATCGTTATTGGCACCCATGAAGTTTAAGTACATAAAAAATTAAGTGAAATAGTTTTTGTTTATAGAGCACTCATGTGAAATACTAAAGAGCAAATGATAAACAATAATTTAAAACAAGAAACAATGGGAAGGTAAAATAGAAAAACCTAAAGTTTGATGTGAAACCCTTTCCATTAAATTAGTATGGAAACACATTTTAATTTGCCTGTTGTGAATCACAAATGAGAATCACCTGTGATTAATTGTTGGTGCCCATGTGACATAAATTAGCCAATGAATGATGACTTCAGTGTTTTAAACAGCCACATGGAAGGCCCTGTTCCTTTATCACAATGGTGAAGGTAAAGGAGCTGTCTGAGGACATTAGATCTGCTATTATTAGCAAACACAAATCTTCCAAAGGGTATAAGACCATCTCCAAAGACCTTGGTATCCCAGTTTCAACAGTGTGCAATGTTATTAAGAAGTTTGCCTAGCATGTAACTGTCAAGAACCTCCCTGGACGTGGGGAAAGAGCAAAACTGACAAGAGATGTCTTCGAAGGTTGGTATGAATCATGGAAAAACACCACATAAAACATCCAAAGATCTGAAGGCCAACTTGGAACAGTCTGAGGTCATGGTTTCAACAAGTACCATATGCCGAAACCAAACAGAGCTTCATAGGCGAAGGCCAAGGAAGAAACCATCGCTGAAGACAAGACATAAAAGGAACAACTAATCTTTGCACCTTAACAAACCACAATCTTTTTGGGGAAAATGTTCTCTGGACAGATTAAACAAAAATAGAGCTTTTTGACCATTTAAAGCAACAGCTTGTTTACAGACAGTGAAATAAAGCTTTTAAGGAAAAGAACACCCTACCAACAGTTAAAGGGCCACTGTCACCCCCTCCAGCCGTTCTAAACTAAAAGAGCCACCTTGTGCAGCAGTAATGCTGCAGTCTAACAAGGTGGCTCTTTTAGTTTTTGATTCAGTTATTACCTCAATAAAGCGTTTTAAAAATTGGCCACAAATACCAGATTTTGTACCTGGAGGCGGTCCGAATCGTCCTCTATGAATCTCCCAACTGCCGTCACACTTCTCTTCTGCGGCGCTGGTCGCCGCCCCCTGAGCGCTGTTTCTTCTTAAATCCGGCGCCTGCGCTGTGCGTGCCTGCCTGGGGCCTGCGCAGTCTTCATTGTCAGTCACAGCTCAGATGCAGGGTGCCTGACTGCGACTGTGCGGGCAGTGCGGCCACCCTGTTGCTGAATCCCCGCCCCGCACTGTGTTATTCATTATGCACAGTGCAGGGCTGGGGTTCCTGGGCATGCGCAGTGTGCTGTTTAGACGCTCCCCAGCTCAGACGCTCCCCAGCTCAGACGCTCCCCAGCTCAGATGCTCCCCCAGCTCAGACGCTCCCCCAGCTCAGATGCTCCCCAGCTCAGACGCTCCCCCAGCTCCCCCGCCTTCCCAGGAACCCCAGCCCCGCACTGTGCATAATGAATAACACAGCGCGGGGCGGGGATTCAGCAACAGGGTGGCCGCACTGCCCGCACAGGCGCAGTCAGACACCCTGCATCTGAGCTGTGACTGACAATGAAGACTGCGCAGGCCCCAGACAGGCACGCACAGCGCAGGCGCCGGATTTAAGAAGAAACAGCGCTCAGGGGGCGGTGACCAGCGCCGCAGAAGAGAAGAGTGACGGCAGTTGGGAGATTCATAGAGGACGATTCGGACCGCCTCCAGGTACAAAATCTGGTATTTGTGGCCAATTTTTAAAACGCTTTATTGAGGTAATAACTGAATCAAAAACTAAAAGAGCCACCTTGTTAGACTGCAGCATTACTGCTGCACAAGGTGGCTCTTTTAGTTTAGAACGGCTGGAGGGGGTGACAGTGGTCCTTTAAGCATGGTGGAGGATCCATAATGCTGTGGGGTTGCTTTACTGCATCTGGTACTGGAGGCCTTGACCATATCACAGGAATCATGAAATCAGAGAATTATCAAGAGATTTTAAAGCAAAATGTCCTTTTCAGTATAAGAAATCTTGGTTTGAGTCAAGGATCATGGGTCCCCCAGCAAGACAATGACCCAAAGCACACATCCAAAAGTACACAGGAATGGCTGAAAAAGAAAAAATGGACATTTTTAAAATGGCCATTAATGAGTCCTGACCTCAATCCATTGAAAATCGTTGAGGTAAGCTGAAATCTGCCATTGGGAAAAAGAACCCTGCAACATTCAAGAGCTTGAACAAACTTCAAAGGAAGACGGGGATAAAATACCAGCTGAGAAGTGCAAGAAGCTTATAAATGGCTATAAGAAATGTTTGGAGGCTGTCATCAATGCCAATGTGCAACTGTAGCGCCCCCACTGCCGCAGGGCCGCGGGGTACCCGGTACCGGGTCTCTGAGTCTCTGCTCTGGGGTTGTCACGGTGGCTAGGCCCGGTCTGTGACCCTGCCGAGGGGCGTACAGTGATAGATATGATGGATAATGGTGGTGGTGCGGTGCAATAAATAACGAGGACACCAGGTTGCAGTCTCTTTACCTCTTTACTGAAGATCTCTGGGTCCTCAATCCGGAATACGGTTAACCAGGCTGCGCAAGTCCAGCCGGTCCGATGGCACCTCCAGAGTTCTCTTTACAGGTGGAAATCTGTGCCTTCCTTCTAGCGCTATGTGTTGCGGTCCTTCCCTGCTGTGCTTACGGAAAGTCCCCACAACTGTTGTGTCTGTTTCTTAAGTTCCCTCACAACACGATTAGATGATGTTCTGCTAATCCTCCGTCCCTCCCTGATGTTACGGTTAGGACGGCACCCGTTTGATGGGTAGGCTCGGAGCTCTTCCGGGACCCTAGAGTCGCCCCTCTCCACAAGTTGCCCCCCAAGACTGCATAGGTGATTTAGGTGAGACAGCCCGCCTGAGACTGACTGAAGGTTCGAAGTATTGCCTGAAGCTGTATATAGAAATACTTCCTTCGGCGTTCCGGCCACCGTTTGTTTGCTCCTCAGTAGGATGTGGCCTCGGTCTTACAGCACGACCCCTACTGGTATTCTCCTTGTTGCTTTGATCTCGTTTCTCACTCAGCACAATCTATCTCGCTTCTAGTCCTTCCTTGGGCACCGCCGCTATACTGAGCAGGCACGGTCCCGTTACGTTCTCTCAGTTTGCCAAGCCTCTGTCAGGATCCCACCCCTGACAGAGACCCTACCGAATCTTCACCTGCAACACCCTCTGCCACAAGGTGTTGCCTGGCTCCAACCCAGTCAGCTTTCTGCCTAACTTCCTGCCTGACCCCCAGTTTTACCAGTGTGTGGAGAGTGGCCTAGTAAATAGAACCCTTAGCTCCCCCTGGAGGCCCGGCGGTGAAATGTATTGGTGTCTGTGATACCTGCTCAGATGAACTCCTTCAGTGCCATCAGACGTACCATAGCTCCCCTTAGCGGCGGAGCCACAGTACTGCAACGACCAGGACTCTGGGGCGCTGCACAACCAAGTATTACTTAGGGGACCTTTATTGCTGCACATGATGTTTATTCTGTTTCTTCTTTGAATTTGCAACATGTGAGTTGAAAAACAATGTTTTATTGTTGGATTACTTTGGACTACTAATTTAAAAATCCTGTGGATATAAGTTTGGTACATTTCCATTTATTTCTCAAGAGATTGTACAGTTTATGAAAAAAATGAAGGGGTGCCAATAATGGTGACCAGCACTGTAAATGTGCCCCTGCTGTGTACTGTGTAATGGCTGTGTCTGACTGTGCAGGAACATGGCCTGATCATACCACAGCTCCTGGGCAGCAGAGGACTCAAAAGAGAGTATACGGACATTACAGCAGGAGATCGCAGCTGCTGCTTTCTGTGAGGTAAAGTATGTTTTTAAACAGGCAGTGAAACGTTTTACCTCACAGAAAGCAGCAGCTTTGATCCCATGCTGTAATATCAGTATACTCTTTTGTGCGTTCCCCTGCCCAGGAGCTGTGGTATGATCAGACCATGTTCCTGCACAGTCAGACACAGCCATTACACAGTACAAAGCAGGGGGCACATTTATAACAATATCTCAACACAGGGACATTTTTTAACGCACCAAATTGTGGAAATTATTATTATTATTCCAAGATCAATTGATCTATACAATGAACTTCATGGCATAACTCCTGTAAAAAATTGTAAATATTGATAGTACATTGCAACCTACTGCCTTCTTCTCCATTGTCCTGTAGATTGTTAGCCCATGAAAACATCATCCTCTTCCCTCCATACCAGTGTTACAGTTACATGTACAGCACCCAGGTATTAATAGTGCTTTAAAAGGAAGTAATAATAATAATAATAATAATAATATTGGCTTGCGCTACACGACAATCTCAGCTCTGCTATATCTTTTAGCCATAAATTTATGAAGTCTTTCAACTCTCCTCTCCCTGTGTGTAATTAAATATGTGAAGGAAAGGAGGCAGGCAACAAATCGTCTGCACCAAGTTAGATTGGCAGGTAAGTAGATATGTATATAAAATCTAAAATGAATATTAACTGGTAACATGGCTTGTAAATTGTACTCTGTGAATCTATTTAGCAAGGGGAAGTTCATCGGGCACCATCTGCATTGCACCATATAAATACTGAGCAATGCATACAGGTGCTTCTCACAAAACTAGAATATCATCAAAAAGTTTATTTATTTCAGTTCTTCCATACAAAAAGTGAAACTCATATATTATATACAGTCATTACAAACAGAGTGATCTACTTCAAGTGTTTATTTCTGTTAATGTTGATGATTATGGCTTAAAGCCAGTGAAAACCCTAAAGTCATTATCTTAGTAAATTAGAATAATTAACAAAAACACGTGCAAAGGCTTCCTAAGCATTTAAAAGGTCCCTTAGTCTGTTTCAGTAGGCTGCACAATCATGGGATAGATTGATGACTTGACAGATGTCCAGAAGGCAGTCACTGGCACACTCCACAAGGAGAGTAAGCCACAAAAGGTCATTGCTAAAGAAGCTGGCTGTTCACAGAGTGCTGTATCCAAGCATATTAACCCCTTCATGACCTTGGGATTTTTCGTTTTTCCGTGTTCGTTTTGCACTCCCCTCCTTCCCAGAGCCATAACTTTTTATTTTTCCATCAATTTGGCCATGTGAGGGCTTATTTTTTGCGGGACGAGTTGTACTTTTGAACGACATCATTGGTTTTACCATGTCGTGTACTAGAAAACGGGAAAAAAATTCCAAGTGCGGTGAAATTGCAAAAAAATTGCAATCCCACACTTGTTTTTTGCTTGGCTTTTTTGCTAGGTTCACTAAATGCTAAAACTGACCTGCCATTATGATTCTCCAGGTCACTACGAGTTCATAGACACCTAACATGACTAGGTTATTTTTTACCTAAGTGGTGAAAAAAAATTCCAAACTTTGCTAAAAAAAAAAAAAAAAAAATTGTGCCTTTTTCCGATACTCGTAGCGTCTCCATTTTTCATGATCTGGGGTCGGTTGAGGGCTTATTTTTTGCATGCCGAGCTGGCGTTTTTAATGATTCCAATTCGGTGCAGATACTTTCTTTTAATCGCCCGTTATTGCATTTTAATGCAATGTCGCGGCGACCAAAAAAACGTAATTCTGGCGTTTTGATTTTTTTTCTCATTACGCCGTTTAGCGATCAGGGTAATGCTTTTTTTAATTGATAGATCGGGCGATTCTGAACGGGGCGATACCAAATATGTGTAGGTTTGATTTTTTTTTATTGATTTATTTTGATTGGGGCGAAAGGGGGGTGATTTAAACTTTTATATTTTTTTTATTTTTTCACATTTTTTTTTACTTTTTTTTTTACTTTTGCCATGCTTCAATAGCCTCCATGGGAGGCTAGAAGCAGGCACAGCACCATTGGCTCTGCTACATAGCAGCGATCTGCTGTTCGCTGCTATGTAGCAGAAAATCAGGTGTGCTGTGAGCGCCGAACACAGGGTGGCGCTCACAGCTGCCAGGGATCTGTAACCATAGAGGTCTCAAGGACCTCTATGGTTACAATGGAGAAGCATCGCCGACCTCCGATCATGTGACGGGGGTCGGCGATGCACTCATATCCGGCCACCCATCCGGATGCGGTAGTTAAATGCCGCTGTCTGCATTTGACAGCGGCATTTAACTAGTTAATAGCGGCGGGTGAATCGCGATTTCACCCGCCGCTATTGCGGGCACATGTCAGCTGTTCAAAACAGCTGACATGTCCCGGCTTTGATGCGGGCTCACCACGGAGCCCTGCATCAAAGCAGGGGAGCTGACCTCGGACGCACTATCCCGTCCGAGGTCAGTAAGGGGTTAATGGAAACTTGAGTGGAAGGAAAAACTGTTGTAAAAAAAGGTGCACAAGCAACCGGCATAACCACAGCCTTGAAAGGATTCTTAAGAAAAGGCCATTCAAAAATCTGGAGGAGATTCACAAGGAGTGGACTGCTGCTGGAGTCATTGCTTCAAGAGCCACTGCACACAGACGTATCCAGGACATGGACTACAAGTGTTCCATTCTTTGTGTCAAGCCACTCATCACCAACAGACAACGCCAGAAGCATCTTACCTGAGACAAGGAGAAAAAGAACTGAACTGTTGTTCTGTGGTCCAAGGTGGTCCAAGGTGTTGCTTTCAGATGAAAGTAAATTTTGCATTTCATTTGGAAATCAAGGTCCCAGAGTCTGGAGGAAGAGTGGAGAGGCCACAATTCAAGCTGCTTAAGGTCTAGTGTGAAGTTCCACAATCAGTGATGGTTTGGGGAGCCATGTCATCTGCTGGTGTAGGTCCACTGTGTTTTATCAAGATCAAAGTCAGCGCAGCCGTCTACCAGGAAATTTTAGCGCACCTCATACTTCCCTTTGCCAACAAGCTTTTTGGAGATGGAGATTTAATTCTCCAGCAGGATTTGGCACCTGTCCACACTGCCAAAAGTACCAATACCTTGTTTAAAAACAACAGTATCACTGTGCTTGATTGGCCAGCGAACTCGCCTGACCTTAACTGCATAGATAATCTATGGGATATTATCAAGAGGAAGATGAGAGACACCAGACCCAACAATGCAGATGAGCTGAAGGCTGCTATCAAAGCAACCTGGGCTTCCATAACACCTCAGCAGTGCCACAGGCTGATCACCTCCATGCCACGCCGCATTGATGCAGTAATTGAGGAGGTGGAGAAGAAGGAATAATCGAATGCGGTATCTTCCTCACTGGATGAATCCATGTCAGAGGCAAGGAAGGTGTATGCCTCCTCTCGTGAATAGTGTCTTGATGAATGGGTCATTTTTATTTTATTTTTTCAAACCTCGGGGTTGTGTGTATAAGTGGTGTTTTACACGTGTTATCAGATGTAAAAAATAAGGTTGTATAAAAAAATACAGATGTTTACTACACTAATGCCCTCCCTAGAAATTTACCCGATGCAAATAATAATTATTTTTTTACTAAAGAAAAACGGACGTCACCAACAGTGCAACGTACACTCCCCTAATGCACTCGCTAAAACTTTGCTTTACGCAAATAATTCTTTTTTTACAAAAGAAAAACGGACGTCACCAACAATGTGACGTATGCTCCCCTAATGCACTCGCTAAAAATTTACTCAACGCAAATATTCATTTTTTTTACAAAGAAAAATGGATTTCACCAACAATGCAACGTAGGCTCCTCTAATGCACTTGCCAAATCTTTACTCGACGCAAATAATAATTTTTTTACAAAAGAAAAACGGACGTCACCAACAATGTGACATACGCTCCTCTAATGCACTCGTTAAAAATTTAGTCGACGCAAATAATTCTTTTTTTTACAAAAGAAAAACGGACGTCACCAACAATGCAATGGATGCTCCCCTAATACACTCGCTAAAACTTTACTTGGCTCAAATAATTATTTTTTTGAAAAAAGAAAAGCAGACATCACCAACAATGTGATGTACGCTCCTCTAATGCACTAGAAATTACCTGGCAATAGCAGTTTTTTTTTAATGCAAAAAAGACGCTATCTCTAAAATTACGCTGTACGTTTTTTTTTTCTCTAAAACAAGATTGGTCGTCACAACACTGTGATGACGGCTATACTAACACGCTACCTCGCTACATCTAAAACTACGCTGTGCTAACTACTTTTTTTTTCTAAAAAGAACAATCGGTCATCATTAACACTGCCACACCTGTTGCGCTACCTCGCTTACCTCTAAAACTACGCTGTACTAACAACTAATATTATTTTTTTCTAAAAAAACAATTGGATGTTGCTTACAATGCGATGTCCGCTACGCTAACTAGCCAAAAAAAGAAAAAGTCCTGTGATGCAGTCTCTGATCAGCAACAATACTGATCAGAGCGCTGCAGACACAGGAAGAGCATGAATGCTCTGCACAGGATGCCGCACACACAAAAAAGCGCAAAAAAGTGGGCTAAAAATTAAATTGGAAGGAGAGAAGGATGGGGGGTACTGGAACAGGGTTGGGGGAAAGGGACAGGATGGAGGAGTTGATGTTGCTGCCGCTGTGATCACTGATGAGTTACACAACAGCCAGCACACAGCACAGCAGGCAGATCACAGGAGGATCATTCTGAAGTAGCAGCACTCGGAGGCAGGAGATCGCAGGGGATCACACTGGCCACCAATGAATCTTTTACTCAGGTGACACAGAGGGGCTATACAATCGCTGATTGGCCAGCAACTATTCAGCCAATCAGTGCCAAAAGGGGTTAATCAGGTGAGGTAATGTCGCGATCACCCCACCCATTGTGACAGCTGTGATTGGTGCTGTGTCATACAGTACCGATCACATCATGTCACATGTTTTGTTTTTGTACTTTATTGTCACATTGCTGTGATTCACTTGACAGAATTGACCAGCCAATCACAGCGATCGCCAATGCGGGGAGGGGGCGGAACATATATACAGTATATATATATATATATATATATATAGATCACTGGTGGACACAGACAGATAAGGGCCCATGTGCAGAACAACATAGGGGCCCTTTGCAGTCTAATAGCTCATCATAATGTATGATTCCACATGTTTAGCAGGTAAAAATGGGCCCCTCTTACATTTTCGGCCTCCTGTGCAGCTGCACAGTTTGTACCAATGGTATGTCCGCCCCTGATATAGATATATAATTATGAACAATCTACAATAGTCTGATATAGTAGAAGACTCACTTTGTTAGTCCCCTGCTCAGGGCTGGCATTAAAGGAGTGCAAACTGGGCAAGCCAGCCAGAGTTTAAACAGAAATGGTTCCTGTGATAGCTCCGATCGCTCCCAAGTGAGTAGCATTGATACAGTATAAATATACAGTATATATTTATTTATATATATGAAGACATATATGTGTATGCATGTGCTCTGTAAATGTGTGTCTGTGTATGTATGTGCTCTGTAAACATGTGTATGTGTGCATATATATGTGTATGTATGTGCTCTGTAAATGTGTGTATGTGTATGTATGTGCTCTATAAACATGTGTGTTTATATATATATATATATACACTGCTCAAAAAAATAAAGGGAACACTTAAAAAACAGAATATAACTCCAAGTCAATCAAAATTCTGTGAAATCAAACTGTCCACTTAGGAAGCTACACTGTTTGATAATCAATTTCACATGCTGTTGTGCAAATGGAATAGACAACAGATGGAAATTATTGGCAATTATCAAGACACACTCAATAAAGGAGTGGTTCTGCATCTCAGTACCAATGCTTTCTGGCTGATATTTTGGTCACTTTGAATGTTGGTTGTGCTTTCACACTCGGGGTAGCATGAGATGGACTCTACAACCCACACAAGTGGTTCAGGTAGTGCAGCCCATCTAGGATGGCACATCAATGCGAGCTGTGGCAAGAAGGTTTGCTCTGTCTGTCAGCGCAGTGTCCAGAGGCTGGAGGCGCTACCAGGAGACAGGCCAGTACACCAGGAGACATAGAGGGGGCTGTAGGAGGACAACAACCCAGCAGCAGGACCGCTACCTCTGCCTTTGTGCAAGGAGGAACAGGAGGAGCACTGCCAGAGCCCTGCAAAATTACCTCCAGCAGGCCACAAATGTGCATGTGTCTGCACAAATCATTAGAAACTGACTCCATGAGGATGGTCAAAGTGCCCAAAGACCACAGATGGGGGTTGTGCTCACAGCCCAACACCGTGCAGAACACTTGGCATTTGCCACAGAACACCAGGATTGAGCGTGTCAGCAGTTCCTGCATGATGGAGGCATTGAAGCTATGGACTGGCCCGCCCGTTCCCCAGACCTGAATCCGATTGAACACATCTGGGACATCATGTCTCACACCATCCACCAACGTCACGTTGCACCACACACTGTCCAGGAGTTGGCGGATACTTTAGTCCAGGTCTGGGAGGAGATCCCTCAGGAGACTATCCGCCGCCTCATCAAGAGCATGGACAGGCATTGTAGGGAGATCATACAGGCACATGAAGGCCACACACACTACTGAGCATCACTGTCTTGTCTTGAGGCATTTTCACTGAAGTTGGATCAGCCTGTTACTTCATTTTCCACCTTGATTTTGAGCATCATTCCAACTCCAGACCTCTGAGGGATATTACTTGTGATTTACGTTGATCATTTTTAGGTTTTATTGTTCTCAACACATTCCACTATGTAATGAATAAAGACTTACAACTGGAATATTTCATTCAGTGATATCTAGGATGTGGGATTTTAGTGTTCCCTTTATTTTGTTGAGCAGTGTATGTGTGTATGTGCTCGATGTCTACATGCTTGTGTGCTTTGTGTGTATACATATTTATTTGTGTGTGGCCTTGGTATATACGTGCATGTGTGCTGTGTGTGTCTGTAGCATACAATGTGTGTGTCACATACGGTGTGTATGTAGCATCCATATTTACAAAATTCCAATAGTGCAGACGATAGTTCAGAGATATAAACATGTTAGTTTCCCAACAAACGAGCAAAATGCTGCACATTCAACAGGTGATTAGATTGCTTATGTGAAACAGAAATCATTGTTCTCGGCAACACATCGCCTGGTGCAAACTGCAGATGTGCTGCTGATAACAAGACACTGTATGAGGACTGATTGATCTATTAGTGATCGTTCTGTGCCCACTGTTCTTCCTCAGCCAAGAAAACAGCACCGAAGGACTTCATTATTGTCGATCGCGCTCATTAATGTTCTGAATTCAGCGCATGTAAATGCAACCTAAATGTTTTTGTGTATGGTGCAATACGTTAGCATTTAGGGCCCTACTTTAAACTTTTGCCCAGGGTCCCACTTTGACTAAAGTCATCCCTGTCCCTGCTGTTACCATGCCGACAAGTCCCAGGTTAACGGGTACCTCAGTAGTGTCGGTGTGTCACCACAACAGCTAATGACTGTCTGCAGTGCAAGGATTTATTTCAAGAGGGTTGAATATAGATATCCCTCTTACAAAAATGAAAGCCTGATGCCATCCAAACCCCAACATTTTATTTTTGACTGTTCAAGACTGATATTGGTTGCTATGGGTTACTCTCGTAAGCTATTACATGTTATGCCATGTGCAGCATTACATTATGTTAGTAACAAACTATTTCTAGGTCACGATAAGACCCTTCTAGTCAGACACACATTGTAATACTGTGCTAGTGATAATTTGTGCCATTTTTTATGTGGTCACTGCAACTAAGTTGAAACGGATGTCATTTTGCCGAATGCGCGATACAGGTGGGTGACATTGGGGAGAGATCTCAAAAAGCTTCTTGTTTCCTGCCAGTAAAGGTCAGATGATGCAGATGGTGCAGTCAGGAAGGGGAGGATAAGCTGTGTTGCTCAGCATGGAAATGCCTTCATTATAGATAGCATGTGAGAGTGAGCAGCGCTAGTTATTAAAATGTGCTGTATCAGCATGAAAAAGCTGCACCCTAAACTGCCTGCTGGTGTAGTTTATCTGACATGAAGATGGCCATCACACCTGTATGTGAGAGTACCGGCTTTACAAGAGTGAGAGGATTGCCACACTATAGGAAATCCAATTCCTGACTGTAAAGAGTATAGACAGTTCAGGGACTAGCCCAAGAGAGGTGAAGACTAACATAGTAACATAGTAACATAGTTAGCAAGGCTGAAAAAAGACATTTGTCCATCCAGTTCCTCCTATATTCCGTCAGAACTAATCCCCGGAGCTATGTCCTTCTAAATAACCTAAAAACTGTAAGATACAATATTGTTACGTTCCAGGAAGACATCCAGGCCTCTCTTGAACCCCTTGACTGAGCTCGCCACCACTCGGGTAAGGAATTCCAGATTCTCACTGCCCTAACAGTAAAGAATCCTCTTCTATGTTGGTGGAGAAACCTTCTCTCCTCCAGATGCAGAGAATGCCCCCTTGTGACCATCACATTCCTGTCATGTCGGACGCTATTCACACTAGGGCGTCCGACAGACAGCGGTAATTCCACATTCGTCCACTATACGCTCAGTGGGCCGGCTAGATTTTTATCCAGGTTGCCCAGGGTTACTCTAGCTGGTACTCGGGTTAGAGGCTGGGTCACACCCATGGCCTTTAAATAGTATTGTTGGACTTTGGGCGTCGCCGATTATAGCTTGTGCCTCGTGCCTAGTGATTCCAGTCTGGAGTGGTGGTCTTGGAGAAGAAATATCGTATCTGGTGGTGTATTATCCTTTGTCATATTTCTCCTTCCTATATTTGTATTTGTTTTGCCCTGGGCACATTATTGTGTTTTCCTGTGTGTCTGCGGCGTGGTGCGTTTTTTAGTTTTCCCTGTCTGTGCTTTCTGTGGGGGTTGGTGTGTGGTCTATTCACTGGGTGGCGGGTGGTGGTTTCAGCATAGGGCTGAAACAGGAGTCAGGGCCAGGCCTGGTGGCCCAGACAAGCACACCATTAGTGTAAATTCTGGGAGAGGGACAGACAGGGTTTTCCCTAGTCTGAGGGATATCGCAGGGGCCCGGGTAACCAGCCTTAGCCTACCTAGTCTCCCCGTGACATTATAATCGGCCCCAAAATTTTGTATTCCATGGATCCCATGACTTCCATAACCCGCCAGTTGGAGGCGCTGTCCTTACAGGTCACTGGGTTGAAGGGGGCGGTTGAGCAACAGGGTCTAGTAGTATCTAATGTGCAAGCTGAAACTGCAGGTAGAGTTGCAGAGCCAAAGATCCCTTTACCTGAGAGGTTTGCTGGGGAACGCAGTAAATTTGTTATTTTTCGTGAAGCTTGCAAACTATATTTTCGTATGCGCCCGATCTCCTCAGGTAATGAGGCTCAGTGTGTGGGCCTGGTGTTGTCATTACTGAACGGGGACCCCCAAGCATGGGCATTTTCTTTACCATCTGATTCAGCTGCATTTAACTCAGTGGAGAGTTTTTTTTCTGCTCTTGGGCTCATTTACGATGATCCTGACAGAATGGCTCTAGCAGAATCTAAAATACGCACTCTCCACCAGGGGGAGCGAATGGCGGAAGATTACTGTTCTGAATTTTGCCGCTGGGCGGTGGACACACAATGGAATGACCCCGCACTGCGGAGTCAGTTTGTTCATGGGGTTTCGAGAAGGGTTAAACAAGCCCTCCTGATGTATGAGACTCCTGCTTCTCTAGAGTCTGCTATGAGTCTTGTTATCCGCATTGATCGCCGTTTGCATCAGGGGGCGCAAGAGACGCCGCCTCTGTGGGAGGGCGTAGGTGCATGTGAGGTTGCTGCAGGTGAGCCTATGGAGCAGGGGTGTCACATCATCGAGCCCCCTCGCTCAGGAAGCAGGGAGCCTGTTTTTGCTGTGGTAAAAATGGGCATTATGTAAATGTTTGTCCTCTGTTATCTAAGAAAAGTGCAACGGCAGAAAACTACTAAGCTCAGAGGGTGTGGAAGATGCCAATCTGAGCTTATGCATATCTTCCATGGTGGTCTCTCAATGTATGCTCCCTGCCAGAGTTATGGTCGCTGGCAGAGCATTGCCAATCACTGTTTTTGTGGATAGTGGTTCTGCCACTAATCTCATTGATGAGGAGTTTGCACGCACAGCCGGGTTCAGGATTGAAAAACTGCCTCATCCTATCCGGGTGGTCACCATCAATGCTGCTCCTCTCCCACAGGGGGAGATTACTGAGTTTGTGGCTGAGGTGAAACTCCACATTGGTGTTCTACATTTTGAGCAGGTTACATGTAGGGTGCTCAGTAATCTTCCTGCACAAACGGTTCTGGGTTTTCCATGGTTATCTATGCACAACCCGGTGATTGACAGGAAAACCCAGGACATAATCCAGTGGAGCGGATTCTGCCAGGAGAATTGCCTGGCCACATGTGTGTCCACTGTGACTCCTAGCATTCCTGAGCCACTGCTGGATTTCGCGGATGTGTTCTCTGAGAAGGGTTGCTCAGAATTGCCACCACATCGACCCTATGACTGTACTATTAGGTTAAAACCAGGGGCCAAATTGCCGAAAGCAAGGATGTTTAACATTTCTGGTCCTGAGAGGCAAGCTTTAAAAGACTACATTGCTGAGAGTTTGAGCAAAGGGCACATCAGGCCTTCGTCCTCACCTGTGGCAGCGGGGTTCTTCTTCATTAAGAAGAAAGATGGCGGATTACGCCCGTGTCTGGATTTCAGGGAGTTAAACCAGATTACGGTTTGTGATCCATACCCTATGCCGCTGATACCTGATTTGTTCAACCAGGTGGCTGGTGCTAAGTGGTTCTCCAAGCTTGACCTCAGGGGGGCGTACAACCTCATAAGAGTCCATCAAGGGGATGAGTGGAAGACGGCTTTTAATACTCCTGAGGGTCATTTTGAAAATTTGGTGATGCTATTTGGGTTGACAAATGCGCCTGCTGTATTTCAACATTTCATAGATGATGTGTTCTCGCATATCCTGGGGAAATTCGTTATTGTGTACCTAGATGATATTCTCATTTATTCATGCGACCGTGATACTCATTTAGAGCATGTGAGGCAGGTGTTACAGCTACTCAGAGAGAATAAGCTCTATGCAAAACTTGAGAAATGTGTAGTTTCGGTTCAGGAGTTGCCTTTCTTGGGTTGTATTGTGTCTGCTTCAGGGTTTAAAATGGACCCCGCTAAGGTGCAAGCGGTGCTGCATTGGGAACGTCCTGATAACCTAAAAGCACTCCAGTGGTTCCTTGGGTTTTCTAACTATTATAGAAAGTTTATCAAAAATGTTTCTATCATTGCTAAACCGCTAACTGACATGATGAAAAATTGTACCAATTTCTCCGCCTGGTCTGAGGCTGCTGTGCGCGCATTCGAATTCCTGAAGAACAGTTTTGCTTCGGCCCCCATTCTGGTGCAACCGGATGTATCGAAACCATTTACCGTGGAAGTCGATGCGTCTGAGGTTGGAGTGGGGGCGGTGCTGTCACAAGGCTCATCCTTAGCCTACCTAGTCTCCCCTTGACAATTCCTTGGTATAAACAGATTCTCGGAGAGATATTTGTATTGTCACCTTATATACTTATACATGGTTATTAGATCGCCCCTCAGTCATCTTTTTTCTAGACTAAATAATCCTAATTTTGCTAATCTCTCTGGGTATTTTAGTTCCCCCATCCCCTTTATTAATTTTTTTCCCTCCTTTGTACTCGCTCTAGTTCCATTATATCCTTTCTGAGTGCCGGTGCCCAAAACTGTACACAGTACTCCATGTGTGGTCTAACCAGGGATTTATACAGAGGCAGTATAATGCTCTCATCATGTATATCCAGACCTCTTTTATTGCATTCCATGATCCTGTTTGCTTTGGCAGCCGCTGCCTGGCACTGGCTGCTCCAGGTAAGTTTATCATTAACTAGGATCCCCAAGTCCTTCTCCATGTTAGATTTACCCAGTGGCTACCCGTTCAGTGTGTAATGGTGATATTGATTCCTTCTTCCCATGTGTATAACCTTATATTTATCATTGTTAAACCGCATCTGCCACCTCTCGGCCGAAGTTTGCAACTTATCCAGATCCATCTGTAGCAGAATACTATCTTCTCCTGTATTGACTGCTTTATATAGTTTTGTATCATCTGCAAATATCGATATTTTACTGTGTAAACCTTCTATCAGAGCGTTAATAAATATGTTAAAGAGAATAGGTCCCAACACCGACCCCTGCGGTACCCCACTGGTCACAGCGAGACTAGCCACACCAGAGGAATCTGTAAGCTGATGTCTGAGTGTGAAATGGATTTCCATGCCAGAGATGGTTAGGAGGCAGGTGCCAGAGTGCGAGGGACTGATATGTGGTGCCTATAAGGAGCTACTAAAGGGCATTGCTGACAAGAGAGGCGACCAAGAGAAGGGCTGGTAAACATACTGAGAGACTGTGTGAAAGTAAAGAAGGAGGTGCCAGAGAGGTTGCTGAATGCTATGATAAATATCAGTAACATGGCCCAAGTATCGGTCCACCATTGCTGAACATACCAACAGCCTACCACTGTGGAAGCCAAGCTCGTTTCCTGATGTGAAACTCTGTAACCATCAAGCTCATTGCGTCCATGTGAGTAAAACTGTTGAACCTTCATCCTTCCATCATTCTAGTGTGGGGAAATTGTTTAAGGACGCACACCAACACTCCAACACCCCTTATACTAGGGTACAGGTAAGGTAAGTATTTTTTTAGACCTTTACAAGCTGTTTTGAAAAAGAAAAAATAATAAAAATAACTCATGAGCTTGGACAACCCTTTTGAAGAATACGCATTGTATTGATGTCAATGTCGCACAGTATTGATAAATAGGCCCCGAGTGCAGCGCTCGGGGTCACACATGCAATAAATGTCCTGTATCTCTACATCAGTCTATGGAGATCTACGTATGGGCAGTATTGTGCGCTCTCATAGTTGCAGATGATGACAGGAGCTTTCACCACCGGCAGCTACATCCCGTATCAATCCTTCCCCAGAACGGAAATCTATAATGCACCGAGTCCTTTCTGGAGAACCTCATGATAACGTACGGAAATGCTGCAAGGCTCATGTCTTCACACATTTTTACATAAAATAACCTTTTTTTTTCTTCTGCTCCATTGTGTCATATCATAAAAGGTAAGGCATCTCTTTAAAAAAAGAAAAAAAAAACCATTGTCATGTGAGTGGTCTCCTCCCCAGGCCCCTTGTTGTGGGTGCATTCATTTCATGCGTCGTGTGGGTTTGCCTTTTGATGCAGCGGTTACATAATAGGCAATGGGTGTCATCTTCCCAATTACGGTGACCACTCACACCCAGGAGACTTGTCCTCAGATGCTACTGTATGGCTGGCTGCATGGAAAACCTCCACCCCACCATCCTGGCTCCTGGAGAATTCAGCCCCCTCCTAACAGACAGCACAACCCATTCCTCCTCTTCTGTGCCTGGCAGAACATTCGATGTGATGCCCAATCAGGGTTGGCGGCAGCTACAGACGTCAGGAGGCTTTTTTTTCGTTCCTACTGTCTTCTCGTGGAGCAGACTGCAGTTGCTTACAGTGTGCAGCCTCCATTAGGACAGCTCTATTGATTTCTGAATCACACTGCAGCAAGAGATGAGGGAGACAGGAGCATAGGGGAATAGATTAAATCGGCATCATTACTCCAAATATCCAATATGCATACAGTATATATATATATATATATATATTTGACTATTATAAATTATATATAATATGTATTATATACATATATGGATAGGATGGTGCAGTAATTGCCGAGAAGAAAGAGACAGAGCATGCCGTGGGGGTGCAGACATACACTATGGTGATCAGATACCTATGTGAGGGCTCTATGGGACAGATATGGGACGGATTGTTTAGGGTTTTTAGAGAGAGATGAATAATATTTATTATGTATATCCATAGAGAGATTTTATTTACTTCATTGATAATCATTAAATATTGCATCCCTTTGTATCTGTAGCATTCACATTATTACGTAAAGAAGGTAAACGGCCCATCCCGCATGGTAAATCTAAGGCATCTGGAAACGCGTCGTACCGGCACCATCGCCGCCCCGCAGAACCCCCCGTGCTAGCTCTGCAGGTTCCTAAGATACGTCGAGGCGTTAAGCCATTATTAGCACAAGCTATATTGAGCATGCTTGCCAGACTAGGCAGAAAAGGCTGAACCCCTAGGTCCGCCCAGACATGTGCCCTGCCATTTTCGCTGTAATCAGTCTGCTCAAGGATGGCTGCTGATTCATTTCGCAGGACAGCCCCCTGGGAGCCTAAGGTGGGAGCTGGAGGCGAGCGGCTCCTGCCTCAGTGCAGTATTCCACATCACACAGACTGGGAGCAGGGAGGACAGGGCTGGCTAGTCAATGAGCTTCCCAGACTGCAGGCCCCGAGCCGCACAATATCATTCCATGGAGTAACCCTTTCATCACCACCCGGCCGGCTGCATCGCCATTCAGAAACCCGTAGTCAGGAGTCCGTCTGGCCCGGATGCCTTATATGCCCCGACCGTCCATGCGATGCTATCTCTCACGGCCCCATACATCGCATTATTACATTAATTGCATTATTCTGCTTTGCAATATAAAGCGTTAATCATTCTCCCTCCTTTTTTTTCCTAAGCACAAGGTGAAAATATATCACATGTTAAGAAATGACGGGTTGGGGGGCGATCTACCTGATTTAGCCGGAGACTTTGATTCAGGGGATTGACAACCTTATTATGCAGCTAGCTTATTATTGATATTATTCTGCTCTCGGTTGCTATGGCCACCTTGCGAGAGACATTCAATTTTCTCTCTTCCATCATCATTATCTATGAGGCCATCTGTTGTGGAAAATGAATTCAGCCTCATTTGCATGACTGATAAGCAATTTTTTTTTTTATCTATTTAACAGAAGGTCATATGCCGGGGATTTAGAGCTGGTGAAAAAAAATGTGAAAAAAATCCTACAGAGAGCCTGAGTGGGAGTGCGTGCATTAGAGGATGTGTGGAGCTGCAGCAGATCCCTTAGGCCTGCGAGCCTATCGCACCGCATTTGTCATTCCTGCCAGGGCGACATTGTTCCCTTAAGCTTCAGCACAGTAAAGACACACAGAAAAGAGGGAGAGACAGAGAATTATTTTCCCTGTTGTCTTCTGGAAGATGTAATTTTTTTTAATTTTTTTCTGAACTGTGTATCGGTGGGTGTCATCTTAACACTTCTTACATGGAACGGGGGTCTTATTCAGATTTCGGTGGAGGAAGCAGAAAAGCAGTATTTTGGTGGTAGGCTCATTTCACACCCTTCTTTACTTTTTTTACCTAACTTCTGATATTACAATTCATCCTTCTCGCTCCGTTCTCAGGTCTTCATGCAATTTTGTCCTAAAGTGTTTGTCCGAGTCATCCAGAACTGTATTAAAGTCAGATCTAGATGTAGCAGAGCTGGACGAGCTGCATTGAGAAAGCCATGAAAAAGTTTGCCTCTAATGACAAAGTACAAAGCCGGCTCTGCTGCATCGGTGGAATCTGCTCTGCTACATCTGGAACAGCCTTGTTTTATTGAAAAGAGTAAATTAAGTTTCTATTAGGCTGTGTGCACACGTTGCTGATTTTTCGTTTTTTTTTCGCGTTTTTTCGCTATAAAAACCCTATAAAACCACAAAAAAGTGCATGCATTATGCATCCCATCATTTAGAATGAATTCCGCAATTTTTGTGCACTTGATGCGTTTTTTTTCCGCGAAAAAAATGCATCACGGTAAAAAACGCAGCATGTTCATTAATTTTGCTGATTTTTTGTGGATTTCCCACTATATAATGCATTGGGAAATGTCTGGAAAATTCTGCAAAAAAACTGCACCAAAAACGCGGTAAAAACACGCAAAAAACGCATGCAGATTTCTTGCAGATTTCTTGCAGAAAATTTCCAGTTTTTCTCAGGAAATTTCTGCAAGAAATCCTGAACGTGTGCACATAGCCTTAGGGTTGTGTTGTAGTATCCGGACATTATATTGTATTTCTGTATCACTTAATGGCATTTCTTAGGAAGGAGAAATCATGTGCTGAGGGGAAGGGTTACCCTTTGTTTTGGTCACTGGCGTCTGGAGAAAACTTATAATGAAGACTGATGGGTTCATGGGAACAATCCATCACTTCCTTTATGGGATTTCAGGAGTTCTCTTTAGTTTGGTGTTTGTCATGTGCATTCGTTACAGACATTTATGTACGCAGATCTTCACGGCTGACAGTCTATACCAGCAATAACTATGGATTTTATCATGAATATTCCAGCAGTCCTTCTATAGTGTGTATATGCCGGAAGTAGAATGTTGGTGAAAACAGACGTAGCAGAGCTGAGTTAGTTCCCAGTCACCATGTTGGGTTTAAGGGAAACTAATGAGTGATTTTAATTTAACCATTTGTCACATTGCACAAAGAGAAAAGCTCATTAACCATTTCAGCTCTGCTGCATCTGTAACTTCTGCTGGGGATATTTATCACGATTCACGACTACGATCTGGATGGAGCATTTGGTCTATAAATATGGTGTAGTGGTTACAGCTCCCAGGGTGTCAGTGATAAGACTGTGTGTGTTCTCCCCCTCCCCCAACACCACCAAAAAAAGTAATTACCAAGCTTTAGATTCCCTGACATTTGACTGCTGCTAATTCACTGATTAATCTCATTAATGTGATTATAGCAGGATTTGGAGCTGGCTGTCATTGTTCTGTAGACACTGCCATCAGTCCTGAGAGCTGCCATCACTGTCTGTGCTGCTGCTGCTGCTGAGGTCTCATGGCTCTTCCTATTCCAGCACCAGGAGCTGTCCAGTGCTGACAGCAGAGAGGAACCGCAGGCACAGTGTACAGGCCGTGTTCACACAGGGCTCCTGGTCAGTGCGCAGGCTGTGTTCACACAGGGCTCCTGGTCAGTGCACAGGCTGTGTTCACACAGGGCTCCTGGTCAGTGCGCAGGCCGTGTTCACACAGGGCTCCTGGTCAGTGCACAGGCCGTGTTCACACAGGGCTCCTGGTCAGTGTACAGGCTGTGTTCACACAGGGCTCCTGGTCAGTGCGCAGGCCGTGTTCACACAGGGCTCCTGGTCAGTGCACAGGCCGTGTTCACACAGGGCTCCTGGTCAGTGTACAGGCTGTGTTCACACAGGGCTCCTGGTCAGTGCGCAGGCCGTGTTCACACAGGGCTCCTGGTCAGTGTACAGGCTGTGTTCACACAGGGCTCCTGGTCAGTGCGCAGGCCGTGTTCACACAGGGCTCCTGGTCAGTGCACAGGCCGTGTTCACACAGGGCTCCTGGTCAGTGCGCAGGCCGTGTTCACACAGGGCTCCTGGTCAGTGTACAGGCCGTGTTCACACAGGGCTCCTGGTCAGTGCACAGGCCGTGTTCACACAGGGCTCCTGGTCAGTGCGCAGGCCGTGTTCACACAGGGCTCCTGGTCAGTGCACAGGCCGTGTTCACACAGGGCTCCTGGTCAGTGCACAGGCCGTGTTCACACAGGGCTCCTGGTCAGTGCACGGGCCGTATTCACACAGGGCTCCTGGTCAGTGTACGTGCCGTGTCCACACAGGGCTCCTGGTCAGTGCACAGGCCGTGTTCACACAGGGCTCCTGGTCAGTGCACGGGCCGTATTCACACAGGGCTCCTGGTCAGTGTACGTGCCGTGTCCACACAGGGCTCCTTGTCAGTGCACGGGCCGGATTCACACAGGGCTCCTGGTCAGTGCACAGGCCGTGTTCACACAGGGCTCCTGGTCAGTGCGCAGGCCGTGTTCACACAGGGCTCCTGGTCAGTGTACAGGCCGTGTTCACACAGGGCTCCTGGTCAGTGCACAGGCCGTGTTCACACAGGGCTCCTGGTCAGTGCGCAGGCCGTGTTCACACAGGGCTCCTGGTCAGTGCACAGGCCGTGTTCACACAGGGCTCCTGGTCAGTGCACAGGCCGTGTTCACACAGGGCTCCTGGTCAGTGCACGGGCCGTATTCACACAGGGCTCCTGGTCAGTGCACGGGCCGTATTCACACAGGGCTCCTGGTCAGTGTACGTGCCGTGTCCACACAGGGCTCCTTGTCAGTGCACGGGCCGGATTCACACAGGGCTCCTGGTCAGTGCACAGGCCGTGTTCACACAGGGCTCCTGGTCAGTGCGCAGGCCGTGTTCACACAGGGCTCCTGGTCAGTGTACAGGCCGTGTTCACACAGGGCTCCTGGTCAGTGCACAGGCCGTGTTCACACAGGGCTCCTGGTCAGTGCACAGGCCGTGTTCACACAGGGCTCCTGGTCAGTGCGCAGGCCGTGTTCACACAGGGCTCCTGGTCAGTGCGCAGGCCGTGTTCACACAGGGCTCCTGGTCAGTGCACAGGCCGTGTTCACACAGGGCTCCTGGTCAGTGCACAGGCCGTGTTCACACAGGGCTCCTGGTCAGTGCACGGGCCGTATTCACACAGGGCTCCTGGTCAGTGTACGTGCCGTGTCCACACAGGGCTCCTGGTCAGTGCACAGGCCGTGTTCACACAGGGCTCCTGGTCAGTGCACGGGCCGTATTCACACAGGGCTCCTGGTCAGTGTACGGGCCGTGTCCACACAGGGCTCCTTGTCAGTGCACGGGCCGGATTCACACAGGGCTCCTGGTCAGTGCACAGGCCGTGTTCACACAGGGCTCCTGGTCAGTGTACGGGCCGTGTTCACACAGGGCTCCTGGTCAGTGCACAGGCCGTGTTCACACAGGGCTCCTGGTAAGTGTACGGGCCGTGTTCACACAGGGCTTCTGGTCAATGCGCAGGCCATGGTCACACAGGGCTCCTGGTCTGTGTACAGGCCGTGTCCACACAGGGCTCCTGATCACCACCATTAGCTCAGGAGTTGGGGACAGCAATGTATTAACAGCAGGAATATGTCAGGAGTTTCCTGTGGGGTTTTCTCTATATCCCATGTACTCAATAGTGTTCTGCTCTATTATTGTAGACTTTGATAAAGAACAAGATGTTCAGCATTTATTACACCTAATAAATAAATATATACAGATCTATCTATAGTCTGTCTATCAATCCTCATTAACATTGCTGGAAGATCCCACTGACAATAATCCAATATGTGTGGGAAGCCTCACCGCCTCCGGTCATGTGCAATTTATGCCATTATCTCTATCTATCTATCTATCTATCTATCTATCTATCTATCTATCTATCTATCTATCTATTATCTATCTATCATTCTATCTATCTATTATCTATGTGTTATTTATCATCTATCTATTATCCATCTATTACCTATCTATCTATCTATTGATCTGACTCTACATACAAGTGTCAGACCTGTCTGTGGCAGTGTTACATTTTCACACTTCTTCCTGTACTTTCTTATATTCTGTTGATGTTTGGCTCAGGTCTTTTCCATATGTTCTCTATCTATACACTGCATTACTTCCAGCTACCCCTTCTGCTGCCCATTACTTCTCCCCAGCACCCTTTACTCCTCCTTCCAAGTTTTTTAAATCCCTTCCCGCTTTTTCCGACTTCCTAGTATGTAAACATCCATGCTTCCTTAAGAACCCCAGAAACAAGTCACATGCGCCTTAGTCACATTGCATGCACTGACTCATGTGAGTAAATAGAATTACATGCCGATCCTTATTAACATAAGGATGGGACTCTGAAGTCCAGAGATACACAGCCGATGACTCCTCTACTGGTGCTAGTAAGCTTTGGGTGGTCAATGCTTGCTGGGACTTATAGTGCAACTACTCACTGCATTTATTTTTTTTTATATAACACCATCATATTTCACAGCACTTGGGGCTCACAGTATACATTCCCTATCAGTATGTCTTTGGAGTGTGGGAGGAAACCGGAACCAGGAGAAAACCCACGCAAACACAGGGAGAACATACAAACTCCTTACAGATATTGACCGTGGTGGGATTTGGACCCAGGACCCCAGTGCTGCCATGTAAACCTCACTATCTGTATCACCATACCAATTGTTTCCTGACATACGCCATTCAACTACAAGTCACATAGTCCTGATTGTATAGAAGTGCTCTGCTGGGATAAATGCTGAATATACTATCATTTCAATCAGGGATTGGATTCCATCATTATAAAAGGATTATATCCAGTATTTATTTATTATTCTCACTTATATAACACCATTAATTCCCCCAGACTTTTACAGTCATTATCATCACTGTCCCCACCGGGGCTTATAATATTAATTTCCTATCAGTATGTTTTTGGAATTTGAGAAGAAATCAGAGAACCCCGAGGACCACAGAAACATGGGGAGAACATACAAACTCCTTGCAGACATTGTCCTCGTCCACTTCTGCCATTGCCAGGTTGACTGCAGGTTGAACACGACCGCGGTCCCCTGGCCAGGTATAGACTCTTTAGTGTCATGTCTGACGCCCGTCCTAAGAGCGTCACCGGCAGAGGTAGATGAGCCTCCTATGTCTGACACGAGACGAGATCCCGAGTTGTTTACAATTTAGCAATTTGACGTAATCAAAGTGATTGGCTAAGAGAGCACAATGTGACTTAATCGCAGTCACGTCTTCTCGATGGATTACATAAGTAATATTAGGCATCCCCTATGCTCTCACGCCAAGAAGTTCAGACACAATCCCTTCGCTCACATAATATTCGTAGAAGAGGAATCTTAATGTCTTTGCTATGAAAAACCTTCCATTTGCAAGAATGACTCAAATATTGCAAATCCTAAGGTTGTGTAACTCGTCAAGCTCTAGCATCCATGTCTGATGTTTGATGCACTCATTAATGGAATGCCGTGACATATAATATGATATTAAACAGTGCTGCGATTATTTCCAATGCTCTGTTCAGCTGCCGAGTTCCCATCTATTACGATATATACAGCACTTGCACACGCTACCCAGTCTGCTCTGGAGATTTAGGGGCCTGTGGGTACAATGTTAAAGCATACAGTACATCCCTATACTTGTCTGAGCAGCCCAATAAGCAAGAGAGTTGGAGATCATTTGTTTAATCCAAAGGCAGACCCTGGCAAAATATACGGCTCAGCATTGAAGGGCACCAAGACATTAGGATTTGGGGAATGGACATGTTTTGCTCTTCTGTAAGGATGTCAGCCTGAGACAGGGTAAGTCAGCAATCTGCTACTGATGCTATTCTGCAGCAGTAATGTGGTCTCTGAGGGAGTTGGTGTTTCATGCATACTACACAGCTAAGCTTTCTAGCCCATCGCCTCGCAGACTGTCTGCCGCTTTCATAATAGAGGACGCACAGTCGATGCCTGAGCCTCAGCCGTGCACACACACACACACATGCTCATTCATTCTCGCCGTTTAACGGCGTCAACCCTATTAATATCTATTTTTGAACTTCAGGTCCATCGCGTTCTAGTCTGAAAACATCATTACTATTGTCCATGTGGCACAATAATTAGCATACAGATGAGAAGTGGTCTCGTCTCCACTGAAGGAAGAGAGAGGGAAGAGGTGCGGTGGAAAGTTGATTGGATGAATGAAGAGGAATGGTGGGCGTTCAAATGCATTAGAAGAGTTTAGTTGTCATGGAAGAGGTTTGTCAATTTTTCTTGGTGCATTTCCTAAGTGGGGGAAACTCGGGGTGTCTTTGCTTCTATAGAATGATTGCCGATCAGCCTTTTTTTGGCCTACCGAGAGGGACACATTTTGGACTTTGTTGACTTAAGACTTCTCCAGTTGAGATCACTTGGCGTTTCCGTTTCTCCATCAGGTAAATATTCCTTTTGTCTGTTGCTTATATCAGAAGTGACTTGGATGAAGCATGTGAAGATGTGTTGTTGGGGGAAGGTGGTGGTGGTGGGGGATTGTGCTTCTGTCTGCAAAGTAAACTTCATCTCATTGCTGATAACTTCCAATGCATTGACGAGACATTGCAGAAAGTGGGACCTAACAGGGAGCTAAAATTAGCCGGTGGTGGCTGCTTAGGTCTAGACGAAGCAACCTGCATGGCATTTTCCTTTTTTTTTTTCATGGTACGTAGCAAAAAAATTGACAGTCATTTCATCATATTAAGGTGGATTTCACACAGATGATTGTATCTTTGTCCATAGACCTGAACGTAGACCGATTTCTATTGAGCTGGGTCTTATAGAATTAGTAATGCTATTGATAATATTGAGCTGAGTTGGGTCATTTGCCATTATTCTTAGTGTGTGTTTACACAGAACCAGAACTAGGACACTATCAGCTCTGCTCCACCTGTCTGCTCCCGTCTATGTAGGAGCTTGGTGTCGGCTGCTCCTGGTGGAGCCTTCACAGACACTGATTGACCTAATTTGAAAGTGCTGCATGTTTACCAGAAGTAGCTGAATCCTAACTTGTGCCGAGCATTGATGATGATGATGATGATGATGGTGATGATGATGGAGACATTTTATATTCTAGCCCCCGTCTGATGACATTACTCTTATCCCAGACACCACTCTACCCTATGACATATATAATCGCATTAATTCTGCATTTCCAGGCTAACTTGTCTCCTGGATCTACACCTTATCTTTGCGGTATCTTTATAATATCCTGCTTCATTATTACCTATGATACTAAAGATTTATTACCAGTGTCACACCATAGACTTTTCACATTCATAACATGCAATAGCCCCCCACCCCCATCATAAACAATAAAAGTTCCATAGACATAGTAATATTGGACGAGTAACAAAGGATAAGAACAAAGACGCTATTGTTACTTTATCTCAGTCTTTCCAGCAAATTCCATAACAGCCAAATGATCTCAGTGTCTGCAAGGAAAGGGGTTAATGATTAACTCTTGTGTCCCTATGTTCTATGCATGTCATCCAGCCCATGCCCGTGCCTAGGAAGTAGGTGGATGTTTGCACAATGTCTGAAGTCCATGTGTTGATCTGCCAGGTTATTTATCATTAAACTTTGTGAAGCCCCCATATCTGCTGCTGGCGCTTCCGGGCATTGCAGCATCCATGGATTAAAATTCCACACAGACTTCTGGATGCTGCATTGAGTCTGGTTCCTCTCTTGCTCCTGATGTCTGTGCAGTGAATTAGTGGCTTTATTAGGAGATTTTAAGGCTAATTTACCCTAGAAATACAATGTATAGGGAACTGGAAATAGTTTATAAACAAAGGGAATGAAGTTGAGCCATTATTGATGGTGCATTGTGGATGGAGGACCTCAGCATGGGGCTTAATTCTTCACAAAGCACCATTCTCATTGTTTTCAGAACTTAGGACAGTTCCTCAGATCTGGGCTTGACCTGATAGTCTTAGTCTTATTTTTATTATTATTTTTTTTTTTTTGGCAGGAATGGAGGTATATATTCCCTGTGGCAGCTAACCTGCTTTTTTTTTTTTCTTATAGAAATAATCAGTGTTGCAGGCAACCCATAGAGAGCTATTAAATCATGAGTCTGCCATGGCAGACTGAGAGCAGAGACTGAAATCAATGCTCTATCTGCCAACAGACCCTCTGCCGCGTTGAAATTCCCACCTGCTTTATGCATCTGGGCAATTGGCTACTGCTGTCAAAATCCAGAGTACTCTGTCTTCTGGCCGCAGTCATGTCTGCACCACATTGCAGAAAATATGTTTATTTGCCAGCCACCAGCACTGGGGCTACATAATAGGGAATAACGATCTAGAAATATTTAGGATATAAATATGATCGATTCATTTTTGAGTAGCCATTTTATTTTTTTATTTTTTTTTATATGTTTTTAATATACTTGTTTTTGCTAATTTTTTGTAAGAATTTCTGAAAAGTGGCTCCGGTTGAGACATTGCTTGCCCAATAAAATAAAAATTGCTTCCTGGGGTCTCCAAGGGAAGCCCTTGTCTGTGAAAGAGATCAACGTGTTTGTAGTTTGGTTTCATTGGGGAAGGGAGAGAGAAAACAGCTGGCTCAGCGTCTGACTGTGTTATCTGGGGCTCGGGCTTGTGCTCTAAGATTTATGTTGCTAATATCCTCACAATGGAAAAGTGGACTTCTTCTTGCACCACTTTGCGAGCGCTGCAATCTACGGCAACAGGAATGCCATTCGCTTTGTTCTCCAATTAATATTCGTAATAGAGGAAAGTCTTGGTATGGTGCCATCCATAGAAAACGGGAGATAGGTTTGTTGTAAGAAGGGTTGGGAATGGTGAAATGGGTTCATAGGAAGACCACCTGTGGCCCATTAGTTTTATTATTTTGGTATGGTTCCTTTTTTTGGGGTGGGGGCATAGTTCACAATCTTGCCAAAAGACTATTCCTTTACTTGTTGCCAGTTGGAGTAGACTTTGTTTCCAGTTCATATAAAACAAGATCACTTTTGGAGACGCAGCCAAAGTGTCTTCTATGAGGCCCAGTAATTTTGGTGACCTCTTACTACTGTTATCATTGGTCTCTACCTGCTTTCCCTCACTCCCTGTGTCTTCCTACTTTGTAGCTGTTTTTTCGCACTTGGCATCTACTAACTAAATCATAGTCTGATGTCAAAGTTGCATCTTTTATATATTGGAGGCTCAAAAAACATTGAGTATTTTTTAGAGCTGATCTATCGGACAAGTCGGTAGGTATTCTGTGGCTGCTGGACGGAGGCTCTGAAAACTGCCTCTAACTTCCCGGCATCATTGGTTCCTCTGTTGATTAGCCGGCCTGATGCAACGTCATTGTTGCGGTGTTAAGCATGCATGATCTCATGCCAGGCCAGCTAATCATTAGAAGAACAGCAGATGCCATAGAGTACAAGGTAGTACTGAGGACTCCTGTCCTACGATCACAGATTACTGGCCATTGGACTAAGCCCTGTGAATTGATTCACCCAACTTTACTGTTTTTGCGATTTGTTGATCACAACAATATTGAGGTTGATATTACGACAACAACTACTTCTAATGATAAAAGCCATTTATAATTGTCACATAGATTGTAAGTTCTTACATGTGGGGATGTCACTTTTTTCATCTCATCCTTTGTTCTTTTGCTTTTATTACTTGTCATTTTACTTCATTTTTACATCAGAAGTTTTAAAGGTGTCCATTAGTGATGAACGGGTGTGCTCAGATATCCTGTTATCCGAGCAAGCTCAGGTGTTATCCGAGTATCTTGGGTGTGCTCGATTAATATGTTCTAGTCCCCACAGTTGCATGTTTTGTGTCTGTTAGACACATGCAGGGATTGCCTAACAATCAGGTCTGATCCTTTTCTAGAAACTTGATTCCAGCTCACCCAGTTGCTCTACGCTCATCCACCTGGGGCTCCACCTGGCCTAAACATCAAGGAAAATAGAAAAAAATTGGAGTCTGGCTAAGCAGAACTGGATTTTCCTTTTCTTCTTATTTTTCAAAAGAAAATATAGTGCATTGAAAAGAAAAATTTACATGGTCGACATGACCCAGTCGACGCGTTTAGACTGCACTAGCCAGTCATACTCATGACTAAGTTTGTTAGTCCCACTGAACTTGATGGGGTTGTCAAACTTTACTCTGTGTAAGTGCACCAATTGGAATAGGGGGGCACTATATTGTCAAAGATTATTATAAAGAAATCCTGATTAACTATCATTTCATATCACGAATCTCAGGTATTGTTTGCAGCCCTAGCTGAAGCCATGGAGATTGCAGGCCACATAGCTTTTAGTTCCAGGAGTTTTGTGTATGGGTGAATATTTTGCAGAATTTCAACTGTCTGTGTAGCCTATGGTCAACATTGGGGATTTAAATTACCACTGAGAGGACCTTTCACCAAATTTTTCATGTTGAACTGGACACATGATGTAATACAGTATAACGTTGTTTTTTTGTTTGTTTTTTAATTTTGTCTCTTCATTGTGGTGATATTAGAAATCAAAGTATTTGGCACCTAATGAGTCAACTTTAAGTCCAAGTGGGTGTTATCAGACAGCTTTAGGTGGAGGCGGGCACTTCTCACCGAATGAGTTGCTATGTGATAACACCCACTTGGACTTAACAAAAGTTAACTCATTAGATGCCTAATACTTTGATTGCTAATACATCCGCAATAGAGAGGCAAAATAAGAAAAATATGTTTATCAGAAAAAAAAATCATATGGCTAAATTACAGGAAAATCTTACCTTTCAGCTAATACCAATTGTGCTATACAGTACAGACCAAAAGTTTGGACACACCTTCTCATTTAAAGATTTTTCTGTATTTTCATGACTATGAAAATTGTACATTCACACTGAAGGCATCAAAACTATGAATTAACACATGTGGAATTATATACTTAACAAAAAAGTGTGAAACAACTGAAATTATGTCTTATATTCTAGGTTCTTCAAAGTAGCCACCTTTTGCTTTGATGACTGCTTTGCAGACTCTTGGCATTATCTTGGTGAGCTTACTGAGGTAGTCACCGGAAATGGTCTTCCAACAATCTTGAAGGAGTTTCCAGAGATGTTTAGCACTTGTTGGCCCTTTTGCCATCACTCTGCGGTCCAGCTCACCCCAAAACATCTCGATTGGGTTCAGGTCTGGTGACTGTGGAGGCCAGGTCATCTGGCGTAGCACCTCATCACTCTCCTTCTTGGTCACATAGCCCTTACATAACCTGGAGGTTTGTTTGAGGTCATTGTCCTGTTGAAAAATAAATGATGGTCCAACTAAATGCAAACCGGATGGAATAGCATGCCGCTGCAAGATGCTGTGGTAGCCATGCTGGTTCAGTATGCCTTCAATTTTGAATAAATCCCCAAAAGTGTCACCAGCAAAGCCCCCCCACACCATCACACCTCCTCCATGCTTCACGGTGGGAACCAGGCATGTAGAGTCCATCCGTTCACCTTTTCTGCGTCGCACAAATACACAGTGGTTGGAACCAAAGATCTCAAATTTGTATTCATCAGACCAAAGCACAGATTTCCACTGGTCTAATGTCCATTCCTTGTGTTCTTTAGCCCAAACAAGTCTCTTCTGCTTGTTGTCTGTCCTTAGCAGTAGTTTCCTAGCAGCTATTTTACCATGAAGGCCTACTGCACAAAGTCTCCTCTTAACAGTTGTTGTAGAGATGTGTCTGCTGCTAGAACTGTGTGTGGCATTGACCTGGTCTCTAATCTGAGCTGCTGTTAACCTGCGATTTCTGAGGTTGGTGACTCAGATAAACTTATCCTCAGAAGCAGAGGTGACTCTTGGTCTTCCTTTCCTGGGGCAGTCCTCATGTGAGCCAGTTTCTTTGTAGCGCTTGATGGTTTTTGCCACTTCACTTGGGGACACTCTCAAAGTTTTCCTAATTTTTCGGATGGACTAACCTTCATTTCTTAAAGTAATGATGGCCCCTCGTTTTTCTTTACTTAGCTGCTTTTTTCTAGCCATAATACAAATTCTAACAGTCTATTCAGTAGGACTATCAGTTGTGTATCCACCAGACTTCTGCACAACACAACCGATGGTCCCAACACCATTTATAAGGCAAGAAATCCCACTTATTAAACCTGACAGGGCACACCTGTGAAGTGAAAACCATTTCCAGTGACTACCTCTTGAAGCTCATCAAGAGAATGCAAAGAGTGTGCAAAGCAGTCATCAAAGCAAAAGGTGGCTACTTTGAAGAATCTAGAATATAAGACATAATTTCAGTTGTTTCACACTTTTATGTTAAGTATATAATTCCACATGTGTTAATTCATAGTTTTGATGCCTTCAGTGTGAATGTACAATTTTCATAGTCATGAAAATACAGAAAAATCTTTAAATGAGAAGGTGTGTCCAAACTTTTGGTCTGTACTGTAGGTTGGTTGTTTCCATGGAAAAAAAAAATATTGTGTTACCCTATAAGAATACCCTGTATCTTACATTTGGAGAATTAGTAGTTCTGGAGTGTTGTATAGAAACAGAAGTAATGTAACCCTGCCTAAGAACTCTGTAAACTCGGGCCACCTGTGGAGAAAATCTTAATTATTTATTTTTCTACTGTAATAGATGTAATTACAACTTAAAATCATGTTTGCATTTGGGATAAATTAAAAAAAAAAAAGTACTTGCAGGAGCTCTTTCTGATGGTCCAACGGGGAGTTTGTAAGTCTTATATTTGTATTTTTTTAGCTCCTCTCATCTTTATAACCACAGACCACATCAAAGTTGAATGTGCAGGGAAACAAAAATGGCTGTAAAAGCCAAACAAAGCAGAATACTTTAGTGGAAACCAACTGCAAAAATGATTTAATTCATTTAAGTAAAAAAAAAAAAATACTGTCACCCAAGGTGGACAACTCAATTAAAAGGAATCTGTCAGCAGGTTTTTACTACCTCATCTACAGGGCTGTATTTAGCGCTCATGCTGCTCTTGGCATGTTGATTTTTAATGCAACCTACTTTTAGGAAACCGTAAAGCCTCATTTATTTTTTTGCATACAAGAAAAACATATTTTTTTTCAGTGTGCTGGATACAATTTTAATCTATTTGTGGTCCAGGCATCCATTTTCACCATCAGTGCAGCATCCGGTTTTTTTGTGAGCAAGAAAAAAAAAATCTCCAAGCTACTCCTACCCATCAGACAGTAAAAAAAAGACCAGACCAAACACGGTGACCAGGGAAGAGTGACAAGACAGTGTGACCAGGGCCAGGGACCAGGGCAGAGTGACCATTGCAGAGTGGACAGGACAGAGTGGACAGGGAATGTGGTCATGGCAGAGTGACCAGAGAAGAGTGACAGGGCAGTTTGAACAGCACCAGGGACCAGGGCAGAGTAACCAGGGCAGAGTGACCAGGGTACAGTAACCAGGGGAGAGTGGCAGGGCAATGTGACCAGGGCCCAGTAACCAGGACAGGGTGACATAGCAGTGTGATCAGGGCACAGTGACCAGAGCAGAGTGACAGGGCAGAGTGGAAAATGCAGAGTGGACAGTGCAGTGTGATCATGGTAGAGTAACCAGGGCAGTGTAGCCAGGGCAGTGTGGCCAGGACAGAGTCACAGGGCAGTGTGATCAGGGCACAGTGACCAGAGCAGAGTGACAAGGCAGAGTGGAAAATGCAGAGTGGACAGGGCAGTGTGACCAGGGAAGAGTAACCAGGGCAGAATGACCAGGACAGAGTGATAGGGCAGAGTGGAAAATGCAGTGTGGAAAGGGCAGTGTGACAGGCAGTGTCACAGACCTGCACTTACTAACTCCACCTCCTACACCATCTTGTCCAGACACAGGTAAAGGATCACACCCTGCCAGACTTGCAGAAACCAGATCCCTGTCCTGTCTATGGAACACAAGCATGGGGGATAATATCATTAATATTAAGGAAGGAGCAGGACACCTACACCAGGGCTCCAGTCCTTGTGTGACACACTCCCCTCCTCCTCTCCTGAGAAATAGTGTTGCAAGTCCTGAGTCTCCTGCCCTCCCCTTCACACAACAGGAGCACTGCAAGCATTGCTAATGCACCACTGCTGTACTTGCACTGTGCTGCTGCAGGAGGACTTGATGGAGCAGCAGAGGATGACTGGAAACTCATAGCTTCCTGCTCCCCAGCACTTTCTTCCGTGCATGTAATCTTTCTTCTGACTGGTGACGTAGCGCACAGCAGCCCCTGCTGACTGCTGTTCTACCAATCAGAGCAGAGCTTTTTTTTGTTGCCTTACTCTACAGCTCATTCTGTCTGCCCTTTATCCCCCCACCCCCCGGAAAACAAACACACCCGTCCCCTCTCAGAAAGGCATCAGAATTGTTTTCAAGTCTGGAGGGAGATGGAGGGAAGTATTAAAAAATATTTACCTCTGGGTGGCACTGCCACCTTCAATGTGCTGCCCTAGGCACCTACCCTCCAAAGCCTAATGGCAAATACAGCCCTGCTCATCTGAGAGCAGCCTGATGTTGGCAAAAAAGCTGAATTCCACATCACTTAGATTACTGGGTGCAGCCATTCTGATACAATCAGAGCTTTTAGATTTAGCAATACAGCAGGGCTGAGGAAGCTAACCCCGCCTACACCACAGCTAACCCCGCCCACAGCAGGCTCTCCATGTACAAAGTCCATAGACAGGTGCCTATCACAGGAGGGGGCGTGTCCGACCAGGGCTCACAAGACCAGCCAGTCACAGCAATGATAAGCTACTGGTGCTAAAACAATCAATGTTCAGAGGCATCACTGAAATCTGTGTTTTAACCCCTACAGCATGTGGTCTCCAGATTGCATAGCAAAAGTCTGCTGACAGATTCCCTTTAAAGTGCTCAGGGACATTAAATAAATTTTGACTGGACAAACTGGCTTTGACAGCAACAGACAATCATTTAATGCATATGGTGGTTTCCTGTACCCCCCTACCAACAACAACAGATATTTACAGAAGAAGGATCAGACATGTCAGACTGTAACATGCTTTATCCTTTTGTTCTTTGAGCAGAATTGTCTGGTTACTGCTTACTCCTGTTTAACAACCATCACACAAAGACCCATAAACCACATTGACAGCGATGATACTAAAGTTTGCATACCCCCAGCCATTGCATTATGTAGAGACACATCATGTTGTCAGCAGAACCAGATACCCCGAAAGCTTAGTTCCAACACAAAGCCTCAGTTTCATAAATCAAGCACAAGCCCCACCTCTATCTACCATTTTGTCTAGTCCTTTGCGTTTCATCCTGTAATTTAGGCTTCAGGGTTGGAGCGTTGCTGTCTATATGAACTGTTGTCTGTGACCACCATGAGGAGGTCGGCTAGCAGATAAGACTGAAACAGGAAGTGATGTCGTTTCATTTGCAGACATGGACTCCAGAACAAGGGTGAGATAAGACACCTACTAGAAAGCAGGAACACTAACTCTCTTGTCCTGCTCCTACCCCTCTCTACTAGGCAGCTGTAATCTGACCCCTGTGTGAGCTATCAGGAGCTACAGATGTTTTTATAGTGCATAGCTAGTTCAGGAGGCGAAGAGAGGGGATAAGTGATGACTCATAAGAAAGAAAATGAATCCAGTTGGATGAATAAGTAGATGGGTTGAGCCACTGGAGTAAATAAGTTCTTTAGAAATAATGATGAGGAAAAGGCTTTTTTTTCACAATGTGTTTCAATGCCGTACCGACGCCATTTTCAAGTGAAAAAGCCCAATGTGCAAAACACGACCACAGATGAGTTTGTAAAGGCCCAGAATGGATGCCAACTACATAGAGAACACCCACAAGGGCACTTAAACCAATAGCAACATTAGGAAGGGGAGGGAAGATCAACTAGCAACTTCAAATTGATTAAAGTTAGAGGGGAAAATTGAAAAAGACCATACTTATTGATGATAAAATGTAAACAGATGAATAGAGGACAAATGATTGGGATGTAGGAGAAGTGGGATAAGAGCCCAGGATGGGCCAGTGAATAGAAGCCAGAGGGGGAATATTTAACAAAGGAGCCACCTCCATTGAAATGCGCTGTGAATTAAAAGCCTTATTCTCATCGTCATTTCTGAGGAATTGATTTACTCCAGCAGCGCAGACCACCTACGTGTTCTTCCAACTGGTTCCAGTATCTCCTGGAGGATTTATCCACCAGCCATGGGGCAGCAGTAGCTAATTCTCTTCATGCCTACATAGGAGTTGTGTCCTTCACAACTCCACCAGGTGAGCGGAACCAGCTCTCTCCTACTCTCCCTCCATAGGGTATCGCCTTATTGTACGCTCTGTTTCCTAGATTTACACATAAGAAAGAAAGAAGCATTTTACTACCCCTCCTCCGTAATAGTTTACAGTTGTCACAATGCAGTCAGGCAGGTAACGTTCTCCCGGCATTCGCCAGACCCAGACTCATTCATCAGATGTCAGACAGAGACGTATACTCCGTCACTGCACAGAACACATTTTTCCTGCTCCAGAGTCCAGTGACAGCAGGTTTTACACCACTGCTTCCAGCACTTGGCATTGTGCTTAGTGATGTAAGTGTGCATCCTTCGCTCAACCATGGAATCCAATGTCATGGTGCTGATGGTAATACCGAAGGAGGTTTGGAGTCAGTAGAACGTTGGTGACTTTTCTGCCCTCTGCTCCTCAGCAATAGTTTACCCCACTCTGTAACATTACGTGGTCTTCACTTCATGGCTGATTTGCTGCAGAACCTTCCACTTTTCAGTAAAATCACTTACAGGTTATGGGGGAAGAATTAGGATGGAAAAAACTTGAATAATCTGACTTGTTACAACAGTGATGTCCTACTAAAGGACCTCGCTGGTACCAGTGATCTCCTTAGCACCATCCATTCTATCACAAATATTAGTAAAGGCAGACGGCATGGCGAGGGGCGGATATTATACAACAGGGGCAATGAGACTGAATGAAAAAGCTGAATTCAGTGGTTGAGACATATATATAAACAGTTATACAGGTACTTCAGTTGGTGGTGTGTGCATCATCGCCACTGTAATACATCGTTTGTGGGGTTTTTTATTCACTTGATGAATTGATGAAAACAGAAGAAAACTCCAGGTTTGTTTTTAAGTCTAATGAATTCAGTGATTTAGATGATCTGGCTTCTTCAGTTGTTTAGTTGGCAGCAGTTTATCCCCTGAGTAACTAACACCCATAAGGTAAGATAAGAAGTTTACTGGTTCATCCTCACAGGACGCACTGATGCACTTGTTTACCAGCGATTTGCCACCTGTTCAGACGGAACATAATCTAATGACAAAGATCGAGACATTTTCTCCCCGTTTATCGTTATACAATAAATATATCAGCAAAACCCTAAATATGATCTTCATATCACAGAAATCCCCTTTTTTTCTTATTGTCTAAGGGGTTGTATGAGATTAGAAAAAACAAGACTTCTTCATCCCAAAAATAGCACCAAGGATGTCCAGGCTGGGTATGATTTCACAGACCAGCCATTTGGAGTTAAGCTGCCATAGAAAATAGTAGAGTAAAGTTGGTCAATCGACGTTATTGGTTATGAATTCACAATAAAGATCCAATATGCAGTGTCAAAATGTCTACGTGGTTTTATAGTCAACGAATTTCGAAGTTATCAAACTTCTTCCTTAGTAGAACCTCAACAGTTGTTGTTCTCCCGCGGAAGAAGTTGCTGACCGAAACGCATTGAGAATAAATAAATTTGAACAATATTCTAGAAAATGGTCCCGATGGATAGAATTGTTCTCCCAAACTTAATAGAGTTCTGTTTTTATGTATATAACATTGTGATTGTTCACAAGGACTTGCAGGTCCTTCATGTTCCCTTCATTTCCCTTTTGTCCTTTTACCCTTTCCTCACCCTCCTTCCCTTTCTACAAATGTTCAAAATGTTTAATAAAAAGATTGAAAAAGAAAAAAAAAAAGAAACGCATTGAGAATAAAACTGCATAGACATTTTGAAACCGCATATTGGATCTTTATTGTGAATTCACAACCAGCAGCTCAGATTGACCAACTTTACTCTATTATTTGATTACTACATTGATCCTCCAACCTCCAACCTGTGATGCTGCAGCAGACGGGACAACTAGTTTAAAAAATGCCAAATTTTGTTGTGGGTCACACAACCCCACAAGGTGAGCAGCTACTGATCTTTCACTGGTTCTCGGACAAGATCCTATTGCTCTTGTGTTTTCCCCTTGTTTCTTAAGCTGCCATATCATTCACAGCCAGTGCACAGGTGTGGCGCTGTTGAGGTGTTGACTTTTCCTGATCACAGCATCCTGACTCTGTTACTATTTGTTTGGCTTTCTTTAACATTTTCTATTGGAGAGGAGCACTACTGTACCATTGTGACTTTTCCTTATCTTGGGCACCGCATTTACCGTCATTTCAAAAAAACTTTTGCCATGCCATAAAAACTTTCATCATGTTGTGTTTCAGAGACTCCCAATGAGAAGGAACAGAAATGCTCGGTCCAGCATGGCTGTCCACCAAGACAGGCTCAATAGAAAGTCTGTAGAGCCTGAGAGACTGTCACCAGTCTCGGAGGAGAGCATGTCTGCTCTTTTACTTTATCGATTGGTGGAAGTTTCAGAACTAGGACCCCGTCCCGATCAAAACTTTTAATAATGTCTCTATAACATCAAGTTTATGAAATACAGCTACATTTAAGGTTGGTGAATGTGATGCATTTTGTGGGTCTTGGAACCGACCTTGTTAGATTTGCAGGCTGAGGGATGCAGGTAGAGGATGTCCTGTTCAGGTGGATGTCCCAGCCAACTTGACATCCTTCATCTTTAAAAATGATGAGTTACTGTTAGTTCATTCAGGCTAACCTTCTTTGACTAGTGCGATGGTGACACATGGAGTGTAGGAATATTGGTGAATGCTGTATTTGGCTATTTCTATCAGTCCTATGGACTTTGTCATGGCACATGTGTGAATGTTGCTCATTTCAAACAGGCCCTCTGTCCGAATGAACGGTGGAGGTTCTAGCAGTAGGACCCTCAAGGATCATATATATATCATCTGTCTTGTGGATAAATGATTTATGATAGATGGTGATACTTTTTGTGGTCTGCTCAGGGCGACCCATTCGCAAGCCCTATAAAAACACATCGACAACATAAAACACCTCTCCTAGTCGGAGTCACTGAAAAGGAAACTCTCGCCCTAAAACTTCTTGATCAGAATGCAATGGAGTTGAAAGTTCTTTTTATTGGCATGAACTCTCACAAATCAGTAGGTAGTATCATTTGATATCTTAAAGGAGTTCTCTTAAGCCTAATAGTTCCACTACAGTCTAAGGAAAACAAAACTATACTCACATACTGTACTAGTGGTAATAATACCTATACACTGACCATAGACTTGGTAGTAGTGCCATATTTGATCATTGTTGTTAGACTATAGGAGACCTGTAATAAGAAATGAATGCATTGTTAAACAGATCACATCATGTTAGACCTGATGAGAATGGTGTACTTACTTTAAAATTCAGAACAGCTGTATAACCCTGATTTTAATATCAGCATATTATGATACCAGTTAAAAAAATGCTAATGTCAATATCGGCCCGGAAAACGTTCAAGAAAGGATATTGACTTGGAATTTCAGCGTTAATGCAGCAGCCTCATCAGGTCTAAGAGATCTATTTAGTAAAATACGCCATTGGCATTGTAACAGATCCATTTTAAACAAGCTTTTTTAAGTTCATTATCATTTTGCTCTTTGTGGAAAAATGTTGTGTGTTTGGAAACTGTCAGTAAGCCGTTGTTGACAGACCTGCATAGCTTTCTTCAGAACTTTGATAGGAATGGTTAGAATCGCAGGTAAGAGAAGTATCAGTCCTTCCTTTGGTCATGGTTCCTGTCCTTACGGGTTCTCTGGAGTTTCACATGGACTTATTGTGACTCCATTTTTCGTGTCATGTTTTCCCTTCATACTATACCATATTACAGAGCTGAGGCCCCCTAAAAGCAATCAGAATCTGGAAGAAAAGCCCATTACGTGCCCGTGAAGTGGATTAGCATGCCTCTATAGACTTCTACGGATGTCATAGTATGGCTTTGTCATGTGTGGAGCGGAGCCGTCATACTCGGTGCCCAGAGATGAATCCGAGAAATAAGCGTAAAGAGCAGAATGTTAATGAGGCAGCTACAGTAGATCTAAGTCTACATCTGCCAAATCTGGAGCGTCTTTTCATATGATCTTTGAGGGAGTTATCAAAGGAATCTCCATTACCTGCAATATCCCAACTAAAATCTCCGTCAGCCGTTCATCTCGAAGAGCTCGGTCTACACTGAATGCATTCATGTTCCTGTACACAAGATGCAGGTATTGATGGAAACCTTCCTGAATATTGATAGCATCTAGGCTGACCTGGGGCATCATGGTGATATCCTAATAGATTCCCAGGCGATGGACTTCTGCAATGAGACTAATGGTTGCTCTGATTCAGAGCAGAAGGAATCATTCCAAGATGCAGGAGACTGGATTCCCGTGTGCCCGCCATCATAAATGTATGAATCACAAGGAGCTACGTCTTATGTGGACATGACAGGTTGACAGAGCTTCTTACTATGGGGGATATCATAATTATTATTTATTCATTTATTTATTTAAATTGCTCCATTATCCTCCATGGTGCAGGGCAATGTCAATCACTGATACATTGATGGAAAAGTAAACATAACATACATAGAGTATACAGCGAGCCGAAAGTGCACGGTAACTAATCCGGCATCAAAATGCCAAATAAAAGGAGCCACGACAGTGATAAAAATGCAAACATTACAAAGATACGGCAATTGTTTTGGTGTGTATTTTTGTGTGTTCATGAGTGTTTGTCTGCCTGTGTTTTGTATTTTTAATTGTGTTTTGTGATGGTTATGTGTGTCTGTGTGTCTTTATGTTTCTGTATTTTTGTTTGTTTTTCTTTGTATTTGTGCCTGTGTTTTATGTGATTTAGCGTGTTTCGTTTCTGTGCCTTTTAGAGTGTGGGGTGTGTAAATGTGTCTGTGTATATGGATATACAGTATTTGCACACTTATGTATGTATATATTTACAAACAAAAGTATATATAAATATACATTCATGCATAAATACACAAACATATCTATATACACATGTACATGCCCAAACACAAGCACACACCACACTCAAAACCGCATATATACAAATATCATGTGTATGTGTCTATGTGTTTATATTTGTGCGTAATATACACAGTAGATGTAAAAAAATCGAAATACACTGTTAATATGTCAGCTTTGGTCATTTAACCCCTTCACCACCTTGGGATTCTCCGTTATTTTCGTTTTTTGCTCCCCTTCTTCTCAGAGCCATTACATTTTTATTTTTCCATCACTATGGCCTTGTGAAGACTTGGAATTTGTGAAACGAGTTGTACTTTTGAATGACACCATTTGTTTTGCCATACTGTGTTAGGGCTGGCGGAACGCACCGAGTAAATATAACAATAGAAATAGGTGTGTTCGCAGCCCGGGGTGTTGTGAACTCTATTTTTAGGCTCCCTCTAGTGGTCACAAGCGGTACTGTGTAGTGTTGTCTTTCTGCAGGTTGGCTGCATCAGCTGGTTCGTTATCCTTGGTTGGTTTCCTATTTAGCTCACCTGGATACTCAGTTCCTTGCCTGCTATCAATGTATTCAGTGCTCTTCAGATTCCTGGTGATTACCTTGCTCCCAGCTTCTCCAAGACAAGCTAAGTTTTTGTCCATTCATTTTTTGATTATCAGCATTCATCATGTTTCTTGTCCAGCTTGCTAAGATGTGATCTCCTCGCTTGCTGGTTGCTCTAGGGGACTGAGTTTCTTCCCCCCACACCGTTAGTTGGTGCGGGGGTTCTTGAAATCTCAGTGTGGATATTTTGTAAGGGTTTTTTACTGACCGCACAGACCCCTTACTATTTTCTGCTATCTAGTATTAGTGGGCCTCATTTGCTGAATCTGTTTTCACCCCTGTGTATGTGCCTTCCTCTTACCTCACCGTTATTATCTGTTGGGGGCTTCTATATCTTTGGGGATTATTTCTCTGGAGGCAAGAGAGGTCTTTCTTTCTCTCTAGGGGTAGTTAGTTCCTCAGGCTGGCTCGAGACGTCTAGGATTTTTTAGGCACGTTCACCGGCTACTTCTAGTGTGTTTGGATAGGTTCAGATTTGCGGTCAGTCCAGTTTGCCACCTCCCTAGAGCTTGTCCTATGTTTGTTACTTAGCTGGAGTAATTCGTGATCCTCAACCACTAAGGATCATAACACCGGGGTCCACCGTGCAGGAGTGGAAACTGCTGCTAGGTAATGGTGGCACTATATGGCGGTACTTTGCCAGAAAAGACACAGGTTCCGTCACCCTGTATGAGCAAAAGGGAACTCTGTTGCTTCACAGAGACGCAGGAAGTCAAGGGAACGCTGTGCCCTGTTAGCACAGTCACAGGGTGCAGCCAATGAATACTAGTGGGATCTCTGCAATTCACCCCCACTATGCTGGTGATTGATCTCACTCTGACCCTCGGTGGCTTTTGAGCCCACTCCTGAGGATGCCCTGAGTCAGATGCAGAGATCAAGCGGGAGTTCCCACCCTACACTGACCGGTAGTCAGGCGTAATAGAAGATAGCGGCACAGAGTGCGTATAGCGCCGCACTGGTGGTCACTGCTGGTTTGACACAGTAGGATCGTGCTCTTGTGTATAGATTAGCCCTGTCAGGCGCTAGTTAACTCCAACTTTCGCAAGCATTCAACATCACAAGGAATGGGAATGATTAAGGAGCAATCACCAAAATAGGCATACAAGCACACACACAATAACAGGCTTATACCAGCGCATGGCCATGCCACCATGCGAACCTTTTATAGCTGTAGCTCTCCAGGACCTTCCTCGTGAACCAATAGGAGCCGCTACAGGACTTGAGCGTGTGACCCCCGACCTCCAATAAGAGGTCTTCCCTTGGGCATGCTCAGAAGGAGAAAATCAGGACTTAGTCCCTGGAGCACCTGCTTGCCGCTGAACAGTACTGGTTATAATGGCTGATCCTGGAAGAGCAGCAGTTACCAAACGCACAGCATCTGTCTGAGCCAGACGCTGGGACTGACGTCTCTGCTGAGCAGGCCCCACTGCGGCTGGAGGAGAATGGGAGACCGCAGCAGAGATGGTTTGAGATTCCTGCTGTGCAGCAGTGGAAACTTGACACCTAACATACTGTGCTGAAAAATGTGGAAAAATTCCATGTGAGGTGAAATTGCAAAAAAAAAATGCAATTCCAGAAGTGCCATTTTTTAACCGTGGTCATTATGAGTTCACAGATACTTTAACCCTCCGTCAGGGGCAATATGTTTCATAATGAGTTTAGGGGCATTGCGCCTGTCCGGCACAGGCTAGAAAATTGGCTATATTTTCCTTTTTTAAAAATTTGAATGCTCTAAAAGTGATCAGTTACCTTAATAGGAATGTAATAAGTGAGAATGCACATAATCAGGTGGAAAAAAAAATGTTTATTAACCAGAAAAGTAATATGTTTGTATGTCTTGAGCATCCTCCTCACTCTCTCCATCTTGACCTGTATCAGACACATCTGGACATTCTTCCACATCATCTTCTGAAGCAATGTCACTTTCTTCCCCTAAATCTTCTAGCTGTAAGGGGTCTGTCTCATCATCAAGCAGTATATTTTGCACTTGCTCAACATGAAGGGCATTGGACAAGTCAAATATTCTCCTCGCCATTTGAGAAGAAAAGCTGAAGCAAGAGAGAGAATATGTGTTAGGGCGCAATGTGCCTGAGAAGCACACGCTTATTTCTAACAAAACCTTCTATGACAAATCCACAAATTTAGCACTAGCTATTCATAAAACAAGCTAAAAAAACAATTGGGATGAATAAAAACAGCAAATTCTAACCGTCAAAGGTGTGACGCGTTCAGGGGCAATGAGCCGGAGAAGCCAAAACACTGATATCTGATCTCCTGCAGCTCTGCAGCACAAGAGGCTTCTCAGGTTTCACACAGCCTAGGAAGGTACTGGGAGGAGGGTGATTCCCAGACAAACCACTGAAAATAGAGAAATTAAACTAAGTGAGCCGCGCCTGTCAGATCAGTTGCCCCTGACGGAGGGTTAAAAATGTATAGATTCTCTTTTATTTTAATGGTGAAAACAAATCCATTTTTAAAAATAAATAAATAAATAGTGTCATTTTCCGATATCCGTAGCGTCTCCATTTTTCATGATCTGGGGTTGGGTGAGAGCTTATTTATTGCGTGTCGAGCTGATGTTTGTATTGATACCATTTTGGTGCAGATACGATATTTTGATCTCCCATTATTGCATTTTATTGCAAAAAACTTAATTCTGGCGTTTTGACTTTTTTTCTCATTGCGACATTTAACGATCAGATTAATTATTTTTATATTTTGACAGATCTGGCATTTCTAAACTCCACAATACTAAATTTATGTGTTTTTGATATTTTCTTATTGTTTTATTTTGAATGGGGTGAAAGGGGGGTGATTTAAACTTTTATATTTTTTAATTTTTTAAATTTTTTTAAAAGCATTTTTTTCTACTTGTTATCTGCTTCAATAGTCTCTATGGGAGACATGAAGCTGTGATCTTATGATCGCTTGTGCTGCACACAGCAGGGCTTCAGCCGGCCAAGGGGCGGCGCTCATAGTAGATCTGCAATGATAACCACGAGGGTCTCCTGCAGACCCCCGATTGTCATCGCAAACGCATTGGTGCCCGTAATCATGTGACAGGGGCGCCGATGGGCAGAGCTAGTGACACACTTCTGGACTAAATGCCACAGTTATACAGGGCTCAATATCTGAGATCTGATAAGTCTGCAACTGAGAAATATCTGACTATATCACAACTACTGCACCCAGTAAACTAAGTGACACATTGCTGGAATCAGGGTCTCTGCCAGTGCACCATGCTGTTGTCAGATTACATAGCAAAAATCTGCTCATTCCCTTTTAGTATCAACATAATTACGCCTAAAAATAGTCTTTGACCGAAAAGAGGAATCAACAGTCAAAATAGAGGCATTTATGATATCAGAACCTCATTCCGGTTCAACACCCAACAATAGAGTAGGAAATGTTAAAAATATTAAGAGACGTATCATAATGACCTGGCTGAACACCGTGTTTAGAAAGATCATCAGTTTGCCCAGGATGCTGGCATAAAACTTGCATATGTCATAAAAAAGGATTCTAATGCATATTTGTGCAGACATTTTAAGACTTTGGTTTGTGTGAAGTGGTATCTGGAGATTACTTGGTAAAATAGCCTTCATTAAAGCTTTGTAGGTTTGGTTAAGGTTTCTCCTTCTGGAGAGGGCAAACACTCGGCAAATGAGATTTAATGTAGATAAATGCAGAGTAGTCCTGTTGCAGCATATACATTAAACAGGAGTATACTCAGGACTACAGAACAGAAGGACTTGGGTATTCTGGAAACAAGTAAGCTGAGCAGCAGTACTCAATGTCAGGCAGCAGCTGCAAAAGCAAACAGGATTTTAGGGTGTATCAAAAGAGATATAAAATCCTGTGATCCCAACGTATTATTACCTCTTTATAAATCACTGGTGAGGCCACATCTAGAATATGGGATCCAGTTTAGAGCTCCAGATTTTAAAAAAGATATAAAGAAGTTACAATCAGTTCAAAAGCGGGCAACTAGATTATTACAAGGGGTGGAAGGTCTCTCATACAAGGAAAGGTTGGGCTTGTTTAGCTTAGAAAAAAGACGTCTCAGAGGGGATCTCATTCCCATGTATTAGTATATGTGTGGTCAGTACTAAACACTGGCACATGACTTATTCCTTCCAAAGACCATACTGAGGACCAGGGGGCACTCATTACGGATGGAAGAAAGACAATTCCGACAGCTAAATAATAGTAATAATAATAATAATTTTTATTTACATAGCGCCAACATATTCCGCAGCGCTTTCCAACTTATAGAGGGGACTTGTACAGACAATAGACATTACAGCATAACAGAAATCACAGTTCAAAATAGATACCAGGAGGAATGAGGGCCCTGCTCACAAGCTTACAAACTATGAGGAAAAGGGGAGACACGAGAGGTGGATGGTGACAATTGCTTTAGTTATTTGGACCAGCCATAGTGTAAGGCTCGGGTGTTCATGTAAAGCTGCATGAACCAGTTAACTGCCTAAATAGCTAAATAGGAATAATAATAATAATAATAATTTTTATTTATATAGCGCCAACATATTCCGGAGCACTTTACAATTAAGCGGGGACATGTACAGACAAATTCAATACAAGTTAAGACAATTTAAACAGAGACATTAGGAAAGGGTTCTTTACAGTTAGAGCACTCCGACTGTGGAATGCCCGACCACAAGAGGTAGCAATGGCAGACACTATAACAGCATTTAAATAAGGGCTGGATGATTTTCTCGATACACATATGATTGTGGGTTATATAACTAAATTTGTGACAAAATTTATAATTGGTGGAGAAAGGTTGAACTTGATGGACCTAGGTCTTTTTTAAACCTATGTAACTATGTAACTATGAGAGTGACATGTCAAGCCTGCCAAGGTGAGGAGACTTTTAACCAGCAATGCTCTGGGAAATATGCAAATTGTCTCTTCAGAGGAAGAGGACTGGAACTGTGATTTGGGGTACTGCGAAGTGCAAAGTGTGAGATGTTGTTTGGGGTCTGACCAGAATCCAAGGGGTAACAGTGTCTGCAAATTGAGATTTTGTTTTTGGCTTTTATCCTGTCATGTGACAAGGCTCGTTGGAGAGTTGGTATTGACTTTTAGGATTGCTACTTCCTGTTGGTGGCACTAGCATTCTAGTTCTCTTACTCTGAAGAGACAATTTGCATATTTACCAGAGGAGCATTGCAGCTTAAAGGTCTCCTCACCTCAGCATGCTTGAGATGTCACTCTACGCAAGGAGAAACATTACCCCTTGGATCCCGGTCAGGCACCTGTCATACAGCCAAACCACATGTCACACTTTTCACTGATAAGGGGCAGTACCCCGAAACGCTGTGCCTGCAAATTGAGATTTTCATTTTGGCCTTTATCCTGAGTCATGTGACAAGGCTCGTTGAAGGGTCGACATTGACTTCTAGGATTTCTACTTCCTATAGGTGACACTAAAGTTCTAGTCCTCTTCCTCTCTGAAGAGACAATTTGCATAGGTTTGATTAAGAAATTTGAATGTTATTAATAATATAATATGATTTGCATAGGATTCCCATACAGTGCATGTAAAAAAGGTAATTAACATCTCCGTAGCTAATGCTGACTGTGCACACAATCGGTAGTACTGTAACATGTAAATATGCACATTTGTGATGCATTACAGCACATGTAGAGTATCAATGCATCTATAAAGTGAACCTGCCATTCTTCCTTATGTATCTGTCCATGTAGGTATGTGTATGCCCTATAAAATAAGAATTCTCTCTCTGTGCTGTGCCATTTCCCTGTTAATCATAGTAGAAATGTTTAAATAAATTGAGAACTGAGCATGGCCATTCCCATCATCAAAGAGGCAGCATGTCTGCTCACAATTTCACACTGTTGCATTCATAACATATTCATAAATTTCTAGGAATACAAGTGTAGTTACACTGTGTACTGTAAAACAGATTTGGAAAGAGCCAGATATGTAAAGAGTTAAGCATGGAATACTTATGCTTAGAAAAGGTCATCAATATCTTTTTAGCAAATCTATTAGATTCTAATTGAATTTGTGCCAAATTTAATATTTTTCACAGGTTGCAGCAAATTCAAACAATTTGTCATTTGTTTCTAACCAATTACTGAAAAAAAAATTCAAGCCTATTAGTAGGGATGAAGCAGAAGGCATTATGGAATCTATGGATCATCACTCATCTCGGTCACAACACATTGATGTTACCTCTGACAGCGACACCATCAGTTTAAGTCACAATTCTGCACTATAACAAATGACAATTAAAAAGTACAATTTTTGCAACATTATTTAATTTTCTAAAATATGAAAACTCTCAGTGCACTGTGTTATTAAATAATCTGCTTTTCTTACCGGTTGCTATCCCTTGCTACGGTGAGATCACATTGAGACAACTTAGGCTGTTTTTGTGTTGACGAATTTGAAAAGAGTTAGATACATTGCTAGGAAACCTCAAAGTGTTACACAAGTCTTTTTGGGGCAATTTTAGGATTTGAATTATTGCGATTTGGTGAATATTTTAGAAAAATTAACATAGCATGGTGAATGTGAATTTCAAAAGATTTGAGTTTTTTTAAAATCTTTTCGATTCCCAGCATCCCCACTAACCAACTGTTATCAGTTTTGTCTGAAGTCGGCTACAGCATGGTATGGAGCGAAATATCACAGCTGTTTAGTAGCTGTTGCACTACATTAATAATAGGATAGGTTGTTAATATCAAACTAGTGAACAAACCCTTTAAACCTATTCTGACTATCATCCTTTCCTAGATTTCATGTCATCCGCCTTGCATTTTGAGTATATCTATGGAAAACTGGGAAATAACATATAGAGATCCCTCAAGTTCCAATGGTGATTACTTATGGGATTATCATTCAAAGTGATTGTCCATACTAATGATATGGATGATCAACCTTTAGGATTGGTCATTAATATTGGGTCAGAGGGAGGCCGACGCATGACACCTACAGCTGGTATCAGCTAAGGCACAGCTTTATTCACTATGTAAAGGCGCAGTCAGACGGCCATATAAATCAAATCAAGATCAGATGGCAATGCTCGGACTGACTATGGCTCTCCCTATCCGAGCATGACAACCTCATAGAAATATATGTGCTTGGATCAGGAGAGCTGACCATTGCGATCCCATCTCAGTATGATTTATACGGGCATTTGACTGTATCCTAATGGTCACTGCCAAGAATTGCAGCTCAGCTGATTGCCAGGTGTTGGATCCTACAGAATGGCCAAAACAAGAAAGAAGGAAGCATGCAGAATGGTCATCAATATAGGTAGCTCAAACAATGCCTTCAAGCTAAAAATATTGTAACTGGAGAACATAACTCTATGAAAAACTAATAACTGGTTATGAAGTCATAAAATGTCACCCATAAAAAGAATAAATAAGAATAAAAGAAAATAAGCACACTGTCATTGTAATAAATAGATAGTGTTGGGTTCTCCAGAGGGGAAAACACACTTTGGAAGCGTACGGTGCTGCTCATGGACGAGGAGCTGGAATAGGGGCATTCCCTGTAAGAAATCAGAATTCTGTATTGATAAGTTTAAAAAAACAAACAAACATGCAAAACTGTGTGAGTAATAAATCTACTCACTTACCTGGGATCTGTTTTTCTGTTCAGGAGGGAGGCAGTCAATTGTTCAGTCTAAGATGAAAGGCGAAGGAGAAATTATATCTTGCTGGGGCCTCCAAGTTGTTAGAGAAGGGATTTATAACCTGCTCAGGTGTTGTCTGTCTTAGGTACCTAAGCTATGAAGCAATAATCAGAGAGACACATGCTCATTGTCTGTCCAAAAAATCTCTGGTCTTTATTTTCAGGGCTGATCTTTTAAAGCCCAAGATCAAAAGGAAATATAGTGTTACATAATAAATTGGCATAAATGTAGGTTATACAATGGGTTGTCAAACACATCCTGAGACACAAGATAGATTACATGAGAAGAATATGGGGTGCTTTCCACATGTCTGCGCTTCATAACATTTTGGCTGAATATTGAGGATTTTTGGGTGGATAAAAGAAAAACAGACATATATCGTTAATCTGCAGACAAACAATCAATGTCCTTGACAATTCCGAGAAATACTGACCAGTTATGTGGAATGTCCAGGAAATTGTCCACAAGGAGAGTCAAATGATAACATAGGACATCTTGCACAATATCATAGTATTTTCCTATTTTATTCAGAACAGAGATTAACCATTTCTTTAACAGTTAAGTTGGATCATTTCTATTTATGCAACTCCTTAGTTATCTTCTGCATCACAAGTTTTCTACTTTACAAAAAAGTAGATTAAAAAAATGTGCACAACCTATACAGAATGTATAAAAACAAATATATAGTGGTACAACAATATTCTACAATTAAAAACCATTAAAAACAGTGTCCGCATTGACATCTAAAAGGTAATATAAGCCAAAAGAGATTATAAACAGTATGTAATACTTAGCCACTGACACAATGGATATTCTCATAAAATGTAGTATGATAAGCATCTACAAGTGTAAAACCAATACAATGAAATACAAACAGGGGACAAGACCCTAATAAACATAGAGAATGATAATGGGTGCCATATAATAGCATATATGAAGAAGGGCACACCCTATGCTCTATGTCCCAAAGTGTAAAATACCAAAATGTGAAAAATAGAACCAAATTAATGACTAATGAGGTAGTAGTAATTCAAGAATTAGACAAATGCAAAATATGATATAAAGAGGCATATACCAGACAGTGTGATAATCGTAATACATGTAATATTATTATTATTCATTTTATAAATGAATATAATATAATATAATATTATATTATACAGTATATATAATAAATAATATAATATAAACTCTTAGAGCCATAAAACCATGTATACCAAGCTCACAGTACCATAGAATAAAGTGCAAATCAGATATATTGTAAAAAATATATAATAGAAAAAATGTGGGAAGGTAAATAAATAAAGGATATTAGACCAAAAGATATGGGATCCAAGACCTAGAGAGCATTACCAGCTGGAGATGTCGGTGGAAATATACCCTATGTGTATCGCCGGTCATGCCAGCTTCATCAGGGGAGGGGAAACTTTATATTTAGTAGTTTTGTTCCCCTGTTTGTATCCAATTGTATGGGCTTTACACCTAGTCACACTGTTTACCTGTAATTGTTTATCATGCTAAATGACATGTATCATTTCAATTGGTTGATATTACATTTTAGATGTCAATGTGGATACTGTGTTTTTTCTTGTTTTTAATCTTGGAATATTGTTGTACTAATAAATATTTATGGCTTTTTTCTTTTTTTTTTGTCCATTATTCTTCTCTACAGTTGTAGCACCCTTGTAATTTATTTGGCTGGGCATCTATTTTGCCTAATTCTATAAATAAATCCTATTCATAAATGGGAATAGACACTGAAATATTTAATAAAAACTCAATTTTTATTACTACAGAAGGTGTAGCATAGCGCCTACTACGTGTCTTGGGGAACACTCGCTTGGCAGCAGAATCAAAGCACTCGGGCACGGTTTTCTATCAAAAACAGTCTTTTCGGTTTATTTCACATAATGTAAACCACATCCACAGGAACTTGGTAACAGTTTGAACACAGTCTGCATATATTCATCTTTACCACAGTTCGTCTCTTACCCCGGTCAGCATTATACACGGCTTTCAGACCGTTACCCGTTGGCAACCTTTACGGGTTCCTGGACACCCCTTGGCCTCCGAGGTGCCCATACACAACTTCTCTCACTCTGACCCCGGTCAGTATCACACGGTTCCTTCCCGTTACCTGTTGGTGCCGCACAGGTTTCCTGGATCCCTCTTCTCCACAGAGGTATCCATCAGACGTTTCTCACTCACACTGACTTCAGGTCAGTCCCAGGTCCTCAACACAGACCTCCCAGGTCTACAGTCTCCAGGTGCTTCCAGGATGACTCCACTCGCCGGAGCCTCCAACACCAACCGTCCGTGCTATGTCCAGCATGCAGGCTCTCCAGCCTGGAATGGTCACTGTGTGCTTCCAGAACGTCTGTCCCCACCTGGGACCATCCAGCACACAGGCCACTTTGCAGTGTCCTGCCAGGACACACGGAAGTGTGTCCACCCTGACGGACACTTACCCACTAACACTCACATTCCACCATATGCTCCACGCACCTCCTTTACATAGGTGTAACCACACCCAGGTACCTGTCACATGGCTAGTCAGGTGAGCGTGACATCACCACAGGTCCTTGCACACCATATATATGCCTCAATGCATATCTCAAGGAGCACACACAGCGCCCCCTAGCTGCCACAGGGGTCGCTATACCACATATTCCCCCCCTCTGTTCAAACCCGTAGGGTTGAACACTTATCACACACCATCTTCATCATCACACCTTTGTCAGGTCTTTTCCCTGCCCCCAGCGGTCAACATGTAAATCCTGAGCTTTAGCCGACAAGTCACAACATTTTTGTAACAAGGTCTCCCACCAATGTCATGTCCGTAAGTTGGGATCGTCCACCTTCTTCCCCGGTCACGCCCAACCCAGGACCGTCAACCACAAGGGCACTCTCTGCACCAACCTCCATACCCATCAATTCATTTGCCCCGGACAACAGTCTGACTGCATCACCCTTTTGGGACGCTCCGCCCCTTTTTGGGAAACCACCATTTGGCAGAACTCTACCCTTTTTTGGAAACCACCATTTGGCAGAACTCCACCCCTTTTTTGGGGAAACCACCATTTGGCGGAACTCCACCCCTTTTAACAACCATCTTTTGGAAACCACCATTTGGCGGAACTCCACCCCCTTTTAGGGACACCACCCACTTTTAGGGACACCACCCCACTCTGGGGTTCACCCAACAGTACCAGTTCACACAGTACAGAGAAAAAAAAAAACATGTCTCTTTGGGTCGCACTGGCCCTTTAAGAGTCTGCACAGAGAAAAAAAAAATGTTCTTTTTTTTTTTTTTTTTTCAACACTTCACCAGCTCCTGCTGGCAATCACAAGCCGCTGCTGAACCTCTTGCTGCAAGTGCAGCCGCACTCCAAAATGCTCTGGACGGCTCCACTGCAGACTTCGTGGACCCGCCGATCCACAGCAAGACGCTTGTCACCTTCGTAACCCCGCCGAGTTACAGAAAGAGGCTTGTCCCCTTCATGGACTCACCGATCCACAACAAGACACTTGTCACCTTCGTAACCCCGCCGAGTTACAGCATTACAGCACAAACACATTTTGCTCACTGATCCCGATCAGTATCACACGGTTGTCAGACCGTTCGACTCCTCTGGCTTAGCCAGCACCGCCCATGTGCTTCTTAGGGAACCGTTTGCCCGCTTTGAGCACCAATTGTAAGATTGCTCTTACTGAGTGTATTGGGGGACACTCGCTTGGCAGCAGAATCAAAGCACTCGGGCACGGTTTTCTATCAAAAACAGTCTTTTCGGTTTATTTCACATAATGTAAACCACATCCACAGGAACTTGGTAACAGTTTGAACACAGTGTGCATATATTCATCTTTACCACAGTTCGTCTCTGACCCCGGACAGCATTATACACGGTTTTCAGACCGTTACCCGTTGGCAACCTTTACGGGTTCCTGGACACCCCTTGGCCTCCGAGGTGCCCATACACAACGTCTCTCACAACCTGTCACATGGCTAGTCAGGTGAGCGTGACATCACCACAGGTCCTTGCACACCATATATATGCCTCAATGCATATCTCAAGGAGCACACACAGCGCCCCCTAGCTGCCACAGGGGTCGCTATACCACAAAGGATACAAACCATATAATAGTGAGAACAATAAAAATCCTACACAGGAAAATCACAGGGTAACATATTGGATGTGGGTATAACAAACAAGTGCTGTCTTCCTTCAATAATATTACAGAGTGACCAATGTACAGTAGATACAATAGTAAGGTCTACATATAAATATACATTACACTACAAAATACTTCTAAGTCGACAGATGCACAAATAATCATATACAGACATCATAACAACTATAAATAGTACAGGGAAAGTGAGTTACCAAATAAGACCACCCAGCGCCTCCAATGTACGTTTCGCCAGATGGCTTTCTCAAGGAGCACAAAAATCATACACAGGGAAGTCTAGAAGTACTCCTTGAGAAAGCCAACTGGTGAAACGCACTTTCGAGTCTCTGGGTGCTCATAGTTGGAAACTCACTTTCCCTGTACTATTTAGTAAGTAGGATTTACATGTAATATTGATTAGTTGACTGTGTCACTTTGTTTATCTGATGCTATAAATTGCAAAAATAAAGTGAGCGATTTAATGGCACTGAAAATCAGGGGGTTAAAGAGACGAGCAGAGAAACTACAATTTATTTCTTACATAAAACATACTTTCTTACTGCTTCATACATTATAATAATCCTTTTGTGTTTATCACAGAGATAATGATTATACAATAGCCCTTAATTAGTCCATTAGGCATATTGTGGGAATGCTAGGTATTGAATCGGTGGCAATAGGGACAGAACGCTCCACAATGGACCTGCTAAGGGTGGTTAGCCCTGAGAGCATACATCTAATTTACTCATTAAGGCTATTAGTTGTTGCTGGTATGGGAACAATTATGTTTACTGATATATCATGTCGGGGGAGAGAGGAAACTCATATTTCACTGGAAATACTGTAATGTATTCACATAGGCAATAGTAATAAATATCACATGAGGTTGATAGCAGTTTTAATGTGTATTGTAGGTGCAGCTTTGATCAGCTGATGATAAAGGTCTTGTGAACATAAAGGTCCCTATATCAGCTGAGGATAAAGGTCTTATGAGCATAAAGGTCCCCAGGATCCCATATTACAGAACCATAGTCACTCCATTTGCCGCCATATGGTATCGCCGCAATTCTTCTAGATGGAATACACCAGTAATACAGAATATTTTGGAAGCCATAGTAAAGAATAACTTTGATCCTCCTTCGCTGGGTTCTAACCCAGTCACCCTATCTCCTACATCGCACTGACGCGAAACAGATATCTTCAAATGGAGGTATTTTCCTTTCACAGAAGATTCCAGTTTGGCTTTACAGTCTCAGCCATGTGGAAAGGCACCTAATAGGGTCCATAATGACCTCTATTCTCTAGGGTGCCAGTATTCTAGGGGAAAGTACACTACTGTAGTAACATGAATATTCTGGAGCATGACAACTCTATGTATCTTCAATATAGACTATGGATGCCAGATTAAGGACATGTTGCCCATCTATGCGCAACCATATGTGTGGTGTGTCTGTCGTACTTCTAGGAGACAAAACCCCTTTAACGTGGAATATATGGGAACATGTAAACCATGTGAACTTCTACATTGGTCTATGGATGCCATATATCAGACCCATAGTCACTCCGTGTGCTGCTATATGGTGCGGGAGGACAAAACCCTAGGGCCATATGTTGGTACTTTTTAACCTGAATATGTGATATGGCTAATTTTTTTAATCATTTGGAAGCTATAAAACGGCTTACATAGCAATTAAGGGGGGTATTCCCATCTCCAAGAACTTACCTCAATGTATACAGTAGTAGGTGTAATAATAATATTAACAAATACCTCCAAATGGAAATGCAGTACAGTTCTTCTGATTTGCTATACCGCTTACCGCATGTGCAGGGCATTGTAGTAGCTTAAATATATATATATATATATATATATATATATATATATATATATATATATATATGTACAGCCACTAACAACTATCTAACTGTCCTTAAACGAGTGGTTGTAGCAATGGATTCCTACGCTACTGCAATGCCCTGCACATGGGGTAAGCGACAACATAGCTAATCAGAAGAACTATATTACATTTCTATTATTATTATTACTATTATTATTACAGGTACTACATATTGTGATAGGAGTTTGGAGATGTGATTAACCCCTTCAAAGGTGCTAACCACCTCTGATAAATGACTTCACAAACTGTCCAGCCAGTGCCTAAAAGATAAAAAAAAGCATAATCACATTACCGATAGCCATTGCTCCTCTTCCACAGATTCCCAGGTCCCCAGCCTGTTTCTGAGTGCCGAGCAGACATCTCTGTTGCATCCAGCCACTAGCTGCAGTGGTGAGGTGATGAGCGCTGCTGCTAATGATTGGGTGCAGTGGTCACAGGAATGAAGACCGGCGGGGGACCTGGGGAGCAGAAGAGGATCAAGATGAATCGGACTCGGACTGTGATTGTCAGACACGAGCAATCACTCTTAGAGCAAAGCTGGGAAGATTTGTAGATGATTTTAGTAACGCAGGACTATTGTGATTTCAGGATCTGGACTGTAGACTTAAAGGAAATGACACCGAAAACAATGGAATTGGCACTACTGGTTTCTGCCGAGTCACTCTCCTATATTATGTGCTAGTTAACTGGCCCTATAAATGGCTGGAAGTAATGGTCTGATTATTTCAAATAGATGATATGTAATGAAATGTATTAGGAAATAATTAAGAACTCCCTGGTTCTTGAAAATTTCCCCTAAGATTTATCTAGTAATTTCTTTAAAAAAAATATCTAGACTCGCTGCTGTATCTATATGATACTTTAAAAAAAAAGTGTATGGTTCAGCCCGTGCTCAGAAAACATATTGGTAATGTTACGTTATAAGGTATTAGAAATAATCCATGAATATATAAAACAAAGCTATTAGGGCTCAGTCAGGCAATCCTAGTGTGGCCACATTTCAGGGTATTATAACCGCAACTCTTGTACTGACCACGGACTAAAGATGCATTTTTGGATTCTCGCTGGAATGCTACACAGGAGAGAGGCTGAATCCAAGACACCGACCAATAAACAGTACACTCTCACAGTGGGTATACTTTTTGCTTTTTAGATGTCAGGAGAGGTGACAGAACCTCTCTAAGCTCTGAGATGTTTAATGACATAGTAAAATGCAATGTACAGTCCTCATGATCCTAAAAATCATCAATTTCTCTAGTGGATCTCACATTTTGAAGTTTTGTAATCACGTAATAGGAGTTAACATATGGTGTATCCATATCCATAGCCCTCTGATTACTCATGTTGAATGGAATCTGTCAGCAGGTTTTTGGTATGTCCTCTGAGAGCAGCCTGATGTAGGCAATGAGAGCCTAAATCCAATGATTTATCGAGGTTTTAGATTTAGCATGAAGCAGAGGTGAGAAAGCTAGTCCCGCCCACACCATGCTCATGTACATTGTATATATACAGTGAGCTGCTTATCACAGGAGGGGTGGATTTGGACCAGGATTTACGCAGAAGTTAATTACAGGAATGATAATGCCTTACTAATGAAACCTTCATTGTAAGTAAAACACAGCACGCAGATAAGTGACGCATTGTTGAAATCTGTGTCCCTTTAATGGATTGGATTAACAGAAATGGAGTGGAGTTTAAGTAAATCCTGGCCAAACTGAGCGTTTAGGTTTCTATCCAGTTTTGTGATGAGAATGAAAGGTATTGTCTTATGTTGTTGATTTGGGAGTGCACCTCTCCATCCTGGCTACCTGGTTGTCGGTAGCGGTGCGCTCTTTACGATTGATCATTTGGGCCAGAGGCATGGTCCGAACTAAGCACTCTCCCTGACCGCTAGTACAGGTAGTTTTGCCACTCTTCACCATGGGAGAAGTACAGAGGGGTGAGGCTGGTCAGGTACATTAATCTGGCCAACTTTGGGGCTGATCTTAAAGCAAAGAGCCTTTCGGGGGACATGCTCCTTACCTAGGTAGCTGGACACTCTAAGACTGCAATGGCCCATTCCTCAAAACGGAGAGGCAGATTGCAAAGTTGCTTGTTTTGACATGCACTTTGCAATTTTACCAAATTTAGTAATTTGAGATACCTCTTTTAAACATCCCTAGTGTAGATGTTGGTTAATATGTTGCTCCATAATCAGATGCACCTCTCAATAAAGATTGTTGGGTCTATAATCAAAGATGATAAGAAATACCAATCATATGTAAATAGTTAAAACAGCTCCAGTGATTTATCCGTCTGGTGGTTGGTAAATGGTGAGAAGTTTGCACCTGTCTCCGCAGATCACAAGCTCAAGGGAAATTCATTCATGAAGAAGGTCAGGATGAAGCATGAATCTTGGAGGAACTGGAACCATGTTTCCTCCATCCGCCATCCCATACTGCAATATTAATCAGATATTTAAAAAAATAAATGTCAGCGGCTGAACGTGTTCTATGTGTGTTCTCAACATCTACAGCTTTCATCAACATTTCCGGTGTATCTCAGCTACGCCTTGAGACATAAATCACGGCAGGTGGTTGTGCACTATTAAAATGTGGTGAAGCCTGATAAGACATCACCAGCACGTTCCCGGCATAAATATTAAGTAGCAGATCCCAACTCAACGCTAGCTACAAGTGGACTTTATTTCAGTGCTTTCACCCCTCAGATTCATGATCGGATTGTGTAAGAGAGAGTGGGCAACAAATGTGTGCAGGGAATAGTTTACCAGTCGTGGGCATGAGTGTAGCCATTCCAATAAATGTCATGTTTGATAGGAGAACATCTGACTAGAAGATTTCCGCTCCATGAAATGCTTATATTTTACTTTTCTACACTACATGGAGGTGGAAATTAGATATATTTTGGTAGCATACCTTGGATTGCAAGAAATCATAGATAGTTCTTATGGTAAAGAGATTGTGGGTATGCACGAAACTAAGAGGGAATGTATCAGGAGCTTTAAGAAGGACCTGACACCAGGTAAAATGTGGCCAGTTGTACTCTTATTTTTTCTTACTGTTCCCGAGTTTTTTTTTCCAACATTCAGTTTCTGAGACACAGGTCTTTTTATATAGTGCTAATTTTGATGGCCTTTACCAAAGAGTTGTGGCTCATGATTATCTAGGGGTGGCTCTTTAGGACGCTATGGATAATAATTACCTACTTTGCTTCTATGAGCATCTTTTGTGGCCTAAACCTGCTACCATGGCCTGCAGAATCTATGGACTTGTCTTCCATTGAGCACATTTATGACATCAATGGTTGCCAATAGCAAAGGTAGCTGCCAGCAGCTGTTCTTGATGATTTGAATGCACAAATCCGTTCAACATGACAGAACATTCCCCAGACAACAATTAATAATCACATTGATATCAGCCAACATGTGTAAGTATGGGGATTTGGTGCTCATTAGTGATGAGCGTACGCGCTCGGATAACGTGTGATCCGAGCATGTTCGGGTGTTATCCGAGTTTATTGAGCGTGCTCGTATATTATATTTGAGTCCTTGTGGCTGCATGATTTGCAGATGTTAGGCAGCCTCAACACATATGGGGATTCCCTAACAAACAGGCAATTTTCACATGTGTTGAGACAGTCAAATCATGCAGCCGCACGGACAAGAACATAATATACAAGTGCACCCAAGATACTCGGATAACACCCGATCACGCTCGGACAACACGTCATCTGAGCACGTTCTCTCATCACTAGTCCTCATATTCCATACTGATTAAATCGAGATGTTTTGACATTTCTGTTTCCACCTTTTGCGTATCATTAACACGTCTATTCATACTGAAATTTCCTGAATTCCATGACTTTTCCTTCCGGTGTTGAAATTTCATTGTTGAAGAGTGTGTATATATTGATGTATTATTCGGTCTTTCATCTTCACGTCCCTTATTGCCATTTGATAGCTGAGATCAACATCTTATTTTCCACCCATCGCTAGCGATGACAGCAGCGGTGACAATGCATTTTCTGCATAGTTGAACGTCTGGGATGAGCCCAACGCTGCCATCAATCTATTCAGTCTGTAAGCTGTATAACCAGCGCTTATTTTTTCGACATTAGCCAGGTTAGAGGTTAATGTATTTCAGCTTTTCAGCGAGGCTGCTGCAATACGTCTGCTCCACACAATACAAGACTGCACAATGTCTGCTTGCTTCTGAGCAGAACGTGTTGTACAATCCTTAGTACATCATTCATCCAGACACCTACTGGGAATAAGCCGAGAACGTTAACCCTCGACATTGGATATTTGGGTTTGAGCATACAGCTTTTGTATTGGGTAACATCATGCAGATTTTCATCCAAAATTAGCTCGGAAGGCGAGGAGATGACGGCACGTTTGCTTTAGTTTCTTGCCCGTGAATCTCGCTAACAAAGCTCCACCATAATAGTGCCTACTGCCTATCAATTTGTGTTAAGTGGACAAATGTAGCCCCAAAACTCAAATCAATAGTTTTCATCAGGTTTAGTACAATTATCGTATAATTAGTTGTCAATCTATCACTTGCTTTAGGTTTGCACAGATTTTTTGTCCAATTTTCATACATTGACAGTGAAGGCCTCCATACAATTTAGACAGCTGTCTCGGCCTTCTCTTCCATAGACAGGAGCACACAGTCTCCTGTGTTCTCTACGAGAGAGCTGCTGCCAGGTATGTGTGGACGTAGCTTATCTCTGAGTCTGAAATCAGACGTGCCAAACCCTTAACTTCCCCAGCATCATCTGTCGGGAGCCCCAATACACATTAGATTGTCGGCCAGACCCATCTGTATTGGCAGATTTCAGCCAACATTAGTCAAATATGCAACATGACAGCAGCATGATGTAGGGACAAAGCGCCTAATTCCAGCGCTGTGTCACTTTGATACAATCACTTTTTCTCTCTGCTGCAGATCTATCAGCATATACCACTGATTGACAGAGATTGAGGTTGGTTGGACCAGGAGGCACGTGACACCTAGTTCTCCAGTGATAATTTCCTTCTGATGAACCGCTGATTTTTTTTTTTAAACAGAAACACACAGCCCAGTAAATGACACATCGCTAGAATCATGGCCTCTGTTCTCTGTTCTCAGATTCAAAGCTAAATCCTGCTGACAAATTTCGTCAAATGGGACCAGCTTTATGATGAAATCCATGAACGCTATCAGGATTCTTCAGAGCCAACAGTGGAAGTGGGTGGTCACGTGACCGCAAGTATGTCATTTGCATACTTCTGGGCACTTCACCACTAGACGTGTGCGGCCTTGCTCAGTACAAGTAAATTGGGCGTGGCTGAGCACGTCTAGTCTGCACGCGACCACATGTATGTGAGAATTCAGAAGCCTGCCATCATTCTATTTTCAGCCTAAGCCTGGACAACTCTTTTAAGCAGAGATCTTGAATATGTTCAGAAACGCAAACAGATAACTTATTGGAAAAAGGCATAACAAAACTAGATTAAAGCATGGTCTTTCTGCCTTCACCACCCATTACAAGTTAATGCTGCCCTTGGCGCACATATTCGTCAAATATATCCAGGAACAATTCCGATTCTCATTCTCTTGCTATCCACTGTTTTTCAGTGCACGGTCCCATCATCAGTATCCTGACGGCTCTATAAAAGAAAACAAAAAGCATAGAAGTAAACAAAAAGGAAAATAGAATTCCAAAAATAAGTCCAATATAAGGTTGGTTTATTGCAGGTCAATAGCTATGTGAGACAAATAGCCATCCTGCGTGACTTGGCCGGAGAGCAGGAGCACAGAGACCTTCCCCTGCTTCCTTCAATCTGTCTTGGTATCTTTGCTGCTAGAGACTTGACAGGCAGTGGACAGTAAGTTAGACAGAAAAGAGACACTTAATGTCCAGCACTTTCAGGTGAACGTTTTGGGCTGAAAACATCATTCTGGGTAAAATAAATATTTCTATTGAAACCAGAGTGACCAGTTAAACATTGCCATTTCTGTTGCAGTTTTAGTCCAGATTTACATATTCTTTAATCTGTGAATATCCTGCTGTGTGCAAGGCTTTGTTTTTATTTTGTTTGTGTTCACCATTTAGTATACCTTTAAAATGGTCAGCGCTGTATTTTCATGATAAAGACCACAATAGACAAAATTAAAAATTATTTTTTGAAGCCTCCACTAGGGTGAGCTTGGGAGCCGCACAGTGTGTATTAAAGTGAATCTGACCATTAATCCATGGAGAGCATGTATCAGACACTGGGTGTATGAACGCAGCAAAGTATGTTTGCCAGGTAGGCTTCTGCCCACTCACTATCGTGGATTGATAGGCCTCTGCCTCTACGCGCATATTGACAGGTCAGCGAGAGGGGACTCACCTGTCCGACTAGTCTCCAGTACAGATCAGTCTGGCAGCCTGGGCAGCATTAATCAGTTCACTTTAAAGGATTATTCTCAACATGTGTCTTAAGGAACACATAACTCTACAACCTCTTCACTGCCTTGTAGCTGAGGTATCGGGCACTCTGCCTCAAGTGACAGGTCTGGCTTAGTAGCTTCGCTTTTCTGCTGAGTTTATTGTGGCACTGTGACACACAGTTCTGAAGTCTACACTGTTCTCACAATAGGCGCATGCAGAGAAAACATTAGGAGAACTGCCCTTAAAGCAACAACTCAGTTAAAGAATTGTGACTTTGGAGGACTGATAACAGTAGCTCTGATTCAGGAAGTGACAAGGAGGAGGTTGAGTTGCTAAACTGCTATACAGAAATTAATTAGCTGAAGATAAGTGACTGAGATCTCAGGAGTTAATTCTTCAGCCAAGAATGTGACTACTGAACATATTTATCCAGACTCTGGTGGAATGGACTCCTTGGCAACGATTTGTAAACAATGTAAGATAAATAACAGCAGACAGTAAAAGCAAGTCAATTGTAAACTTGCTTCTTTTCACACTATCTAACTAAGGCAATTTAATAACCCTTTAAATCCAATAGCACACCCTGAGTTATGGTCAGACAATGTAACTATGATCATCACTATTACTATTGGTAGTTTTATTGCACAAGATCTGTTTGCTATATATACATTGTACATGTTCCATAGTGATTTTCTGCAATAATGTTTTTGCATATTTTCTGTATTTAATGCTCTTTTAAAGCACCACTCCAGTATTTTATTTTATTTTACCACTGGACTGGTATCAATAATCTAAGTTCCCTGCCTTTAGTCTTATACTCACCAGTTGTCGTATTTTTCTGTTATTAGCGCCACTCTGGTCATTTTTATGCAGGTTGTGACCAACTTGGATTACTCCAGTGTTTACTGGCTGAGCCAGAGGTCACTTCTTAGGGGAGAGTCACATGGCTATATAACGCAGACAAGTATCGCAACACAATGCTCGGACTGGCCGTCGGCTCTTCCGACAGGAGAGTGATAGCATGTATGTATTTCTATGCAGCTGTCACTGTCCTGTCGAGATGGCCGACGACCAGTCCTAGCATTGCGTTGCAATCCTCGTCTGTGTTATACGGCCGCCTTACTCTACTCTTATTGTTATTCTCAGAGTGTCAGAATAAGAGTCTGGTAAGACTTACTTGGAGCCTTGTGATCGTTACCTCTGACTTCCGGTCAGTCAAAAGTTACAGTCGCAAGATGGCAGCTTAGGACTAGATCAGTGCCAGGAAGAGCGCAAATCAGAGGCTTTAATTATAATAGTAGCCTAAAAGACATGGCAACACCAGCCTCATTCATACATGAAATAAACACAAGACAAAGCTTTCTTAGTGGAAAAATAAGGCCGTGATGTTTATTTTGGGTAACTTATAAAAGATTAACAAAACATTCCCATATAAATTAATCATGTAATTCACCAAATAATCCACAAACCAATAAACCATCCACCCATAGACTGAGCGATTTTCCCACAACATAAACATCACGACAAAGCAAAATTTAAGGGCGGGAGGGTGGGGTCTTCTTTTTCTTCCAGCTGTACCTCACAATGAACATACCTTGCCATAACACGGCCATAAATATCCCAGCGACAGCATGGCAACGCACTGACAACCAATTGTCAGTCGTTATAAAACCGCCAAAACAGCTGATTGGGGCTGGATTTACCCAATAAAACAACAAACATGAATACCAAAAATATCAACTTTGGTTAGTAACCATAACTGACCAATGACCTGTAGAGACTGTGTGGCCATGTGACCCCCCCTATATTCCCTACGTAAAGTAGGGGGGGGGCTTCCATGGCAACACAAGCCTCATTCATACATGAAATAAACACAAGACAAAGCTTTCTTAGTGGAAAAATAAGGCCGTGATGTTTATTTTGAGTAACTTATAAAAGATTAACAAAACATTCCCATATAAATTAATCATGTAATTCACCAAATAATCCACGAACCAATAAACCATCCACCCATAGAATGGGCGATTTTCCCACAAGCCAAGACTCATTGAGTCGAGGCCCCCCCACACCGCACAGCCATTTTTCCACTATGTTTTGCATGTCCAAATTAAAAATAACACAACCAATATTTGATAAATGAACTAAATCCCTTTGATAAAGTCCCTGCAAAAAACCTTCCAATTCGACGTGCCTGTAAGAAAAACCGTTAATCAACGGAAAAAACTTTTCCATATTTTTATTCACCCTTTTGCGAATCTTGTCCATAAAGCCAGATTCGGCTGAATGCCAACACAACCTCGGGACGATCTCGGAAAATACAAAACTCGGGTACGGAAAGGATTGCCTGAGATTGACTAAATCAGCTCTCATATTAGCAAGCAAATCCAGAGTTCTCAACTTACCGAGATCGTTACCTCCTACGTGCAAAATTACCAGATCAGGAAATGGATACAAATTGATACAATGACGAAATTGAACAATTAAGTTAAACCACTTTAAACCTCGAACACCATACCAAAATATTTGGACCAACGAAGGATCGAACGACAAATTCTCAGTATAACATCGTTGAGAAGCTCGCCTCTGTGCCCAAAAAACAAAAGAATGACCGAGAATCCAAACTATGGAAGGACCTGCAAATAAATGGACAATTAGTAATCATATAAGTCATGCCGTACATACAATTTAAACCTTCCGGATTCCCATCTCCCAATTTGTTTAATCTGAGAATCACATAGGCCAGCCCTAGAAGCTTCGGTTGCCGCACCGATCCTAAAAGAATGAGAGGAGACTTTGAGGTGGTCTTTGCCAAGAATTTTCAAACAATTCCTCAAAATAAAATTAAACTGAAAAACTGTGGCTGCTGAACCGTCTTTATGCATAAACAACGGTCCCTCCACTGATGACCTGGTGTGTAACCAACGACTCATGTTAAAAACAGGGCATATGGAGGAATCTGGAAAAGAAATAATTTTAATGCTAGTTCCTCTAGACAATTGATCAGTTTTAGATCTCCTGATAAACAGTATGAAAAAACCCTCATAGAACCTTACATCTGATAACATCAATCCTGAAGGATGAGATTTTGTAGACGATACTAATTCCCCTATTCTAAGTGCTCCGAAAAAGGCCAAACAAAAAGCCGCATGAAATAGTAAAACCTCATCTGAGTTGATGCAAACTTGGCTTAGGGCTGAGCATAACTCCTTAAGTAGAGGCAAAGATATCGGCCGCCTGGTGTCAGGTTGGAAAGTGCTCTTCCTCAAGCCCTTTAGGAATTGCTTGACTATAAAAATTGACGTTAATGGTAATTCTCCAAAAACTTTCAGAAAAAAGGAAACCCCTGCTAAATTCTTAGACACAGTAGAATAAGACAAACCTTGAATTACTAAAGACTCAGCAAACTTTAGACCAGCCACGGGGTCAGTCACCTTTAGGTTAAATGTATGCAGATTACAAAAAGTAAGCCAAGCGGACCATGCGGCCGAATAGCTGGCCCATGTTCTATCGGACACAGATTTCTGAATCAAGTGAGGAATTAGACTGAAATCATGTCCCAGATTAAATGTGGGCAAGGAGCTTCTCCCGAATCGGCCCCTGGTACCTGCGAACGAAAAAGTGACCAATGACGTGCGCACAATGCGTCAACTGCAGAAAAAAATTTGCTTTTACCAGAGGCTGCTTTAAGCCAAATATTAAGTCTAAGACAAACCATGACTAAATGCCGCATAATAATCGCAGCCCATTTGTTTTTGGAAGACAAGGTGTTGATAGAGAAAATGACACCAGGATCGAGGGATAAAATGACAAGTCTTGAGTTTTGGAAACGAAAGCCCCAAGTAGAGATCCCCAAAAAAATGGAAAAAAGCTCTAAAACCATCCGATTCTTGGTAAGGCCACAAGCCACCCATGAAACAGGCCAATCCTGAGAAATCCAATGTGATTCAAACAAAATACCACAACCCTGGCTGGTCTGTACTGACACAACAAATGGAAAAGAGTCAGAGGAAATGAATGATGTTTGCCAGCAAGATTTCTTATTGAATTCAGAAATAAAATTCAACCACACTCTGGCGTCTTCTCTCAGAGCAGAATTGATGCGCACATGAGAAGTAGGGGAAGAAACACCTTTCGTAGCGTCATAAAGACGGCGAGAAAATGCCCTGCCAAACGGGATGATTCTCACGGCAAAGTTCAGAAGGCCCAATAAAGATTGTAACTCTTTCAGGGTAGTCTTTGGCTTAGAAAGAAATTTATGTAAAGCTGAACGCAGTTTAGATATCTTCTCCTCCGGTAGTCTACATTCCATAGCAGAGGAGTCCAATACAATGCCTAAAAATTCAATAGATGTAGAGGGATAGACCGTCTTCTCCTGAGCAAGGGGCACGCCAAAATGATTACATAAGCTAATGAAGGAATTCAATGTAGAAAGACAATTAGATGAAGAAGGGGGACCTACAAACAAAAAGTCGTCCAAATAATGCAAAATGCCCATCCCAGGAGAATTTGACTCTAAGACCCAGTGTAAGAAGGTAGAAAAATTTTCGAAATAAAAACAGGACAAAGAAAAACCCATAGGAAGGCATTTGTCAAAGAAAAAACAATCCATAAAATGAAAACCCAAAGAGGAAAAACCATCAGGGTGAACCGGGAGAAGCCAAAAGGCAGATTTAATGTCTGATTTTGCCATTAGGGCATACTGCCCAAATTGCCTTAAAATATCCACTGCCTTGTCAAAAGAAGAATAAGATACCGAGCAGGCTGAACTATCAACTTCATCATTTAAAGAAGATCCCGCCGGAAAGGACAAATGATGAATTAGCCTAAAGGAACCGGATTCCCGTTTAGGAACCACGCCTAGCGGTGAAATTCTGAAATTAGGAAACGGAGGAGATGAAAAAGGACCGGCTACCCTGCCAAGATCCAATTCATTCCTAATTTTTTCTTCAACTACATCTGGATACATATCAACCGAACGTAAATTAGCAACAATTTGGCAGCCTGATCCTTTGAAAGGCGGAATAAAAAAGCCATAAGAAAACCCGTGAAAAAGTAAGCTACTGATCATTTGGTTTGGGTAACGGTTTAGCCATGACACCATATTTTCCACTTTCACTGGTGTCCGAGCTCTTTCCAATAGGCTCCTTTGTGAGTGATTGAGCCGACTGTTTTTTAAAACACTTAAAAGCGGGATGTCCGTTCCCACAAAAGGAACACTCATGGCGAAAACGACAATTGGAGCCCCATTTACAGCTGGATTCATTAAATGTAAAACAGAATCCTTTCCTAGGGACAGGGGCAGAAGAAGTTCTGGAAGAAAAATGTCGCTGAGGGAGCATTAGATTTAGCCATAATCCAACATCCTTCCTGCCCCATCTAACCTCAGGATGTACAGCCAGTTTTTGGCGGAAGGCTTCATCATAATGAAGCCACGCAACTCCGCCAAAATTGCGGTATGCTTCTAGTATTATATCAATATGCTGGAACAACACAGCTGCGGAGATTTTTCACCTAGAACAGCCGAGTAAATAGCAAACGCCTGTAACCAATTATTGAAAGATTTAAACATACGCTTTGCGTCATCAGAATCAGGCTTGTCGTCTCTCCTATCTATTTTACTCGGCTGTTCCCTGCGCGGGAGCAGTGAAAACAAATCGACATAATTATTGCTCCAAATGAGCTCCTTAGTTGCGGAGCTCAAGTGGAAGCCTAATGGAGACAACTCGCATGTCAATGCCTCCTTAAAGGTATTCTTAGGAGTTGTCAGATCTATGTGAGAGATGGAAGGGGGGCCAGCAGGAAGAATGCCACTAAATGTCTCAGAGAGAACATTTTGAACAATGCGCTTAATATCAGCATTACATATAGAAACAGTAGTATCAGACATCTCACCCCTTCCAGAGCTTCTGACTTCCGAAGGAGCTTCAGGTACGCAGCCTGCACTCAAGCCCTCCCTTTTAGGCGAGCGCGGCTGCGTGGCTGGTGTGGAAAGGAATCCTGGATCCTGGGTTTACGAGTGTATAGATCCGGACAGGTGAGGAGAAGCGACACCATAATCCGCCGGAGAAGGAGAACCGGCGTTTAAAATTGGCGCTCTCGTCGGCATCCTCTTCCGGCCGTGACGTTCTTCCACGCTGGCCTCGGCACGTGATGACGTTGATGGCTGTTCCTCCCGGCGCCTCCATGAGTCTCGCGATGGGCTTCGCGACCTTCTCACTGGAGGCAGGCGGGACTTCTTGGTATGATCCGGCGCCGGATGGCTGACTGGAGGAGGCGCCGGAGATGGGGAGTATGTCGTCCGGGGCTTCCTCTTCCTTGTGCTGCCGCGGTGACTCGGTGGCGACAACGGAGGCAAATTCGGACTCTGTGGTGCAGCGCTGGGGTCTGAAGAAACAGGAACCGCTCCAGAACTTGAGGTAACAGGCCTGGAGCTAAGGCAGGATCTCAGCCATTCTGCGCCTCTTCCCCAGCTCTCGCTATGATTTGTTGCAATAAGCTCTCCATCCAGACAGTGGGGTCTTCTTTTTCTTCCAGCTGTACCTCACAATGAACATACCTTGCCATAACACGGCCATAAATATCCCAGCGACAGCATGGCAACGCACTGACAACCAATTGTCAGTCGTTATAAAACCGCCAAAACAGCTTATTGGAGCTGGATTTACCCAATAAAACAACAAACATGAATACCAAAAATATCAACTTTGGTTAGTAACCATAACTGACCAATGACCTGTAGAGACCGTGTGGCCATGTGACCCCCCCTATATTCCCTACGTAAAGTAGGGGGGGGCTTCCATTATGTTAGTGGCACCACTCCAGCGCTGAAATGAATAACCGCTGGAGTGGTGCTTTCATGGAGGATTGGAAGCCTATATTTACATTGCAGGCAATGGTTGGGGTTCAGGTTGGTTGGGGTCTCGTAGATGGCTTTCATTGTCTTGAGTGAACTGGTCTACTCATTTTCGGTACTTGATTGCATATCATTGTCTCAGTGTGTGTACACCGGTGACAGTGGCACATTCTTCTCTGTCTGTTGCTATGGCGCCCACAGTATATTTCCATAAGCGATAGTGCTCATAGAGAAGATGATGTAGACTGTACTGGAACTATTGAGAAAGAATACAAGAACTCATACATCATCTTCTATATATAGTGTCTCATGCCCATAGTTTTATTTTGCCAATAAACCAGCGCTGTGCCAGTCTTAAAGTTCCTCATACACCCCACTGTGCTCTCATACATCACTTATGCCCCTAATGGCAGATATTATATTCACTCACACCGTCAGTTCATTGGCTTTTTGCTTTGAAAATTCATATAATGAATTCATTTTATAGATTGTTTAAACAGAAAATCCACCTTGGGGCTACAACATGGTACCTGGCCGGCGACCACAAAAATTTGGACCTAGCTAGATTTTTTGTGATATATTTGTCTTGGTCAAAATGCTCTAAGGACACAATTCACTTATATTGTGATATAGCATTGAAACATAGCAATCTTTGGCCACGTGACCTCAGCCGGCACATTTTTCTATTATACTAAGAAGAAGTTGCTCATGTACTTTGTAGAGTGCCCCAAATCTAAACAAGTATAGGTTTGACATTTTGGATTTTTTATATATGCTAGTGTAAATAGTGGTACAGATTTGTAGCAACTGTAAGTTATTGCAGCCCCTTCTGAATATGTCCCTAGGACATATCAGAAAAAAGGACTGATGGGTAAATTAAACCACCACTCCAGTATTTTTTCCTTAGTTCAGTGCTGGAGTGGTGCCACAATCGTAAGGACCCTGCATCTAGTCTTATACTCCCCATCTGTAGTCTTCAGCTCTTGGGGCCACCATTTTGTGACTGCAACTTCTGACTGACCGGAAGTCAAAGGTAATGATCACAAGCTCTCAATGCAAGTCTAGGAGAACCTCATCTCTGATAGGCTTACATTGAGCTATGACTTCCGGGTCACCAGCAAACACTGGACCAATCCTGCAGGTCACAGCCTACAGAAGACGAACGGAGCTGCACCGATGAAAGATGAAGAAGGGGACTGGTTAATATACAAGTGCTTCTCACTAAATTAGAATATCATCAAAAAGTTAATTTATTTCAGTTCTTCAATAGAAAAAGTGACACTCATATATTATATGGAGCCATTACAAACAGAGTGATCTATTTCAAGTGTTTATTTCTGTTAATGTTGATGATTGTTGCTTACAGCCAATGAAAACTCAAACGTCGTTATCTCAGTAAATTAGAATAATTAACAAAAAACACCTACAAAGGCTTCCTAAGCACTTAAAAAGGTCCCTGTCTGTTTCTGTAGGCTCCACAATCATGGGGAAGACTGCTGACTTGACAGATGTACAGCAGGCAGTCATTGACACACTCCACAAGGAGGGTAAGCCACAAAAGGTCATTGCTATAGAAGCTGGCTGTTCATAGAGTGCTGTATCCAAGCATATTAATGAAAAGTTGAGCGGAAGGAAAAAGTGTATTAGAAAAAGGTGCACAAGCAATCGGGATAACCGCTGCCTTGAAAAGATTGTTAAGAAAAGGCCAATAGGCCTTACAAAAATTTGGGCTGCTGCTGGAGTCATTGCTTCAAGAGCCCCCACACACAGATGTATCCAGCACATGGGCTACAAGTGTTGCATTCCTTGTATCAAGCCACTCATGACTAGTGTTGAGCATTCCGATACTGCAAGTATCGGGTATCGGCCGATATTTGCTGTATCGGAATTCCGATACCGAGTTCCGATATTTTTGCGATATCGGAAATCGGAATCGGAAGTGTGCGGTGCGTATGGTTCCCAGGGTCTGGAGGAGAGGAGACTCTCCTTCAGGCCCTGGGATCCATATTCATGTAAAAAATAAATAATAGAAATAAAAAATATTGATATACTCACCCCTCCGGTGGACCCTGGCTCTTAGCGGTGCCTCCGTTCCTAAGAATGCAGGGAATGAAGGACCTTTGATGACGTCGCGGCTTGTGATTGGTCGCGTAAGCGGTCACATGAGCGGTCACACGACCAATCACAAGCCACGACGTCAGCAAAGGACCTTCACTCCCTGCATTCTTAGGAACGGATGCAGACGCTTGGACCGGTGAGAGCCGGGGCCGTCTGAGGGGTGAGTATATCAATATTTTTTATTTTTATTCTTTATTTTATACATGAATATGGATCCCAGGGCCTGAAGGAGAGTTTCCTCTCCTTCAGACCCTGGGAACCATTCCGATATTTTGTGTCCCATTGATATGCATTGGTATCGGGTATCGGTATCGGCGATATCCAATATTTTTTGGATATCGGCCGATCCAATCCGATACCGATACCTTTGCATATCGGAAGGTATCGCTCAACACTACTCATGACCAATAGACAAAGCCAGAAGTGTCTTACCTGGGCCAAGGAGAAGAACTGGACTGTTGCTCAGTGGTCCCAGGTGTTGTTTTCAGATTAAAGTAAATTTTACATTACATTTGGAAATCAAGGTCCCAGAGTCTTGAGGAAGAGTGGAGAAGACACAATCCAAGCTGCTTGAGATCTAGTGTGAAGTTTCCACAATCAGTGATGGTTTGGGGAGCCATGTCATCTGCTGGTGTAGGTCCACTGTGTTTTATCAATACCAAAGTCACCACAGTCATCTACCAGGAAATTTTAGAGCACTTCATGCTTCCCTCTGCCGACAAGCTTTTTGAAGATGGAAATTTCATTCTCCAGCAGGACTTGGCACCTGTCCACACTGCCAAAAGTACCAATACCTGGCTTAAAGACAAAAGTATCACTGTGCTTGATAGGCTAGCACACTTGCCTGACCATAACCCCATTGTCAGGACTCTGAACATTTTTTATTACCTTTTTGTGCATTACTGCCCTTTTCCAAGATGGCGTCTTTGGTCTCATGTGCACTGTGTCTTCCTGCTATAAAACTCCACCCCAGCCTTCAGTCTGTGCTAGAGTATTCTGCCTTGCATCCAGCTCCTGACCTCTGATTACTCCCTGGCTATATACCTGCTCCTGTGAACCTGTGTGGTGATCCTGCTACTCTGCTCTGAGTTCCTGCTGCATACACCAGTTCCAGTAATCCTCCTTCATCTGCTGCTCGTGTTTGCTTCCATCTGCATTTGCTGGACATGTAAGCTGTTTCTGCTCTGCAAGAACCTGAGACTATTACCCAGACCTCCCTGGTTTAGCTAAGATATTATGTGAACTGCCTTATAAGCATATCTATCTGTGTTTTGGACTAAGCAAGGACTTATTCGTGTCAAGTATCCTCAAGAATAATTGTGCTTCATAGACTTTCTGCGTGATTGCATTTTCCTCTGAAGTTTCCTATAGACTGCTGAGCTGCATTTGATATTTGCACCAAGTGTTGTGGACTTGAGTTTCTCTCTGCACCTGTTTGAATCACCGTGTGATAATATAGACTTTACCACTTATAAAACTGTGTCCTGTAGTTGTCTTGTTACACGCAAAGAGTCTCCTGAGTTATCCCCTATAATTATTACACCCATAGAGAATCTATGGAGTATTGTCAAGAAGAAGATAAGGACACCAGACCCAACAATGCTGATGAGCTGAAAGCTGCTATCAAAGCAACCTGGGATTCCATAACCCCTCAGCAGTGCCACAGGCTGATCGCCTCCATGCCATGCTGCATTGATGCAGTAATTGATGCAAACGGGGCCCCGACCAAGTATAGAGTGCGATTACTGAACATACATTTCAGTAGGCCAACATTTCAGATTTTAAAATAATTTTTCAAGCTGGTGTTATAAAGTATTCTAATTTTCAGAGATAATGACTTTTGGGTTTCATTGGCTGTAAGCCATAATCATCAACATTAACAGAAATAAACACTTGAAATAGATCACTCTGTTTGTAATGACTCTATATAATATGAGTTTCACTTTTTGTATTGAAGAACTGAAAAAAATTTACTTTTTGATGATATTCTAATTTAGTGAGAAGCACTTGCAATGCTAGGGAAGGGAACATAGATTAGTGACACCACTCCAGCGCTGCAATAAAAGAAAAACACTGGAGTGGAGATATAATAGTAAACTATGACAATATAATGACTGTCATTTCTCGTTACTTACAATGAGTTACTGTTTGTTCCTCATGCACATTTGGAAATTTTGATAAAACAACATATTTTAGTCAAATCTCCAGAAATTTTTGAAGTTTTAAGAATTAGAGGCACAGCCCTAGAATTAGGCACTCATACATTAGAACATATATAGACATAAAAGATGGATATGTATAAAAAATGTAAAATAAGCTTTATTTGCTGCTGCAAACAATGTGGCCCAGAGGAAGTGTGATTTACATGTGAAACCGCTGCCAGTCACATTGTCTCCACAATCTCTGTTTGGAACCACAAATGTGATGAGTGTCCCATTTTCTCCAATTTGAAACTATTTCTATTTCTAGAGTGTTTATGCTTCTGTTGCAGCCAGTTGTCCTACAGCCATACACAAGTCAGTAAAGAGGAGGAGGAGGGAAACATGGCTGAGCTCTTGAGTGACATATGCTGCATGCATACACTAACATATGGATAAACATTGACACTCATTTTCTCTTAGGAAGGTACAGAAAAGAGATAGACATAGACATATAGGTAAGATTTACATCCATGCATGTGAATGGCTGTTTTTGCCTCTTTCACATGATTCACAAGCTCTCAGCATGATACCCATTACACATGGAAAATAGATTGGAGCTAATCCTTATGCAGATCTGCGCCGCTGTAAACTCATCCCTGGCAGATCATCACAAAATCGTGTTGGGCTTACGAGATGCAAATTTGACATGCGAACCCACCTCTATGGTGGGTCATTCTAAACCTATTTTAATGAATGCATACACATGACCATTTTTTTCAGGAAAACTGATCTGAAGCTGAAGGAAGGCACAGCTCCCTGAGCTTATCATAGTGCTTCCCACGTACATCTCTCTAAATATCCTCCAGTAACTGTGAGCCATGGAATTCATTAGCTTAGTCCCATCTATGTAGTTTGATAGCGTATGGTGTTATGACATGCCTGTCACTGTGTAGCAAGAAATGACTCCCATGACAAGGTGACCAAACAGGATGGTCCTAGCCTGTCTCTAGTATTAAAACCTTATTATGTGCCAGTCAACCTAAATGTGAATAAGGGCGCCCCTGTTTGCACAAAGTACAAGAACCAGCTGGTCCCGGTCCTGCTCTTCCCTTATTCACATTGAGGTGTGCTGACACAAGGTAAGGTTTTAATACTAGAGACAGGCTAGGATCATCCCGTTGGGTCACCTTGTCGCGGTGTTAAGGCTTCTACTTTTTTTTTATCAAATAGCTTTAACCAAGTCCCATATGTTATTTACATGTACCGTATTTTCCGGCGTATAAGACGACTGGGCGTATAAGACGACCCCCCAACTTTACCAGTTAAAATATAAAATCTTCTTAAAAGTCGGGGGTCTTCTTATACACCGTATGTCGTCTTATAGGGCCGGTGAATATGTGCCTTTGGGGGGGGGGGGGGAGTGATCCTGATGAGGACGAGGGGGCGTCTCACAGGAAAGTGAGTATCCCCCATTACCTTATCATAGCGCTGCAGCGTGGGGTCTCTGTGCTGGGAGCGGCGGCTGCTGTGCTGTGCTGTGGCGGCTCCTCTTCTGCAGTGTGGGGCCTCTGTGCTGGGAGCGGCGGCTGCTGTGCTGTGGTGCGGCGGCTCCTCTTCTGCAGTGTGGGGCCTCTGGTGCTGTGGGGCAGTGGCGGCGGCGTATCTTCATGCAGTCGGGGCTCCTCCGGCATCTCAAAGACTGGAAGCCCCGCCGGCAACTCCATCGGTACAATGCGGTCAGGTGGCCTCCGGGAAAATGGCCGCTGCTCAGATTCAGATCTCGTCCCGAGATCTCGGGAGACGAGATCTGAATCTGAGCAGCGGCCATTTTCCCGGAGGCAGCTCAATAGGTGCGATGCGGTGGCCTGGCCGCTGGGGGCTGCGCATGCTCAGATTCAGATCTCGTCCCGAAATCTCGGGACACGAGATCTGAATCTAAGCAGCGGCCATTTTCCCGGAGGCCAGCGCATTACACCGATGGAGTTGCCGGCGGGGCTTCCAGGCTGAGATGCCGGAGGAGCCCCGACTGCATGAAGATATGCCGCCGCCGCCACCGCCCCACAGCACCAGAGGCCCCACACTGCAGAAGAGGAGCCGCCACAGCACAGCACAGCAGCCGCCGCTCCCAGCACAGAGACCCCACGCTGCAGCGCTATGATAAGGTAATGGGGGATACTCACTTTCCTGTGAGACGCCCCCTCGTCGTCATCAGGATCACTCCCCCCCCCACCCACCATATACACCCGGCGTACAAGGCGATTCCCGGCGTACAAGACGACCCCCGACTTTTAAGAAGATTTTCAGGGGTTAAAAAGTCGTCTTGTACGCCGGAAAATACGGTACTTTTATTATTTCCTTATTTATTCACTCTAGGGTATATGCTCTGTAGAAATGACACTTGCTTCCTCCTCCTGCTTTTGTCCTCCAGACTATCTGAAGTCACATTGACTTGCTGTCGTGTATCTGTCAGGGCATGCGGTCTGACATCCAGTCTCTGTGCTGACTTACGTGAAAACATTTGAAAAAAGCAGTCAATAGTCATCGCTTTATTAAGGCAGCGGCTAATCAGTAATCAGCTCCCTGTATGACAATATTCACGCTCATACTCTTCAGATTAACCTCTCCCGTCCCTGGGAGCTCAGGTTCTTCGCTGTACGACTGATCCACCACAGATTACTATTCTTCTTTTGCCTTGGTAACACAAGTAAACACAGAAAACCATAGGGATAATTGTCTCCCCAAGGTGCATCTGTGGAAGTGATCTACACAAGCAGAGCATCCGCTGGGAACATCCATTGACGTCATAAGCAGTGCTGCACATTTGCCCCAATATTCGAACACCCCACTGGCTTGCATAGAGAATTGTGTACTTTAAACATGGAGTCGTGCACACAAATTTCCAAATTTTTTATCTTTCTTTTTTTTTTCTTTTTTTTCAGAAAACCCTTAAAGAGTAGAAAAAAGAAAATATGTAGCTTTCAAATACATTATCTGAATTCCACAGGGGGTAGAAAACTGAAAAACCGGGGTTTAAAATTAGTGTCATGAAAATGGGAAAGACATTATTTGTCAGAATAAACTCCAGTGGGAATGGTCCAAAAATAGAGCGAGGCAGCTGGATAAATTTGGACTTCCTTGTGGTTTCCTTCCGAGGCCGTCAGCAGGCTCCGCAGTCCACAATCTGTGTCACATTTGCACACAGTAGACGACTGATCATGGCACCTATAGGTTGTGGATGGCAACCTCTGGGAATCTGCAAATTTGATGGGGTATTCCTGCTCTACTTTCCGTTTTTTCTATCTACTAGCACAAGGGATTACATTATAAATAACATCTTGAATATATTGCTGCTTGTGCAATTGGAAAATATGATTTGTAAGATACCTGCAAACCAACTTTTGTTTTGTGTTTTTTTTTAAAAAAAAGTAAAAAATTGATTTTTCAAATTTTGGTAAGTAGAAAAATCAAAACTGAAACCTTTGAGCAAGCCTTCTTGAAAAATTGAAGTAATCCCTCCATGATATAATTGTGGTCTACTTTATATGGCTTGTATCCCTTTCTTTATTAAATTGCATACAGGGATGTTGCTTGTGGATGGGTCATATCATAGTCATGGATGGGCAGATTTCTCACACAGAATGTTAATAAGTAGATGTTTGCCCAATGTGCCACCTGATATCTCGGTACAAATTTGCATGTATGTTCCTTTTCAATTGTCAGTGGATAATTGGTAAATGTAGACCCTGGTATCATAAAATCATCTACATATTGTAGCGTTTCCCTTACTTCGGGTCTTGGGGGACACTCGCTTTGCACAGGAATAACGCGTACAGGCACGATATCTCACACAAATTAAGTCCATTCCGGTTTATTAAAGCATCATAAAACACACCGTAAGCCAGGATACACATCACCAGCTTACACATAGTCTGTTACTTTAACACGTGTGGCTTTACAAAGCATTCAATAGTCACGCCTTATCTCTTCAGTCACCAGGTGACTACACAGTTGAGCAACTGTCATTTGCTAGCGCACAGTTCATTACAGTTCATTGTATGCATCAAAGGAACATATTAACCACCGACAGTCTGTTCCAATGGCAGATACGTCTCTGCCGTATTTTACAGGTTTTTTCCCATACCAGGGGTTACCTTTCAGGAGCTCCGGCTCCACACACTGACTCTTACCAGTGCTGGTTCACAGGGAAACTGCCTCACTGGGATCACCTCCTTGTGACCAGGGCACCTCGGATAGTCCAGACCCACAGTAGGAACTGTAGCTTCCCTAACATAGAAACCGTCTCAGTCTCTGTAGATGCAGCCTTTCCATGCGCTTCCAGGAAGTCCAATCACAGGCACTTCCAACACACAGGCCATCAGTCCATGATCTTACCAAGTGCTTACAGGACTCCAGTCCATCCGAGGACAATCCAACACTCTGACCATTCCAGGACTCCAACTCTTACCAGGTGCTTGCAGGACTCCAGTCCATCCCAGGACAATCCAACACCCTCGAGCATTAAGTCCATAGCCTCAGCAGTGCTTCCAGGACTCCAGCCCACTTCAGGACAATCCAACACTCTGACCATTCCAGGGCTCAGACTCTTACCAGGTGCTTCCAGGACTTCAGTCCATAGCAGGACAATCCAACACCTCAAGTGTTCAGTCCATAGCCTCAGCAGTGCTTCCAGGACTCCAGCCCACTTCAGGACAATCCAACACACAGGCTATTACAGGACTCACTCTGCTCACTGCTTCCAGGACATCTCCAATGCCAGGAGACTCCAACACTGACCCGTCCACTAGGTCCACGGTCTCAGGTGCTTCCAGGACTTCTCTAATGCCAGGAGACTCCAACACCGACCGTCCAGGACCTTGCACATGGACCAAATGGATCCATACACAGGAACCATGTGACCCACACCCTGGTCACATTACATACCTGTAACCACTCCCCTGGGTGGGAGTGTGTGTGTGTGTGGCTAGTTTGACCCTCCCATCTCTCATAACTAGCCCTGCCAGTCTCTCATTAGCATTGCACAATTACTTGTGGGACTACAGGTCCCAGCACACCAACCTAACTTCAGACTGACAGCGCAGAGTGTCTTCCTCTGCAACACACACACCGGCCATTTACACTCCTGCCAGACTTTGTCTCATCACATTTATGCCTCCAAGCGCATCTTGAAGCGCACACACAGCGCCCCCTGGCTGTAACGTGGGTCACTGCACCACAATATATAAAAGTAAGACATTTCAAAAGGGACTTGATGGCGTTTATATAGGACTGTCCTGATTATAGTCATTTCTGGCACTTTTTTTTTTCCAACAAGTGGTCATCCAAGAAGCTTCTATCATGAGTCTAAGTCTGGAGGGGCCTCATACCTTAAATTACTTTATCTCTATTGGTTATTGAATGCATTCTCAAGTATATTGTTTAATCCCATTTCATCATTATGGCTAACCGGCATAAAGACACACATTACTTTTCTGCAATTCAAGGGAATTTATCAGCAATTTTTTACTAAGTAATCTGAGAGCTGGATGATGTAGGGACAGATACCCTGATTCCAGCAATGTATCACTTGCTGATCTGCATGCTATCATTTTTACACTATCCCTGTTTCCTCTGCTGCAGATCTAGCAGTTCTGTGAATGCTGAGCCCTGTATAACACCGCCCCAACACTGATTGGCAGCTCCCTGTGTACACTGTGCAAAGACAGAAAGCTGATTGGCTGCTTCCAGTGTACACTGTGCAAAGGCAGAAAGCTGCCAGTCAGTGGTGGGGATGGAGTTGCACAGAGAGTTGACTGGGAAGCTCCAGACACCTAGTCCTGTGGAGATAACCTTCTGCTGATAAAACACTGATTTTATCTACACAGCCTGGAAAGTGATATATCTCTGGAATCAGGGTCTCAGTTCCTACATCATGTGCTATCAGATTGCATAGAAAAAAACTACTGACAGATTTCCTTTAAGCACCAAAATATTTGATGAACTCTCTTTTCATCATGTGCTGCTTCATAATTAGCAATATATGACATTAGATTTATTAGTTTCTGGCATTGCTTTCGTCTATCATTTTTGTTAGAAGTGTCACCCAACAATTAGATTAGGTTTTGCCATTGCTGGGAACCCAAGAAATCAACTGTAATTTGTGGGGGAATCTGGGAGCACGTATTCATTTCGCATCCATCGCCACCACAGGTGGAAGAAAGCTTTGCACTCTTCATATTGAAATCAATTGCTTTTCCATGTAGTTCGGTCACTTTTTGTAGCTGTTTTGATAAAAAGAAAAATAATAATAATAATGTTTATTGATATAGCGCCAACATATTCCGCAGCGCTTACAGCTTAACAGTTTCAAACACAACAGTCATAAGTAACAACGTTAACAATACAATAATTAAAGCACAATAAGACGACCCTGCTCGTGAGAGCTTACAATCTACAATGAGGTGGGGAGATACAAAGTACAGGGGTGTATTTACAATGATGCATTTACAATGATGGCACAGCCATCTTCAGGGAGTGGGGGATAGATGGAGATAGTGAATGGGCTACACACACACACACAAACATAAAATGACTGATTAAGGAACATGATAGGCCGCTCTGAACAAATGTGTTTTGAGGGAGCGCCTAAAACTATGCAAATTGTGAATGGTCCTAATATCTTGGGGTAGAGCATTCCAGAGGATTGGCGCAGCACGGGAGAAGTCTTGGAGTTGGGAGTGGGAGGTACGGATTAGTGCAGAGCTTAGTCGAAAGTCATTTGCAGAGCACAGAGACAGAAATGAGGGAGGAGATGTAAGGGGGTGCTGCACTTTGAAGAGCTTTGTGGGTGAGAACAAGTACTTTGAATTGGATTCTATAATGAATGGGCAGCCAGTGTAACGACTGGCGAAGAGCAGACACGTCCGAGTAATGATTAGCCAGGTAGATGACCCTGGCTGCTGCATTAAGGATAGACTGGAGAGGGAAAAGTCAAGTAAGGGGGAGGCCAATTAGTAGAACATTGCAGTAGTCCAGGTGGGAGTGGATCAGGGCCACAGTGAGGGTATTTGTTGTTTCCATAGTGTGGAAAGGGCGGATTCTAGTGATGTTCTTTAGGTGTAAGCGGCACGAGTGGGCAAGAGATTGTATATGGGATGTGAAGGAGAGATCGGAGTCAAACGTAACACCCAGACAGCGCGCCTGCTGCCGGGGTGTTATTATAGTGCCACCCACAGAGAGGGAAACATCAGGTTTAGGGATGTTAGTAGATGGTGTGAGCAGAAGAAGTTCAGTTTTGGAGAGGTTGAGTTTCAGATAGAGAGCGGACATGATGTCGGAGACTGCGGACAGACAGTGGTGTTCTGTAGTACAGCGGAAGTAAGGTCGGGAGATGACGTGCATAGTTGTGTGTCGTCGGCATAAAGATGGTACTGATAGCCAAATCTACTGATGGTCTGTCCAATTGGGGCCGTGTAGAGAGAGAAGGGAAGGGGGCCAAGGACTGAGTGCTGAGGTACCCCGACAGTGAGAGGAAGAGGAGACGAAGTGGAGCCAGAGAACAGAACACTGAAGGAGCGGTCAGAAAGATAGGAGAACCAGGAGAGAACAGTGTCCTTGATGCCTAGTGACGAGTCTAGAGAGTAGGAGAGGGTGGTCAACAGTGTCGAAAGCTGCAGAAAGTTCGAGAAAGATAAGCAGAGAGTGGTCACCATTACATTTTGCTGTCAGAAGGTCGTTGGTCACTTTGATGAGTGCAGTTTCTGGCGAGTGTATTGGGCGGAAGCCAGACTGTGAAGGGTCTAGGAGGGAGTGAGTGGAGAGGTAACAGGTAAGGTGGGAGTAGATCAGGTGCTCCAAGAGTTTAGAGATGAAGGGGAGGTTGGAGACCGGTCTATAGTTGTTTGTGCAGGATGGGTCGAGGGCGGGTTTCTTTAGTAACGGAGTAATGATAGAGTGTTTGAAGGAGGATGGGAAAATGAATGAGGAGAGGGAGAGATTAAAGATTGTAGTTAGGTGGGTTGTGACGACTGGAGAGAGGAACTGGAGGAGATGAGAGGGAATGGGGTCAGTAGTGCATGTAGTCGGATGAGAAGAAGAGAGGAGCCTGGAGACTTCTTCTATGATGGAATCAAATGTGGAGAGTGAGCTAGGGGAGATGCAGAGAGGGATGGGAGTCACTAAACTTGGTGATTGGGAGCGGATTTCCTGATGGATATTGTCTATTTTCTCTATAAAATGGGAGGCCAGGTCATCAGCACAAATGTCTGTGATGGGGGCTTATGCTTTTGGCCTGAGGAGCGAGTGAAAGGTGTCAAAAAGGTTCTTGTGGTTGTTGGATAGTGAGGAGATCAGGGTGGTGGAGTAGGTCTGTTTGGCGAGGTGAAGGGAAGAGTTATAGGTTTTTAACATAAATTTGAAGTGTATGAAGTCTTCCGGTGTGCGAGTTTTCCTCCATAAGCGTTCAGCACTCCTAGTGCATCGCTGGAGAAATCGAGTTTGCAATGTGAGCCAGGGCTGTTTTACTCTGTGTATGGAGGTTCTGATGGTGAGGGGAGTTACTTGGTCCAGGCTGCTTCTAAGAGTGTCATTGTAGTGATGTACATCCAGATCAGGACAGGGAAAAGAGGAGATTGGGTACAGTGATGAGTGTAAGGAGTCTGAAAGTGTATGAGGGTTAATGGCTTGTAGATTTCTGACTGAATGCTAGGTAGGAGTGTGCTGGGGTGGGCGAGGATTTGTGAGCATGAAGGAGAGAATGCTGTGGTCAGAGAGGGGAAGCGGTGACAGGTCAAGGGTGTTACCGTCCTTGTGTTACCTGTTAACTAGGGTTGAGCGACTTTCATTTTTTTAAGATCGAGTAGGGTTTTGGGAAACCCGATTTTGTCCAGAGTCGAGTCGAGTGCAGTCGGCCGATTATCGCTAAAAGTCGGGGATCGACCGAAACACGAAACCCAATGCAAGTCAATGGGGAAGCATAGTCGGCAGTGAGTGGAGGCCAGGAAAACACCTACAGTGCCCATTTTAATGCCAAAAACATCCATTCTTGTTTCTGAAGCTTGCCAATCTTAATTAACTGTATAATAATAGTTGGGCATAGGGAATTGGGGGAAAGTTGTGGGGGGAGTAGGGCTGGCTCAAGTTTTTCGTGGGCCCAGGAAATGCGGACTACGTCACGGCGGTGTTGCAGGGAAAGGTAAGTATTTAAAAGTTGCAAGTGCTGTGATCCTGAGCAAGCAGGGGGGGCCCACTCGTTCGCATTGCCACTGGCACAGGGCCCCTCAAAGTACGGCGGTGTGTTTGCATGGCGGGGGCGCCTCCCACCAGCAGCGACACTTTTGCGTACTCTGAGGGGCCCTGTGCCAGTGACGTCGCCAACGAGTATGCCCCCCCACCTGATGAAGGAACCTGCACTTTCATCTGCACCTTCCTCTTTGTCCCTGTGTAAGGTGGTATAACATGCGGGAAGGGGAACCTTACTTTCAGCAGGGACAGATTCTGGCTGTGTAGAGTACAAGGGGAATGTAGTGGTCTAGGTCAATGTACCAGCAGACTCATTTAGCAGTGGCTGGGCAATGGGCAGGATGAGGAGGAAACAGATATAGGGCCAAAGAATAAAGTAGGCTACATGCAGTTCAAAATTGGTAACAGGACTAAACAGGCGGCATTGCTTTGTTCAGTGGAGTAGCAAACCCAAGAGCAGCAGACACTGTTTCAAGGGCCTAACCACACTAGTAGGCCAAATGCAGTTTAATATCTGATAGTATAGGGCGAAAGCCAGAATGTGGAAGCTCAGCTTTGTTCAGTTGAGGACAACACCAGGGAGGGGCAGACACCTTTAGTAGGCCGGAAAAGCCTATTGCATTTTTTAAAATGGTAATTTGGAGCAGAAGGTTGAAGCTCAGCTTTATTTAGTTGAGGGCAACACCAGGGAGGGGCAGAAGCCGTTAGTAGGCCCTAACCACCATTTTTTTTTTTTTTAAAACCACTTAATGAGAGCCGGAAGGTTGAAGCTCAGCTTTATTTAGTTGAGGACAACACCAGGGAGGGGCAGAAGCCGTTAGTAGGCCCTAACCACCATTTTTTTTTTAAAACCACATAATGAGAGCCGGAAGGTTGAAGCTCAGCTTTATTTAGTTGAGGACAACACCAGGGAGGGGCAGAAGCCGTTAGTAGGCCCTAACCACCATTTTTTTTTTTAAACCACATAATGAGAGCCGGAAGGTTGAAGCTCAGCTTTATTTAGTTGAGGACAACACCAGGGAGGGGCAGAAGCCGTTAGTAGGCCCTAACCACCATTTTTTTTTTTAAAACCACATAATGAGAGCCGGAAGGTTGAAGCTCAGCTTTATTTAGTTGAGGACAACACCAGGGAGGGGCAGAAGCCGTTAGTAGGCCCTAACCACCATTTTTTTTTTAAAACCACTTAATGAGAGCCGGAAGGTTGAAGCTCAGCTTTATTTAGTTGAGGACAACACCAGGGAGGGGCAGAAGCCGTTAGTAGGCCCTAACCACCATTTTTTTTTTTAAAACCACATAATGAGAGCCGGAAGGTTGAAGCTCAGCTTTATTTAGTTGAGGACAACACCAGGGAGGGGCAGAAGCCGTTAGTAGGCCCTAACCACCATTTTTTTTTTTTTTAAAACCACTTAATGAGAGCCGGAAGGTTGAAGCTCAGCTTTATTTAGTTGAGGACAACACCAGGGAGGGGCAGAAGCCGTTAGTAGGCCCTAACCACCATTTTTTTTTTAAAACCACTTAATGAGAGCCGGAAGGTTGAAGCTCAGCTTTATTTAGTTGAGGACAACACCAGGGAGGGGCAGAAGCCGTTAGTAGGCCCTAACCACCATTTTTTTTTTTTTTAAAACCACATAATGAGAGCCGGAAGGTTGAAGCTCAGCTTTATTTAGTTGAGGACAACACCAGGGAGGGGCAGAAGCCGTTAGTAGGCCCTAACCACCATTTTTTTTTTTTTTAAAACCACATAATGAGAGCCGGAAGGTTGAAGCTCAGCTTTATTTAGTTGAGGACAACACCAGGGAGGGGCAGAAGCCGTTAGTAGGCCCTAACCACCATTTTTTTTTTTTTTAAAACCACATAATGAGAGCCGGAAGGTTGAAGCTCAGCTTTATTTAGTTGAGGACAACACCAGGGAGGGGCAGAAGCCGTTAGTAGGCCCTAACCACCATTTTTTTTTTTAAAACCACATAATGAGAGCCGGAAGGTTGAAGCTCAGCTTTATTTAGTTGAGGACAACACCAGGGAGGGGCAGAAGCCGTTAGTAGGCCCTAACCACCATTTTTTTTTTAAAACCACTTAATGAGAGCCGGAAGGTTGAAGCTCAGCTTTATTTAGTTGAGGACAACACCAGGGAGGGGCAGAAGCCGTTAGTAGGCCCTAACCACCATTTTTTTTTTTAAAACCACATAATGAGAGCCGGAAGGTTGAAGCTCAGCTTTATTTAGTTGAGGACAACACCAGGGAGGGGCAGAAGCCGTTAGTAGGCCCTAACCACCATTTTTTTTTTTTTTAAAACCACTTAATGAGAGCCGGAAGGTTGAAGCTCAGCTTTATTTAGTTGAGGACAACACCAGGGAGGGGCAGAAGCCGTTAGTAGGCCCTAACCACCATTTTTTTTTTAAAACCACTTAATGAGAGCCGGAAGGTTGAAGCTCAGCTTTATTTAGTTGAGGACAACACCAGGGAGGGGCAGAAGCCGTTAGTAGGCCCTAACCACCATTTTTTTTTTTTTTAAAACCACTTAATGAGAGCCGGAAGGTTGAAGCTCAGCTTTATTTAGTTGAGGACAACACCAGGGAGGGGCAGAAGCCGTTAGTAGGCCCTAACCACCATTTTTTTTTAAAAACCACTTAATGAGAGCCGGAAGGTTGAAGCTCAGCTTTATTTAGTTGAGGACAACACCAGGCAGGGGCACACAGACAGACTCCTTTAGTAGGCCTGAAAAGCCTATTGCATTTTTCAAAATGGTAATTTGGAGCAGAAGGTTGAAGCTCAGCTTTATTTAGTTGAGGGCAACACCAGGGAGGGGCAGAAGCCGTTAGTAGGCCCTAACCAAAGTTGAAGGCCAAATGCAGTTTAATTTCTGATACTATAGGCCGAAAGCCAGAAGGTGGAAGTTCCGATTTAGACAGTGGAGGACAATTTGAATTAGGGACTGCAGACAGACTTAGTAGGCTGTCCCCTGTGGACCATGCATCCACCACATTAACCCATTGCGCCGTAATGGACACGTAATCTTCCGTGGCCATGCCTACAGGTCCATGCGTCTGTTGTCAGGTGCACCTTTGTACTCACAGATTGCCAGAGTGCATGGACAATGCGGTCTTCTACATGCTGGTGGAGGGTTGGGATGGCTTTTCTCGCAAAAGAAGTGTCGACTGGTTAGCTTGTAGCGTGGTACAGCGTAGTCCATCATGGCCTTATTAATAGTAAATAAAATATATAACTAGGCTCTATGAACTTTTAAATAGGTTCCAGGGGTACACGGGCAGCATTGGTGTGGTCAGTGGAGGAGTATTGCAAGTAGGGGCTGCAGACAGGCTATCAAAGGCCTAAAATAACAAACAGTAGGCAGTCATGGCAGTTTTACATCGGTTACATGGATACACAGGCAGCTAGGTGGTGAGTGGAGGAGTATTTAAAGTAAGGACCGCAGACAGGCTATCAAAGGCCTAACATAACAAACAATAGGCTCATGGCAGTTTTACAGCGGTTACATGGATAGACGGGCAGGCAGCTTGGTGGTGAGTGGAGGAGTATTTAAAGTAGGGACCGCAGACAGGCTGTCAAAGGCCTAACATAACAAACAATAGGCTCATGGCAGTTTTACAGCGGTTACATGGATACACGGGCAGGCAGCTTGGTGGTGAGTGGAGGAGTATTTAAAGTATGGACCGCAGACAGGCTTCGAAGGCCTAACACAATAAAATGGGCTGGCTGTAGGCACTTTAAAATTGGTTCCAGGGGTACACGGGCAGCAGTGGTCTGGTCAGTGGAGGCCTAGTGGAAGGAGGGACCGCAGACAGGCTTCGAAGGCCTAACACAATAAAATGGGCTGGCTGTAGGCACTTTAAAATTGGTTCCAGGGGTACACGGGCAGCAGTGGTCTGGTCAGTGGAGGCCTAGTGGAAGTATGGACCGCAGACAGGCTTCGAAGGCCTAACACAATAAAATGGGCTGGCTGTAGGCACTTTAAAATTGGTTCCAGGGGTACACGGGCAGCAGTGGTCTGGTCAGTGGAGGCCTAGTGGAAGTATGGACCGCAGACAGGCTTCGAAGGCCTAACACAATAAAATGGGCTGGCTGTAGGCACTTTAAAATTGGTTCCAGGGGTACACGGGCAGCAGTGGTCTGGTCAGTGGAGGACTAGTGGAAGTATGGACCGCAGACAGGCTTCGAAGGCCTAACACAATAAAATGGGCTGGCTGTAGGCACTTTAAAATTGGTTCCAGGGGTACACGGGCAGCAGTGGTCTGGTCAGTGGAGGACTAGTGGAAGGAGGGAGCGCAGAAAGGCTTCAAAGGCCTAACATAACAAACAATAGGCTCATGGCAGTTTTACAGCGGTTACATGGATACACGGGCAGGCAGCTTGGTGGTGGTGAGTGGAGGAGTATTTAAAGTAGGGACCGCAGACAGGCTATCAAAGGCCTAACATAAAAAAACAATAGGCTCATGGCAGTTTCACAGCGGTTACATGGATACACGGGCAGGCAGCTTGGTGGTGGTGAGTGGAGGAGTATTTAAAGTAGGGACCGCAGACAGGCTATCAAAGGCCTAACATAACAAACAATAGGCTCATGGCAGTTTTACAGCGGTTACATGGATACACGGGCAGGCAGCTTGGTGGTGAGTGGAGGAGTATTTAAAGTATGGACCGCAGACAGGCTTCGAAGGCCTAACACAATAAAATGGGCTGGCTGTAGGCACTTTAAAATTGGTTCCAGGGGTACACGGGCAGCAGTGGTCTGGTCAGTGGAGGCCTAGTGGAAGGAGGGACCGCAGACAGGCTTCGAAGGCCTAACACAATAAAATGGGCTGGCTGTAGGCACTTTAAAATTGGTTCCAGGGGTACACGGGCAGCAGTGGTCTGGTCAGTGGAGGCCTAGTGGAAGGAGGGACCGCAGACAGGCTTCGAAGGCCTAACACAATAAAATGGGCTGGCTGTAGGCACTTTAAAATTGGTTCCAGGGGTACACGGGCAGCAGTGGTCTGGTCAGTGGAGGCCTAGTGGAAGTATGGACCGCAGACAGGCTTCGAAGGCCTAACACAATAAAATGGGCTGGCTGTAGGCACTTTAAAATTGGTTCCAGGGGTACACGGGCAGCAGTGGTCTGGTCAGTGGAGGCCTAGTGGAAGTATGGACCGCAGACAGGCTTCGAAGGCCTAACACAATAAAATGGGCTGGCTGTAGGCACTTTAAAATTGGTTCCAGGGGTACACGGGCAGCAGTGGTCTGGTCAGTGGAGGACTAGTGGAAGTATGGACCGCAGACAGGCTTCGAAGGCCTAACACAATAAAATGGGCTGGCTGTAGGCACTTTAAAATTGGTTCCAGGGGTACACGGGCAGCAGTGGTCTGGTCAGTGGAGGACTAGTGGAAGGAGGGAGCGCAGAAAGGCTTCAAAGGCCTAAAATAACAAACAATAGGCTCATGGCAGTTTTACAGCGGTTACATGGATACACGGGCAGGCAGCTTGGTGGTCAGTGGAGGAGTAGGGACCGCAGACAGGCTATCAAAGGCCTAAAATAACAAACAATAGGCTCATGGCAGTTTTACAGCGGTTACATGGATACACGGGCAGGCAGCTTGGTGGTGGTGAGTGGAGGAGTATTTAAAGTAGGGACCGCAGACAGGCTATCAAAGGCCTAACATAAAAAAACAATAGGCTCATGGCAGTTTCACAGCGGTTACATGGATACACGGGCAGGCAGCTTGGTGGTGGTGAGTGGAGGAGTATTTAAAGTAGGGACCGCAGACAGGCTATCAAAGGCCTAACATAACAAACAATAGGCTCATGGCAGTTTTACAGCGGTTACATGGATACACGGGCAGGCAGCTTGGTGGTGAGTGGAGGAGTATTTAAAGTATGGACCGCAGACAGGCTTCGAAGGCCTAACACAATAAAATGGGCTGGCTGTAGGCACTTTAAAATTGGTTCCAGGGGTACACGGGCAGCAGTGGTCTGGTCAGTGGAGGCCTAGTGGAAGGAGGGACCGCAGACAGGCTTCGAAGGCCTAACACAATAAAATGGGCTGGCTGTAGGCACTTTAAAATTGGTTCCAGGGGTACACGGGCAGCAGTGGTCTGGTCAGTGGAGGACTAGTGGAAGGAGGGAGCGCAGAAAGGCTTCAAAGGCCTAAAATAACAAACAATAGGCTCATGGCAGTTTTACAGCGGTTACATGGATACACGGGCAGGCAGCTTGGTGGTCAGTGGAGGAGTAGGGACCGCAGACAGGCTATCAAAGGCCTAAAATAACAAACAATAGGCTCATGGCAGTTTTACAGCGGTTACATGGATACACGGGCAGGCAGCTTGGTGGTGGTGAGTGGAGGAGTATTTAAAGTAGGGACCGCAGACAGGCTATCAAAGGCCTAACATAAAAAAACAATAGGCTCATGGCAGTTTCACAGCGGTTACATGGATACACGGGCAGGCAGCTTGGTGGTGGTGAGTGGAGGAGTATTTAAAGTAGGGACCGCAGACAGGCTATCAAAGGCCTAACATAACAAACAATAGGCTCATGGCAGTTTTACAGCGGTTACATGGATACACGGGCAGGCAGCTTGGTGGTGAGTGGAGGAGTATTTAAAGTATGGACCGCAGACAGGCTTCGAAGGCCTAACACAATAAAATGGGCTGGCTGTAGGCACTTTAAAATTGGTTCCAGGGGTACACGGGCAGCAGTGGTCTGGTCAGTGGAGGCCTAGTGGAAGGAGGGACCGCAGACAGGCTTCGAAGGCCTAACACAATAAAATGGGCTGGCTGTAGGCACTTTAAAATTGGTTCCAGGGGTACACGGGCAGCAGTGGTCTGGTCAGTGGAGGACTAGTGGAAGGAGGGAGCGCAGAAAGGCTTCAAAGGCCTAAAATAACAAACAATAGGCTCATGGCAGTTTTACAGCGGTTACATGGATACACGGGCAGGCAGCTTGGTGGTCAGTGGAGGAGTAGGGACCGCAGACAGGCTATCAAAGGCCTAAAATAACAAACAATAGGCTCATGGCAGTTTTACAGCGGTTACATGGATACACGGGCAGGCAGCTTGGTGGTGAGTGGAGGAGTATTTAAAGTATGGACCGCAGACAGGCTTCGAAGGCCTAACACAATAAAATGGGCTGGCTGTAGGCACTTTAAAATTGGTTCCAGGGGTACACGGGCAGCAGTGGTCTGGTCAGTGGAGGCCTAGTGGAAGGAGGGACCGCAGACAGGCTTCGAAGGCCTAACACAATAAAATGGGCTGGCTGTAGGCACTTTAAAATTGGTTCCAGGGGTACACGGGCAGCAGTGGTCTGGTCAGTGGAGGCCTAGTGGAAGGAGGGACCGCAGACAGGCTTCGAAGGCCTAACACAATAAAATGGGCTGGCTGTAGGCACTTTAAAATTGGTTCCAGGGGTACACGGGCAGCAGTGGTCTGGTCAGTGGAGGCCTAGTGGAAGTATGGACCGCAGACAGGCTTCGAAGGCCTAACACAATAAAATGGGCTGGCTGTAGGCACTTTAAAATTGGTTCCAGGGGTACACGGGCAGCAGTGGTCTGGTCAGTGGAGGCCTAGTGGAAGTATGGACCGCAGACAGGCTTCGAAGGCCTAACACAATAAAATGGGCTGGCTGTAGGCACTTTAAAATTGGTTCCAGGGGTACACGGGCAGCAGTGGTCTGGTCAGTGGAGGCCTAGTGGAAGTATGGACCGCAGACAGGCTTCGAAGGCCTAACACAATAAAATGGGCTGGCTGTAGGCACTTTAAAATTGGTTCCAGGGGTACACGGGCAGCAGTGGTCTGGTCAGTGGAGGACTAGTGGAAGGAGGGAGCGCAGAAAGGCTTCAAAGGCCTAAAATAACAAACAATAGGCTCATGGCAGTTTTACAGCGGTTACATGGATACACGGGCAGGCAGCTTGGTGGTCAGTGGAGGAGTAGGGACCGCAGACAGGCTATCAAAGGCCTAAAATAACAAACAATAGGCTCATGGCAGTTTTACAGCGGTTACATGGATACACGGGCAGGCAGCTTGGTGCTGAGTGGAGGAGTAGTGCAAGGAGTGTCTGTCCCAGTACTCCCAAAATATAAATAGATGTTAATGTCTCGCAAAACAACCAAAACAAAAAAAAAGATGGCATACTTAGGTACAGGGGTGGGCTCATCTGCTGTGTTTCTGACATAGTAATTTGGCAGTAACTATTTAATGGTGCCAATATAGGACACAGACACAGACTACTTTAAGTTGCATCATAGATGTCTACAAATTTGTATTGTCAGTGCCAGACATTGAATGATGTCAGCGAATAGACTAAAGATTGGTGGAGCTGTGCGACATAATTTTGCACGTAGTAGAGCCCAGTTTGAGCTGGGGTAGGGGGGAACTCTCTTGAGGCCGGCGGGACCGCCCCAGGGCCACTCATGTTACAACGGTGTGTCTGACGTTGGGTGCGCACCACCACCGCCAGAGACACTACATTGTACTATGAGGGACCCAGTAGCAATGCCGTCAACCAAAAGCGAGCACACCCACCTCTTCAGACAAACAGCAGTCTCACGGGTGCTTGCGCCAAGTCGCGATACCACGGCCCCGTGTGGGGAGTTTGGCCATTTAGGGAGGTGTAAACATGTCGTATGCTGTACAATCTGCAGCAGCAAATTAGACATTAGAAAAGTAATTCACAGGCAAGAGCTTTTCATAGGAAAGCTAGGTGTCGGCCGGGCAAGGTGGGGCAAAAGATTTTGAAATCCAGTTGTGGTTCATTTTAATGAATGTTAGATCGTCAACATTTTGGGTAGCCAGACGAGTCCTTTTTTCGGTTAATATTGACCCTGCAGCACTGAATACTCTTTCTGATAGGACACTTGCTGCCGGGCAAGCAAGCTCCTGCAATGCATATTCTGCCAATTCTGGCCAGGTGTCTAATTTGGAGGCCCAGTAATCAAATGGGAATGACGGTTGAGGGAGAACATCGATAAGGGATGAAAAATAGTTAGTAACCATACTGGACAAATGTTGTCTCCTGTCACTTTCAATTGATGCAGCAGTACCTGTCCTGTCTGCGGTCATAGCAAAATCACTCCACAACCTGGTCAGAAAACCCCTCTGTCCAACGCCACTTCTGATGTGTGCACCCCTAACACTCCTAGTCTGCTGCCCCCTGGAGCTCGTGTGAGAACGATCACGTGCGCTGTGTGCTGGGAATGCCTGAAGCAAACGGTCAACAAGAGTTGATTGTTTGGTTGCTAATATTAGTTCCAAGTTCTCATGTGGCATAATATTTTGCAATTTGCCTTTATAGCGTGGATCAAGGAGGCAGGCCAACCAGTAATCGTCATCGTTCATCATTTTCGTAATGCGTGTGTCCCTTTTTAGGATACGTAAGGCATAATCCGCCATGTGGGCCAAAGTTCCAGTTGTCAAATCTCCGGTTGTGATTGGTTGAGGGGCAGTTGCAGGCAAATCTACGTCACTTGTGTCCCTCAAAAAACCAGAACCCGGCCGTGACACGCAACCAATTTCCTGTGCCCCCGTGAAAGTTTCCGCATTAAAAATATACTCATCCCCATCATCCTCCTCGTCCTCCACCTCCTCTTCGCCCGCTACCTCGTCCTGTACACTGCCCTGACCAGACAATGGCTGACTGTCATCAAGGCTTCCCTCTTCCTCTGGTGCAGACGCCTGCTCCTTTATGTGCGTCAAACTTTGCATCAGCAGACGCATTAGGGGGATGCTCATGCTTATTACGGCGTTGTCTGCACTAACCAGCCGTGTGCATTCCTCAAAACACTGAAGGACTTGACACATGTCTTGTATCTTCGACCACTGCACACCTGACAACTCCATGTCTGCCATCCTACTGCCTGCCCGTGTATCCTCCCACAAATAAATAACAGCACGCCTCTGTTCGCACAGTCTCTGAAGCATGTGCAGTGTTGAGTTCCACCTTGTTGCAACGTCTATGATTAGGCGATGCTGGGGAAGGTTCAAAGACCGCTGATAGGTCTGCATACGGCTGGCGTGTACAGGCGAACGTCGGATATGTGAGCAAAGTGCACGCACTTTGAGGAGCAGGTCGGAGAACCCAGGATAAGTTTTCAATAAGCACTGCACCACCAGGTTTAAGGTGTGAGCCAGGCAAGGAATGTGTTTCAGTTGGGAAAGGGAGATGGCAGCCATGAAATTCCTTCCGTTATCACTCACTACCTTGCCTGCCTCAAGATCTACTGTGCCCAGCCACGACTGCGTTTCTTGTTGCAAGAACTCGGACAGAACTTCCGCGGTGTGTCTGTTGTCGCCCAAACACTTCATAGCCAATACAGCCTGCTGACGCTTGGCAGTAGCTGGCCCATAATGGGACAACTGGTGTGCAACAGTGTCATCTGCCGATGGAGTGGTTGGCCGACTGCGTTCTGTGGAAGAGCTGTAGCTTCTGCAGGAGGACGAGGAGGAGGAGGAGGGGGTGCGAACGCCTACAGCCAACTGTTTCCTAGACCGTGGGCTAGGCACAACTGTCCCTAAATTGATGTCGCCTGTGGACCCTGCATCCACCACATTCACCCAGTGTGCCGTGATGGACACATAACGTCCCTGGCCATGCCTACTGGTCCATGCATCTGTAGTCAGGTGCACCTTTGTACTCACAGATTGCCTGAGTGCATGGACGATGCGCTGTTTAACATGCTGGTGCAGGGCTGGGATGGCTTTTCTGGAAAAAAAGTGTCGACTGGGTAGCTCGTATCGTGGTTCAGCGTACTCCATCAGGGCTTTGAAAGCTTCGCTTTCAACTAACCGGTAGGGCATCATCTCTAACGAGATTAGTCTAGCTATGTGGGCGTTAAAACCCTGTGTACGCGGATGCGAGGATAAGTACTTCCTTTTTCTAACCAGAGTCTCATGTAGGGTGAGCTGGACTGGAGAGCTGTAGATCGTGGAACTTTCGGGTGTGCCGGTGGACATGGCAGACTGAGAGACGGTTGGAGACGGTATTGTTTCCGCCGGTGCCCTACATGCAATATTTCCTCCTACAAAACTGGTGATTCCCTGACCCTGACTGCTTTTGGCTGGCAAAGAAACCTGCACAGATACTGCCGGTGGTGCGGAAAATGGTGGCCTTACAGTGACGGAAGGGATGTTGCGTTGCTGACTAGCTTCATTGGCCGAGGGTGCTACAACCTTGAGGGACGTTTGGTAGTTAGTCCAGGCTTGAGAATGCATGGTGGTTAAGTGTCTATGCATGCAACTAGTATTTAGACTTTTCAGATTCTGACCTCTGCTTAAGCTAGTTGAACATTTTTGACAGATGACTTTGCGCTGATCAGTTGGATGTTGTTTAAAAAAATGCCAGACTGCACTCTTCCTAGACTCTGATCCCTTTTCAGGGATTGCAGACTGAGCTTTAACCGGATGGCAACGCTGTGCTCCAACAGGTTTTGGCTTTGACACGCGTTTTGGTCCAGATACGGGCCCGGCAGATGGAACCTGTTGCGATGTTGATGCCTGCTGCGGCCCCTCCTCCACCTCCGCTTCTGAACTACTGCCGCCTGCACCCTGTTCCCCCAATGGCTGCCAATCGGGGTCAATAACTGGGTCATCTATTACCTCCTCTTCGAGCTCGTGTGCAACTTCGTCTGTGTCACTGTGTCGGTCGGTGGTATAGCGTTCGTGGCGGGGCAACATAGTCTCATCAGGGTCTGATTGTGGATCTGTACCCTGAGAGGGCAATGTGGTGGTCTGAGTCAAAGGAGCAGCATAGTACTCTGGCTGTGGCTGTGCATCAGTGCACTCCATGTCAGAATATACTTGTAATGGGCATGGCCTGTTAAATGTTTCACTTTCTAAGCCAGGGACGGTATGTGTAAAGAGCTCCATGGAGTGACCCGTTGTGTCGCCTGCTGCATCCTTCTCTCTTGTTGTAGTTTTTGCTGAGGAGGACAAGGAAGCGACTTGTCCCTGACCGTGAACATCCACAAGCGACGCGCTGCTTTTACATTTACCAGTTTCGGAAGAGGAGGCAAAAGAGCTAGAGGCTGAGTCTGCAATGTAAGCCAAAACTTGCTGTTGCTGCTCCGCCTTTAAAAGCGGTTTTCCTACTCCCAGAAAAGAGAGCGTTCGAGGCCTTGTGTAGCCTGACGACGAAACTGGCTCCACAGCTCCAGACTTAGGTGGAATATTTTTATCCCCACGACCACCTGATGCTCCACTACCACTACCATCATTACCAGCTGACAATGAACGCCCACGACGACCTCTTGCACCAGACTTCCTCATTGTTTTAAAATCTTAACCAAAGTAACTTTATTTGTTGCTATCAAACAACTTACACGGTGAGCTATAACTTCAGTATGATTTCAATATCCCTTAACAGGTTGGTGAGACCACAAGGAAAATCAGGCACAATGTTACACACTCTGTTTTCTGTGGCACAAAATCACAGAGATGACACACACGCAGGACTGTCACTCAAGCACTAATGTCAATATTAATCTCCCACCTAATTTATTTATTTTTTTTTCTCAGGGAGACTTTAGAAACCAAATAATATTTAAAAAAAAAAAAAAAAAGGCTTTCTATGGCCCACAATTAGAGAGAGAGAGGTGGCACAACCAGGAGTCAAGACTGGCGCACAAGCTGAAAGGGCAATATTACTCTCCCACTGTTTTTTTATGTATTTTTTGTTTTTTCAGGGAGACTTTAGAAACCCAATAATATTTAAAAAAAAAAATAAATAGGCTTTCTATGGCCCACTGAATGAGAGGGAGAGAGGTGGCACACCCAGGAGTCAAGACTGGCACACAAGCTGAAAGGGCAATATTACTCTCCCACTGTTTTTTTAGGTTTTTTTTTTTTTTTCAGGGAGAATTAGAAACCAAATAATATTAAAAAAAAAAAAATAGGCTTTCTATGGCCCACTGAATGAAAGGGAGAGAGGTGGCACACCCAGGAGTCAAGACTGGCACACAAGCTGAAAGGGCAATATTACTCTCCCACTGTTTTTTTATGTATTTTTTGTTTTTTTCAGGGAGACTTTAGAAACCCAATAATATTTAAAAAAAAAAATAAATAGGCTTTCTATGGCCCACTGAATGAGAGGGAGAGAGGTGGCACACCCAGGAGTCAAGACTGGCACACAAGCTGAAAGGGCAATATTACTCTCCCACTGTTTTTTTAGGTTTTTTTTTTTTTTCAGGGAGACTTTTGAAACCAAATAATATTAAAAAAAAAAAATAAAAAAAAATATAGGCTTGCTATAGCCCACTGAATGAGAGATAGCGCACACACAGCAGTGGCACACAAGCCCTGACTGAGGCCAATATTTTTCTCCCACTGATTGATGTAGTGTTTCTGTGTTGAGGTAGATTTTAGAACACAAATCACGGAAAAAATAAATAGGCTTTCTATGGCCCACTCAGTGAGAGATGGCACACACAGGGATGGCACTGTAGCAGAAATGCCAATCTTAATCTCCCACAAAAAAAAAACAAAAAAAAAAAAAAAACTGTCCTACAATTACTATCTCCCTGCAGTAATGTAAGCCAGGTATGGCAGGCAGCAATAGGAGTGGACTGATGCACAAATTAAATAAAAAGTGTGGACAAACAAAAAAGATAGCTGTGCAGAAAGGAAGGAACAAGAGGATATGTGCTTTGAAAAAAGCAGTTGGTTTCCACAGTGGCGTACACACAGCAATACAGCTATCACGGAGCCTTCTAGGGCAGCCCAATGAGCTACAGCGCTGAGGGGAAAAAAATAAATAAATAGCTTCCACAGTCCCTGCACACCGAAGGTGGTGTTGGACAGTGGAAATCGCTGCAGCACAAGCGGTTTGGTGGTTAGTGGACCCTGCCTAACGCTCTCCCTGCTTCTGATGAAGCGGCAGCAACCTGTCCCTAAGCTCAGATCAGCAGCAGTAAGATGGCGGTCGGCGGGAACGCCCCTTTATAGCCCCTGTGACGCCGCAGACAGCAAGCCAATCACTGCAATGCCCTTCTCTAAGATGGTGGGGACCAGGATCTATGTCATCACGCTGCCCACACTCTGCGTTCACCTTCATTGGCTGAGAAATGGCGCTTTTCGCGTCATTGAAACGCGACTTTGGCGCGAAAGTCGCGTACCGCATGGCCGACAAGCACAGGGGTCGGATCGGGTTTCATGAGACGCCGACTTAGCCAAAAGTCGGCGACTTTTGAAAATGATCGACCCGTTTCGCTCAACCCTACTGTTAACATCATGAACAGGTAACTCCTCTATATTACATCAGAATTCCCTAAATCAGCCGCTACCTTTCAGGGTTTTTCTTATCCTACGACTTTATGGAATATGGCCAAGGCATGCCATCACTTTTTGATTATATGTGTTCAAAATCAAATATCACTATTGGTCCTGATAATGAAGGTGACACGGTTCTACTTTTAACACCACGTTCCCTTTGGGTGGTAGCAATACAGTGCTGAGATAAGTAGTGAAGAGCAGGGGTGTCAAAGTGCATTCCTCAAGGGCTGCAAACAGGTCATGTTTTCAGGATTTCCTTGTATTGCACAGGTGATCATTTAATCACCTGCACAGAATGATTCCAGCATCTTGTGCAATGAGAAGGAAATCTTGAAAACACGCATGGTTTGAGGCCCTCGAGGAATGCAGTTTGACACCCCTGGTGAAGAGGACTCAGTGCTGAGATAAGTAGTGAAGAGGACTCAGTGCTGAATGATTGCCACAGTCCATTTGGCAATGGAACAGAATACATTGATTATTTGATGTTTCTGCTGCAAAAATCAGTGTTGGCAACAAAAATGCTGCGTAAAACATACACGTTTTTTATGCGTTTTTACTTGCATTTTTCTTCTCATTCATTTGAATGGGTGAAAAACGCTGCAGAAATGATGAAAAATTGTAACTGACGATTTTAAAAAACATTTTGAAGCCACATTCACACATTCAGTATTTGGTCAGTATTTTACATCAGTATTTGTAACTAGAGATGAGCGAATATCCAATGTTCGGTTCAGATTATGATCACTGATTTAGCAATCTTCAATTTATTCATCAAATATTCTCCGAACATAGCCAAACGTCATTGCAGTCAATGGGAGGCAAAAACAAATGTATTCACAACACCTTCAAATGGGCGCAAAAGTTGCCAAAACACATCAAATTAGGGGCACACACCAGGAAAGTGGCCTCAATTCACCCACAGTACTAATTTCAGAATGGCACAGCAGCAATCAGCCAGGTATGAGGCATCGGGGTCTGGGCCAGCATTTACATCTTTAAATTGAACCTCAAAGTAAGACAAGGTGGGTGAGGGTTCGGTGTAGCCCTCCTGTGTTGGGAGCACTGATACTACATGCAACGGATCAACCTCCTTTTATGCTCAGCCACACTCCGGTGGCACAAGTATCAGTTTCGCAGACTACCATTGTCAGAAAAATGTAAGGATAGTAACACGGGTAGTTGACTCAAAGGCAGTGGAGGCCTACCGGCCTCAGAGACCTACTGCTACAGGCAACACACATGAAGGCGACCCAACCAGGTGTCTTCAAATATAAAAGTGGCATCAATTTCACCAGAGTAGAAATAGTATAATAGGGACTGACATCTCTTCCACTACAGCCAACCAGAAGTGTTCACATTTCCAACAATTAGTGGCAGACACCATCAAAGTGGCATCAAATTCACCAGAATAGAAATAGTATAATAGGGACCAACACGTATTCCACTGCAGCCAACCCAGTAGATGGACACCCTATCAGGAGTCTTCAAATATAAAAAAATTAGTGCCTGACACCACCAAAGTGACATCAATTTCACCAGAGTAGAAATAGTATAATGGGCAGCGACATCTCTTCCACTAAAGCCAACCCAACAGATGGAGAGACCCAATCAGGACTCTCCACATTTCCGACAATTAGTGGCAGACACCACCAAATTGGCATCAATTTCACCAGAATAGAAATAGTATTATAGGGACTGACACATCTTCTACTACAGCCAACCCAGCAGATGTAGACCCAACCAGTAGTGTTCACATTTCCAACAATTAGTGGCAGACACCAACAAAGTGGCATCAAAGATGTAGCTGAGGATGCAGTGCTCATGATGGCTGCATCACTCTGTGTCTGTGCCTACTCAGCTGCATGCCTCTCTTTTCACACCAGGTGTGATCTATAGCCTCATCATCATCTGATCCTCTCATCATATCTGAGTCTCATCAGGATCACCCCACCCTGGGAGTTAACGTCTGGTGATGAGGGTCAGCATTCTGCTTGGACCCTATTTCGTTCTGTTCCAGATCCAAGCTAAAAAAAATTGTGCATTGGTGCAGATCATTTCCTTCTCTTGACTCTTTGAAGCATTGGAATACACTTCTGATGCCCATGGCATAGAATGTGTGATTAGCTCTGTAAACTCATCCATCTGTGGTTCCCTACAGTCATTTGGGCATTTGAATAGTTGTGATGTGGGGGAAGCAAGGGTAATTGGGGTGCCACCTCTTGGACTGTACTGGGTGTGATGTTGAGCTGGAGGAAGAGGAAGAGAGGCCACTTGAAGCTGCGCTTTTCATTCACTCGGGCACATGCTCTTGGCCTCATTAACAAGGTGCACCACTGTGTGTCTGCCAAAGAAAGGTAGTGGTGTAGCCTGTCCAGTAACAGAAGTTGTCAGTTGTGTTTATATAAGACGTGAAGTTGTTGGCTCACTAGTGCTTTCACTAACATTACCATCTACCCCACGTACACCTTGAACACCATGCCTAATCCTCCTTCTACCATGACTTTGCTTTTTCTCAGTCTTGTTATTCAGCTAGTGTGGTAGGAGCATAGTATTATCAACATAAAATCTGATTTTTCACTCTGCACCAGCTTTGCACACAACTGAATTTCAGCAGCACTGAATGACTGTTTACGTTAGTAACAAAAGAAAGAATTGTTTCAGTATGGATGAGGCCTGTATGACAAAGAAGATATGCTCCAAACAATTTCAAATTGAGATATCGCCCTTACTGTATCATGTTAGTAACAAAAAAATTTTTTTGTGTGTGTGGGTGAGGCCTGTATAACATAGACTATATGCTCCAAACAATTTCCAAGTGAGATCTCCCCTACCGTATCACTTTAGTAACAGAAGAAATTGTGTGTGTGTGGATAAGGCCTATATAACATAGACTATATGTTCCAAACAATTTCAAACTGAGATCTCCCCTACTGTATCACATTAGTAACAGAAGAAAGTATTTCTTTACTGTGGATGTTGCCTGTATAACCTAGAATATATGCTCCAAACAATTTCATACTTTGATCTAGCCTGCTGTATCACGTTCGTCACAGAAAAAAAATATTTGTTATTACTGTGGACCAGCTCTGCACACAAAACAATTCCACTAAATGACATAGGTGGGATATGGCGGACTGTATCACGTTTAGCTACAGAATTTTTTTTACTTTGCAACAGCTGTGCAGAAAGATGAATTTCACTGCCACTAAATGACAAGGTGAGATATGGCATGCTGAATCACATTAGCAACTGCCCCCAATTTTTTTTTTACTGTGCAACAGGTCAAATCACAGAACAATTTTACATGTCACATTTACCAACTGAAAAAAATAAGATTTTCAAAGGTCTACTCATACATGGAGCAGAAAAGAAGCAGTGCATAGCACTAGTTTTGAGCGATACCGTCCGATACTTGAAAGTATCGGTATCGGATAGTATCGGCCGATACCCGAAAAATATCTGATTGGTCGCGTGAGCGGTCACATGAGCGGTCACGCGACCAATCAGTAGCCGCGACGTCATCGAAGGCCCTTCACGCGCTCATTCTTAGGAACGGAGTCTCCCAGTTACAGCGGTAAGATCCAGGGGCCACCAGAGAGGTGAGTATATCCATATTTTTTATTTTAATTCTTTATTTTACACATGAATATGGTTCCGATACCGATTCCCGATACCACAAAAGTATCGGAACCCGGTATCGGAATTCCGATACCGCAAATATCGGCTGATACCCGATACTTGCGGTATCGGAATGCTCAACACTACACAGCACACTTCTATGAAATGTTCCCTGCTGTCTTTGTCTGTGGACTTTACTACTGGCACAAAAGAGAAAAAAATGTTCGTGAAGGGAAATTTTACAGCCACACAGGACACTAGCCATCTAAACTATCTGACTTACAAACAACCGCCTAGTTAACTAGCTAACCCTAGTGAAACACGTACACTAATAAATACTCATACCACCAAATTATACCATACAGACATCAAACAGTATTGTGGACAAAGGTATAATATATACAAAATTTAGGCTCAGAGTATGCCCCCTCATGCACCATAAGAATTCCAATGAAAGCAAAACAACCTATAGGATGTTAACCAGAGAACTGGGGGTAAGATAACCACATATCAGATAAAGTATTTATTAGTGTACGTGTTTCAATTCATATGCACGCACCTTCTCTAAACATTTGTCACATTGTTCAGTGCTAAAATGACATTTGTCTCCAACTGTCTGGGGGGTTGCATGTAGCCTACTAGCTATGTGCTGTTTTTTCTGTTTTTAAATGCTTTTAAATGTATGTCTCGTTTTGATGTGCCTTTTTGAATAAAGTTGTTATCTTTTCATGGTCGATCCCAGTGTTATGCATATCCTTTTTCTTAGTTTTTCTTCAGAGAAATATTTCTTGTCATAGATAATTTGCTTCCCTCTGTCTGTGGTCCAATTCCAAGGCAGCCCTTGTTAGAGATGAACAGATGGTAAATGATCTGCGTTGTGTGGTGATTCAACAAATTGACTCATATGCACACCATCTGCTTTTCTATACTTCTCCATTGGCTTTATTCAGGCCCTTCTTTTTATGTAGCCCACCACACCCTGATACCATTACTGTAGGGCACCACACCCTGATACTGTTAATGTAGGGCACCACACCCTGATACCTTTTATGTAGGGCACCACACCGTGATACCGGTTATGTAGGGCACAACACCCTGATACCGTTTATGTAGCGCACCACAACCTGATACCATTTATGTAGGGCACGACACCCTGATACCATTTATGTAGGGCACCACATCCTGATACTGTTAATGTAGGGCACCACACCCTGATACCGTTAATGTAGGGCACCACACCCTGATACCTTTTATGTAGGGCACCACACCCTTATACCATTTATGTAGGGCACAACACCGTGATACCGGTTATGTAGGGCACAACACCCTGATACCGTTTATGTAGGGCACCACACCCTGATACCTTTTATGTAGGACACCACACCCTTATACCATTTATGTAGGGCACCACACCGTGATACCGGTTATGTAGGGCACAACACCCTGATACCGTTTATGTAGGGCACCACACCCTGATACCATTTATGTAGGGCACGACACCCTGATACCATTTATGTAGGGCACCACACCCTGATACCGTTAATGTAGGGCACAGCACCCTGATACCTTTTATGAAGAACACCACACCCTTATATTGTTTATGTAGGAGAACACACCCTGATACCGTTAATGTAGGGCACCACACCCTGATACCATTTATGTAGGACACCACACCCTGATGAAGTCTATGTAGGGCACGACACCCTTCGGCTAGTTACACACACCCTGATATTTCCAGCACTGGAAAAATCAGAACCGGAGATGTCAGTGTCCGTGTGTCCGTGTGTATAATACTTGTGGCACATGTGTGGCAACTGTGTGCTGCCCATGTGCCACATCAGTACCACACGCATGGGCATCAGGAAAGCATCAGTACAGTAAGCGCTGTGGCCCAGCACCGGGTGCTGAAGCCGGCGATCATCGCGGGCACGGGAGAATGATTAGAGTTATATTCAACTGATAACAATGACAGCAGGCGGCAGCTGAAGGGACTTTTACTATCATCAGCCTACATCTTATGTCGCTAATAAGAGTGAAAGCAGACAATGGCTGATGGGAGTATTTATCACCCGCCGCTTGAGCTATAAATCAATTAATAAAAAATCTGGCGTTGGTTCCCTTGTATTTTTGATAACCAGCCAGGCAAAACTGACAGTTGGGGGCTGCAACCATCAGCTGTCAGCTTTAGCAAGGCTGGATATCAAGAACAGAGGGGTGCACACTGTTTTTTTTTTTTATTATTTAGATATATAATTTAAAAAAACTGTGTGTGGTCCCCAAATTTTTGACAACCAGCCAAGCTAAAGCAGATAGCTTGGGGCTAGTATTCTCAAGCTGGTAAGGGGCCATTGATAAAAAAAATAGCAGGTTACAGGAGCTCAGAAAAGGCACATCTAGTAGATGCGCCAATTCTGGCGCTTTGCCCAGCTCTTCCCAGTTTCCCTGTAGTGGTGGCCAGTGGGGTTCATATTTATGGGATTGATGTCACCTTTGTATTGTCTGGTGACATCAAGCCCACGGCTTAGTAATGGAGAGGTGTCAATTTACATTTTTATTTAAAAATAACAAACACAGTTATACTCACCTAACTCCCATTCCATTGAAGCCAACGTCTCCTGTAATAAAGCAAAAATAAAAAACAATAACATCCCTCACCTCTCCGTTGTTCTGTCCTATGCTGTAATCCATGTCTGGGGGATATACAGTTTTCAACCTGGACGGTGCCAAGATGCGACCGCCCAGGCTGAAAATCACTGGAGAATGAGCTGCTGTGTCACACAGATGACATCCATGTGTGTCATCCAAGTGCATGTGTGCGGGATGTCTTGCGGCCCTTTCTGCTGGTAAAAAATGGACAGGTCTACGTGTGGGTCACACGTACACATGGTCTGAGGAAACACACTGACATGGGCACAGCAACATAGATTACAATGTGTCTACGTGTATAAGTGTTTCTGGTACGTGCTAAAACGGTCACCACACGTACCGGACACCCTGATTGTGAAATTGGCCTTATACCGTTTATGTAGGGCACCACACATTGGTACCCGTCATGTAGGACACCACACTCTTTTACCCCTCTATTGGCATTTACAGATATGTGATTAACTGCAGGTATACAACATGCATATACATCCTATATTTTACAAATTCAGAGAATATGATATGGTTAATACAATAGTTAATGCAGCAAACAAATTAGAGCTGACTTTACAAGTGAGAAGAATTCATGGTGGCCCCTTCCAGAATCTTGAAGTGAACTGTACTCCACGGTCAGAGATGATCTCATCCAGAACCCCATGCAACCGAAAGACATTCTGTATAACCAAGTTCACTGTATTTTTAGCTGAGGGGAGGCCGGTGCACGGAACAAAATGAGCAGCTTTAGTCAGGCGATCAACTACCACCATGATTGTATTCATGCCCCCCGATGTAGGCAGCTCCACAATAAAGTCCATTGATATAGACCGCCAAGGGCGGGACGGAACAGGTAATGGTTGTAGAAGACCCGTAGGTGCCACATGAGGAGTCTTGTAACAACCACATACCTCGCAAGAGAGAACATAGTCCTTGGTATCCTTCAGGCAAGTTGGCCACCAGAAGAATCAGCTCAGGAACTCTTGTGTCTTCTGTACCCCCCTGTAACAAGCCAACTTGGAGTCATGTACCAACTTGAGGATCTGCAGATGGACGACCTCAGGGACGTAGATACATCGATCTCTGAACCACGTGCCACCCTGAAAGACAAGATTAATATCCACAGGTGGGTTGGCCAGAAATACATCACCGTCATAGGCCTCCCTGCACTCCTTCCTCAAGTCCTGATCGTGGATAACTCCGATGAAATTGGCATCAGATAGAATGGTCTTGGACGGGGCTCCAGGTATGGAATCCGCAGCATGGATTCGGGATAAAGCATCAGCCTTCCCATTACGAGAACCTGGACGGTACGAGATAACAAAGTTAAATTGATTTAAGTTCCAACGAGCCTGACAAGGAGAAAGACATCTAGCGGATTTAAGGAACTCTAAATTGCGATGGTCAGTTAGCACTATGATCTGTTGTGCAGCTCCTTGCAGATGATGCCTCCATTCTTTGAAAGCCGCAATAATAGCCAGCAATTCCTTGTCTCCCACGTCGTAAATAATTCTTCTCTGCTGAGGTTAGTCTACGGGAAAAGAAAGCACAAGGATGTAGCAGAACCTTCTCTCCAGTTCTTTGGGAGAGAATAGCCCCCAAAGCATTATCAGAAGCATCCACCTCCACAATGAATGAAAGTGTTGGATCTGGGTGTATCAACAGCGGTGCTGATGTGAAACAGATCTTAAGCCGATCAAAAGCTTCTTGAGCCTGTGATGATCACTTAAAGGGCTTTTCCTTCTTTGTCAAGGAAGTAATGGGACAGACAATATCAGAAAGATTTCAAATGAAACGTCTGTAGAAATTTGCAAAACCAATAAAACGTTGGACCTCCTTAATGTTCTTGGGTACCGGCCAGTCAAGGATAGCCTGAATCTTACCAGATTCCATATTCAACCCCTGGGGAGAGATGATATAACCTAAGAACTGTATCTCAGAACGATGGAACTCGCATTTCTCCGGCTTGATATACAGATGGTTATCTTTCAGACGTCTTAAAACAGCTTTGACATGTTCTTCATGTTCCTGTAGAGAGTCAGAAAAGATTAGAATATCGTCCAAATAGATCATCACAAACTGGTCCAACAAATCTCAGAAAATGTCATTAGCAAGGTGTTGAAACGTTGCAGGGGCATTACAAAGCCCGAAGGACATCACGAGATATTCAAAGTGTTCATACCGGCATCGGAATGCTGTCTTCCACACATCCCCTGGACGAATACGCACCAAATTATAAGCCCCATGAAGATCCAGTTTAGAGAACACCTTAGCATGGCGGACTCTTTCCAGTAATTCGGGAATCAGAGGCAAAGTGTAACGGTTTAGTACAGTTACCTTATTGAGTTCCCGATAGTCAACACAGGGTCTCAGGGTCCCATCCTTCTTTTTTACAAAAAATATAGGTGCCCCTGCTGGTGAGGAAGAAGGACGTATGAAGCCTTTGGCCAGATTTTCATCAATATACTCCTTTAAGGCTTGAAACTCAGGTGCCGCCAAAGGGAATATGTTACCAAATGGAATAGCTGCCCCAGGAAGCAGCTCAATGGGACAGTCATAATGCCTGTGTGGAGGAAGCTGATCTGCATTCTTCTTGTCACAGATGTCAGAAACTCTTTATATGGTGGAGGTAAAGAAAATACCTGCACATGTGGTTCCGTAGCCGTGGACTCAGGGACAGCTTCTGTTAACGCTGAGTTGCTCCTTGTTGGAAAGATAATCTCCTTGGTCTCCCAGTTGATAATTGGGTTCTGAGAACGCAACTAAGGAATGCCTAAAATCACAGGAAAATGAGAAGAAATTAGCAAGAAAGAAAGTTGCTCCTGATGATTAGGCTCCAACAAAATTTCAAGGGGTACGGTCTCCTGATCCACAGGTCCAGAGATTAAAGGTGACCCATCCACTGTTTCCATGGTAATTGGAGAGGCTTTTTGCTGAATTTCAATACCATGTTCCATGGCAAATGCGATATCCATGAAATTGCCACTCAGTCAATCATACCTGCACTGGAAATCCACTGTCCTGAACACATGATCTTAATAGGGAGAGAACAATGAGAGTTCTTCTCTTTCAGCTCCTTGGGGGGTGAAGTCATAGAAAGTGAATGGAATACAGCGTTTAAAGGCAGGCTACATTCAGAGATGTCAGATTCATCATCACAGTTGTCATACTCCCCTACTGCTGCTAGCACCTTGTTAGGCCGTCTAGGACACTTAGGACAATTGATCAGACTGGCCGCAGTAAAAACATAGACTTTCACGAAGGCGATGCTCCCGGCGCTCATTGATCTCGCGCCTCTGAGCGGAATCAATTTGCATGGGCACCTCCTCCACCTCCCGAGAGGTTTTACCTGCAGGCTCTTTGGAAGGAAGGGAAAAGTTAGAAATACGGTTATATGCAGCAAATTTCTCCTGCCTACGCTCTGCAAGGCGAATGTCTATGCGCACACAATGCTGTATAAATGTCTCTAGCTCTTGTGGTGACTCAGAGCGAGCTAGTTCATCTTTTATAATACTAGACAGACCCCTTTTAAAAATAGGCAGTTGTGCATAACTGTCCCAATTGGTATCTACCGCTAATCTCCTGAATTCAGTGGCATACTCAATAACAGAACGTTTAGCCTGGTGTAAAGACAACAAAGCAGATTAAGCGGTTGCACGGTGATTAGGGTCATCAAACATTAATGCCATAGCGACCAAGAAATCATCCAAGTTATTTAACCGTGGGTCACGAGACTCAATCATAGGATTCGCCCAGGCGAGCGCTCGTGAGGTCAGTAGCATTATTACACACAATACTTTGGGTCTATCAGTAGGAAAACATTCAGCATGCACATCAAAATATAGCATACATTGATTCACAAAGCCACAAAATTTGTCGCGATCACCATTAAATCTGAATGGGGGCAACTTAGGTGGGCTAGCTGGTGGCGGTTGCCCAGAGGGTAAAGTCACTTGTGCAGCTATTTGCGTGCTTATGTCCTGAAAAGCCCGTCCTTACTGGGACTCTATGCCAGCAAGTTTGTTTTCCTGGGCTGCCATGCAGTTGCTTAAGTCCTGCAAAGTTTGTCCAAACACTTGTTGATTGTGTTCAAAGCTTCCAAACTGCAGACCTTCCACATCTTTCTGCAGTGATTTAATTATGAAAAACACCTGCTCTAATCTGCTCTCTGCAGTCATTGTTCCAGCAGTCTCCTTTTTTTTATGGCTAGAGTATCCTGTAATAATTATAGGGGATAACTCAGGAGACTCTTTGCATGGAACAAGACAACTACAGGACACAGTTTTATAAGTGGTAAAGTCTATATTATCACACGGCGATTCAAACAGGTGCAGAGAGAAACTCAAGTCCACAACACTTGGTGTAAATATTAAACGCAGCTTAGCAGTCTATAGGAAGCTTCAGAGGAAAATGCAATCAAGCAGAAAGTCTATGAAGCACAGTTATTCTTGAGGATACTTGACACGAATAAATCCTTGTCTTAGTCCAAACACAGATAGATAATCTTCTAAGGCAGTTCAAATCATATCTTAGCTCAACCAGGGAGGCCTGGTTAATAGTCTCAGGTTTTTGCAGAGCAGAAACAGCTTACATGTCCAGCAAATGAGATGGAAGTAAACACAAGCAGCAGATGAAGGAGGATTACTGGAAACTGGTGTATGCAGCAGGAATTCAGAGCAGAGTAGCAGGATCACCACACAGGTTCACAGGAGCAGGTATGTAGCCAGGGAGTAATCAGAGGTCAGGAGCTGGATGCAAGGCAGAATACTCTAGCACAGACTGAAGGCTGGGGTGGAGTTTTATAGCAGGAAGACACAGTGCACATGAGACCAAAGACGCCATCTTGGAAAAGAGCAGTAATGCACAAAAGGTATAAAATATTCAGAGTCGTGACACTATACTTGCTGTTATCAAGTATAATTCATGTCTTGCAACAGAGATGCAGAGACAAAGAACAGTACATGGAGCAGACGCTCTCTCTATGTGAAGTGGGCTTTGTAACTCTATAGGATGTAGAAGATTGACATTGTATCTCTGCAGGAAGTTGGGGTTAGTAATTTGTATCTTCAACGGAAGAAGAAAAAGGACTTAGTCTCTCTACAAGAAGTAGGACTGCAGCTTTGTCTCTCTATAGGAAGTGAGGGCAGGCTATTGTCTCTACAAGAAGTGGGGTTGGGATTTTGTCTCTCCACAGGAAGTGGGAGCTGGCTATATTCTCTACAGAAAGTGGGAGCAGGTCATTGTCTCTACAGGAAGTGAAAGTGCACTATTATGTCTACAGGAAGTGGTGGCAGGACTTTGTCTCTATACAGGAAGTGGGAGTGGTTTATTGTCTCTACAGGAAGTGGTGGCAAGACGTTGTCTGTATACAGGTATTATGAGTGGTTTATGGTCTCTACAGGAAGTGGAGGCAGAACTTTGTCTCTATAGAGGAAGTGGGAGCAGGCTATTGTCTCTATATAGAAAGTGAGAGCAGGCTATTGTCTCTATACAGGAAGTGGGAGCAGGCTTTTGTCTCCATACAGGAAGTGGGAGCAGGCTATTGTCTCTATACAGGAAGTGGCAGCAGGTTATTGTCTCTATACAGGAACTGGGAGCAGGCTATTGTCTCTGGACAGGAAGTGGCAGCAGGCTATTGTCTCTACACAGGAAGTGGGAGTGAGTGATTGTCTCTATGCAGGAAGTGGCAGCAGGCTATTGTCTCTATACAAGAAGTGGGAGTGAGCTATTATCTCTATACAGGAAGTGTTAGCAGGCTATTGTCACTATACAGGAAGTGGGAGCAGGCTATTGTCTCTATACAGGAAGTAGCAGCAGGCTATTGTCTCTATACATGAAGTAGCAGCAGGCTATTGTCTCTATACAGGAACTGGGAGCAGGCTATTGTCTCTATACAGGAAGTGGGAGCAGGCTATTGTCTATATACAGGAAATGGGAGTGAGCTATTGTCTCTATGCAGGAAGTGGCAGCCGGCTATTGTCTCTATACAAGAACTGGGAGCAGGCTATTGTCTCTATACAGGAAGTGGGAGCAGGCTATTGTCTCTATACATGAAGTAGCAGCAGGCTATTGTCTATACAGGAACTGGGAGCAGGCTATTGTCTCTATACAGGAAGTGGGAGCAGGCTACTGTCTCTATACAGAAAGTGGGAGCAGGCTTTTGTCTCTATACAGGAAGTAGCAGCAGTCTATTGTCTCTCTACAGGAACTGGGAGCAGGCTACTGTCTCTATACAGGAAATGGGAGTGAGCTATTGTCTCTATACAGGAAGTGGGAGCAGGCTATTGTCTCTATACATGAAGTAGCAGCAGGCTATTGTCTATACAGGAACTGGGAGCAGGCTATTGTCTCTATACAGGAAGTGGGAGCAGGCTACTGTCTCTATACAGAAAGTGGGAGCAGGCTTTTGTCTCTATACAGGAAGTAGCAGCAGTCTATTGTCTCTCTACAGGAACTGGGAGCAGGCTACTGTCTCTATACAGGAAGTGGGAGCAGGCTACTGTCTCTATACAGGAAGTGGGAGCAGGCTATTGTCTCTATACATGAAGTAGCAGCAGGCTATTGTCTCTATACTAGGAAGTGGGAGCAGGCTATTGATTCTATACAGAAAGTGTCAGCAGGCTATTGTCTTTATACAGGAAGTAGCAGCAGGCTATTGTCTCTATACAGGAAGTGGGAGCAGGCAATTGTCTCTATACAGGAAGTGGGAGCAGGCTATTGTCTCTATACAGGAAGTAGCAGCAGGCTATTGTCTTTATACAGTAAGTATCAGCAGGCTATTGTCTCTATACAGGAAGTGGGAGCAGGCTATTGTCTCCATACAGGAAGTAGCAGCAGGCTACTGTCTCTATACAGGAAGTGGGAGCAGGCTATTGTTTCTATACAGGAAGTAGCAGCAGGCTATTGTCTCTATACAGGAAGTGGGAGCAGGCTATTGTCTCTATACAGGAATTAGCAGCAGGCTATTGTCTCTATACAAAAACTGGGAGCTATACAGGAAGTGACAGCAGGCTATTGGCTTTATACAGGAAGTGGGAGTGAGCGATTGTCTCTATGCAGGAAGAGGGAGAAGGCTATTGTCTCTATACAGGAAGTGTGAGTGAGCTATTGTCTCTACACTGGAAGTGGCAGCAGGCTATTGTCTCTATACAGGAAGTGGGAGCAGGCTATTGTCTCTACAAAGGAAGTACCAGCAGGCTATTATCTCTATACATGAAGTTGCAGCAGGCTATTGTCCCTATACAGGAACTGGGAGCAGGCTATTGTCTCTATACAGGAAGTGGGAGCAGGCTATTGTCTCCATGCAGGAAGTGGCAGCAGGCTATTGTCTCTATACAGTAACTGGGCGCAGGCTAATGTCTTTATACATGAAGTAGCAGCAGGCTATTGTCTCTGTACAGGAACTGGGAGCAGGCTATTGTCTCTATACAGGACGTGGCAGCAGGCTTTTGTCTCTATTCAGGAAGTGGGAGCAGGCTATTGTCTCTATACATGAAGTAGCAGCAGGCTATTGCTTCTATACAGGAACTGGGAGCAGGCTATTGTCTTTATTCAGGAAGTAGCAGCAGGCTATTTTACTTATACAGGAAGTAGCAACAGGCTATTGTCTCTATACAGTAAGTGGGAGCAGACCATTGTCTATATACATGAAGTGGGAGCAGCCTATTGTCTCTATACAGGAAGTAGCAGCAGGCTATTGTCTCTATACAGGAAGTGCGAGCAGGCCATTGTCTCTATACAGGAAGTAGCAGCAGGCTATTGTCTCTATACAGGAAGTGGGAGCAGGCTATTGTCTCTATACAGGAAGTAGCAGCAGGCTATTGTCTCTATATAGGAAGTGGGAGTAAGCTATTGCCTCTATACAAAAAGAGGCAGCAGGCTATTGTCTCTATACAGGAAGTGTGAGCAGGCTATTGTCTCTATACAGGAAGTGTGAGCAGGCTAATGTCTCTATACAGGAAGTGGGAGTGAGCTATTGTCTCTATACAGGAAGTGGCAGCAGGCTATTGTCTCTATACAGGAAGTGTGAGCAGGCTATTGTCTCCATACAAGAAGTGGGAGTGAGCTATTGTCTCTATACAGGAAGTGGCAGCAGGCTATTGTCTCTATACAGGAAGTGGGAGCAGGCTATTGTCTCTATACAGAAAGTGGGAGCAGGCTATTGTCTCAATACAGGAAGTGGGAGCAGGCTATTGTCTTTATACAGAAAGCAGCATCAGACTATTGTCTCTACACAGGAAGTGGGAGCAGGCTATTGTCTCTATACAGGAAGTAGCAGCAGGCTATTGTCTCTATACAGGAAGTGGGAGCAGGCTATTGTCTCTATACAGGAAGTAGCAACAGGCTGTTGTCTCTATACAGGAAGTGGGAGCAGGCTAATGTCTCTATACAGGAAGTAGCAGCAGGCTATTTTCTCTATACAGGAAGTGGGAGCAGGCTATTGTCTCTATACAGTAAGTGAGAACAGGCTATTGTCTCTATACAGGAAGTAGCAGCAGGCTATTGTCTCTATACAGGAAGTGGGAGCAGGCTATTGTCTCTATACAGGAAGTAGCAGCAGGCTGTTGTATCTATATAGGAAGTGGGAGTGAGCTATTGTCTGTATACAGAAAGAGGCAGCAGGCCATTTTCTCTATACAGGAAGTGGAAGCTGGCTATTGTCTCTATACAGGAAGTGCGAATGAGCTATTTTCTCTAAGCAGGAAGTGGCAGCAGGCTATTGTCACTATACAGGAAGTGGGAGCAGGCTATTGTCTCTATACAGGAAGTAGCAGCAGGCTATTGTCTCTATATAGGAAGTGGGAGTGAGCTATTGTCTCTATACAGAAAGAGGCAGCAGGCTATTGTCTCTATACAGGAAGTAGCAGCAGGCTATTTTCTCTATACAGGAGGTGGGAGTGAGCTATTGTCTCTATGCAGGAAGTGGCAGCAGGCTATTGTCTCTATACAGGAAGTGGGAGCAGGCTATTGTCTCTATACAGGAAGTGGGAGTGAGCTATTTTCTCTATACAGGAAGAGGCAGCAGGCTATTGTCTCTATACAGAAAGCAGCATCAGGCTATTGTCTCTACACAGGAAGTGGGAGCAGGCTATTGTCTCTATACAGGAAGTAGCAGCAGGCTATTGTCTCTATACAGGAAGTGGGAGCAGGCTATTGTCTCTATACAGGAAGTAGCAACAGGCTGTTGTCTCTATACAGGAAGTGGGAGCAGGCTATTGTCTCTATACAGGAAGTAGCAGCAGGCTATTTTCTCTATACAGGAAGTGGGAGCAGGCTATTGTCTCTATACAGGAAGTGGGAGCAGGCTATTGTCTCTATACAGGAAGTGGGAGCAGGCTATTGTCTCTATACAGGAAGTGGGAGCAGGCTATTGTCTTTATACAGGAAGTAGCAGCAGGCTATTGTCTCTATACAGGAAGTAGCAACAGGCTATTGTCTCTATACAGGAAGTGGGAGTGAGCTATTTTCTCTATACAGGAAGAGGCAGCAGGCTATTGTCTCTGTACATGAAGTAGCAGCAGGCTATTGTTTCTATACAGGAACTGGGAGCAGGCTATTGTCTTTATACAGCAAGTAGCAGCAGGCTATTTTACTTATACAGGAAGTAGCAACAGGCTATTGTCTCTATACAGTAAGTGGGAGCAGACTATTTTCTATATACATGAAGTGGGAGCAGGCTATTGTCTCTATACAGGAAGTAGCAGCAGGCTATTGTATCTATACAGGAAGTGGGAGCAGGCTATTGTCTCTATACAGGAAGTAGCAGCAGGCTATTGTCTCTATACAGGAAGTGGGAGCAGGCTATTGTCTTTATACAGAAAGCAGCATCAGGCTATTGTCTCTACACAGGAAGTGGGAGCAGGCTATTGTCTCTATACAGGAAGTAGCAGCAGGCTATTGTCTATACAGGAAGTGGGAGCAGGCTATTGTCTCTATACAGGAAGTAGCAGCAGGCTGTTGTCTCTATACAGGAAGTGGGAGCAGGCTATTGTCTCTATACAGGAAGTAGCAGCAGGCTAATGTCTATATACAGGAAGTGGGAGCAGGCTATTGTCTCTATACAGGAAGTATCAATAGGCTATTGTCTCTAAACAGGAAGTGGGAGCAGGCTATTGTCTCTATACAGGAAGTAGCAACAGGCTGTTGTCTCTATACAGGAAGTGGGAGCAGGCTATTGTCTCTATACAGGAAGTAGCAGCAGGCTATTTTCTCTATACAGGAAGTGGGAGCAGGCTATTGTCTCTATACAGTAAGTGAGAGCAGGCTATTGTCTCTATACAGGAAGTAGCAGCAAGCTATTTTCTCTATACAGGAGGTGGGAGTGAGCTATTGTCTCTATGCAGGAAGTGGCAGCAGGCTATTGTCTCTATACAGGAAGTGGGAGCAGGCTATTGTCTCTATACAGGAAGTGGGAGTGAGCTATTTTCTCTATACAGGAAGAGGCAGCAGGCTATTGTCTCTATACATGAAGTAGCAGCAGGCTATTGTTTCTATACAGGAACTGGGAGCAGGCTATTGTCTTTATACAGCAAGTAGCAGCAGGCTATTTTACTTATACAGGAAGTAGCAACAGGCTATTGTCTCTATACAGTAAGTGGGAGCAGGCTATTGTCTCTATACAGTAAGTGAGAGCAGGCAATTGTCTCTATACAGGAAGTAGCAGCAAGCTATTGTCTCTATACAGGAAGTGGGAGCAGGCTATTGTCTCTATACAGGAAGTAGCAGCAGGCTATTGTCTCTATACAGGAAGTGGGAGCAGGCTATTGTCTCTATACAGGAAGTAGCAGCAGGCTGTTGTATCTATATAGGAAGTGGGAGTGAGCTATTGTCTCTATACAGAAAGAGGCAGCAGGCCATTTTCTCTATACAGGAAGTGGGAGCAGGCTATTGTCTCTATACAGGAAGTGCGAGTGAGATATTTTCTCTAAACAGGAAGTGGCAGCAGGCTATTGTCTCTGTACAGGAAGTGGGAGCAGGCTATTGTCTCTATACAGGAAGTAGCAGCAGGCTATTGTCTCTATATAGGAAGTGGGAGTGAGCTATTGTCTCTATACAGAAAGAGGCAGCAGGCTATTGTCTCTATACAGGAAGTAGCAGCAGGCTATTTTCTCTATACAGGAGGTGGGAGTGAGCTATTGTCTCTATGCAGGAAGTGGCAGCAGGCTATTGTCTCTATACAGGAAGTGGGAGCAGGCTATTGTCTCTATACAGGAAGTGGGAGTGAGCTATTTTCCCTATACAGGAAGAGGCAGCAGGCTATTGTCTCTATACATGAAGTAGCAGCAGGCTATTGCTTCTATACAGGAACTGGGAGCAGGCTATTGTCTTTATACAGGAAGTAGCAGCAGGCTATTGTCTCTATACAGGAAGTAGCAGCAGGCTATTGTCTCTATACAGGAAGTGCGAGCAGGCCATTGTCTCTATACAGGAAGTAGCAGCAGGCTATTGTCTCTATACAGGAAGTGGGAGCAGGCTATTGTCTCTATACAGGAAGTAGCAGCAGGCTATTGTCTCTATATAGGAAGTGGGAGTAAGCTATTGCCTCTATACAAAAAGAGGCAGCAGGCTATTGTCTCTATACAGGAAGTGTGAGCAGGCTATTGTCTCTATACAGGAAGTAGCAGCAGGCTATTGTCTCTATATAGGAAGTGGGAGTGAGCTATTGTCTCTACACAGGAAGTTTCAGCAGGCTATTGTCTCTATACAAGAAGTGTGAGCAGGCTATTGTCTCCATACAAGAAGTGGGAGTGAGCTATTGTCTCTATACAGGAAGTGGCAGCAGGCTATTGTCTCTATACAGGAAGTGGGAGCAGGCTATTGTCTCTATAAAGGAAGTACCAGCAGGCTATTGTCTCTATACATGAAGTAGCAGCGGGCTATTGTCTCTATACAGGAAGTGGGAGCAGGCTATTGTCTCTTTGCAGGAAGTGGCAGCAGGCTATTGTCTCTATACAGGAAGTGGGAGCAGGCTATTGTCTCTTTACATGAAGTAGCAGCAGGCTATTGTCTCTATACAGGAACTGGGAGCAGGCTATTGTCTCTATACAGGAAGTGGGAGCAGGCTATTGTCTCTATACAGGAAGTGGGAGCAGGCTATTGTCTCTATACAGGAAGTGGGAGCAGGCTATTGTCTTTATACAGGAAGTAGCAGCAGGCTATTGTCTCTATACAGGAAGTAGCAACAGGCTATTGTCTCTATACAGGAAGTGGGAGCACGCTATTGTCTCTATACAGGAAGTGGGAGCAGGCTATTGTCTTTATGCAGGAAGTAGCAGCAGGCCATTTTCTCTATACAGGAAGTAGCAGGAGGCTATTGTCTCTATACATGAAGTGGGAGCAGGCTATTGTCTCTGTACATGAAGTAACAGCAGGCTATTGTCTCTATACAGGAAGTGGGAGTGAGCTATTTTCTCTATACAGGAAGTGGCAGCAGGCTATTGTCTCTATACAGGAAGTGTGAGCAGGCTATTGTCTCTATACAGGAAGTAGCAGCATAAAAACCCAGAGAACGGAGTATATAGATCCCAAAAACATTTTACTTTAAAATATGTAATTTTTATTTATCAAAGTAGTAAAACTCAAATGAGACAATAATATAAATACATCTATTACAAGATAGTGAAATTGAAAGGAGGAACCAGATGACAATGGTGGAGCAGGTAGAGAAAATATAACATCACGGGGATTGCTGACATAGAGTCCGTAGTAAAAGGGCACTTACATAGCAGTTATTCAAAACATCGTGAATTACATAAGAGAAAGTGCAATAGTGCCAACCTATATCTATAGTTAAAGTGTCACAGTGCACCTTTAGGCTGAATAGCTCATACTAACAATGGCAGCTTACCCATCAAAATCCAGATGTCTCACCCCGCTCCACTCACCACCCCTTGACGCACGTTTCGCAATTTGCTTTTTCAAAAGGGGTTTGATAGTAGCTCGCTCTCCCACGAGTTAAAATAGGGCGCATACTGGAAGTGTCACCCGGCGTATCGGCGCATGCGGACCCAGGATCCAGCTCCCTCGTTCCCGGCGGTCGTCAGAGCCGCGCACACAGGGGGCGGAAATCCGCTCAGTGACGTCACATTATGTGTGCGCGGCATCCAATGATAACCGCCCAGGAACTCCGGATCGCAGAATCCAGGGTGCGCACGCGCACAGCCGAAGATCCGCCCACCGGAGACCATGGAGGCAGCCATTTTCCAGGTGATCTATTATCAGTATTTACCATATACATAAGTACACGGCTCACAGCTACCGGAAGCCATGAATAACTCACTTTATTCAGCAACAGCTCGTGTTAATATTGGAGATGTTATATAAAATATAATACGGAGTACACCGCTTTGGTCCCGATGGTCCCATATCGAGATCGCCAAAGGACCCGACACAAACCACTGTTGTTTAGTAAAAATATACCACCAAAATATATAAAAAGAGTCACCCCCCCCATAGAGAGCCATGGGAGATACCCAATTACAATAATACTAAAGTGCGGCGATAAACGTCACTATGACCCATAACCATAACAGAATACATCCCCAACCCTGTCCTATTATGTGCAATGAAATACATTAGAGAAAATCAGGACAGAGTCAAAATGCATTGCACTTAGCACAATAGAGAGTGCAAAATGGCATATAAATATCTAGACACCGATCATGTGTTACACAAATAGTATTACACCATACAAGGGCGGAAAAGCGGCTATCCAATTTAATTCTTGCTTGGCAGCAGGTCTCCAGGGGTCCAATGGATGATCATATGACAGATTGTATTGCGGCAGCGTCCCATACATAAAATAACTAAGAACAAGAAAAACGAACATATTAGAGTGGAAAATTAATAACATATAGAGGGGAATCATCTGGAGAGAGGATACTCACTAGATAATATACAATAATGAAAAAGGAGTCGCCCCCCCCACACAATAAAAGGGGAAGGAAGGGGGGCACTCCAATGAAGACGAAGCAGCGGCGGAGCACGGCCCCCCCCAGACCAATAAATTCAAACCTCACAGGAATGGAACAAAGCTTAGTTGTTCATTAAGTCCCTTAGGGGACATGGTGTCAAGGGTGACAATCCACCTGCATTCACGTTGTGCAAGTGTTTGTTTAAGATTGCCACCCCTGACACCCCCACGGATCCTATCAATTCCCCTAACTTTTAAGCCAGTAGGATCGGACCCATGATACGCACGGAAATGTCTTGGCAACGTTTTCAATGTTGCTATATCCTTTGTCTCTTTTGCAGCCAAAATATCGCGGACATGTTCGCGTGTCCTAACTTTTAGTTCCCTAGATGTGAGACCAATATAAATAAGGGAGCAGGGACACGTGGCATAATACACTACATAGGTAGTATTGCAAGAAATGTATTGGCGTATTGTGTATTCCCTGCTCCCATCAGATGATTTAAGGTCCCACATCTCAGGATGTTAGGACACGCGACACATGACCCGCAGGGGAAGCAACCCAGTCTGGGGTTAAGTCTTGATAGAAAGGTATCATGTTTTGCTACATAATAACTTTTCACCAGACTATCTTTCAGGTTTCTTCCCCTGCGTTGCACCATACATGGGGCTGGAGACAGATGTTTAGCCAAGACATTATCCGTTACTAAAACCGACCAATGTTTGGTCAAAGTATCACGGATCCGATCCCACTGGCAATTAGCTGTGGAGATGAATCGTATCTCGGGGTCCCTTACTTTCCTATTCCTACCGGATGACACCAGTAAATCCTGTCTCCGGGTTTGTTTAGCCCATTTGTAACCTGCCTTGATGCACCGACGACTGTACCCCCTGGCCTTGAACCTGTCCGCAAGTGTTGCGGACTGTCCCTCAAAGCGGGCCTCGGTAGAGCAGACACGCCTGTTCCTCAAGAACTGGCCAACCGGGATGGCCTTAATGGTTGAATAGTTGTGCGCCGAGGAGGCGTGAAGTAGAGAGTTGACAGCCGTCTCCTTTCGATAAAGATCTGTCTCAATGGAGCCATCCTCGGCGACACAAAGAATAATATCCAAAAAAATTAATCTGAGATTTGTCTTAACAGTATGTGAATTTTAAATTAAAATGGTTTTGATTAAGGTCCTGCATGAATTGGGTCAGGCTGGTCTCATCACCGCTCCAAATCATGAGCACATCGTCGATGTAACGAAACCAGCCCACCACCTGGTCCGCGGCATGCGCCCCGTCTCCCTGGAAGATGGTTCTTTCCCAGTACCCCAAAAATAGGTTAGCATAAGACGGGGCGCAGGCCGCGCCCATTGCAGTCCCTTGTAATTGCAAAAAAAAATTATCCTTAAAAACAAAAAAATTGTGTTTCAAAATAAATTCCAATAATTCCAAAATAAATTCAGAAAAATGTCCATCCCAGTTGGCCGTCTCAAGGAATGAATCTATATCGATGGTAACTAGAAGCATGCCCGCCTCAAGGGACAGGCCGTCGACCCTTGTTAGGACATCAGTAGTGTCTCTGACATAGGAGGGGAGCTATTTTCTCTATACAGGAAGAGGCAGCAGGCTATTGTCTCTATACATGAAGTAGCAGCAGGCTATTGTCTCTATACAGGAAGTAGCAGCAGGCTATTGTCTCTATACAGGAAGTGGGAGTGAGCTATTGTCTCTACAGGATGTGGTGGTTGGACTTTGAATCACATGAAGCAGAAGTGAGAATATGTTTCTCTTCAGAAGGTAGAATAGAGCTATTGCTCTTCTATCAGTTAAAATGCAGCATAACAGAGACGTGGACTTTCAATTCAAAACAGATAACAAATTGTACAATGCAGGAGTAATGCATGCTAGTAAATGAGGAAAAGAAGTTCCAATACCTGCAATGCTGACAGAATGTTAATGGATCGCCCCCAGGCACAAGGCAATGGGGTACTCGGTACCGGGTCCCTTCTGTCTCGGTTCCGGGGATGTCACGGTGGCCCGACCCAGTCCGTAGCCCTGCTAAGGGGCGCCCAATTAAAGGTGTAGTTTGTCAAGTGTTAGTGACGCCACCTGTGGTGTTCGGTCAGGGTGACCGACGCTGCTTAGGGGTCCACTGGGGTGATGTTATGGCAGCTAGATGGTATACCTTCCAACAGGTGAAGTATGTCCCCAGGGCTTCCCAGTAAGATAAATAGCGATGGTGTAGGTCGCAGTAAATAACGAGGACACAAGATTGCAGTCTCTTTACCTTTTACTGTAGACTTCAGCGTCCACAATCCAGAGCACTGCTAACAGGGCTGACTGAGTCTGGCCGGTCCGAAGGCACATCCAGAGTTCCCTTTGCAGGTGGAAATTAGTAGCCTTTCTACTAGCGCCTGTGTGTTGTAGTACTTCCCTGCTGAGCACCACGGGATAGTCCTCACAACTGTCGTGTATGTTTCTGTTTCTCTCTCCGTCCCCCAGATGATATGGATAGGATGACCCGTATGACGGGGTAGGCCTGGAGCTATTTTATAGGGACCCTAGAGATGCCCCTCTCCCACAATTTGCCTCCGTTGTCTTCATTAGGTTAAAGGTTGGACAGCCAACTTGGAATTAACTGCCCTGCCGTAGTTCGGAGCAATGCATAGAGCCAATCACTCCCTCGGCGTTCCGGCCGCCGGCTACGCGCCTCAGAAGGATGTTGCCGATCTTAAGGCAGGACTCCTCCTGGTGTTATCTCCTTGTGCTGTGATCTCGTTTCTCACTTCTCCACAATATACTTCGCTTCGTGTCCTTTCTTAGGATGCTGCCGCAAGGAAGTGCAGGCGCAGCTCCGTAACGTTCTATCGTGTGCTAGGCCACTGTCAGGATCCCACCCCTGACAGGTCCTCCCTGGGTCTCCCCAGTCAGCTTTCTCTCTAACTTCCTATCCGACCCCCAGTTTTACCCGAGTGTGAGGAGTGGCCTAATACATAGAACCCTTTGCTCCCCCAGGTGGTTGGAGTGTGAAGTGTAGTGTGTGACTGTGATACTTGGTCAGGTGAACTCTTTTAGTACAATCAGACTTACCATCACTCCCCTTAGTGGCAGAGCGACACTACTGCAATGAGCATGACTGTTGTGGATTCTGTTTTTGGGCTCCCTCTGGTGGTTACAGCTGGTACTGGGTGACTTTGGTGGGTTGCGGTCTCTGGTTTCCACCTGTCCATCAGAGGCTGGGTGTTTCCTATTTAACCTGGCTTTCCTGTCATTCCCTTGCCGGCTATCAATGTATCAGTGTGTCTCTGTTACCTTTGCTACCTGCTCCTAGGCCTTCAAGACAAGCTAAGTCTGGATTTCCCTGTTTCATGTTTGCTTTCATGTTTTTAGTCCAGCTTGCAGATATGTAATTCTCTGCTGCTGGTTGCTCTAGTGGGCTGAAATTACCACTCATGTACCATGAGTTGGCACATGAGTTTAAGTAATTTCAGGATGGTATTTTGAAGGGTTTTAAGCTGACCGCGCAGTTCACCTTTTGTATCCTCTGCTATCTAGCTTAAGCGGGCCTCATTTTGCTGAATCTGTTTTCATAACTACGTTTGTGCCTTCCTCTCATTTCACCGTCATTATATGTGGGGGGCTGCTATTTCTGTGGGAATATTTCTCTGGAGGCAAGATAGGTCTGTGATTCTTCTGATAGGGGTAGCTAGATCTCCGGCTGGCGCGAGACGTCTAGAGTCCCCCCAGGAACGTTCCCCGGCTGCTGTTAGTTGAGTGTTGAGGTTCAGGATCGCGGTCAGCTCAGGTTCCATCACTCTAGAGCTCGTCCTGTTTTTGCCCGTGTTATGTGTTTAATTCCCTGCCACTGGGAACATGACAGTATAGCCGGCCCACAAAGTGTTAATTGTTTGGGCTGAAGCAGGAGAAAAAGAAGTGTTGAAGGGACATTTTTTTTTTTTCCCTCAGAGTTTTGCTGCCTAGCCCTTAATTGCTGTCTAGCTGCTTCTTTCCTCCTCTTAACCCTTGAATGGCTCTGACCTTAGCTGTTTAACATGGATGTCCAGAGTTTGGCTTCCAGCCTGAATAATCTTGCTGCAAAAGTTCAAAACATACAGGATTTTGTTGTTCACACTCCTATGTCTGAACCTAGAATTCCTATTCCAGAGTTTTTTTCTGGAGATAGATCTACCTTCCTGAATTTCAGGAACAATTGCAAATTGTTTCTTTCTTTGAAATCTCGCTCCTCTGGAGACCCTGCTCAGCAGGTCAAGATTGTAATATCTTTCCTGCGGGACGACCCTCAGAATTGGGCATTTGCATTGGCACCAGGGGATCCTGCATTGCTCAGTGTGGATGCGTTTTTTCTGGCACTGGGATTGCTCTATGAGGAACCTAACCTGGAGATTCAGGCTGAAAAGGCTTTATTAGCCCTCTCTCAGGGGCATGATGAAGCGGAAGTACCGTATATACTCGAGTATAAGCCGACCCGAGTATAAGCCGACCCCCCTAATTTTGCCACAAAAAACTGGGAAAACTTATTGACTCGAGTATAAGCCTAGGGTGGAAAATGCAGCAGGTACCGGTGAATTTCAAAATTAAAAATAGATACTCCATACCATTCATTATGGCCCCATAGATGCTCCACATAAAGCTGTGCCACATATAATGCTCTGCACCGTTCATTATGGCCCCATAGATGCTCCACATAAAGCTGTGCCATATATACAATGCTCTGCACCATTGCCCCATAGATACTCCACATAAAGCTGTGCCATATATACAATGCTCTGCACCGTTGCCCCATAGCTGTGCCATATATATAATGCTCTGCACCGTTGCCCCATAGCTGTGCCATATATATAATGCTCTGCACCGTTGCCCCATAGCTGTGCCATATAGTGCTCTGCACCATTGCCCCATAGCTGTGCCATATAGTGCTCTGCACCATTGCCCCATAGCTGTGCCATATAGTGCTCTGCACCATTGCCCCATAGCTGTGCCATATAGTGCTCTGCACCATTGCCCCATAGCTGTGCCATATAGTGCTCTGCACCGTTGCCCCATAGCTGTGCCATATAGTGCTCTGCACCATTGCCCCATAGCTGTGCCATATAGTGCTCTGCACCGTCCATTATTGCCCCATAGCTGTGCCATATAGTGCTCTGCACCGTTGCCCCATAGCTCTGCCATATATATAATGCTCTGCACCGTTGTCCCATAGCTGTGCCATATAGTGCTCTGTACCATTGCCCCATAGCTGTGCCATATAGTGCTCTGCACCGTTGCCCCATAGCTGTGCCATATAGTGCTCTGCACCGTTGCCCCATAGCTGTGCCATATATATAATGCTCTGCACCGTTGTCCCATAGCTGTGCCATATAATGCTCTGCACCGTTGCCCCATAGCTGTGCCATATATATAATGCTCTGCACCGTTGCCCCATAGCTGTGCCATATATATAATGCTCTGCACCGTTGTCCCATAGCTGTGCCATATAATGCTCTGCACCGTTGCCCCATAGCTGTGCCATATAGTGCTCTGCACCATTGCCCCATAGCTGTGCCATATAGTGCTCTGCACCATTGCCCCATAGCTGTGCCATATAATGCTCTGCACCGTCCATTATTGCCCCATAGCTGTGCCATATAGTGCTCTGCACCGTTGCCCCATAGCTGTGCCATATAGTGCTCTGCACTGTCCATTATTGCCCCATAGCTGTGCCATATAGTGCTCTGCACCGTTGCCCCATAGCTGTGCCATATAGTGCTCTGCACCATTGCCCCATAGCTGTGCCATATAGTGCTCTGCACCATTGCCCCATAGCTGTGCCATATAGTGCTCTGCACCGTTGCCCCATAGCTGTGCCATATAGTGCTCTGCACCGTTGCCCCATAGCTGTGCCATATAGTGCTCTGCACCGTCCATTATTGCCCCATAGCTGTGCCATATAGTGCTCTGCACCGTTGCCCCATAGCTGTGCCATATAGTGCTCTGCACCGTCCATTATTGCCCCATAGCTGCTGCTGCAATAAAAAAAAAAAAAACACATACTCACCTCTCTTGCTTGCAGCTCCTCGGCGCCATCTTCCCGGCGTCTCTCTGCACTGACTGATCAGGCAGAGGGCGGCGCGCACACTATAGGCGTCATCGCGCCCTCTGCCTGAACAGTCAGAGCGGAGAGACGCCGGGAAGATGGCGCGACGCTCGGCGTGTGGAACGAGGACAGGTGAATATGTCATACTTACCTGCTCCCGGCGTCCCGCTCCTTCCCCCGGACAGCTGGTCTTCGGTGCCGCAGCCTCTTCCTCTGTCAGCGGTCACCGGCACCGCTTCATTAGAGAAATGAATAGGCGGCTCCGCCCCTATGGGAGGTGGAGCAGCCTATTCATTTCTCTAATGAGCGGTCCCACGTGACCGCTCAGGGGAAGAGCTGCGGCACCGAAGACAGTGTGACGGGCAGGGGGAGCGCCAGGATCGCCGGGACTAGGTGAGTATATGACAGTGCTCACCCGCCGACCCCACCACCGATCATGACTCGAGTATAAGCCGAGAGGGGCACTTTCAGCCCAAAAATTTGGGCTGAAAATCTCGGCTTATACTCGAGTATATACGGTATATTGTCAAAAATTTCGGAAATGGTCGGTGCTTACTCAGTGGAATGAGTGCGCCCTGGCTGCAAACTTCAGAGATGGTCTTTCTGAGGCCATTAAGGATATTATGGTGGGGTTCCCTGCGCCTACAGGTCTGAATGAGTCTATGGCTATGGCCATTCAGATTGATCGGCGTTTACGGGAGCGCAAACCTGTGCACCAGTTGGCGGTGTCTTCTGAACAGGCACCTGAGACTATGCAATGTGATAGAATTCAGTCCAGAAGTGAACGGCAAAATTATAGGCGGAAAAATGGATTGTGTTTTTATTGTGGTGATTCAGCTCATGTTATATCAGCATGCTCTAAACTCACAAAAAAGGTTGATAAATCTTTTGCCATTAGTACTCTGCAGTCTAAGTTCATTTTGTCTGTAACTCTGATTTGTTCACTGTCATCCATTTCAGTCGATGCCTATGTGGATTCGGGTGCTGCCCTGAGTCTTATGGATTGGTCATTTGCCAAACGCTGCGGTTTTAGTCTGGAGCCTCTGGAAGTTCCTATTCCTTTGAAGGGAATTGACTCTACACCATTGGCTATGAATAAACCGCAGTACTGGACACAAGTGACCATGCGCATGACTCCCGTTCATCAGGAGGTGATTCGCTTCTTTGTACTGTATAATTTACATGATGTACTAGTGCTTGGTCTGCCATGGTTACAAACTCATAATCCAGTCCTGGATTGGAAAACAATGTCTGTGTTAAGCTGGGGATGTCAGGGGGTTCATGATGATGCACCTCTGATTTCAATCGCTTCATCTACTCCTTCTGAGGTCCCTGCGTTTTTGTCTGACTATCGGGATGTTTTTGAGGAGCCTAAGCTCAATTCGCTCCCTCCTCATAGGGATTGTGACTGTGCTATAGAATTAATTCCTGGCAGTAAGTTCCCTAAGGGTCGTTTATTTAATCTGTCAGTGCCAGAGCATACTGCTATGCGGAATTATATTAAGGAGTCCTTGGAAAAGGGACATATTCGTCCATCTTCGTCCCCTCTGGGAGCAGGTTTTTTTTCGTGGCAAAAAAAGATGGTTCCCTGAGGCCTTGTATAGATTATCACCTTCTGAATAAGATTACAGTCAAATATCAGTATCCATTGCCATTATTGACTGATTTGTTTGCTCGCATTAAGGGGGCTAGGTGGTTCACTAAGATAGATCTTCGCGGTGCGTATAATCTTGTGCGGATAAAGCAGGGTGATGAGTGGAAAACCGCATTTAATACGCCTGAGGGCCATTTTGAGTATTTGGTAATGCCTTTTGGACTTTCTAATGCTCCTTCAGTCTTTCAGTCCTTTATGCACAATATTTTCCGTGAATATCTGGATAAGTTTATGATTGTGTATTTGGATGATATTTTGGTGTTTTCTGATGACTGGGAGTCTCATGTTCTACAGGTCAGGAAGGTGTTTCAAGTCCTGCGGGCCAATTCTCTGTTTGTGAAGGGCTCAAAATGTCTCTTCGGAGTCCAGAAGATTTCTTTTTTGGGGTACATTTTTTCTCCTTCTACTATTGAGATGGATCCCGTCAAGGTTCAGGCGATTTGTGACTGGACACAACCTACATCTGTTAAGAGTCTTCAGAAGTTCTTGGGTTTTGCTAATTTTTATCGTCGGTTCATTACTAATTTTTCCAGTGTTGTTAAACCTTTGACTGATTTGACTAAAAAGGGTGCTGATGTTGCTAATTGGTCTCCTACGGCGGTGGAGGCCTTTCAGGAACTTAAGCGCCGGTTTTCTTCTGCTCCTGTGTTATGTCAACCAGATGTTTCACTTCCTTTTCAGGTTGAGGTTGATGCTTCCGAGATTGGAGCGGGGGCGGTTTTGTCACAGAGAAGTTCTGATGGCTCGGTGATGAAGCCATGTGCGTTCTTTTCTAGAACATTCTCGCCCGCCGAGCGCAATTATGATGTGGGTAATCGGGAGCTTTTGGCCATGAAGTGGGCATTTGAGGAGTGGCGTCATTGGCTTGAGGGTGCTAGACATCGTGTGGTGGTCTTGACTGATCACAAAAATCTGATTTACCTTGAGTCTGCCAGGCGTCTGAATCCTAGACAGGCTCGTTGGTCGTTGTTTTTTTCTCGTTTCAATTTTGTGGTTTCATACCTGCCAGGTTCAAAGAATGTGAAGGCAGATGCTCTTTCCAGGAGTTTTGTGCCTGACTCTCCTGGAGACTCTGGGCCTACTGGTATCCTTAGGGATGGGGTAATATTGTCCGCCGTCTCCCCAGACTTGCGACATGCATTGCAGGAGTTTCAGGCGGATAAACCTGATCGTTGTCCACCAGAAAGACTGTTTGTTCCGGATGATTGGACCAGTAGAGTCATCTCCGAGGTCCATTCTTCTGTGTTGGCTGGTCATCCTGGAATATTTGGTACTAGAGACTTGGTGGCCAGGTCTTTTTGGTGGCCTTCCTTGTCAAGGGATGTGCGCACCTTTGTGCAGTCTTGTGAAGTGTGTGCTCGGGCTAAGCCTTGCTGTTCTCGGGCCAGTGGGTTGTTGTTATCCTTGCCTATCCCGAAGAGGCCTTGGACGCACATTTCCATGGATTTTATTTCAGATCTCCGTCTCACAGAAAATGTCCGTTATCTGGGTTGTGTGTGACCGCTTTTCTAAGATGGTTCATTTGGTACCCTTGCCTAAGTTGCCTTCCTCCTCTGAGTTGGTCCCTTTATTTTTTCAGAACGTGGTTCGTTTGCATGGGATTCCGGAGAATATCGTTTCTGACAGGGGACCCAAGTTTGTGTCTAGATTTTGGCGGACGTTTTGTGCTAAGATGGGCATTGATTTGTCTTTCTCGTCTGCATTCCATCCTCAGACGAATGGCCAGACGGAGCGAACTAATCAGACCTTGGAAACTTATTTAAGGTGTTTTGTTTCTGCTGATCAAGATGACTGGGTTGCCTTTTTGCCACTGGCCAAATTTGCCCTTAATAATCGGGCTAGTTCTGCTACTTTGGTTTCTCCTTTCTTTTGTAATTCGGGGTTTCATCCTCGTTTTTTCTCTGGTCAGGTGGAGCCTTCGGATTGTCCTGGAGTGGACGTGGTGGTGGACAGGCTACATCAGATTTGGAATCAGGTGGTGGACAATTTGAAGTTGTCTCAGGAGAAGACTCAGCAGTTTGCTAATCGCCGTTGCCGCGTGGGTCCCCGACTTCTTGTTGGGGACTTGGTGTGGTTGTCTTCTCGTTTTGTCCCTATGAAGGTCTCTTCTCCTAAGTTCAAGCCTCGGTTCATCGGTCCTTATAAGATCTTGGAGATTCTTAACCCTGTATCTTTTCGTTTGGATCTCCCAGCATCGTTTGCTATTCATAATGTGTTCCATCGGTCGTTATTGCGGAGGTATGAGGTGCCCGTTGTTCCTTCGGTTGAGCCTCCTGCTCCGGTGCTGGTGGAGGGAGAATTGGAGTATGTTGTTGAGAAGATCTTGGATTCTCGTGTTTCCAGACGTAAACTCCAGTATTTGGTTAAGTGGAAGGGTTATGGTCAGGAGGATAATTCCTGGGTGGTCGCCTCTGATGTTCATGCGACTGATTTGGTCCGCGCCTTCCATAGAGCTCATCCTGATCGCCCTGGGGGTTCTTGTGAGGGTTCGGTGACCCCTCCTCAAGGGGGGGTACTGTTGTGGATTCTGTTTTTGGGCTCCCTCTGGTGGTTACAGCTGGTACTGGGTGACTTTGGTGGGTTGCGGTCTCTGGTTTCCACCTGTCCATCAGAGGCTGGGTGTTTCCTATTTAACCTGGCTTTCCTGTCATTCCCTTGCCGGCTATCAATGTATCAGTGTGTCTCTGTTACCTTTGCTACCTGCTCCTAGGCCTTCAAGACAAGCTAAGTCTGGATTTCCCTGTTTCATGTTTGCTTTCATGTTTTTAGTCCAGCTTGCAGATATGTAATTCTCTGCTGCTGGTTGCTCTAGTGGGCTGAAATTACCACTCATGTACCATGAGTTGGCACATGAGTTTAAGTAATTTCAGGATGGTATTTTGAAGGGTTTTAAGCTGACCGCGCAGTTCACCTTTTGTATCCTCTGCTATCTAGCTTAAGCGGGCCTCATTTTGCTGAATCTGTTTTCATAACTACGTTTGTGCCTTCCTCTCATTTCACCGTCATTATATGTGGGGGGCTGCTATTTCTGTGGGAATATTTCTCTGGAGGCAAGATAGGTCTGTGATTCTTCTGATAGGGGTAGCTAGATCTCCGGCTGGCGCGAGACGTCTAGAGTCCCCCCAGGAACGTTCCCCGGCTGCTGTTAGTTGAGTGTTGAGGTTCAGGATCGCGGTCAGCTCAGGTTCCATCACCCTAGAGCTCGTCCTGTTTTTGCCCGTGTTATGTGTTTAATTCCCTGCCACTGGGAACATAACACATGACTCTGGGGCGCTGCACTCCCCCCCCCCATTAAATCCAGTACTCCCGAACTGGGAAAAGAAGAACAACAATACATGTTAGTAAAAGACATACACATTTTTTGAAATGCTGTAAACAATTAAATATAACAAGGCTTCCCTTTATGGGTGGTGAGTAGTGTTGAGCAATACCGTCCGATACTTGAAAGTATCGGTATCGGAAAGTATCGGCCGATACCGGCAAAGTATCGGATCCAATCCGATACCGATACCCGATACCAATACAAGTCAATGGGACTCAAGTATCGGACGGTATTCCTGATGGTTCCCAGGTCTGAAGGAGAGGAAACTCTCCTTCAGGCCCTGGGATCCATATAAATGTGTAAAAGAAAGAATTAAAATAAAAAATATCGCTATACTCACCTGTCCGACGCAGCCTGGACCTCAGCGAGGGAACCGGCAGCGTTGTTTGTTTAAAATTTGCGCTTTTACTTGGTTACGTGAAGTCCCGGCTTGTGATTGGTCAGGGCGGCCATGTTGCCGGGACGCGGACCAATCACAGCAAGCCGTGACGAAATTACGTCACGGCTTGCTGTGATTGGTCCGCGTCCCGGCAACATGGCCGCCATTAACCAATCACAAGACGTGACGTCACGGGAGGCTGGACACGCGCGCTTTTTAAAATGGGCGCGTGTCCAGCCTCCCGTGACGTCCCGGCTTGTGATTGGTTGCGCCGCGGTCAACCAATCACAAGCCGGGACGTCACGGGAGGCTGGACACGCGCCCATTTTAAAAAGCGCGCGTGTCCAGCCTCCAGTGACGTCCCGGCTTATGATTGGTCACGGCGCCATGTTGCCGGGACGCGGACCAATCACAGCAAGCCGTGACGAAATTACGTCACGGCTTGCTGTGATTGGTCCGCGTCCCGGCAACATGGCCGCCATTAACCAATCACAAGCCGTGACGTCACGGGAGGCTGGACACGCGCGCTTTTTAAAATGGGCGCGTGTCCAGCCTCCCGTGACGTCCCGGCTTGTGATTGGTTGCGCCGCGGTCAACCAATCACAAGCCGGGAGGCTTGTATAATACATCAGCTGAGAGGTGATACATGGGAATGTGAGACACATCCTGCAAATTCGACCAAACTTATTATGCAATAATTGATGTTTTGACAACATTGGCAGTTTCCCCTTGTTTGGTTTAGTTCATCCTCACTCATTTTGTGCGCCGCAGTCAACCAATCACAAGCCGGGAGGCTGGACACGCGCGCATTTTAAAATTTTAAAATGGGCGCGTGTCCAGCCTCCCGTGACGTCCCGGCTTGTGATTGGTTGCGCCGCGGTCAACCAATCACAAGCCGGGAGGCTGGACATGCGCGCATTTTAAAATTTTAAAATGCGCGCGTGTCCAGCCTCCCGGCTTGTGATTGGTTGATCGCGGCGCAACCAATCACAAGCCGGGACGTCACGGGAGGCTGGACACGTGCCCATTTTAAAATGCGCGCGTGTCCAGCCTCCCGTGACGTCACGGCTTGTGATTGGTTGCGTCTCCCATGTGACTGCGACGCAACCAATCACAAAGCCGGGACGTAATTTTAAAATCCTTAAGGACCTGAAATTACGTCACGGCTTGCTATGATTGGTTGCGTCGCCCATGTGACTGCGACGCAACCAATCACAACGCCGGAACGTAATTTTAAAATCCTGAAGGACCTGAAATTACGTCACGGCTTGCTGTGATTGGTTGCGTCCCGGTCACATTGGCGGCACGCAACCAATCACAAGCCGGGACTCACGTAAAGGAAAGAAAAGCGCGAATTTTAAACAAAGAATGCTGCCGCTTCCCTCGGTAAGGTGCAGGCTGCGTCGGAGAGGTGAGTATAGCAATATTTTTTATTTTAATTCTCTCTTTTACACATTTTTACATTAATGTTGTTTCGATACCGATACCCGATATCACAAAAATATCGGATCTCGGTATCGGAATTCCGATACAGCAAGTATCGGCCGATACCCGATACTTGCAGTATCGGAATGCTCAACACTAGTGGTGAGAACACTTGAACGTTACAATAAGAACATATTTACATTGTGCTTAAGATTTTAAATAACACTTATTAAATAACTAGCTATAAATAACCATTATTACCCAGCCGGTCATACTATCTACTATGTGCAAGTATAAAACAGTAACTCTCCTTTAAGGGCGTGTACCCACTAAAGGTATACTATATAACTTTAAGGCATAAGTCATCATTTTCTTCTTTAATGTTTACTTTCACATATGCAGGACTATCTGTCTACCCCTACGGGCCTACTGCATCTTTCCTCAGCTTTTCTCTCATGAAACTCTAATAATTACTTTAACTTCTATTTTATTCAAGAACATTATAAGACATTTCTATTTCTAACTACATACTATCACTATGTAAAACATTATCACTACTTAACTTTCTTAAGGCAACATTATCATATTTAGGCTAAGTGCAACAAATGAACATTCCCTCTAAGAGGAAACCAAGTCTCTTCCGAGGTAGTGCAAACTATCAATTTGCAAGTCGGTTCAAAAGCAAGAACTTCTGCGCTGTAATCAGGAACAGTCTCTTCAAAAAGCTCTTCTTTTTGTAAAACCAGTAGGGAGCACCTTTAAGAAGGTGCAAACTATATACAGGCAGTTTGTAATCATGCGCAGTTCATGATTCTAGTGTTCTTTTGCAAACAGTGATGAACTTGGTGCAAGACTAGGAACAATAGGGATCCCGGGTCAACAAAAGGATCCCTTTAAGAAATAACCCTAGACGGGTTTAGCAGCAAAACAGAAAAACAAACAGTTAACTATATACATGGCTTGGGGTTCCGAGGGTTACTTTATAAATCTGGAGGCCTCCACCAGGGTTTTACCTGACATTTAGCCCTCTGTGGCTTGGGAAGACTTGATTCCAAGTCCACTCTCGGTGCCTGGTGCACTCTGTGAGTCTGTTCTTTCTGCATGACCAGGTCGTGCGTGGCAATAAAGGTCTGGGTGGTCCGATGAATGATGCCAGTGGCGGCAGAGGCTGCTGCAGTCGCGTCAGCGGCAAGCTCTTCCCTGATGGTTCTGGATACTGCCAGGAGAGTTGTGCATCGCTGTATATCCCGAGACCACCAGCCGTTCCCTCTCTGGTATCGGCGGTAGGTTACAGCATCTCCAGGTTTCAGGATGGGATCTGCACCGTCTCCGCTCAGGCAGGACTCCACCTCCTCCCGGGTGATGTGGACTCTCACCGATGACCCAATCTCCTGCAGGAACCCTTTTCCTCTCTGGGGTTGGTACACAATTACGACACCCCACTTTGGCAAGGAGCCTCCCAGCATCTCACCTCGAGCCTCCCGCTCCACTTCCCACTGATACTCGGCGATCAGGTGGTTCCGGTACTCTCCCCAGGGGAATGGTCCGAGGTCAGGTCCCCCCGGTGGTCTGGGGTCGGGTGGTGAAGACGCCGGGGCTCCTGCGGTCTCGGCGGTGAACGAGGCAGGTGAGGAAGGGAAGCGGACTCCCAAGACGCCACAGCACCAGGTACCTGCACTTGCGGCAACCCTTTCGGCGCCACTCTACTCCTCCAAGGAAGGCACCAGGGCTGGTGTTGCTGTAGGCAGCGGACTCCTCCTAGGCAGCTCTCACGGGACCAGGCTCTCCAGCGGTGGCATGTTGGAGTAGTCCTCCGGTGACGGGGGTCTGTGCAGGGCCATTCTTTTTCGGAGGTCCCCTCTGGTCGCCAGCTCCATTCCTTCTGAGTCATAGTTTCATTTCTTCGGTCTCCGCCCACCATAGAGAATTAGGAGGCGGATCTCAGCTGCTGACGGACACGTCCTCAGGATACAGAAATATTTAGACTGCGTGGCCATTGTTCTTCGCGCTTCTGTTTGTTCACGCCCACAACTCCACGCCCTTCTTCTTCTCCTGCGCTCCTCGTGGTGCTGTGATGGCAGCGGTTTTGGCGGGAATTTTTGGCGGCAAGTGACAACACACAGTCTTTACAATAAGTCACAGTTCAAGCACAATTCAGACACAGTTCCAAGGCACACATGACCCGATTTTTCAGGCTTAAGTAGATCCTGTTCGTGACGCCAAAGTTGGATCGCCCCCAGGCACAGGGCAAAGGGGTACTCAGTACCGGGTCCCTTCTGTCTCAGTTCTGGGGATGTCACGGTGGCCCGACCCGGTCCGTAGCCCTGCTAAGGGGCGCCCAATTAAAGGTGTAGTTTGTCAAGTGTTCGTGACGCCACCTGTGGTGTTCGGTCAGGGTGACCGACGCTGCTTAGGGGTCCACTGGGGTGATGTTATGGCAGCTAGATGGTATACCTTCCCACAGGTGAAGTATGTCCCCAGGGCTTCCCAGTAAGATAGATGGCGATGGTGTAGGTCGCAGTAAATAACAAGGACACAAGATTGCAGTCTCTTTACCTTTTACTGTAGACTTCAGCGTCCACAATCCAGAGCACTGCTAACAGGGCTGGCTGAGTCCGGCTGGTCCGAAGGCACATCCAGAGTTCCCTTTGCAGGTGGAAATCAGTAGCCTTCCTACTAGCGCCTGTGTGTTGTAGTACTTCCCTGCTGAGCACCACGGGATAGTCCTCACAACTGTTGTGTAAGTTTCTGTTTCTCTCTCCGTCCCCCAGATGATATGGATAGGATGACCCGTATGACAGGGTAGGCCTGGAGCTATTTTATAGGGACCCTAGAGACGCGCCTCTCCCGCAATTTGCCTCTTGTCTTCATTAGGTTAAGGGTTGGACAGCCAACTTGGAATTAACTGCCCTGCCGTAGTTCGGAGCAATGCGTAGAGCCAATCACTCCCTCGGCATTCCGGCCGCCGGCTACGCGCCTCAGAAGGATGTTGCCGATCTTAAGGCAGAACTCCTCCCGGTATTATCTCCTTGTGCTGTGATCTCGTTTCTCACTTCTCCACAATATACTTCGCTTCGTGTTCTTTCTTAGAATGCTGCCGCAAGGAAGTGCAGGCGCAGCTCCGTAATGTTCTATCTCGTGCTAGGCCACTGTCAGGATCCCACCCCTGACAGGTCCTCCCTGGGTCTCCCCAGTCAGCTTTCTCTCTAACTTCCTATCCGACCCCCAGTTTTACCCGAGTGTGAGGAGTGGCCTAATACATAGAACCCTTTGCTCCCCCTGGTGGTTGGAGTGTGAAGTGTAGTGTGTGACTGTGATACCTGGTCAGGTGAACTCTTTTAGTACAATCAGACGTACCATCACTCCCCTTAGTGGCAGAGCGACATTTCTGCAACGACCAGGACTCTGGGGCGCTGCACTAACTGAACACATATAAGCACAAATACTGTAAGTAGGTTTTTGATGTTTTCCTCCATAAGAAAATATGATTTCAGCTTCAAATTCTGTTTTTTTTTATCCCAACATTACAGGAATAAGAGTGTATAAATTTGACCTGAAAGTTTTCTTAGCATCTTCTCTATACACAAGTGTCTGTGTGACTTTTTTCCGTGGAGCAGCACACTGTGTCACAGTGACTCTGCACCTGTGAAAGACTCACCGCCGGTGAGGACGCCGATTATTCTACTACTACATAAATTACACTGATTATAAATGGAGCATACAGAATTTATGCCTGTGCGTTTTTTATGTACAGTATTGGAGAATGGTCATGCTCCTGCTGAGCAGAGCGTCTGGTCGGGGACCGAGTGCTATCAATTATTTCAAGAGAAATATTGAATTGTTGCTGTTGAATTTATAAAAAAAAATTTATACTTGAAGATTGTTAACTGTTTCACGTTTTTCAGGTACATATACAAATTTCTTCCAACTACTCCGCTGATGGAAATACACACTAAGCTTGGAGCATACGCACCAGTGCAATCAGTGCATGTCTCTATGAGGATAATGTGTGGGAGTATACATTTATCTTCAGCAGAATTATCATAGTTTTTGCGTCACTAACTAACCTTTGGTTGTTATTTTTCATATAATAAATAAATAAGTGGGTAGCATAGTAGTTCAGTGGTTAGCACTGTATGGTGGCTCAGTGGTTAGCACTGTATGGTGGCTCAGTGGTTAGCACTGTGTGGTGGCTCAGTTATGTGCTGCTTTGGAGTCCTGGGTTCAAATCCCACTAAGGACAACATCTGCAAGGAGTTTGTATGATAGAGAATGTAGATTGCGTGCCCCCAGTAATGATAATATATGTATGGCACAGTGAAACACTACAGGAAAAGAATAAAAGCACAATAGGGTCTTATCCGAGGGAGAGTTTCAAGGGTACGATAAGATTACACTCACCTGTTAATTAAAAAACCTCAAGAAAGCACCTCCTGAGGAAGAAGTCCTAGTCACTTCGAAACGCATTGAGAGAGAATAAACCGTCATTTTTTAAAATCTTTTATCTACGTCTGGACATCCATTATTACAGCAGCGCGGATATTAACCACGAAATCTCCAGATTGAATATGTATGCCACAGTGAAATATGATGGTATTCTATAAATTAGTAAAATAAATAAAGTCAGCTCATAAAGTTCTTATCTGTAAGAGGTTAGATACTGTAAATTTACAGTAGCAGTCATTGTTTTTAAACCAGTCCCAATATTTAGGCTGGCATCCCGAATAATCATGAAGCTGAAAGTCAGGATAGAAGGCAGAAGCGTTTTTCACCATTTCTGTCTTCTGTTTTTACATACACAATGCTTAATCAGTTTTCTATTTGAACCTAAGGTAACTCCAGATCTCTGCGTCTGTTGGGTCCTGTGGTGACATGGCTGAGATTTGGTGGTGGAAGTTTGTTATTGGATCTAATCAGACCCAGGTCAGACCATAAAATTCAACAGAACAGGATTGATTTCCCAATTTTAGTAGACAAGTATAGTATAAACATCACATATAAAATAAGTCCACCAATAGTCTGAAATGTAAAAAAAAAAGGCACTTTGAATAACTTATCAAAAACACTGTCCCTTCTAATTATTGCCGTAGTGATAACGTGACCAGCTACTCTATAAAAAAACACACAAAAACCCATGCAAATATCAAAATTAAAGGGCTTGTCCAGCATCTAACCAGTATTAGAATTCAATAAAATGGTAAATAATAAAAGACTGATCCCCCACATTTGTTTCCAAAGATTGGTAATCACCCACGAGTCTCTGTATTTCCCTGAGATTTTAATATCAGTTCACAGCTGTCTACATAGCCTTTGGATATTGGGAGGGGGATATTGGCCCCCCTCACAGATTAAGAACATCAGCCCCAGGAATGGTGCATTCATTGGATGCACCAATTCATGAGCTTAGCCTCTGCTCTTCCCACTTGCCTTGGTGTAGTAGCAAGTGTAGTAATAGTTGTGGGGTTAATGTCAGCTTTGTAAAGTCAGCTGGCATCAAGCCCAGGGGTTCGAAATGGAGAGGCATCTATAAGACACTCCCATTACAAACCCCATAGTCAAGTGTAATAAAGACAAACACAGAGTTAAAGGGAATCTGTCACCTCAAGTTGGCGGGCTATGTAAATGCCCTGTGTCCGGTCCGATGGGCGGTGTTTCGTCTTCTTTCCTCCACCCCAATCTTCCCCGCTGTCCGCAATATTTTCAGGAATTTGGAGGACACTTACTCAAATTCCTGAAAATATTGCGGACAGCGGAGAAGGAATGGGGGGAGGAAAAAAGACGAAACACCGCCCATCGGACCGGACACAGGGCATTTACATAGCCCGCCAACTTGAGGTGACAGATTTCCTTTAAGTCCTTTATTGGAAATAAAAACTCTCCGACCCTGTTTTACCCATTTATTAATATCCAAAGATAACAAAAAACCAAAAAAATCCGCATCTGTCTGCTGATAATCCATTTGTCCCACAACGAGCCCAACTCATCCACATCTGGATGCTTTGCTGAGCAGTCACATTAAATTGAACCATTCAGCCTGGCATCCAGGAGACACTGAACTGAGCGTGAAGAGCACAGCTTCAGTGCCAAACACTGACATCAGTGACTGGAGTTCTTAGAAGATGAACTCCTGTCATCTATTATAATCTTTGGTAAGGAAGGGGGTACCTCAAACTGTCCATGTAACTGGGACCCTAACTGTCCCTGTCCCGGGGGTACTCTTAAAGACAGAGAGGACTGAGTCTCCTACCTTACTATGCTCCTGATAATGTCCTATTCTATTGCCTCCCGTGGGAGGCCTGGGACAGATATGTTAGTGTATATACACATAAGGCAAACAGGAATAGCAACAGGCAACTTACATACAAAAACAGTCACCAAGGATAGATAGGAATAAAGGGAATGATAGGAATGTATAAACTAAATGGGAATAGGATAGTGGAGAAAGCATACACCCAGAAACAGCAAGCAAAAATCTCCAGCAGCAACTATGAATTCCAACTTTAGCACTCCAACTCCAGTAAGCCAGGAAGCAAAACTTTCACAGACAGGGATGAGAAGGTATTGAAGATCTTCTATTCACAATATGTAATGATCGCCTAACCCCAGATCTCCCAGCAGGACGTGACACACTCGTGCTATCAGCTCACTGACATCACCACTCGCTGCCTGAGAAATTGTCTGTTGGGCATCATTCACACGTTCAGTATTTGGTCAGTATTTTACATCAGTATTTGCAAGCAAAACTCAGGAGTGTGGGAAAAATACAGAAGTGGTGATGTGTTTGTGTTATACTTTACCTCTGATTGCTCCACTCCTGGTTTTGGCTTGTTAATACTGATGTAGAATACTGACCAAATACAGAATGTGTGAACATGGCATAAAAGTATGTTCACACCGAAATGTTTTAGATGTTTTTTGTTTATCACAGATTCAAGCCAAAATCCATTAAAAAACTTACCATATATTCAAAATGACTTTTTTTCATTAGAATGACAAAATATTGCTGCATTTTTGCTGTGTTTTTATAGTGTTTTTTGAAGTGTACAGATTGTTTGCTAGATGCCATAATGCAACTAAGAGGCATAAAAAACACACTGAAAGATTGCATCAAACACTACATCAAAATAATAGAAAAAACTGTGTGACTTTAGAAGTATTTCTTAAATATGGATTTTTCAGACAGAAAAATCCATGTTAAAAAAAAATCAGTGTGAGCATACCCTACAGGTACATCATTTTAGTGGTGGACTGAGGCTCCTTAGGCCCAACAGAAGGAGTGATTTGGAGCGCGCACCATCAATTCTGTGTACTCAGGTGATTGTCATGAATTGTATCCATCAGCAGATGATGCGCTCCAAATGGAATTATCTTCTCCTGGTCTTCGAAGGTCCATGATTGGGTCAAAGCCTTGGACCTCTGGAAGATCTGCCAGAAATCTTGTGGGTTAGGCTAATTCTGCATTATTTTCATAAAAGCAATTATCCAACCAGAACCCTTTATAGCCGAGCGGCACGTGGCCGGGACAGGTTCTTTAGTGCTTGATTTCTTTTGAATGGTAGCAAATCCTTGTGTTTTCTTCTCGCTGCAGAAATAATCCTTCCCCTGGCTCATCTCAGCGTGGCATTACTTTCAGTCCAGTAGACCAGTAGAGGTGAACCTGACACTCTAGGTCGAATTATTGAAGTGTATGAGAAAGTTTGTAATTTTCCACTGAAAATGTAAGTGTTAGGTTTTCCTACCTAGCCGCCATTAGAATTTATTGAAGGCCTAATTATACGATAAAACAAAAGAGCCTCATGGCTGATAACAAAAGGAGGCACTCGGAACCCCTCTTATTACCCGTCAGGCTACAATATTAAAAGCATTCCATCATTGACATTTTTATTGGACAACTCTCATCCAGTCCATCCTCTCTACTGAGCCCTTCAATTAAACCATCACTTTTGGTGGAAAAACACATTAAAAATGAATTCGATAAATTAACTTTTTGCTTCACTGTCTTTCCAGTAAGATGACTTTCAAACAAATCAAAGCTTTTTTCTCTGTGATTTTTTTATTTTTTTTTTGTCAATTTTCTGGAGGATTTTTAAGTCCTCTTTGTGCGTCTGTGAGCTTTTACTAAGATGACTTTCAGCTCAATCTTTTAGCAGAATTGTATCTTTAAAATGTTTTTGGCGTCCGATGATATAGAGAGATGTTACTTTTCATTTAAAGGGAATCTGTCACCATATTCTTGCTAATACAGCTGACAGCAGTGTAATATAGGGGCAGAGATCCTGATTCCAGGAATGTATTGCTTACTGGGGCTGCTTTGATAAAATCCCAGTTGTCTCTGCTGCAGATCTACCAGTTGTCTGAATGCTGAGCTGAGATGACCCCACCTACTCCACTGATTGGCTGCTTTTTGTGTACACTGTGCATTGTCAGAAAGCAGCCAATCAGTGGTGGGGGTGGGGTTGGACTACATGGTAGCGGAACAAGTAGACCTCTATAATCTCTTGCTGATAAAACAGTGATTTTACCAAAACTACGCTAAGCAGCCCAGTAAGTGGCACATCGCTGGAATCAGGGTCTGTGCCCCTATGTCATGCTGCTTTCAGATTAGGTAGATAAAACCTGGTGACAGATTCCCTTTAAACCCTGCCCTCTGATGATAATGAGATGACTGTATAGCCAACCTCCAGCATACACAGGACCTGCTGAAAAATGACAGCAAGTGGTCCATGGATCATAGAAAATCACGTAACGTCACATTCTGTAATATCATTTGATACAATTTTACTTTTTGGATACAAAAACCAGACTGTGATTTTTCTACGTTGTGTTACATAGTAAACATGGAGTGGTTTCTTTCCGGTCGAGTTCTCTATGGGATTACTCTACAGAGGGCATTTTATAAAATGATAAATGATTAGAATAATTCAGTCTGGGTAGATATTTGGGGGGTATTACATACGTTATGGTGCTATTTGCCAACTCACATGACAAAAAACTGACTGGCACATCCAGACTAGTGTGATTAGTTGCATACCAGGAGGAGCTACCTCCATATACAATATACAAAAAAAGGTTGTACTCTATTTTGCTAAAGCATGTCACTCGTAGCTTGGGTTTTTCCGAGCACGCTCTGGTGGTCTCCGAGTATTTGTTAGTGCTCGGAGATTTAGTTTTCATCGCGGCAGCTGAATGATTTACAGTTACTAGCCAGTCTGAGTGCATGTGGAAGTTGCCTGGTTGCTAGGTAATCCCCACATGTAATCAAACTGTCTAGTAGCTGTAAATCATTCAGCTGAGGCGATGGAAACTTAATCTCCGAGCAGTCATAAATAGTCGAAGACCACCCGAGCGTGCTCAGAAACCCGAGCAACGAGTACACTCGCTCGTCACTAAAGTCAATGTTAAATATGTGAAATTTGAATAGCAATAAGGCTTTTGAGTTTTAGGACAAATATGAGATGCTTAGCATAAAATTTGGCCAAATTATATCTGCCCATCAACCATCGTCAAGGTGGTCTCATAAGATTGAGAGTTCGAGTCCCTTCGTGGTCCTACATAACATACCTCTACATAATGGCTCCTAAGTGGTTAATGGTTGTTCTGTGTTTTCTATAGATTAATACAGGAGTAGACATATTTTGTAGGCAGATGTGCAATGACATTTTATGGACCTAATTGCCGGGTTGGCACTGCAATAGAAAGGTAGCCATGCTGAACTGCCACGTTGGTAGGAATCAGACTCGGGCTCTGAAATTTGCCTTATTTAGGTTGGCGGCTGATTATTTACTTACTCTCTTCATACAGCAATGTCGTGGTTGTGCTAATAGGCTGCGGTCTATTCTCTTGGTCGCCTTATCTCTCTTCTCCAGCTGTCTCTTGAAACTAGAGGAGCAGAGAAATGGAACGTAACTGGGGGGAAGCCGGGGAAAGATACCATGGTCCAGCAAGCCGGAGCAGAAGACTAAGCCCCCAACTCAATCCACCTTACCCAGCACATGTTGTAACCCTGCGTCCGTGCTGGGAATGTGTTTTACATTAGAATATACAGCGCCTCCTTTCCTAACGTCTGCTAATTATAGTCTTGAATTTATTGCATGACTGATCATACTGCTTCATGGCAGAGCAAGATGTGTATTGTAGAGGCTGCACAGGTTTACGATCATATGCCCAGTCTGTATGTTCCCACCATAGCATTCGTCAGCTTTTGACAGAGAATGTCATCACCAACATTATTGACAATCTCTATCTAAAATCCCGGAAATCAAAAATATTCAGCCTCATTGCAAATTAGGTTTATTAGAACATTTCCAAACTTTCTGCTACAAGCAATAAAGCAATGAAACGAGAAGAATTTAAATAGCTCAACACAACTAACACAAGCGATTTCTCCAAATTCATCACAAGGTGCCACTTTTATTGACTACTTCAGTCTCGGAATTATTCTCCCCCTTCATGAAAAGTGTCTTAGTAGAACAACATTTAAATTTTTTTGATCTGCTGCAAGCATGAGGCATGGCCAGATACAAACTTGTAACAACGTTCCTGAGGCATTTTGGCCCGTTCCTCATAGCTATGGTCTCCAGTTCACTAGTATTCTTAGGCACTCAGCTTCTTCCAATTCCACCAAAGAATTTGTATGGTGTCCAAGTCAGGTGACTGGGACAGCTAATTCAAGAGTCTTCCAGGACATCTGTTAAGGTCACGTTTACACATTCAGTACTTGATCAGAATTTTACATCAGTATTTGTAAGCCAAAACCAGGTGTGGAACAATCAGAAGAAAAGACATGCTCATTTTCTGACTTTTTCACTCACTCCTGGTTTCAGTTTCCTCATATAAGACAAGACATTTTCTCTTCTGATTTCCTAAAACTTAATTGAATCTATTTTGCCCTTCACGTGCTGCAAATTTCCAGTGCCAAAGGAATCAAAGTAGTACCAGAGTATCAACGTGCCCCAGCCATGTTTACTGTAACTGTTGGCATCACTGAGCCACCACCATGCTTCACTGTAGGCATTACCAAGCCACCACCATGCTTCACTGCAGGCATCACCAAGCTACCTCTATGTTTCACTGTAGGCATTACCAAGCCACTGCCATGCTTCACTGTAGGCATCAACGAGCCTTTATTAAGATTCACTGTAGGCAGGGTGTTCTTTTCAGTGTATGCTTCATTCTTCCTGCTCCAAACATACCACTGATCCATAGGCCAGAAAAGCTCCAGTTTTGTTTCATCACTCCATAGAAAGAATCCTAAACTTTATTTGGTTTGAGCATATTGGAGGTTACATTTATTTTGGGTCAGTAGAGGTGTTTGACAAGGAGTTAGGACATAGCAACCTTTAGCGTTTAGTATGTACATTATTGTGCTACCTAAAAACTCAGTGCCAGCTACCAGTGATTCTTGTGAAACGTGGCCACAGGACGAGGGGTACAGCAGCAATCAGCAGACAAGCACAAAGATTAGATAATAAAATATGAATATTTACTACAGACAATGGAAATGATGGCAGGTAAACATGTATAAGTAGCAAATACAAGAACAGCAGTTCCTCTCAATAACACCGACTAAGAGTATACACAGGCACACTTAAACAGAATTAACAGCTATATGTGAGCAAAATACAATGCAATTAACCCTTTCTGTGCATAAATCAATAAAACAACAATATTGTGCATAAGTCAATATAACAACAATATTGTACCAGTACTTTAGTAATCGCCTACTCGGAATAGTTTTGAAGTGTCTCTTACAGAAGAGGCCTTTTCTCCTAACTAACAGGACCTCTATTATGCTATTATATATGCATGTATATTCAGATGTTAGACGGTACTGATATGTCCTGAAACTGAAGTAGAAGGGTACTTGCTGGGCTGAGTTTCGAATAATCAGAAACGCCATCTTGAAGCTTCTAGGGAATGCCGATCTCTCCAATGCAGGACTTCCCTAAGTCGTTAGAGATAAGGCCTCACGTAACCCCTTCCAAGATGTTGTGTACTTAGCTGTCCTCACTGAGTCGGCTCATGTCAAGCCGAACAACACATCACCAACAACAGATCCAGAGTTGCGCCACCCAATCCAGACTTTCTACAAGGATCCGCAACTTCACTGCCACCCCGGACTATCCTTCGACTTGTCCCAACTGCCCACCAACCGTCATAAACCTCCGTGCTCCAAATGTGGCGTATCTTCGCTGCACTCTACTGGCCAGATAATATATTATATTACAAATCTCTAGCAATACAATGAATAGTAATCAACCCTTACACTTGCTGCAAAACTTTTGCAGTCAGTCAATGCTTTTTGACCACATGCTTCCTCAGGTATCTGGAGGTAGCTGATGACAGCTTTCTCTTTTTGCTATGCCCAGGCAATGTTGCAGGTTTTCCTTTTTATTTCAGGTGGATTCTGCCTGAAAAATTGCTAAAAAAATGGCAAAAAATGAACATATGCACCATAATGTCAAAACTCTTTACTGTGCATGTAATCTATCTGTTTAACCCCTTCCCAACCTGTGATGCCACGTAGGTGTCATGAAAGTTGGTGCCAATCCGACCTGTGATGCCTATTTGGCGTCATGGCAGGATCGCGTTCCTGCAGATCGGGTGAAAGGGTTAGCTGAAATTTCCCCCAACCTGCAGGGACAGGGGGAGTGGTACTTCAGCCCAGGGGGGTGGCTTCGCCCCCCATGGCTACGATCGCTCTGATTGGCTGTTGAAAGTGAAACAGTCAATCAGAGCAATCGTAATATTTCACCAATGAAAAATGGAGAAATATTACAATCCAGCCATGGCCGATGCTGCAATATCATCGGCCACGGCCCTGCCACCAACTGACAGCGGTGATCTGCAACCACTGCCGGTGTTTCGTACCCTCCCTTATGTCCTCCGCTGCAATCATCTCCCCTCCTCTCCCCTCCATCCTGTCTGGCGCCCCCCTCGCTGTCCAATCCCACCCCCCATACCTCCGGAGTCCCGGGGTCCCTCCCGATATCCGTTCAGCTTCTAAGATGGGCGCCGCCATCTTCCAAAATGGCGGGCGCATGTGCAGTGTGCCCGCCGAATCGGCCGTCCGATTCGTTCATTCATTTTGATCACTGTGATAGATCATATCACAGTGATAAAAAAAAATAGTAAATAAACCCCCCTTTATCACCTCCATAGGTAGGGAACATAATAAAATAAAGAAAATATTTTTATTTTTATTTTTCCACTAGGGTTAGGGTTAGGGTTGCAATTAGGGTTAGTGTTTCAATTAGGGTTAGGGTTGCAATTATGGTTAGGGTTAGGGTTGCAATTAGGGTTAGGGTTACGGTTAGAATTAGGGTTAGGGTTATGGTTAGAATTAGGGTTAGGGTTAGAATTAGGCTATGTGCACATGGTGTGGATTTGGCTGCGGATTAGCAGCGGATTGGCCACTGCAGATTCATAGCAGTTTTCCATCACATTTACAGTACCATGTAAACCTATGGAAAACCAAATCCGCTGTGCCCGTGGTGCGGAAAATACCGCTCGGTATTTTCCACAGCAAGTCAATTCTTTGTGCGGATTCCGCAGCGTTTTCCACTTGTTCCTGTATAGGAAACTGGTGAAATCTGCACAAAAAACACTGGAAATCCGCTGTAAATCCGCAGGTAAAACGCACTGCGGATTTTTCTAAAAAGTGCGGAAAAATCCGCAATGTGGGCACATAGCCTTAGGGTTAGGGTTGGAACTCGAGTAAGGATTGGAATTAGGGTTAGGGTTGGGATTAGGGTTAAGATTAGGGTTAGGGGTTTGTTGGGGTTAGGGTTAGGCTTGTGATTAGGGTTATGGTTGGGATTAGGGTTAGGGGTGTGTTGGGGTTAGGGTTGTGGTTAGGGGTGTGTTGGGGTTAGGGTTGTGATTAGGGTCATGGTTAGAGTTGGGATTAGGGATGTGTTGAGGTTAGTGTTGGAGTTACAATTGAGGGGTTTCCACTGTTTAGGCACATCAGGGGGTCTCCAAATGCGATATGGCGCCACTATTGATTCCAGCCAATCTTGAGTTCAAAAAGTCAAATGGTGCTCCATCACTTCCGAGCCCTGAAGTGCCCCCAAACAGTGGTTTACCCAAACATATGGGGTACCAGCATACTCAGGATAAACTGGACAACAACTTTTGGGGTCCAATTTCTCCTGTCACCCCTTGTGAAAATAAAAAATTGTGGGCTAAAAAATCATTTTTGAGGAAAGAAAAATGATTTTTTATTTTCACGGCTCTGCGTTATAAACTTCTGTGAAGCACTTGGGGGTTCAAAGTGTTCACAATTCATCTAGGTAAGTTCCTTGGGGGGTATATTTTCCAAAATGGGGTCACTTGTGGGGGGTTTCTACTGTTTAGGCACATCAGGGGCTCTGCAAACGCAACGTGATGCCCGCAGACCATTCTATCAAAGTCTGCATTTCAAAACGTCACTACTTCCCTTCCGAGTCCCGACGTGTGTCCAATAGGTGGTTTTTCCCCATATATGAGGTATCAGCGTACACAGGACAAACTGGACAACAACTTTTGGGGTCGAATTTCTCCTGTGACCCTTGTGAAAATAAAAAATTGCGGGCTAAAAAAAAATCAATTTTGAGGAAAGAAAAATGATTTTTTATTTTCACGGCTCTGCGTTATAAACTTCTGTGAAGCATTTGGGGGTTCAAAGTGCTCACCACACATCTAGATAAGTTCCTTGGGGGGGTCTAGTTTCCAAAATAGGGTCACTTGTGGGGGAGATGCAATGTTTAGGCACACAGGGGCTCTCCAAATGCGACATGGTGTCCGCTAACGATTGGAGCTAATTTTCCATTCAAAAGGTCAAATGGCGCTCCTTCCCTTCCGAGCCCTGCTGTGCACCCACACAGTAGTTTACCCCCACATATGAGGTATTGGTGTGCTCAGGAGACATTGCCCAACAAATTTTAGGATCCATTTTATCTTGTTGCCCATGTGAAAGTGAAAAAATTGAGGCTAAAAGAAAAATTTTGTGAAAAAAAGTACTTTTTCATTTTTACGGATCATTTTGTGAGGCACCTTGGGATTTAAAGTGCTCACTATGCATCTAGATAAGTTCCTTGGGGGGTCTCGTTTCCAAAATGAGGTCACTTGTGGGGAGTTCCAATCTTTAGGCACACAGGGGCTTTCCAAATGCAACATGATGTCCGCTAACGATTGGAGCCAACTTTTCATTCAAAAAGTCAAATGGCGCTGCTTCCTTTCTGAGCCCTGTCGTGCGCCCAAACAGTGGTTCCCCCCACATATGGGGTATCAGTGTTCTCAGAACAAATTGTAAAATAACTTTTGAGGTCCAGTTTCTCCTTTTACCCTTGGTTAAATAAAAAAATTGTTGCTAAAAGATCATTTTTGTGACTAAAAAGTTAAATGTTCATTTTTTCCTTCCATGTTGCTTCTGCTGCTGTGAAACACCTGAAGGGTTAATAAACTTCTTTAATGTGGTTTTGGGCACCTTGAGGGGTGCAGTTTTTACAATGGTGTCACTTTGGGGTATTTTCAGCCATATAGACCCCTCAAACTGACTTCAAATGTGAGGTGGTCCCTAAAAAATTGTTTTTGTAAATTTTGCTGTAATAATGAGAAATTGCTGGTCAAATTATAACCCTTATAACTTCCTAGCAAAAAAAAATTCTGTTTCCAAAATTGTGCTGATGTAAAGTAGACATGTGGGTAATGTTAGTTATTAACTATTTTGTGCCACATACCTCTCTGGTTTAACAGAATAAAAATTCTAAATTTGAAAATTGCAAAATTTTTTAAATTTTTGCCAAATTTCAGTTTCTTTTCACAAATAAATGCAAAAATTATCGACCTAAATTTACCACTAACATGAAGCCCAATATGTCACGAAAAAACATTCTCAGAATCACTATGATCTGCTGAAGCGTTCCTGAGTTATTACCTCATAAAGGGACACTGGTCAGAATTGCAAAAAAAGGCCAGGTCATTAAGGTCAAAATAGGCTGGGTCATGAAGGGGTTAAGCTTCACTTGACCACTTCAGGCTTCAAAATCTGGGACACAGCTGAAAGAAATGACCTAACCGTTCTTCAGTTGGTGTCCTATTGAAGCCACTTAGTAGTTTATATACACAATTAAAAAGATAAAGGTCTTCAGAAGCGGAGACGCCCAAAAGTCAACCTGGAGGACTCCGGAAAAGAACTTTCAGGAAAAACATAGCATTTTCCTGGCATGTCTTCCTCAAAATCTCTGCTGGTACTCTGTTGTCTAAAAGACATATACCCTAACTGGGAACTTGTGAGCTATGCTTCCAGCTGTATCTCTAGGAACAAACAATGACTTTGCTATTTTTTTGCAAGGCAATGATCTCTTCTTTTAACCATTTTTGCACTTACCTTTTTCTTTTCCCTTTTGCCGAGAGCCATAACTTTTATATTTTTCAGTCAACAAAGCCATATGACAGCTTCTTTGTGTGTGACTAGTTGTAGTTTTGAATTATATCACTCATTCTAACATGCGATGTACTGGAAAATTGGAAAAATATTTTAAGAGATTGCCAAAAAAAACCCTAAAAAACAGAATTCTGCCATTGTTTTTTCAATTTTATTTTTACCGTATTTATTGTGCTGTAATAATTAGCTGGCAACATGATTTTAAAGATCAGTACCGTTATGAACATACCATACTTATATAACTGTTTTATTTGTTTAAGAAGGGAAAAAATTGAATTTTGTATAAAAAAAAAATACAACAGTTGAGTGGCTATTTTCTGTGACCCATAACTTTTTTAGTTTTCCATTGATGGACCTGTATGAGAACTAGTTTTTTTTATATGACAAGATGACAATTTTATTGATTCAACTGTATTGCAGGGTATACACAAACTATGTAATGCTTTAAACTCCAGCCATAGGAATGCATTCACAGGAGGACAAAGATAGCAGTCATGGGGACCCTCAATTTTGTTTCTTGGATCACAATTATCAATGCAATTCTATGGGTCAGTGAAAAAAAAATCGGTCAGTACTCGGATGACATCTGTGTTCGGTTCAATTTTTGCGCACTGTTAAATCGAAGAAGCTGGAGAATCCCTTTTTTCCATCTGAGGAAAGCTGATGAAACTCGGATAAAACCAGTGATGAAACTGTTTTTCTCTTTTGAGAAAAATCATTGAGTCCCAACTTCCGGGACTGAAATGGTCATTTAAAGTGGTTTTTAGTGTTGAGTTTGGAAAAACCACTTGTTATATTAGTTGCGTTGAGGTTTTTAAATGTTTTGCGTTTGTTTTAGGATGAGACCAACAGATTCACTGTCTAGCTAATAAAGTAATGAATGTAGCTGCCTTACCAGGTACCCAGTTCATCAGAACCAGAGGTGTCCATGCCATGGAATGAAAGCTTTTCAACTACTCTGTGCATAGGCAGGAACAGTGTCAGATTGGGGCGCCAAGGGCCCACCAGTAACATCAAGTATAAAGCGCCACTTTTTAAATATGACTTTATCTTCATTCACAAAATTCCAATAGCAATAATCAGGGTTGATTACTAAATTAATAAGGTGTTGCCTTTGCCTGTATATGGTAAATCAAGTGTATTGTACCAAGTACTGCTCATATAAGTGGGTGAGGGAGCACCAGAGAATTCTCCTGTTCTCCTATGGGCCAGTCCGAGCCTGGGCAGGAAGCTGCCAATTAAGGGTAGGATTGTGGATAGCTGCAGCTCACGAATATTGAGGACTATATAGTAGTAGGTTACCAATGAATGGATTAGAAAAACTGCTGCAAATATAGTGTTTAATCAAAACTCTAGCCAGAAGCCCAGCGAGTGACCAAGTATTAGAATCTGGGATTCTGCCCTTCTGTCATGCTGTTCTCAGATGGGGCAGCATAAATCAGTTGACAGATTCTCTATAAAGGGGTTATCCCTCAAACAGCAGTTTTATGAATAGGTAATAAATATTAATGAGACAATTTCTTTAAAGCAAATATATGTTATACAATGAGTATTAGGCACACTTCCAGAATTTGCAGAAGATTTTTCAGCACTAAAACACAGGAAAATGCTGCAAAAAAGTGCATTTATGTTGTGTTTTTACATGCGTTTTTATGTAAGCTTTTTTTTCTCTCCATTCATTAGACTGGGTAAAAAATGCTGCAAAAATTGACATGCTGCAGATGTGAAAGAACACCTTGATTGTTCAAATCCATAAGGAAAAAATAAGCAGTCTGTGCATGAGATTTCAGAAAGATCATTCACTTTGTTGGTACTGCATTTTTTTTTCCAGCGGCAAAAAGCAGAATGTAAACAAACCCTTATACAGTCATTTTTGATGGCAGCTCCTTTGCAATTTTGATTTGACTCGGCGACTGGCCTCTAGGAAATTTTTGTGAAAACTAGTAGTGATGAGCGAATATACTCGTTGCTCGGGTTTTCCAGAGCACGCTCCCGTGGTCTCTGAGTATTTGTGACTGCTCAGAGATTTAGTTTTTGTTGACACAGCTGTATGATTTACGGCTGCTAGCCAGCCTGAGTACATGTGGGGGTTGCCTGGTTGTTAGGGAATCCCCACATGTAATTAAGCTGTCTAGTAGCCGCAAATCATGCAGCTTCTGAAAGGAAAACTAAATATCCGAGCTGTCATAAATACTCGGAGACCACCCGAGCGCGCTCTGGAAAACCCAAGCAACGCGTATACTCGCTCATCACTAAAAAACTAATCATGCACTTCTCCTACAGCGCCCACTGCAGGGGAAATGTAGTACTACGTGCAGGTGATTTAACCATTGACGAGATGAGTCCACCTTGAACATAGTCATTTAACTTTTTTTAGGCCATTATCATTTTTGCTCAATACCTTATGCAATTATCTATATTTTCCATCACATAATATACATTATACAGACTAATATCTATAATTTCAATGAGAAAAATACGTCTACAGATTCATTGAAAAGATTTGTTCTTTAACCCCTTTCTGCCATTGGACGTACTATTCCGTCCATGTGGGGTGGGCCCTAATTCCCAAGGACGGAATAGTACGTCCAGCACGATCGGCCGCGCTCACGGGGGGAGCGCGGCCGATCGCGGCCGGGTGTCAGCTGCCTATCGCAGCTGACATCCGGCGCTATGTGCCAGGAGCGGTCACGGACCGCCCCCGGCACATTAACCCCCGGCACACTGCGATCAAACATGATCGCGGTGTGCCGGTGGTACAGGGAAGCATCGCGCAGGGAGGGGGCTCCCTGCGTGCTTCCCTGAGACCCCCGGAGCAACGCGATGTGATCGCGTTGCTGTGAGGGTCTCCTACCTCCTATCCCTGCAGGCCCCGGATCCAAAATGGCCGCGGGGCTGCATCCGGGTCCTGCAGGGATTACTTCCGGGTGCCGTGCAGGCACTGGTAAGCCTGCACGGCTGTAAGTGAGATCGGTGATCTGACAGAGTGCTGTGCACACTGTCAGATCAACGATCTGTAATGTCCCCCCCTGGGACAAAGTAAGAAAGTAAAAAAAAAATTCCCACATGTGTAAAAAAAAAATAAAAAAAAAATTCCTAAATAAAGAAAAAAAAAATATTATTCCCATAAATACATTCCTTTATCTAAATAAAAAAAATCAAACAATAAAAGTACACAAATTTAGTATCGCCGCGTCCGTAACGACCCCACCTATAAAACTATATCTCTAGTTAACCCCTTCAGTGAACACCGTAAAAAAAACAAAAACAAAAAAACGAGGCAAAAAACAACGCTTTATTCTCATACCGCCAAACAAAAAGTAGAATAACACGTGATCAAAAAGACGGATATAAATAACCATGGTACCGCTGCAAACGCCAAATGCCAAAATAATTATTTTTTCTATAAAATAGTTTTTATCGTATAAAAGCGCCAAAACATAAAAAAATGATAGAAATGAGGTATCGCTGTAACCATACTGACCCGAAGAATAAAACTGCTTTATCAATTTTACCAAACGCGGAACGGTATAAACGCCTCCCCCAAAAGAAATTCATGAATAGCTGGTTTTTGGTCATTCTGCCTCACAAAAATCGGAATAAAAAGCGATCAAAAAATCTCCCGTGCCCGAACATGTTACCAATAAAAACATCAACTCGTTCTGCAAAAAACAAGACCTCACATGACTCTGTGGACTCAAATATGGAAAAATTATAGCTCTCAAAATGTGGTAACGCAAAAAATATTTTTTGCAATAAAAAGCTTCTTTCAGTGTGTGACGGTTGCCAATCATAAAAATAAAAACCCGCTATGAAAGTAAATCAAACCCCCCTTCATCACCCGCTTAGTTAGGGAAAAATTAAAAAAAATTTAAAAATGTATTTATTTCCATTTTACCATTAGGGTTAGGGCTAGGGTTAGGGCTAGGGTTAGGGTTAGGGTTGGGGCTAGGGTTAGGGCTAGGGTTGGGGCTAGGGTTAGGGCTAGGGTTGGGGCTAGGGTTAGGGTTGGGGCTAGGGTTGGGGCTAGGGTTAGGGTTGGGGCTAGGGTTAGGGTTGGGGCTAGGGTTAGGGCTAGGGTTAGGGTTAAGGCTACAGTTAGGGTTGGGGCTAAAGTTAGGGTTAGGGTTTGGATTACATCTACGGTTGGGAATAGGGTTGGGATTAGGGTTAGGGGTGTGTCTGGGTTAGAGGTGTGGTTAGGGTTACCGTTGGGATTAGGGTTAGGGGTGTGTTTGGATTAGGGTTTCAGTTATAATTGGGGGGTTTCCACTGTTTAGGCACATCAGGGGCTCTCTAAATGCGACATGGCGTCCGATCTCAATTTCAGCCAATTCTGCGTTGAAAAAGTAAAACAGTGCTCCTTCCCTTCCGAGCTCTCCCGTGCACCCAAACAGGGGTTTACCCCAACATATGGGGTATCAGCGTACTCGGAATACATTGGAGAACAACATTTGGGGTCCAATTTCTCCTGCTACCCTTGGGAAAATGCAAAACTGGGGGCTAAAAAATAATTTTGGGGGGAAATTTTTATTTTTTTATTTTCACGGCTATGCGTTATAAACTGTAGTGAAACACTTGAGGGTTCAAAACTCTCACAACACATCTAGATGAGTTCCTTAGGGGGTCTATTTTCCAAAATGGTGTCACTTGTGGGGGGTTTCTACTGTTTAGGTACATTAGGGCCTCTGCAAACGCAATGTGACGCCTGCAGACCATTCCATCTAAGTCTGCATTCAAAATGGCGCTCCATCCCTTCCGAGCCCTCCCATGCGCCCAAACAGTGGTTCCCTCCCACATATGGGATATCAGCGTACTCAGGACAAATTGGACAACAACTTTTGGGGTCCAATTTCTCCTGTTACCCTCGGGAAAATACAAAACTGGGGGCTAAAAAATAATTTTTGTGGGAAAAAAATGTTTGTTTTATTTTTACGGCTCTGCATTATAAACTTCTGTGAAGCAGTTAGTGGGTCAAAGTGCTCACTACACCTCTAGATAAGCTCCTTAGGGGGTCTACTTTCCAAAATGGTGTCACTTGTGGGGGGATTTCAATGTTTAGGCACATCAGTGGCTCTCCAAACGCAACATGGCGTCCCATCTCAATTCCTGTCAATTTTGCAGTGAAAAGTCAAACGGCGCTCCTTCCCTTCCGAGCTCTCCCATGCGCCCAAACAGTGGTTTACCCCCACATATGGGGTATCAGCGTACTCAGGAAAAATTGTACAACAACTTTTGGGGTCCAATTTCTTCTCTCACCCTTGGGAAAATAAAAAATTGGGGGTGAAAAGATGATTTTTGTGAAAAAACATGATTTTTTATTTTTACGGTTCTGCATTATAAACTTCTGTGAAGCACTTGGTGGGTCAAAGTGCTCACCACACCTCTAGATAAGTTCCTTAGGGGATCTACTTTCCAAAATGGTGTCACTTGTGGGGGGTTTCAATGTTTAGGCATATCAAGGGCTCTCCAAACGCAACATGGCGTCCCATCTCAATTCCAGTCAATTTTGCATTGAAAAGTCAAATGGCGCTCCTTCGCTTCCGAGCTCTGTCATGCGCCCAAACAGTGGTTTACCCCCACATATGGGGTATCGGCGTACTCAGGACAAATTGTACAACATCTTTTGGGGTCCATTTTCTCCTGTTACCCTTGGTAAAATAAAACAAATTGGAGCTGAAGTAAATTTTGTGTGAAAAAAAAGTTAAATGCTCATTTTTATTTAAACATTCCAAAAATTCCTGTGAAACAACTAAAGGGTTAATAAACTTCTTGAATGTGGTTTTGAGCACCTTAAGGGGTGCAGTTTTTAGAATGGTGTCACACTTGGGTATTTTCTATCATATAGACCCCTCAAAATGACTTCAAATGAGATGTGGTCCCTAAAAAAAAAATGGTGTTGTGAAAATGAGAAATTGCTGGTCAAATTTTAACCCTTATAACTCCCTAACAAAAAAAAAATTTGGTTCCAAAATTGTGCTGATGTAAAGTAGACATGTGGGAAATGTTACTTATTAAGTATTTTGTGTGACATATCACTGTGATTTATTTGCATAAAAATTCAAATTTGGAAAATTGCGAAATTTTCAAAATTTTTGCCAAATTTCCCTTTTTTTCACAAATAAACGCAGGTAATATCAAATAAATTTTACCACTATCATGAAGTACAATATGTCACGAGAAAACAGTGTCAGAATCACCGGGATCCGTTGAAGCGTTCCAGAGTTATAACCTCATAAATGGACAGTGGTCAGAATTGTAAAAATTGGCCCGGTCCATAACGTGCAAACCACCTTTGGGGGTGAAGGGGTTAATCGCTTCTCGACATATGACCAACTGGTAAGTTACACATTATGTCAGGTTCTCTTCTTAGGCTGCGTTCCCACAATCAGTTTTTGTCGCTGATTATTTTCTCCCAATCAAAAACACAGCGCCTTACAATTCCAGCAAAGTTGATGGGATTTATAGAAATCTACTACCCATTGTGCTTCTTTTTACACAGTGTAAACTGACCTGTGATGCGTGAATCAAATCCGCAACATGTCAATTTCTCTTGCGGGTATGCTAAACTTTATGTGTAGATTTTTACCAATAGAATTGCATTAGATGTGAAAAATCCGCACATGTAATCTGCACATGTAATCTGCACATGTATTCCGCACATGTAATCCGCACATGTAATCCGCACATGACTATATCAATAAAGTTTTTTCAAAGCTAAATACTAAGAAGTATCAAAAACAAAGAAGCTTTATTTAAAACATGACATGCCACTTAAAAATGCAATGAAAAAAAAACGCATATAACCTAATTTACAAAATAGGTGCAAAAATGCTACAGAAAATTCGGCAACATCAAAAACTCACCAAATGTTCCAATTGGGAATGTATTCCGCCATCACCTTCCTCTAGCATCCGCTGGAAGAGCATCCATCAGCCTCCTTGTGATTGTGGTTCGGCAATGGATTGCTACGACATCAGAGGGCCATTGGTCTAATGTTTATGGGGTCTGCGGCCAACTGATGTTTGGGGCAGATGTCGATTGTGCATGTCTGAATTCAGACTGACGATCGCACTGTTCTTCATGAGATAAGCTGTGGGTCAAAGTGTCAGTTGGCGGCTTTCTCACAGAGGACATAGGAGCACTAGTCTGAGTGAGCACTCCTGTGCATGAGAGCCGGCTGAGATGGCTGTCGAATGAACGATTGACCGAAACATTGTTTGGTCCACAGTCATCTAATATGTGTGGCCGGCCTTATTGGTTGGTTAACAATTAATCAATGTGATCTGCTAGCAATTTTCTCAAGAATGTTTATGATTCCATCTCGAAAATATTCTGCGTAGATGGATGGTGGGAAGTGGAACTATAGTGAGGACGAGGAGCCAAAATCTAGTTGGGTAATTCTGACTAATTACCGTATGTTTGCATTAGTCATATTAGTCCAATTTCAGATAGGAATTTCCCTGCCTAAGAGTAAAGACCTAGAGATATATTTGGAATGAGCTTTTATTATTACTAGGAAGCCAACAACTTGGCTGAATCATTGACTTTATGAGATATGTTCTTCAGTAAGATCATAATTCCTAGTCATGGTTGAATCTCATTATATCTCAGACAACCCACATGGAAATGATATCATATAGTGTATAGTATGTACATATTTTTCATATCTTCATCTCCATTTTCATGAGAAGGCTTTCAGAAATGTGTATACACAACAATTACAGTATAAGATTGTTAGCCTTTAATAGCCACGTCTTGATGCAAGTGACACTTTCTATCAGACTATTGTCTCTGGTTGGACAAATGAACTTGCAGTGTGTTTGATAAGCTAATGGGTTTTCCTTACAAATGCAAAAAGTGACTAGCAAATTGCTTTATGGTTTGACAATCCCGACCAAGGTTTCTAACTGCACTGTTTTGGACCGGTGCCTATGCAATTATCTGAGTAGGAGAAGATCAATACAAAAGGGCTTTTCATGGTCCGCATATGCCTTGGTGATGTATTTCATTAACCTCTCTTGTACTTGAGGGTCCTGAAATGCCCTTTCTTGTAGACTTTTATGGTTTCCAGATTGATGGGGAAAGTATGATTGCTGTAAATCCTCGAGAAGAATAATTATGGTGTGGAAGCAATATGGAGGAAAATACAAACATGATTATTGACAAAGACTTACTTATATCAGCAACTTTCTTCATTCTTATTAATTCAATGCACAAAGTAGAAATCACTTACGCACAAAGGCATTTGCTATTCATTTCACCTAATAAGGAGTAATCAAAAATTATATTTCCGCTTGATTCAGCAACTTCTACACTTAAGGTTCTGTTCACATCTGTGGTCATATTTCTGTTCTTATAACAGAACAGATATACAAAAAATATTTGTAGAAAGTAGGAATTTCTACTTTTATTACTTACTGCTCATCGGCCAAGTTAATGGCCTCTGCTTTATTTTATCTAGAGGTGGGTTGTCTCCTAACCAAGGAGTACAGTACGAATATCGTGGAAAGGTGCACCACTTAAGACCACTCAGAATTAGAAGGTAGAGTCACTATATTAGAGCTGTTCTCCATTTGATGGACACTGGTTCGCCACATATTTCTTAGCTGGTCATTAGTCTCAAAGTCCGACGAGTAAGAGAACAAGTAATACAAATATGTAAACTTTCTACTACAATACCTGTTGACCATTGGAGGATTCAGAAGCTGAACCCCCAAGAGTTATATAGATTATAAAACTCCCTTTTTTTGTCATGCTTCATCAAATGGTCACAAGTTACCAAAAAATGTTGTAGGCCGTTGTACAAATGTAGTCTGAATCCTGACTTATGGCAGCACAATCGGAATTGGCTAGGACAATACTGGTTGCTAATTCTTTCCATCCTTCTTTGTTTTTAGCACTGCTACTAGTACCATTCTAGACTCGATAAATTACATAATTGATAGTAGTGTCCAGCACATCCTCAGTAGCTGATAAAAATCGTACAACACTTAGCATCATTCAACCAGTAAACCAGTAAACAACATTGACCACCACATAGTTTTATGCTTCTTTTCTCTAAATGGATTAAAATAAGAGTTACCACACACATATCAGCCGGAAAGGCCAACAGTCTAATGTGTATAATGTCAGGGGAGAGAAGGATCTGCCACACCAGACATTGAAGGGACGGTCCTTTTGTTCTTTGTGAGATAAGAGTCATAGAGAAAATAGGAGTGAATGTGTACGGGAGTCTTTAAGTTATGGTCGCTTTGGTGAAGCCTAGCAGATCCCATTATAAGCCAGTGGGTTCATCAGGTGGCAGTAGTGTAAAGGTACCGTCACACTCAGCAACGCTGCAGCGATATAGACAACGAGCCGACCTAAACTAGATCGCTGAAGCGTCGCTGTTTAGGTCGGTGTAGAGACATCAAACACAGCAACTCCAGAACGATGCAGGAGCGATCCAGTGACGTAACGGCGACTCACTTCTCATTCTCACTGGTTGTTAGCTCCATGTCAAACAGCCGGAGTATACCGACTGGCTAGAAGGAGACGCTGCGACGCCCCCTATGCACGTTGCTGGCGTCGTTGCTTTTGATGTCAAACATGACAATACACGCCGACCTGGCGACGAAATAAAGTTCTGGACTTCTAGCTCCGACCAGCGATGGCACAGCGGGATCCAGATCGCTGCTGCATGTCAAACACAACGAGATCGCTATCCAGGACGCTGCAACGTCATGGATTGTTGTCGTTCTCTTTGCAAAGTTGCTGAGTGTGACAGTACCTTAAGTGACTATCATGAAACAGGTGTGAACAGTGCCTTACTTTTATTGACCCAGACAATAATATGTTTTATCTGTATAGCTTCCTATGGATGAGTGTCTCAATCAGGGCCCTGTTCTTCTCTGCCCTTATTCACATTGACGTCATTTGACATGGCAAGGTTTTAATACTAGACAGGTTAGCTCCATTCCAATGGGCACACCTTGTTATGGTGAGATGACTTTTATGATTTTTTCATCAAAACAGTGTTAGCTAAATCTCCTATGCTATTACATGTACTATATATAGGCAACTCAATGTAGAGAAGAGGTTGTCAACTACTTTTACATTGATGACCTATCCTTAGGATAGGTCATCAATATCTGATAGGGCGAGGTCATCAGCTGTTATCGGTGTTGATGGTGTCGGCCGCCGGCCGGATGTACTCACTTACCAAGCTTCTTCGTCTACTTGTAGTGGCCACCGTAAAGTACTGCACATCCACCTCCCATTGATTTGAATAGGAGACAGATGTGAAGTACCCTACGGTGGCCACTAGGGTTGAGCGACTTTCATTTTTTTAAGATCGAGTAGGGTTTTGGGAAACCCGATTTTGTCCAGAGTCGAGTCGAGTGCAGTCGGCCGATTATCGCTAAAAGTCGGGGATCGACCGAAACACGAAACCCAATGCAAGTCAATGGGGAAGCATAGTCGGCAGTGAGTGGAGGCCAGGAAAACACCTACAGTGCCCATTTTAATGCCAAAAACATCCATTCTTGTTTCTGAAGCTTGTCAATCTTAATTAACTTTATAATAATAGTTGGGCATAGGGAATTGGGGGTCATTTGGCAAAAGTTGTGGGGGGAGTAGGGCCGGCTCAAGTTTTTCGTGGGCCCAGGAAATGCGGACTACGTCACGGCGGTGTTGCAGGGAAAGGTAATTATTTAAAAGTTGCAAGTGCTGTGATCCTGAGCAAGCAGGGGGGGGGCCCACTCGTTCGCATTGCCACTGGCACAGGGCCCCTCAAAGTACGGCGGTGTGTTTGCATGGCGGGGGCGCCTCCCACCAGCAGCGACACTTTTGCGTACTCTGAGGGGCCCTGTGCCAGTGACGTCGCCAACGAGTATGCCCCCCCACCTGATGAAGGAACCTGCACTTTCATCTGCACCTTCCTCTTTGTCCCTGTGTAAGGTGGTATAACATGCGGGAAGGGGAACCTTACTTTCAGCAGGGACAGATTCTGGCTGTGTAGAGTACAAGGGGAATGTAGTGGTCTCGGTCAATGTACCAGCAGACTCATTTAGCAGTGGCTGGGCAATGGGCAGGATGAGGAGGAAACAGATATAGGGCCAAAGAATAAAGTAGGCTACATGCAGTTCAAAATTGGTAACAGGACTAAACAGGCGGCATTGCTTTGTTCAGTGGAGTAGCAAACCCAAGAGCAGCAGACACTGTTTCAAGGGCCTAACCACACTAGTAGGCCAAATGCAGTTTAATATCTGATAGTATAGGGCGAAAGCCAGAATGTGGAAGCTCAGCTTTGTTCAGTTGAGGACAACACCAGGGAGGGGCAGACACCTTTAGTAGGCCGGAAAAGCCTATTGCATTTTTTAAAATGGTAATTTGGAGCAGAAGGTTGAAGCTCAGCTTTATTTAGTTGAGGGCAACACCAGGGAGGGGCAGAAGCCGTTAGTAGGCCCTAACCACCATTTTTTTTTTAAAACCACTTAATGAGAGCCGGAAGGTTGAAGCTCAGCTTTATTTAGTTGAGGACAACACCAGGGAGGGGCAGAAGCCGTTAGTAGGCCCTAACCACCATTTTTTTTTTTTAAAACCACATAATGAGAGCCGGAAGGTTGAAGCTCAGCTTTATTTAGTTGAGGACAACACCAGGGAGGGGCAGAAGCCGTTAGTAGGCCCTAACCACCTTTTTTTTTTTAAAACCACATAATGAGAGCCGGAAGGTTGAAGCTCAGCTTTATTTAGTTGAGGACAACACCAGGGAGGGGCAGAAGCCGTTAGTAGGCCCTAACCACCTTTTTTTTTTTTAAAACCACATAATGAGAGCCGGAAGGTTGAAGCTCAGCTTTATTTAGTTGAGGACAACACCAGGGAGGGGCAGAAGCCGTTAGTAGGCCCTAACCACCTTTTTTTTTTTTAAAACCACATAATGAGAGCCGGAAGGTTGAAGCTCAGCTTTATTTAGTTGAGGACAACACCAGGGAGGGGCAGAAGCCGTTAGTAGGCCCTAACCACCTTTTTTTTTTTTAAAACCACATAATGAGAGCCGGAAGGTTGAAGCTCAGCTTTATTTAGTTGAGGACAACACCAGGGAGGGGCAGAAGCCGTTAGTAGGCCCTAACCACCTTTTTTTTTTTTAAAACCACATAATGAGAGCCGGAAGGTTGAAGCTCAGCTTTATTTAGTTGAGGACAACACCAGGGAGGGGCAGAAGCCGTTAGTAGGCCCTAACCACCTTTTTTTTTTTTAAAACCACATAATGAGAGCCGGAAGGTTGAAGCTCAGCTTTATTTAGTTGAGGACAACACCAGGGAGGGGCACACAGACAGACTCCTTTAGTAGGCCTGAAAAGCCTATTGCATTTTTCAAAATGGTAATTTGGAGCAGAAGGTTGAAGCTCAGCTTTATTTAGTTGAGGGCAACACCAGGGAGGGGCAGAAGCCGTTAGTAGGCCCTAACCAAAGTTGAAGGCCAAATGCAGTTTAATTTCTGATACTATAGGCCGAAAGCCAGAAGGTGGAAGTTCCGATTTAGACAGTGGAGCACAATTTGAATTAGGGACTGCAGACAGACTTAGTAGGCTGTCCCCTGTGGACCATGCATCCACCACATTAACCCATTGCGCCGTAATGGACACGTAATCTTCCGTGGCCATGCCTACAGGTCCATGCGTCTGTTGTCAGGTGCACCTTTGTACTCACAGATTGCCAGAGTGCATGGACAATGCGGTCTTCTACATGCTGGTGGAGGGTTGGGATGGCTTTTCTCGCAAAAGAAGTGTCGACTGGTTAGCTTGTAGCGTGGTACAGCGTAGTCCATCATGGCCTTATTAATAGTAAATAAAATATATAACTAGGCTCTATGAACTTTTAAATAGGTTCCAGGGGTACACGGGCAGCATTGGTGTGGTCAGTGGAGGAGTATTGCAAGTAGGGGCTGCAGACAGGCTATCAAAGGCCTAAAATAACAAACAGTAGGCAGTCATGGCAGTTTTACATCGGTTACATGGATACACAGGCAGGCACTCCAGGCAGCATTGTGGTCAGTGGAGGAGTATTGCAAGTAGGGGCCGCAGACAGGCTATCAAAGGCCTAAAATAACAAACAATAGGCTCATTGCAGTTTTACAGCGGTTACATGGATAGACGGGCAGGCAGCTTGGTGGTGGTGAGTGGAGGAGTATTTAAAGTAGGGACCGCAGACAGGCTTCAAAGGCCTAACATAAGAAAATGGGCTGGCTGTAGGCACTTTATAATTGGTTCCAGGGGTACACGGGCAGCAGTGGTCTGGTCAGTGGAGGAGTATTTAAAGTAGGGACCGCAGACAGGCTTCAAAGGCCTAACATAAGAAAATGGGCTGGCTGTAGGCACTTTATAATTGGTTCCAGGGGTACACGGGCAGCAGTGGTCTGGTCAGTGGAGGAGTATTTAAAGTAGGGACCGCAGACAGGCTATCAAAGGCCTAACATAACAAACAATAGGCTCATGATGGCAGTTTCACAGCGGTTACATGGATACACGGGCAGGCAGCTTGGTGGTGAGTGGAGGAGTATTTAAAGTAGGGACCGCAGACAGGCTATCAAAGGCCTAAAATAACAAACAATAGGCTCATGGCAGTTTCACAGCGGTTACATGGATACACGGGCAGGCAGCTTGGTGGTGGTGAGTGGAGGAGTATTTAAAGTAGGGACCGCAGACAGGCTTCAAAGGCCTAACATAAGAAAATGGGCTGGCTGTAGGCACTTTATAATTGGTTCCAGGGGTACACGGGCAGCAGTGGTCTGGTCAGTGGAGGAGTATTTAAAGTAGGGACCGCAGACAGGCTTCAAAGGCCTAACATAAGAAAATGGGCTGGCTGTAGGCACTTTATAATTGGTTCCAGGGGTACACGGGCAGCAGTGGTCTGGTCAGTGGAGGAGTATTTAAAGTAGGGACCGCAGACAGGCTATCAAAGGCCTAACATAACAAACAATAGGCTCATGATGGCAGTTTCACAGCGGTTACATGGATACACGGGCAGGCAGCTTGGTGGTGAGTGGAGGAGTATTTAAAGTAGGGACCGCAGACAGGCTATCAAAGGCCTAAAATAACAAACAATAGGCTCATGGCAGTTTCACAGCGGTTACATGGATACACGGGCAGGCAGCTTGGTGGTGGTGAGTGGAGGAGTATTTAAAGTAGGGACCGCAGACAGGCTTCAAAGGCCTAACATAAGAAAATGGGCTGGCTGTAGGCACTTTATAATTGGTTCCAGGGGTACACGGGCAGCAGTGGTCTGGTCAGTGGAGGAGTATTTAAAGTAGGGACCGCAGACAGGCTATCAAAGGCCTAACATAACAAACAATAGGCTCATGATGGCAGTTTCACAGCGGTTACATGGATACACGGGCAGGCAGCTTGGTGGTGAGTGGAGGAGTATTTAAAGTAGGGACCGCAGACAGGCTATCAAAGGCCTAACATAAGAAAATGGGCTGGCTGTAGGCACTTTATAATTGGTTCCAGGGGTACACGGGCAGCAGTGGTCTGGTCAGTGGAGGAGTATTTAAAGTAGGGACCGCAGACAGGCTATCAAAGGCCTAACATAACAAACAATAGGCTCATGATGGCAGTTTCACAGCGGTTACATGGATACACGGGCAGGCAGCTTGGTGGTGAGTGGAGGAGTATTTAAAGTAGGGACCGCAGACAGGCTATCAAAGGCCTAAAATAACAAACAATAGGCTCATGGCAGTTTCACAGCGGTTACATGGATACACGGGCAGGCAGCTTGGTGGTGGTGAGTGGAGGAGTATTTAAAGTAGGGACCGCAGACAGGCTTCAAAGGCCTAACATAAGAAAATGGGCTGGCTGTAGGCACTTTATAATTGGTTCCAGGGGTACACGGGCAGCAGTGGTCTGGTCAGTGGAGGAGTATTTAAAGTAGGGACCGCAGACAGGCTTCAAAGGCCTAACATAAGAAAATGGGCTGGCTGTAGGCACTTTATAATTGGTTCCAGGGGTACACGGGCAGCAGTGGTCTGGTCAGTGGAGGAGTATTTAAAGTAGGGACCGCAGACAGGCTATCAAAGGCCTAACATAACAAACAATAGGCTCATGGCAGTTTCACAGCGGTTACATGGATACACGGGCAGGCAGCTTGGTGGTGAGTGGAGGAGTATTTAAAGTAGGGACCGCAGACAGGCTTCAAAGGCCTAACATAAGAAAATGGGCTGGCTGTAGGCACTTTATAATTGGTTCCAGGGGTACACGGGCAGCAGTGGTCTGGTCAGTGGAGGAGTATTTAAAGTAGGGACCGCAGACAGGCTATCAAAGGCCTAAAATAACAAACAATAGGCTCATGGCAGTTTTACAGCGGTTACATGGATACACAGGCAGCTTGGTGGTGAGTGGAGGAGTATTTAAAGTAGGGACCGCAGACAGGCTATCAAAGGCCTAAAATAACAAACAATAGGCTCATGGCAGTTTCACAGCGGTTACATGGATACACGGGCAGGCAGCTTGGTGGTGGTGAGTGGAGGAGTATTTAAAGTAGGGACCGCAGAAAGGCTTCAAAGGCCTAACATAAGAAAATGGGCTGGCTGTAGGCACTTTATAATTGGTTCCAGGGGTACACGGGCAGCAGTGGTCTGGTCAGTGGAGGAGTATTTAAAGTAGGGACCGCAGACAGGCTTCAAAGGCCTAACATAAGAAAATGGGCTGGCTGTAGGCACTTTATAATTGGTTCCAGGGGTACACGGGCAGCAGTGGTCTGGTCAGTGGAGGAGTATTTAAAGTAGGGACCGCAGACAGGCTATCAAAGGCCTAACATAACAAACAATAGGCTCATGGCAGTTTCACAGCGGTTACATGGATACACGGGCAGGCAGCTTGGTGGTCAGTGGAGGAGTATTTAAAGTAGGGACCGCAGACAGGCTATCAAAGGCCTAAAATAACAAACAATAGGCTCATGGCAGTTTTACAGCGGTTACATGGATACACAGGCAGCTTGGTGGTGAGTGGAGGAGTAGTGCAAGGAGTGTCTGTCCCAGTACTCCCAAAATATAAATAGATGTTAATGTCTCGCAAAACAACCAAAACAAAAAAAAAAGGTGGCATACTTAGGTACAGGGGTGGGCTCATCTACTGAGTTTCTGACATTGTAATTTGGCAGTAACTATTTAATGGTGCCAATATAGGACACAGACACAGACTACTTTAAGTTGCATCATAGATGTCTACAAATTTGTATTGTCAGTGCCAGACATTGAATGATGTCAGCGAATAGACTAAAGATTGGTGGAGCTGTGCGACATAATTTTGCACGTGGTAGAGCACATTTTGAGCTGGGGTAGGGGGGAACTCTCTTGAGGCCGGCGGGACCGCCCCAGGGCCCCTCATGTTACAACGGTGTGTCTGACGTTGGGTGCGCACCACCACCGCCAGAGACACTACATTGTACTATGAGGGACCCAGTAGCAATGCCGTCAACCAAAAGCGAGCACACCCACCTCTTCAGACAAACAGCAGTCTCACGGGTGCTTGCGCCAAGTCGCGATACCACGGCCCCGTGTGGGGAGTTTTGCCATTTAGGGAGGTGTAAACATGTCGTATGCTGTACAATCAGCTGCAGCAAATTAGACATTAGAAAAGTAATTCACAGGCAAGAGCTTTTCATAGGAAAGCTAGGTGTCGGCCGGGCAAGGTGGGGCAAAAGATTTCGAAATCCAGTTGTGGTTCATTTTAATGAATGTTAGATCGTCAACATTTTGGGTAGCCAGACGAGTCCTTTTTTCAGTTAATATTGAACCTGCAGCACTGAATACTCTTTCTGATAGGACACTTGCTGCCGGGCAAGCAAGCTCCTGCAATGCATATTCTGCCAATTCTGGCCAGGTGTCTAATTTGGAGGCCCAGTAATCAAATGGGAATGACGGTTGAGGGAGAACATCGATAAGGGATGAAAAATAGTTAGTAACCATACTGGACAAATGTTGTCTCCTGTCACTTTCAATTGATGCAGCAGTACCTGTCCTGTCTGCGGTCATAGCAAAATCACTCCACAACCTGGTCAGAAAACCCCTCTGTCCAACGCCACTTCTGATGTGTGCACCCCTAACACTCCTAGTCTGCTGCCCCCTGGAGCTTGTGTGAGAACGATCACGTGCGCTGTGTGCTGGGAATGCCTGAAGCAAACGGTCAACAAGAGTTGATTGTTTGGTTGCTAATATTAGTTCCAAGTTCTCATGTGGCATAATATTTTGCAATTTGCCTTTATAGCGTGGATCAAGGAGGCAGGCCAACCAGTAATCGTCATCGTTCATCATTTTCGTAATGCGTGTGTCCCTTTTTAGGATACGTAAGGCATAATCCGCCATGTGGGCCAAAGTTCCAGTTGTCAAATCTCCGGTTGTGATTGGTTGAGGGGCAGTTGCAGGCAAATCTACGTCACTTGTGTCCCTCAAAAAACCAGAACCCGGCCGTGACACGCAACCAATTTCCTGTGCCCCCGTGAAAGTTTCCGCATTAAAAATATACTCATCCCCATCATCCTCCTCGTCCTCCACCTCCTCTTCGCCCGCTACCTCGTCCTGTACACTGCCCTGACCAGACAATGGCTGACTGTCATCAAGGCTTCCCTCTTCCTCTGGTGCAGACGCCTGCTCCTTTATGTGCGTCAAACTTTGCATCAGCAGACGCATTAGGGGGATGCTCATGCTTATTACGGCGTTGTCTGCACTAACCAGCCGTGTGCATTCCTCAAAACACTGAAGGACTTGACACATGTCTTGTATCTTCGACCACTGCACACCTGACAACTCCATGTCTGCCATCCTACTGCCTGCCCGTGTATCCTCCCACAAATAAATAACAGCACGCCTCTGTTCGCACAGTCTCTGAAGCATGTGCAGTGTTGAGTTCCACCTTGTTGCAACGTCTATGATTAGGCGATGCTGGGGAAGGTTCAAAGACCGCTGATAGGTCTGCATACGGCTGGCGTGTACAGGCGAACGTCGGATATGTGAGCAAAGTGCACGCACTTTGAGGAGCAGGTCGGAGAACCCAGGATAAGTTTTCAATAAGCACTGCACCACCAGGTTTAAGGTGTGAGCCAGGCAAGGAATGTGTTTCAGTTGGGAAAGGGAGATGGCAGCCATGAAATTCCTTCCGTTATCACTCACTACCTTGCCTGCCTCAAGATCTACTGTGCCCAGCCACGACTGCGTTTCTTGTTGCAAGAACTCGGACAGAACTTCCGCGGTGTGTCTGTTGTCGCCCAAACACTTCATAGCCAATACAGCCTGCTGACGCTTGGCAGTAGCTGGCCCATAATGGGACAACTGGTGTGCAACAGTGTCATCTGCCGATGGAGTGGTTGGCCGACTGCGTTCTGTGGAAGAGCTGTAGCTTCTGCAGGAGGACGAGGAGGAGGAGGAGGGGGTGCGAACGCCTACAGCCAACTGTTTCCTAGACCGTGGGCTAGGCACAACTGTCCCTAAATTGATGTCGCCTGTGGACCCTGCATCCACCACATTCACCCAGTGTGCCGTGATGGACACATAACGTCCCTGGCCATGCCTACTGGTCCATGCATCTGTAGTCAGGTGCACCTTTGTACTCACAGATTGCCTAAGTGCATGGACGATGCGCTGTTTAACATGCTGGTGCAGGGCTGGGATGGCTTTTCTGGAAAAAAAGTGTCGACTAGGTAGCTCGTATCGTGGTTCAGCGTACTCCATCAGGGCTTTAAAAGCTTCGCTTTCAACTAAACGGTAGGGCATCATCTCTAACGAGATTAGTCTAGCTATGTGGGCGTTAAAACCCTGTGTACGCGGATGCGAGGATAAGTACTTCCTTTTTCTAACCAGAGTCTCATGTAGGGTGAGCTGGACTGGAGAGCAGGAGATCGTGGAACTTTCGGGTGTGCCGGTGTACATGGCAGACTGAGAGACGGTTGGAGACGGTATTGTTTCCGCCGGTGCCCTAGATGCAATATTTCCTCCTACTAAACTGGTGATTCCCTGACCCTGACTGCTTTTGGCTGGCAAAGAAACCTGCACAGATACTGCCGGTGGTGCGGAAAATGGTGGCCTTACAGTGACGGAAGGGATGTTGCGTTGCTGACTAGCTTCATTGGCCGAGGGTGCTACAACCTTAAGGGACGTTTGGTAGTTAGTCCAGGCTTGAAAATGCATGGTGGTTAAGTGTCTATGCATGCAACTAGTATTTAGACTTTTCAGATTCTGACCTCTGCTTAAGCTAGTTGAACATTTTTGACAGATGACTTTGCGCTGATCAGTTGGATGTTGTTTAAAAAAATGCCAGACTGCACTCTTCCTAGACTCGGATCCCTTTTCAGGGATTGCAGACTGAGCTTTAACCGGATGGCCACGCTGTCCTCCAACAGGTTTTGGCTTTGACACGCGTTTTGGGCCAGATACGGGCCCGGCAGATGGAACCTGTTGCGATGTTGATGCCTGCTGCGGCCCCTCCTCCACCTCCGCTTCTGAACTACTGCCGCCTGCACCCTGTTCCCCCAATGGCTGCCAATCGGGGTCAATAACTGGGTCATCTATTACCTCCTCTTCGAGCTCGTGTGCAACTTCGTCTGTGTCACTGTGTCGGTCGGTGGTATAGCGTTCGTGGCGGGGCAACATAGTCTCATCAGGGTCTGATTGTGGATCTGTACCCTGAGAGGGCAATGTGGTGGTCTGAGTCAAAGGAGCAGCATAGTACTCTGGCTGTGGCTGTGCATCAGTGCACTCCATGTCAGAATCTACTTGTAATGGGCATGGCCTGTTAAATGTTTCACTTTCTAAGCCAGGGACGGTATGTGTAAAGAGCTCCATGGAGTGACCCGTTGTGTCGCCTGCTGCATCCTTCTCTCTTGTTGTAGTTTTTGCTGAGGAGGACAAGGAAGCGACTTGTCCCTGACCGTGAACATCCACAAGCGACGCGCTGCTTTTACATTTACCAGTTTCGGAAGAGGAGGCAAAAGAGCTAGAGGCTGAGTCTGCAATGTAAGCCAAAACTTGCTGTTGCTGCTCAGCCTTTAAAAGCGGTTTTCCTACTCCCAGAAAAGAGAGCGTTCGAGGCCTTGTGTAGCCTGACGACGAAACTGGCTCCACAGCTCCAGACTTAGGTGGAATATTTTTATCCCCACGACCACCTGATGCTCCACTACCACTACCATCATTACCAGCTGACAATGAACGCCCACGACGACCTCTTGCACCAGACTTCCTCATTGTTTAAAAATCGTAACCAAACTAACTTTATTTGTTGCTGTCAAACAACTTACACGGTGAGCTATAACTTCAGTATGATTTCAATATCCCTTAACAGGTTGGTGAGACCACAAGGAAAATCAGGCACAATGTTACACACTCTGTTTTCTGTGACACCAAATCACAGAGATGACACACACGCAGGACTGTCACTCAAGCACTAATGTCAATATTAATCTCCCACCTAATTTATTTTTTTTTTTTTCTCTGTGAGACTTTAGAAACCAAATAATATTTAAAAAAAAAACAAAAAAACAAGGCTTTCTATGGCCCACTGAATGAGAGATGGCACGCACAGGAGTGGCACACAAGCCCTGACTGAGGCCAATATTTTTCTCCCACTGATTGATGTAGTGTTTTTGTGTTGAGGTTGATTTTAAAACACAAATGAAGGAAAAAAATAAAAAGGCTTTCTATGGCCCACAATTAGAGAGAGAGGTGGCACACCCAGGAGTCAAGACTGGCACACAAGCTGAAATGGCAATATTACTCTCCCACTGTTTTTTTATGTATTTTTTTTTTATTTTCAGGGAGACTTTAGAAACCAAATAATATTTAAAAAAAAAAAAAAAAACAAGGCTTTCTATGGCCCACTGAATGAGAGGGACAGAGGTGGCACACCCAGGAGTCAAGACTGGCACACAAGCTGAAATGGCAATATTACTCTCCCACTGTTTTTTTATGTATTTTTTTTTTTATTTTCAGGGAGACTTTAGAAACCAAATAATATTAAAAAAACCAAAAAATAAATAGGCTTTCTATGGCCCACTGAATGAAAGGGAGAGAGGTGGCACACCCAGGAGTCAAGACTGGCACACAAGCTGAAAGGGCAATATTACTCTCCCACTGTTTTTTTATGTATTTTTTTTTTTTATTTTCAGGGAGACTTTAGAAACCAAATAATATTAAAAAAAAAACAAAAAAACAAGGCTTTCTATGGCCCACTGAATGAGAGGGAGAGAGGTGGCACACCCAGGAGTCAAGACTGGCACACAAGCTGAAATGGCAATATTACTCTCCCACTGTTTTTTTATGTTTTTTTTTTTTATTTTCAGGGAGACTTTAGAAACCAAATAATATTAAAAAAAAAACAAAAAAACAAGGCTTTCTATGGCCCACTGAATGAGAGGGAGAGAGGTGGCACACCCAGGAGTCAAGACTGGCACACAAGCTGAAATGGCAATATTACTCTCCCACTGTTTTTTTATGTATTTTTTTTTTTTATTTTCAGGGAGACTTTAGAAACCAAATAATATTAAAAAAACCAAAAAATAAATAGGCTTTCTATGGCCCACTGAATGAAAGGGAGAGAGGTGGCACACCCAGGAGTCAAGACTGGCACACAAGCTGAAAGGGCAATATTACTCTCCCACTGTTTTTTTATGTATTTTTTTTTTTTATTTTCAGGGAGACTTTAGAAACCAAATAATATTAAAAAAACCAAAAAATAAATAGGCTTTCTATGGCCCACTGAATGAAAGGGAGAGAGGTGGCACACCCAGGAGTCAAGACTGGCACACAAGCTGAAAGGGCAATATTACTCTCCCACTGTTTTTTTATGTATTTTTTTTTTTTATTTTCAGGGAGACTTTAGAAACCAAATAATATTAAAAAAACCAAAAAATAAATAGGCTTTCTATGGCCCACAATTAGAGAGAGAGGTGGCACACCCAGGAGTCAAGACTGGCACACAAGCTGAAATGGCAATATTACTCTCCCACTGTTTTTTTATGTTTTTTTTTTTTATTTTCAGGGAGACTTTAGAAACCAAATAATATTAAAAAAAAAACAAAAAAACAAGGCTTTCTATGGCCCACTGAATGAGAGGGAGAGAGGTGGCACACCCAGGAGTCAAGACTGGCACACAAGCTGAAATGGCAATATTACTCTCCCACTGTTTTTTTATGTATTTTTTTTTTATTTTCAGGGAGACTTTAGAAACCAAATAATATTAAAAAAAAAACAAAAAAACAAGGCTTTCTATGGCCCACTGAATGAGAGGGAGAGAGGTGGCACACCCAGGAGTCAAGACTGGCACACAAGCTGAAATGGCAATATTACTCTCCCACTGTTTTTTTATGTATTTTTTTTTTTTATTTTCAGGGAGACTTTAGAAACCAAATAATATTAAAAAAACCAAAAAATAAATAGGCTTTCTATGGCCCACTGAATGAAAGGGAGAGAGGTGGCACACCCAGGAGTCAAGACTGGCACACAAGCTGAAAGGGCAATATTACTCTCCCACTGTTTTTTTATGTATTTTTTTTTTTTATTTTCAGGGAGACTTTAGAAACCAAATAATATTAAAAAAACCAAAAAATAAATAGGCTTTCTATGGCCCACTGAATGAAAGGGAGAGAGGTGGCACACCCAGGAGTCAAGACTGGCACACAAGCTGAAAGGGCAATATTACTCTCCCACTGTTTTTTTATGTATTTTTTTTTTTTATTTTCAGGGAGACTTTAGAAACCAAATAATATTAAAAAAACCAAAAAATAAATAGGCTTTCTATGGCCCACAATTAGAGAGAGAGGTGGCACACCCAGGAGTCAAGACTGGCACACAAGCTGAAATGGCAATATTACTCTCCCACTGTTTTTTTATGTTTTTTTTTTTTATTTTCAGGGAGACTTTAGAAACCAAATAATATTAAAAAAAAAACAAAAAAACAAGGCTTTCTATGGCCCACTGAATGAGAGGGAGAGAGGTGGCACACCCAGGAGTCAAGACTGGCACACAAGCTGAAATGGCAATATTACTCTCCCACTGTTTTTTTATGTATTTTTTTTTTTTATTTTCAGGGAGACTTTAGAAACCAAATAATATTAAAAAAACCAAAAAATAAATAGGCTTTCTATGGCCCACTGAATGAAAGGGAGAGAGGTGGCACACCCAGGAGTCAAGACTGGCACACAAGCTGAAAGGGCAATATTACTCTCCCACTGTTTTTTTATGTATTTTTTTTTTTTATTTTCAGGGAGACTTTAGAAACCAAATAATATTAAAAAAACCAAAAAATAAATAGGCTTTCTATGGCCCACAATTAGAGAGAGAGGTGGCACACCCAGGAGTCAAGACTGGCACACAAGCTGAAATGGCAATATTACTCTCCCACTGTTTTTTTATGTTTTTTTTTTTTATTTTCAGGGAGACTTTAGAAACCAAATAATATTAAAAAAAAAACAAAAAAACAAGGCTTTCTATGGCCCACTGAATGAGAGGGAGAGAGGTGGCACACCCAGGAGTCAAGACTGGCACACAAGCTGAAATGGCAATATTACTCTCCCACTGTTTTTTTATGTATTTTTTTTTTTTATTTTCAGGGAGACTTTAGAAACCAAATAATATTAAAAAAACCAAAAAATAAATAGGCTTTCTATGGCCCACTGAATGAAAGGGAGAGAGGTGGCACACCCAGGAGTCAAGACTGGCACACAAGCTGAAAGGGCAATATTACTCTCCCACTGTTTTTTTATGTTTTTTTTTTTTTTTCAGGGAGACTTTAGAAACCAAATAATATTAAAAAAAAAAAAAAAAAAAAAAATAGGCTTGCTATAGCCCACTGAATGAGAGATAGCACACACAGCAGTGGCACACAAGCCCTGACTGAGGCCAATATTTTTCTCCCACTGATTGATGTAGTGTTTTTGTGTTGAGGTAGATTTTAGAACACAAATCACGGAAAAAATAAATAGGCTTTCTATGGCCCACTGAATGAAAGGGAGAGAGGTGGCACACCCAGGAGTCAAGACTGGCACACAAGCTGAAAGGGCAATATTACTCTCCCACTGTTTTTTTATGTATTTTTTGTTTTTTCAGGGAGACTTTAGAAACCCAATAATATTTAAAAAAAAAAATAAATAGGCTTTCTATGGCCCACTGAATGAGAGGGAGAGAGGTGGCACACCCAGGAGTCAAGACTGGCACACAAGCTGAAAGGGCAATATTATTCTCCCACTGTTTTTTTAGGTTTTTTTTTTTTTTTTCAGGGAGAATTAGAAACCAAATAATATTAAAAAAAAAAAAAAAAAATAGGCTTGCTATAGCCCACTGAATGAGAGATAGCACACACAGCAGTGGCACACAAGCCCTGACTGAGGCCAATATTTTTCTCCCACTGATTGATGTACTGTTTTTGTGTTGAGGTAGATTTTAGAACACAAATCACGGAAAAAATAAATAGGCTTTCTATGGCCCACTCAGTGAGAGATGGCACACACAGGGATGGCACTGTAGCAGAAATGCCAATCTTAATCTCCCACAAAAAAAAAAAACAAAAAAAAAAAAAAAACTGTCCTACAATTACTATCTCCCTGCAGTAATGTAAGCCAGGTATGGCAGGCAGCAATAGGAGTGGACTGATGCACAAATTAAATAAAAAGTGTGGAAAAACAGAAAAGATAGCTGTGCAGAAAGGAAGGAACAAGAGGATATGTGCTTTGAAAAAAGCAGTTGGTTTCCACAGTGGCGTACACACAGCAATACAGCTATCACGGAGCCTTCTAGGGCAGCCCAATGAGCTACAGCGCTGAGGGGAAAAAAAAAAAAAAATAGCTTCCACAGTCCCTGCACACCGAAGGTGGTGTTGGACAGTGGAAATCGCTGCAGCACAAGCGGTTTGGTGGTTAGTGGACCCTGCCTAACGCTCTCCCTGCTTCTGATGAAGCGGCAGCAACCTGTCCCTAAGCTCAGATCAGCAGCAGTAAGATGGCGGTCGGCGGGAACGCCCCTTTATAGCCCCTGTGACGCCGCAGACAGCAAGCCAATCACTGCAATGCCCTTCTCTAAGATGGTGGGGACCAGGATCTATGTCATCACGCTGCCCACACTCTGCGTTCACCTTCATTGGCTGAGAAATGGCGCTTTTCGCGTCATTGAAACGCGACTTTGGCGCGAAAGTCGCGTACCGCATGGCCGACAAGCACAGGGGTCGGATCGGGTTTCATGAGACGCCGACTTAGCCAAAAGTCGGCGACTTTTGAAAATGATCGACCCGTTTCGCTCAACCCTAGTGGCCACTACAAGTAGATGGAGCAGCTTGGCAACTGAGTACTTCCGGCAGGTGGCTGCCGACACCAATAACATCTGATTGGCGGGAGTACCAGGTGTTGGACCCTGGCTGATCAAACATTGATGACCTATCCTAAGGACAAGCTCTTTAATACAAAATATTGATATCTGTGGTACTTCATAGGACTATGGATAAACTACTGCATTGTCATAAATCCCAGAGTTTTCAAGTCATCATGGTACAATAACAATGTAGTAGCTCCATTGCTGCAGAAATTAATTTCCATGTTCCCATCAAAGATGACGAGAGTAATAATTAAGTGCTGCTGTTTCTATCTCATTTTATATTGGTATAAGCAGCATAAAAACTACTAGCACAATTAATGTAATAAATAATAAGAGCTGAACACATATATTGTAGTAAACAAGCCTGCACGGCTGCTTTAACGGTGATAAATCCTGGGAATGTTCTACCTTTTAATAGAATTAATGAGGCACTTAAATAATTGTACTCTATGTGCCACATGTAACATATGTGCAGCGCTATTTTGGGCATAATAAAATAAATTGCAGCCTACACGAAGACTAGAATAGACCGTACATATTATGCGCATCCACTGTAAATTACTGCGTTCTTTCTAATAAATAAATTGAAGCAGCAAAAGAGACACGGAGACAATCCAGATATTTCATGCAGGCCTATGCAGGCCTATGGTAAAAAATGGGAAAAGAAGTGGGTAAATATGTAATGGTTCATGTGAAGTAGGAAAAGTACTATTGTGCAGAACATAGAATGGGAGTGTTTGCCTTAGGCCGGTTTCACATTTGCGGTTGTGTCCGCAGCGTTTCTTCCGCAATAATCCGCATGCGTTGTGTATTCCTATATTTAACATTAGGGACGCAAGTGCAAGTGCGTTTGATTGCGTTTTGCCGCGTTTGACGACGCATGCGTCGTTTCGCCGTCTGCGGTTTGGCGCGGTAAACGCTACATGTAGTAATTTTAGAGGCGTCAATTTGCCAACTAGAAATGTATGCGGTTGTTAGCGGAAGAAATGCGCCAAAAAAATGCATTGCTGTCTATGTGAACACATGCGGCCGCATGCGTTTGCTTGCGTTCGTGAACGCATGCGTTGCACCAGAGAAAAACATGTCTAGACACTGATTAGCCACCCCCACATACAAGGTGATAAAGGGAGGGAGTGAACAGTTGCAGGTCACTACTCAGCAGAGAAGCTTTCCAGACGCAGCAGAGCAGACACAGGAAGGAATCTACACTTAGAACAATGTGAGTATATCCTAGCCAATGCCTTTATTTTCTATTTTGTCTCTACATGTCCTAATTTCTGCCATTTCATTCTTTCTGCATGCATCAGAATGTCTTCTTCTTCTGATGAGGAGCAACGTCCTGGGCCTTCTGAAGCCGAACGTGTCAGTGAAGTGAGTACTCACCTCCTCAGATTGGTAAGTATTCACTGTCACATCTACACATATGACAATTTTTTTTCTTTTTTTTAGAGCACTTCTTCTACTGCGGCAGAGGCTGGGCAGGAGCAGTGGGGTCATGGTCGAGTGTCAAGGAGGCAGCGTGTAAGTATACCTGGCTCACTGTTTACTGTATCCTCACTTTAGTATTCTTGAATCTTCCTTTCTTTACTTTCCTCTTTCTTTACAATTTTCTTCTAGACTCCTTTTTTTGTCTTGACTTTCCTTATTCATGCCATTTCTCAGCCTCTGTTTTCTTTCTTTTCCTTATGTTAATGTATACAACATTTAATGTCTTCATTTATGTTTTAGGTTCCAGAACGGGATGAGGACCTCATTGACAAAGATATCCTCATCTCCCGGTCCATGAGCGAGTCCCATTGTGGGACACCCGGGTTCCACAGCACTAGGACAATGTGACGATCCGGCGCCTATGGAATGAGGTGGCCAATGTGATGTGGGATGGCTGGGACAACGCCCCAACTCGGGTCCGAACTGCATTTTGTAAGTATTGCAATGCAGTGTGAAGCAGCAGAGACCTTGGCCGTGCTCACACAACTGTGTATGATGAGAGAAACTGTCAGGAGTTTCTCTCATCACACACAATTGTGTGAGCACGGCCAAAAGTACATTGTCTAACCATTATGTTTTGTTTTTTCAACAGTGTGCAAAGTCAAAACACATTGGCGTTCAATGAAGGACTGCTTCAACAAGGACCTGTGTCAAAAGAGCCGTGTTCCCAGTGGTTCTGGAGCAAGGATCCGGAAGTATAAATACCATCGCATTCTGGCATTTTTAAGACCGGTCCTTGCCCAGAGAATGTAAGTATTTCTCCTGTGCATTACGTTGTGTTGTATTGCCATAACCTGTATGTTTCTATTCAACAGGAGTTGGTGTTTGGTAAATTTTTTGTATTCATCAGACAGCCACGGAACTGTCCCAGCCATCCAGCAGCGCTGTAGCAAGTGGGCCTGCCACACTAACTGGAGACCAGGAAGCTGGTCCATCAGGTGTTCCCCTTTCCCAGTCCTCTGCCTCTGCCCCTTTTTTTTGGGCTCTTCCCGGCAGCAGCAGAGGGCATCGGACAGGTCACTCATGCCTGAATTTTTGCACTTGAGCTCGGTTTTTCACGATGGACTCAAGGCTTTGGGTGACCGACTGGATACTGCCATTAGCCATATGAATACACATATCCAGGAGGTCACCAAAAGCCTTGACCAAGTAAAAGCCGACCTCCAGAGGCCAGCACATCATTTTTTTAACCAAATTGAACATGGCATGTTGGAACACCTTACTCCTGATCTCCAGCTTAGTGTCATGCAGGCCTGCAATGCTGCGTATGTGCAGGCTATGCAGCAGAGTCGGTATTTTCAGCAGACAGTGGCGGCATATCCACCTGTGCCTTCACTGTCACGATTAACCTCAATGCTGACCTCTGCTGCATACCACTGCACGGCCACCTCTATTCCTAGCACTGCCGGACACCAGTACAGCACCACCACCATGCCGAGTGCTGTAGGACAGCCCACCGCCACCACCATGACAACCGCTGCTCCTACTTGGACCTGCTTCACTGACACCACGATGCAGCAGCAGGACCCTGGCATGGCCTTCCACTCCACCACCACCACGGTGCAGCAGGACCCTGGCATGGCCTTCCGCTCCACTACCACCACGATGCAGCAGGACCCAGGCTTGGCCTTCCACTCTACGAGCACAATGGACCCTGGCATCGCCTTCCGCTCTATGAACACTATGGACTCTGGCATGGCTGCACGCTCTATGAGCACTATGGACTCAGGCATGGCCTTCCACTCTACGAGCACTATGGACTCTGGCATGGCTGCACGCTCTATGAGCACATTGCAGCCGGATCCTGACAGGTCACCCACCACGACCATGCCACGACATATGATCCCACCAAGGCTTACCAGAACCCGGCGATCCCAAAAAGGGAAAAAAAAGAAAAAAATTTGTACTATCAGTATTCCTCCCCCCTCACCTCCCAGTGTGTCTGTAATGTCAGGTTTGTCTCACCCTTCCAGTGCATCTCAGGCCTCTCATGTGTCAAGCCTAGTGTTGAGCATTCCGATACCGCAAGTATCGGGTATCAGCCGATACTTGCGGGTATCGGAATTCCGATACCGAGATCCGATACTTTTGTGGTATCGGGTATCAGTATCGAAACAACATTAATGTGTAAAAGAAAGAATTAAAATAAAAAATATTGCTATACTCACCTCTCCGACGCAGCCTGGACCTTACCGAGGAAACCGGCAGCGTTCTTTGCTTAAAATGCGCGCGTTTACTGCCTTCCGTGACGTCACGGCTTGTGATTGGTCGTGTGCCGCCCATGTGGCCGCGACGCGACCAATCACAGCAAGCCGTGACGTAATTTTCAGGTCCTGAATGCCTAATTCTAGGCATTCAGGATTTGAAAATTACGTTACGGCTTGTGATTGGTCTCGTCGCGGTCACATGGGCGACGCGACCAATCACAAGCCGTGACATCACGGGAGGCAGGAAACGCTCGCATTTTAAAATTACGTCACGGCTTGTGATTGGTTGCGTGCCGCCCATGTGACCGCGACGCGACCAATCACAGCAAGCCGTGACGTAATTTTCAGGTCCTGAATGCAGAATTAGGCATTCAGGACCTGAAATTACGTCACGGCTTGCTGTGATTGGTCGCGTCGCGGTCACATGGGCGGCACGCGACCAATCACAAGCCGTGACGTCACGGAAGGCAGTAAACGCGCGCATTTTAAGCAATAAACGCTGCCGGTTCCCTCGGTAAGGTCCAGGCTGCGTCGGAGATGTGAGTATAGCAATATTTTTTATTTTAATTCTTTCTTTTACACATTAATATGGATCCCAGGGCCTGAAGGAGAGTTTCCTCTCCTTCAGAGCCTGGGAACCATCAGGGATACTGTCCGATACTTGAGTCCCATTGACTTGTATTGGTATCGGGTATCGGTATCGGATTAGATCCGATACTTTGCCGGTATCGGCCGATACTTTCCGATACCGATACTTTCAAGTATCGGACGGTATCGCTCAACACTAGTCAAGCCCCATCCCTGAACTACCAGACCCCACTAGTTTAATTGCCCCTTCTCCTGCCACCCCTGCGTCGTCCACACTTAGCCAGGCCTCACAGCTTCACACCCCCCATTTGCGTCACTCTACCCCAAGCAGGCTCAGTTAATTAAAAAAGTTTGGTTTCTAAGAAAATAAATAATATTGTTTTTTGCCCCCAATTATGTGTGGTTTAATTGTGTCTTTCACCGCCGGCAATACACACCGTTCGCCGCACACCTAATTTTTTGGCCACATCATAGCTCCAGTACTTAGCAAGTAAAAAAATGCAGCTTTCTGTGTCTTTAGTATAGATATATGAGGTTGGCCAAAAAATTAATACTTGTATTTTCTCCATATCTCTTCGTTCTGCTTAGTCTGTGACTAGTGTTGCAGACTAAAGAGAAAATGGTGGCAATACAATGCAGATGTATACTCAACAGATCAGGTGTCCAAAAACTCATTAGTTAGGACTCCTGACCTTGTGAGTAGAGAACTGCCTTGTATAACCTTCATTTTATCTTCTGTGTACATAATCTATTTCACACAAAGTGAAGGGACGATGGCGGTCATCAAGGCATATCTATTCTCACCTGGACATGTGTCAGAAATAGTGAATTCATGAGGCTGTTATATGTGCATCATGAATTCATTATTTCTGTCACCTGACTTGATGAGTATAGATCTGTTTTGTATTACAGCCATTGTCTCTTCAGTCTGCGTCCAATGGATACTGCAGAACAGAATCAGGACGCAATGACGTCAACAACCTTACCACTAAAACAACATGGCTGCCGTCACACTAGCAGTATGTGGTCAGTATTTTATATCAGTATTTGTAAGCCAAAACCAGGAGTGGAACAATTAGAGGAAAAGTATTATATTATCATATTTAGCACCTCAGCATTTATCACCCACTCCTGGTTTTGGCTTACTGATATTAAATACTGACCAAATACTGCTAGTGTGAGGACAGCCTTGGTTTGTAGAGGAAATACATAGGAGACACGGTCAAGATACCAAAAAATAAAGTTTATTAACGAGAAATATTAGTAACATTTAAGAAAATAGCTGGTACAGACAAAATCCCAAGAGGACATTTACACAACATTGTCCTGCCATGACACACGTCCAAAATCTGATTTAAAAAAGGCAGCAAATTGGTCTCGCATGTGGCCAACTTCAGCAGTTGACCGCAGCGGGTGATGCTGGTAATTGGGCAATGGGTGTGCAACTGGTTCATCCAGTTCAATGTTGGGCCACTCCTTAGCCATTATGTAATTGTGCAGAACCACACAGGCTTTGACTACCTCGTTTACTCTCTCCATTTTTAGATTAATGGCTGATGCAAGAATGCACCATTTTGAGACTAGAATCCCAAACGTACACTCTACTGTTTTTCGGGCCCTGGTCAGTCTGTAGTTAAAGATCCTTTCAGTGTGGTTCAAGTCCCAACTGGAATATGGCTTCAGTAGGTTTTCACACATCTGAAAGGCCTCATCTTCAACCATATCAAATGGCATCGGTGGACCTTGAGTGTTGGGGAGAGGTTGTGGCCTTGGAAAATTTAAATTTTTGCCATACAAACGGCGGCCCATATCCGAGTTTTTAAAAGTCTGGGAATCGTTGCCACGACCAAAAGCTCCAATGTCCACGGCGATGAAGCGACAGTCCGCATCGGCTATTGCCATGAGGACAACAGAAAAATATTTTTAGAATTGAAGTACTCCAACCCTGTTCTGGCTGGTTTGATAATGCGTATGTGCTTTCCATTCACAGCTCCCAAACAGTTGGGGACATCACACACACTCCAGAATTTTTCAGCAATTGCCATCCACATGTCCGCGCTGGGTAGGGGTATAAACTCATCCTGGAGAACATTCCACAAAGCCCGGCAAGTGTCTGCAACTATTCCAGACAGGGTGGAAATTCCAAGCTGGTATTGGAAGTGGAGGGATGATAAACTCTCTCCGGTTGCCTGAAATCTGGAAGAAAATAAAAAAAATAAAAAAATAAATAAAACCAATTCTATGTATGGTGTTCTTATGCTAGAGACAAAGGAAAATAACAAAAAAATACATGTCAGAACACCCAAAATTAGCACTTCCATTTGTTTAGATTTGTTACATACCTTAATGTAACCAGCAGACGTTCCTCTGGTGGAATCGCTCTACGGAGCTGGGTGTCCTGTCTCCGTATGGTTCCTTGGACACGAGCAAGCAAATCTCGGAACGAGTCTTGCAACATCCTTGTATATTCCGGGAAATTGTCCGGGTTGGCATTAAGCTCGCCATACAGCGTGTGATAGGCTCCACGGCTCTCACGTAGTTCAATAATGAGGTGTCTCCAAAAACGCCTACAACGTCTCCTTCTCCATCTGTTGCGATTTCTGTCTTGCTCCCAAGCAAATGCACAGGCAAGAAACAGCTTGATGCTTAAATCCAGGTTGAAATAAAAGCTCTCCATGCGAAGATCCATCATGACACAGGATACAGGAGCAAAATCTGAAGATTTCAGCTGTTCAAGGGTCTATATAAAGATATCCCATAATACACGCCCTCTGTAGTCACATTGGCGGTGTCTGGTTATCTAGATTTTTCTCCTGTAAAATTTGTCACCATGCGCACAAACGCAGAAAAAAACGCATGGAAAAGCATGCAAACGCGGCGTTTTTTTAACCGCATGTGTTCATGCATGCGACTAAAAAACGCCGCGTTTGTACGTGTTTCTATGTGTTTTTTCCTGCACTTGCGGATGCGGATTAAACGATGCGGATTCTAACGCAAATGTGAAACTAGCCTTAGACATTGAAAGTTATTATCTCCACCGATAGCAAGAATACCACTGCTCCATTCATTCTTTACTGGGTTGATGACAAATACCGAGCTCAACTGTAGCAAGTCATCTCATAGAAAAATAATGCATTTGTTGCAAGTACTCTATTGCGGTAGGGCATTTCAGAGCTAAAGTCTTGGGTTTTCAGTGTGGATTTGTCCTCAGTATTGGTTGTCCTATTAATTGAAAAGTTATCACAAGGAAGAAACAAAAACATGCTGGCTCTACCATCACTCCCAAATACAAGGAAAAATTAGGAACAAACAAAAAATATCCAGATTATAATAGTCATGTTTTTGCAGTGTTCAGTTTGATACCTATAAAGATCATAAAAATTCAGAGAATCATCGGCACTCACCAATTTCAGCAAAAGGAGTGAGTGCCGATTCTCTTGCACTCCTCTAAATTTTCATCAAAAAGTTATCATCGATCCACTGGATAGGTAGGAATAACCATGTAATATAGTACAGGAATAACCTTTTATGGCAAACATTTCTTTAAGGATTTTTGCTAGCGAATTGTCCCAAAGAGAATGAATGGAGCAGTGGGGCGCATGCATAGCTAATAGTACATTTCATTTCCTGTTCTTGGTATCTGTGGGGGGTCTCAGTGGTTGGATCCCACTCATCAGAAAGTTATCTTATGGATAAGTCATAATTATAAATGTGGGGAGTATCTTTTTAGCATATATTTTCTATGGACTCCTGATTATTTCATCTTGTTGAAATGCATATCATCAATGAGCAAAAGAAATAAGATAAGTAAATGGATGCCTGATGTTACATGAGGGTTGCAGTGCCGCTGCTCCAACGCGCGGAAGAAGGCAGTTCGCCGAAAATATAAAAAGAATCAATCGGATGGATAAACGGCATAATTTTGGGGGTTTTAAAATGCAATACCAGGCAATTAAAACATTGTATCTACTGCATCTACCTCAAAATAGTATCAATAAAAACGTCAGCTCGGCGCAAAAAATAAGCCTCATCCAGCCCCAGATCACGAAAAATGGAGACGGGTCTTGGACAATGATACCATTTTTTTTTTTTGCAAAATTTGGATTTTTTTTACCACTTAAATAAAAAAGAGCCTATACATGTTTGGTATCTGTGAACTCATAATGACCTAGAAAATCGTAATGTCAGATGAGTTTTAGCATTTAGTGAACATGGTAAAAAAAAAAAAAAAAAAAGCAATTGTGGAATTGCACTTTTTTTGCAATTTCATCGCACTTTGATTTTTTTTTCAATTTTGTAGTACACGATATGGTAAAAGCAATGGTGTCTGTCAACACTACAACTCGTCCCGTAAAAAACAAGCTCTAACACAGAAGTATTGACCAAAACATTACAAAGTTATGGCTCTGGGAAGTAGGGGAGCAAAAAACAGAAATGCAAAAATGGAAAACCCCACAGTCGTGAAGGGGTTAACCTGTTAAATGCCGCTGTCAATCTCTGACAGCGGCATTTAACTTGCTCCGACAAGTGTGAGTGTCCTTACTTCCACCCATCGGCGCACCTGTGATGTGATCTCAGGTCGCTGATGGATTGTCATGATAGCCGGGGGTCAGCTGATGACCCCCGTGACTGTCATTACGGAACTCTTTTCAAACCCTTCTAAGGAGACTGCGATTTCTGCTATATGCATTGATGCTGAGACAACACTACACATAGCACAAGCCGATCGGATGATCGCACCTTCATGCCCCTAAGGGGGCTAACAAAATAGGTAAAAAGAAAAAAAAAAGTTTAAAAAAATATGAAAAAAATAAATAGAAGTTCAAATCATCCCCTTTTCCTACCAGTGAAAATAAAGGTATTAACAAAATAAAAATATACATATTTGGAATCGCCGCATTCAGAAAAGTCCTTGCTATGAAAATAAACATCGCAAATGGAAAAAAATCAAAACTGCCAAAATTACGTTTTTCGGTCTCCACAATTCCACAAAAAGGCGATCAAAAAGTCACATCTATCCCAAAACCATATCAAGAAAAACGACGTCTCCTATCGCAAAAAATAAGCTATCATGCAGCTTCGTTGGGCAAAAAATAAACATGTTATGGGTTTCGGAAAATGGCGACGTATCTCCAAACATTTTTTTTGCAAACGTCAGATATTTTTTTCACCACTAAAATAATAAAAGAAACTGGACATATTTGATATTGCCGTAATCATATTGATGAGGAGAATCATAATCCATGGTCATTTTTGCCACAAAATGTAGACTGTAGAAACAATACACAAAAATCAATGTCGGAATTGTGTTTCACAATTCCACAGCGCTTGAATTTTTTCCCCATTTTTAAGTACACTATGTGGTAAAATGAACAGTGTCATTCAAAAGTACAATTCGACTTGCAGAAAACAAGCCCTCATACTGTATGTCTAGAAAAATAAAGAGTTATGGCTCTGGGAAGAAGGGGAGGAAAAACGGAAATGAAAAATCTAAAATGGGCTGCGGTGTGATTAAAGAGCATCTGTCAGTAGGATCAACTCTTTTAAACCAGCAATATGGACATGCAGTTCATAGAAAATTGAATAAAGTGATACCTTGATATTTGCAGTCCAATGTTTTGCTCCAGAGTAATACACTTTTTTTAAATATGTAAATTAGCTGTTAGGGTCCATGGTCTGAACACTGATCTCCCTAAGAATCTGCCTCCAGAGCTTATTTTCAATTAATGAGGACAATTACCAGTGTGAGACATGTAATGACTGACAGTCTGCTCTCCGGAGCTACATGTGTCACACTGGTAACTCTCCCTTTCATTTAAAATAAGTCCTGTAGACAGATTTTCATTGAGATCTACGTCTGGCCCATCGATCTGAACAGCTCATTTACATATTTAGAAAAACGACGATTCCTTGGAAAAAAGACATTAGATCACAAATATCAAGGTATCATTTTATTCAACTTTTTATGACCTGCATGCCCATATAGACGGCTTAGGCAGGTTGATACTTTTAATTAGGTTCAAAGGACTTTGCATGCTTTTAGTGGGACTGAACGCCATACCTAAATTTAAATTTGAAATAAGAAGAATTGTGGAACATTTTTCAATAGATTGCAATTTTCAGGGGTAATGCTGTAACAATGCTTCTGCTTATATTGCTCAAGTAGAAGCAAGCAGCTAATATTTCCTGTTAATAAACTTCATTTTATATAGAAATTATCCGCAGTTAGAAAAAATACTGATACATTGAATCCATCCCTAATTAGGTAAGGAAAATGACATATCTGCATGTAAGGCTGCCGTCACACTAGCAGTATTTGGTCAGTATTTTACATCAGTATTTGTAGCCAAAACCAGGAGTGGGTGATAAATGCAGAAGTGGTGCATATGTTTCTATTATACTTTTCCTCTATTTGTTCCACTCCTGGTTTTAGTTTACAAATACTGATGTAAAATACTGACCAAATACTGATAGTGTGACGGCAGCCTAATTGTTACCCAGGGAGTAAACCTCACCTCTCCTTATATGTTGGGTGCTGAAAAGCCAACTTTCGATGTGGGAAATTAGAAAATAAAGAAGCAAAGCTTTTACCCCCTTCCCTCCTACTCATGGGGTAATAGCTCAAATTTAGCCTACCACCTTATATCTAATCATGTTGTGTGTCTATACTTATGGCTATGTTCTTATACACAGTAAGGATGGCACGACAAAGCAAAAGTGCCATAGCTGTTGATGGCGTTGCTGCAGTGCAGTGCCCATTGTGGTGGTATCGGGAAATGATAGATGAATAGAAGGACTATGGATATATTTCGGCTTTCAAAGACAACATCACAAATGGGTTGTTTTAGTTTATGTTCACTTTACATTTTATCCATGCGCACTTCGACACTTTATCTACACGAAAATCTGTATGTATTAAAGACCGTGTAGCACCTGCTTATGAATGGAGGTACCAAGCTCTGATACAATGGGGGTATGACGCTGAGTCACTTCTCAAACTGTGCAAACTGTGAGTCAGGGTAGTCAAAGAGATAGTCCTAGGTCAAGGGCCAGAAGGGTGCGTTATAAACAGAAGGAAGAGACAAAGGAGTTGTCAGGTAATGGTCCGAGGTCGTAAACACAATCCTCAGATCAGGAACCATATTTCTTAATCCATCTAGTCCCTATATGTTATAACAGGGGAGGCTATAGTAGCTCTTAACAATACATAACCACACAAAGAGCACAAATAAAGAGCAAGAAAGTCCTAAAATTAAATGTCATATTTATTCTAAAAACATATACAGCACAAATAAAGATAGTAATGATCATTTGAAAACAAAAGCAAAATAGTGGGTTTTCACAGGTGTAAAAACACTGAGTCCACCAGAACACTCAGTGGAAGTGGGAGCAGAGAGTAGCAGTAAATCAAGTAATGTGCAAGTGCGGCCTGAAAACGGGTGTTCCCATCATAATATATATTAAAATGTAGACAAAAAGCACACACACAGTCAGAAGTAAAGGTAATGACAAGTAATTACTACCCAGTTAAAGGGAACCTGTCACCTGAATTTGGCGGGACCAGTTTTGGGTCATATGGGCGTGGTTTTTGGGTGTTTGATTCACCCTTTCCTTACCCGCTGGCTGCATGCTGGCCGCAATATTGGATTGAAGTTCATTCTCTGTCCTCCGGAGTACACGCCTGTGCAAGGCAATATTGCCTTTAACAATGAACTCACAAAAAGCAATTACAAGTGCAATAAATACAAAAAGTCTACCCCAGAAAGTCATTAGTGACCAACTAGCAAAAGAGTGTATGCCATTTTAAGGGAACAAAATTTTTTTTAAATGCATCCAAACCCGCTCTTACCTATAATATCCACCTGGGGACCCGGTGCAACAGCCCCAATGCGTGTTTCATGTGGGCGCCCTCAGGGGGCCGGTCCGAAGTCAGAATACCAGAAGGATAACAGATCAGTGCAAAGGAGCTAGACAAAATGGATGGTCAGAATGAGATCCAAGGTTAAGCAGCAAAAAGATCCACAAGCAAAGCATTAGGCACAGAGAAACAAACCATACAGAGCTGAATCTATGTCTGGCAGAGATCTGAGAGTAATAACAAAGCTAAGTATCTGTGCAATCACCTGGGACAGGGAGCACCTGAAGGCAGCCCAGCACCTCCCATTCTCAATGTGGACGGTCGAACTGTCAATCAAAGTACTGACAGCCTCAGCATGTCCCTGTTCCATATCAACCCCTTCATGACCTTGGGATTTTCCGATTTTCCGTGTTCGTTTTTCGCTCCCCTCCTTCCCAGAGCCATAACTTTTTTATTTTTCTGTTAATATGGCCATGTGAGGGCTTATTTTTTGCAGAACGAGTTGTACTTTTGAATGACATCATTGGTTTTAGCATGTTGTGTACTAGAAAATGGGAAAAAAATTTCAAGTGCGGTGAAATTTCAAAAAAAGTGCAGTCCCCCACTTGTTTTTTGTTTGGCTTTTTTGCTAGGTTCACTAAATGCTAAAACTAACCTGCCATTATGATTCTCCAGGTCATTAAAAGTTCATGGACACCTAACATGACTAGGTTCTTTTTTATCTAAGTGGTGAAAAAAATCCAAACTTTGCTAAAAAAAAAAAAAAAATTGCGCCATTTTCCGATACCCGTAGCAACTCCATTTTTTCATGATCTGGGGTCAGTTGAGGGCTTATTTTTTGCATGCCGAGCTGGTGTTTTTAATGATACCATTTCGGTGCAGATACGTTCTTTTGATCGCCCGCTATTGTATTTTAATGCAATGTCGAGGCGACCAAAAAAACATAATTCTGGCATTTCAAATTTTTTTCTCGCTACGCTATTTAGCGATCAGGTTAATGCTTTTTTTATTGATAGATCGGGCGATTCTGAACGCAGCAATACCAAATATGTGTAGGTTTGATTTTTTTTTTTTATTGATTTATTTTGAATGGGGCGAAAGGGGGGTGATTTCAACTTTTATATTTTTTTTATTTTTTTCACATTTTTTTAACCTTTTTTTTTACTTTTGCCATGCTTCAATAGCCTCCATAGGAGGCTAGAAGCTGGCACAATGCCATAGGCTCTGCTACATAGCAGCAATCATCAGATCGCTGCTATGCAGCAGAAATGCAGGTGTGCTATGAGCACCGACCACAGGGTGGCGCTCACAGCTACCGGCGATCAGTAACCATAGAGGTCTCAAGGACCTCTATGATTACAATGTAGATGCATCGCCGACCTCCGATCATGTGACGGGGGTCAGCGATGCGCTCATTTCCGGCCGCCCAGCCGGAAGCGCCGGTTAAATGCCGCTGTCTGCGTTTGACAGCGGCATTTAACTAGTTAATAGCGGCTGGTGAATCACGATTTCACCCACCGCTATTGCGGGCACATGTCAGCTGTTCAAAACAGCTGACATGTCCCGGCTTTGATGCGGGCTCACCGCCGGAGCCCTGCATCAAAGCAGGGGAGCTGACCTCGGACGTACTATCCTGTCCGAGGTCAGAAAGGGGTTAAACAGCTGAACTGTCAGTAACTGTATCCCAGACACACTGAGGGGTGGAATCGTGACAGGTGGCTAATCTCAGTTTGAGTTCTTTGTTTGTGTTCTTCAGGTTGTGATCTTAGCAATGCACAGAAGAGATGTGAAGATAGAGTTGGTCCAAACCATAATTTCCTCCCATAATAACAATGTCAGGAAATCCACTCTAACAGTGCCAGGAAGCACAGATCAATTGGCTGAATTACAGAAGCTGGTAGACTGAACATCTATTTTCATTAGACCGCTGCGCTGTGTAATATTTATATTCGTGAAATCTCTGTTTGCCACATTAATATTATTAGCTTTCAACTTGTAATAACATCTTTCTCCACTGGGTTGCATTACAGGAATTTAAAACTCCCAGTGTACTGCAGGAAACATCCCTAAATGCAGGCTAAGACACAAAATAAATTAAAAAAGGCTATCATTTCCATGTGATTAAATATATATTATATCACTGTTCAGTGGAGGATAACTGAATTCGTAGGAACAACAAAAACATTAAGTTGGCTAAAACTGGAAAGTTCAGTAAAGTAGTCATAAGCGATATATGCTATATACCGTGCAAGCCAGTCGCCAGAACATGGCTGGGCCAAAGAATAGGCACAATGAAACTACACATGGGAACACAACCATGAGGATAATCAGAAACTTGTAGACCTGGTTCAAATCGATTCACAGGACCCGGTCCAGCAGGCAAAGGCTGTAATCTGTGGCTGCCATATAGGAGCCCATTGATCCTCCACCTACCTGATGGCATTTCTGGCTTCTCTTTTGATTATATGGCCTGGTTAATCCAGTTGAAGAGTTGGAGGTGGGAGACGGTTCATTGGGCATCCATCAGGCAACCACAGGTTATGGATGGGACCACTGGACCAGGTCCTGCAAATCAATTCTCATCATCTCTATCAGAGAGGGCAGGTGTTGCATCTTACATAACCTAAGGCTGACTCTAAGGATGATACCTTTCGCATTTTTTTATGAAGTCTGCACAAACCCAATATCATTTAACATTTCTCTGCTTCCTTCAACATGCTTAACTTAGTGCAGACACCCAATTGACATAGCCCAGTGCAGCCAGCCTCGAACTCCTGGAATCAAGCGATCCACCAGACTAAGCCTCCCTAGTTGCTGGGATTACAGGCGCACGCCACTTCCTTCAACATGGACGTTTTTATCAAAGCCAACCGGAATTCAAAGATAAATACTGTATGGAGTTAGTATAACTTTTCTACCTTTATTAACACAGATATATACATACAAGATGGTGAATTTAAGTACTGGCTATATTCTGTGGACCTGGATGTCTTAGATCTACATGATAAAAATGATGAAAGTTTGTATGACAATAATAATTATGAGCGAGTGTACTCGTTACTTGGGTTTCCCAGAGCACGCTTGGGTGGTCTCCGAGTATTTTGTAGTGCTCGGAGAATTTAGTTTTCATCACGGCATCTGCATGATTTGTGGCTGCTAGACAGGCTGAATACATGAGGGGATTCCCTAACAAATAGGCATTCCTCACATGTATTCAGCCTGTCTAGCAGCCGTAAATCATGCAGCTGAGGCAACGAAGACTAAATGTCCGAGGACTACAAAATACTCGGAGATCACCCGAGCGTGCTCTGGAAAACCCGAGCAATGAGTACACTCGCTCATCACTAATAATTATACATTAAAAACTGTCTCAGTGACTAATTTATAGTATTGCTGTATGTCAGATTTGGACAAAAGGATTTACAGGACCTTGGTCCAGTTGACATGCTGGTAGTCTTTGGCCTCCAGACTAGAGCTCTTGGGCTTCATGATCTTAAGGCTTACCTATTATTTCTTGCAATTTTTAACATGTCACAGTGACATGTAGGAAGCTTTGATCGGTGGGTGTCTTGATGCTCAGATTTCACTTACAGAAGAGAAGCGAAGCTAAGCATTGTGCTCTTATTTTATGATTCAAGATGGAGAAATGATACTTCTTGGATCCCAGTCAGACTCCTCTCACACAGCCAAATGTGATCTCACACTTTGCACTGACGAGAGGCAGTACCCCGAAACACAGTGTCTGCAAATCGAGATTCGTGTTTGGCTTTTATCCTAAGTCATATGACAAGGCTCGTTAAAGGGTCGACATTGACTGTTAGGATCGCTACTTCCTGTAGGTGGCACTAGAGTTCTAGTCTTCTTCCTCTCTGAAGAGACAATTTGCATGATTCAAGATAGAGAGACTAGAAGGAGACAGAGCTCAAATGTGGTCTTATCTGGGAAAACAGATATGGAGGAAAATAGCACAATTGCGCTCATCTAGTTTAGGTCGTGAACACACAACCACTAAAAGCACTTGAGGCTGCTGCAGACCCACAAGGAAATAAAGCATACCCAAAGGACAAAAGAGATGGGTTGATTGTAGTTGTCCTGAAGAAGAAGCTATATGACTCGAAACGCGATGACGAATAAACCACTTACTATTTAGGTTGGCATGCATCATTTTTCTTCCTACGACAGCGCAGAATCAACCCATCAGTTTTTTCCATTGCCTATCCTTTTTTTATGATTGGCTCATGTGCCGCTCTCTCAGCCCTTTAAGGTGTGTGCACACGATCAGTAAATGCTGCAGGTTCGACGCTGCATACTTGTGTAGCATCCAGCTGTTACAGCATAGTGGATGGGATTTCAAGAAATCCCATGCCCACTATGCGTCCAGAAATACCCACGGCTCCCCCGCGGAGACGGGCATGCAGCGCATCTCTCCAGAACGCAGTATTTCAATTTCGCTTGTGGAGACACGAGTCTCCGCAAGACAAATTTCACCCATAGAACGTATTGGATGCTGTGATTCCGCACGGTTCAGTGAACACATGCGGATTCACCTGCATTCAATAGCCGGCAGTGCTTTGGACGCAGCGGACATGTACTGCATCCAAAACGCTGCCATTTCCGGATCGTGTGTACCCGGCCTCAAAGAGCACCCACACGCCATCCTTGCTCTTAGGAAAAGGTGAGACTTTCCAGGTAATGCTCCTGGATACAGTCAAGAATTCCCAAAAAGCAGAGTTTCTGGAAGGTTTCTTCTGCATGACGCTGGGATATTTTGTCACTGGTGGAGTTCAGTACTCCAATTGAACACTCATGGGAGAGTGGAGGGTTATGTTCTAATAAGGGGTACAGCTATGGCACAATCAATCCTTCTGGTAGGGCATCTGTGAAAGTTCGCAAGTATGTATTAAGGTACTTTAAACTAGGGATATGATAACAGTCCTGGATACCTGAGCTACTGCAATGACCTGCACATGGGGTAAGCAACATAGCTAATCATAAGAACTATACTACATTTCTAATTGGAGGTATTTGCTAAAATTATTACTATTACAACCTACTACATATTGAGATAGGAACTCATAAGTGCTCATAATGTTTTTTTCTGTAGGATTAAAAATATATGGCATGCTGGAAGGTGACGGTCATTATGTGGCAAGTTGTGGTTATTATTCTTTAATACGGTCCCATATTGCAGACACACATAGGAGTCACTTATCAAAGCTGTCAAAAAGTAAGACTATTGCCCACAGCAACCAATCACAGCGCTGCTTTCATTTCTTAAACAATTTTGGTAAACAGAATGCTAAGCTGTGATTGGCTGCTATGGGCAATATATAGTCTTTCCTTTAGACAGTTTAGATAAATAAGGGCAGAGTCTTTGTTACTAGACTATCGGCTGAACCTGTCAATATCGTTGGGTTCGTCCGACATTACTCTAATGGGGGGGCTTTATTGCTGCAGACATGGGAGACAGTTCATCCCCCTTGGTTTTATGTAGCAGAGTCTGCAGTACACCAAGAAATTCTGCATCAGTCTTTGCTTGTGTTAATGATTTCCTTTTTTATTATAACGGTCTATTTTTCCCATTTTCTTTACTATAATTTGGTTTTATTTCAGTCTTGCGTAAAGCCTGTCTAACTTGTGCCTGCCACTATTCATCATCGCCAAATTCTCTCACATTATGATGGTAACCACCGCCCACCCGTCACACCACCTTTCTCTTTTTTTTATTTGTTCATATTTCTCTCTCCCACGTTCCTCCCACCTATATCTGTCTGTCTCTTCTAGTTCTGTCATTTTCCCCCGGTAATACGCTAGGATTGCTTTCTCACACTCCCGCACTCTATCAGCCGCAATTATCACATTACCCACAAGCTCAGTGGAATGTCTTAGCACATTTCCCTTCTTACGTGTACAATGCAAGGAAGAACCGGTGCAATTATGGTGTCTATAGACTATTATTATGGCACCGGTGTTGCTATAGTTCTGTACGGTACGTCTTTTAGGGTTTTTTTTAACAGGCCTCATTTTGTCAAAACTGACAAAAACTAATAGCAACTAAACAGAGCTCAGCTTTTCTTTCCAATGGGTTGCAAAAAGTACAGAGTTAGCTTCATAATATGACACATATAACACGTTATAAACAGTCAAGCTCATGGGCCCCTAATAATGGGTCTCTCATAGCATTGGTCTTATCATATAGGCCAAAAGGACCTTTTTAGTCCTCCTAGGCTCTAGGGTCTGGGTGCAACTGCAACTGTAGTGTGGTTGCACCCCGGGTTATAATCCATTTGTTGTAAATATGGCTTCCTCAGGGGACCAAGCTCCTACAGCACTTGACAATGACCACATGGCACAACAAGTGGAGGAAGAAGAAGGAAATCCAGCCCAAAGTACAGGATGAGTTGCGAGGTTTCGCTCTTGCAAATAACCAAAGTCAACTACTCTCAGCCTTGTGTCACTTGTAGGCAGCTGTCCACCTCTGGACATGAAGAACAGCCTCATTAATATCTACCTGCAAACACAACAACTACACCTGTCCTGTGACATAAAAATGGCCCCACTTACAGCTGGACCAGTCCTTGATAAGTGATAGTTGGTTTAGCTGATCACTTTGATGGGACTAAACATCTCATACCCAGCCTGAATCAGCCAGGCCTAGACCAAACCACCAAACAGTCCATGGACTTAAACCACCAAACTATCCTCGGCCCAGTCCGCATGAAGGTGGTTCTCCTTGTGTTTTTTATTGCATTTTTTTTACTTTTCTTCATTAACTTACATAGTACCGACATATTCCACAGTGCTGTACAGAGATAGACATCACTCACATCAGTCCTTGTCACCATTAGGGCTAACAATCTAAATTCCAAAGTAACTTATATGTTTGTTTTAGGCGTGCGGGAGGAAACCAGAGAACCTGGAAGAAACTTACACAAATTTGCAAAAAAAAAGAACATACAAACTCTAAAGAGATGCTACCCTTGGTTGAATTCAAGCCTATTGTGTTAGTATTGCTAACCAGTACCACTGAATTATGGGGCCACCAGTAACCAAATCCAGGGTGTCACTTTTCATCTACATACAAATGTGACCTTATCCTCAATCACAAATCTGTACAACAATAAACTGGATTGATTGTTAACCCCTTCACCCCCAAGGGTGGTTTGCACGTTAATGACCGGGCCAATTTTTACAATTCTGACCACTGTCCCTTTATGAGGTTATAACTCTGGAACGCTTCAACGGATCTTGGCGATTCTGACATTGTTTTCTCGTAACATATTGTAATTCATGATAGTGGTAAAATTTCTTTGATATTACCTGCGTTTATTTGCAGAAAAAATGGAAATTTGGCGAAAATTTAGAAAATTTTGCAATTTTCCAACTTTGAATTTTTATGCCCTTAAATCACAGAGATATGTCATGCAAAATACTTAATAAGTAACATTTCCCACATGCCTACTTTACATCAGCACAATTTTGGAACCAAAATTTTTTTTTGTTAGGGAGTTATAAGGGTTAAAAGTTGACCAGCAATTTCTCATTTTTACAACACCATTTTTTTTTAGGGACCACATCTCATTTGAAGTCATTTTGAGGGGTCTATATGATAGAAAATACCCATGTGTGACACCATTCTAAAAACTGCACCCCTCAAGGTGCTCAAAACCATATTCAAGAAGTTTATTAACCCTTCTGGTGCTTCACAGGAATTTTTGGAATGTTTAAATAAAAATGAACATTTAACTTTTTTTCACAAAAAATTTACTTCAGCTCCAATTTGTTTTATTTTACCAAGGGTAACAGGAGAAAATGGACCCCAAAATTTGTTGTACAATTTGTCCTGAGTACGCCGATACCCCATATGTGGGGGTAAACCACTGTTTGGGCGCATGACAGAGCTCGGAAGCGAAGGAGCGCCATTTGACTTTTCAATGCAAAATTGACTGGAATTGAGATGGGACGCCATGTTGCGTTTGGGGAGCCCCTGATGTGCCTAAACATTGAAACCCCCCACAAGTGATACCATTTTGGAAAGTAGACCCCATAAGGAACTTATCTAGAGGTGTGGTGAGCACTTTGACCCACCAAGTACTTCACAGAAGTTTATAATGCAGAACCGTAAAAATAAAAAATCATATTTTTCACAAAAATTATTTTTCGCCCCCAATTTTTTATTTTCCCAAGGGTAAGAAAAGAAATTGGACCCCAAAAGTTGTTGTACAATTTGTCCTGAGTACGCTGATACCCCATATGTGGCGATAAACCACTGTTTGGGCGCATGGGAGAGCTCGGAAGGGAAGTAGCACCGTTTGACTTTTCAATGCAAAATTGACTGGAATTGAGATGGGACGCCATGTTGCGTTTGGGGAGCCCCTGATGTGCCTAAACATTGAAACCCCCCACAAGTGACACCATTTTGGAAAGTAGACCCCCTAAGGAACTTATCTAGAGGTGTGGTGAGCACTTTGACCCACCAAGTACTTCACAGAAGTTTATAATGCAGAACCGTAAAAATAAAAAATCATATTTTTTCACAAAAATTATTTTTCGCCCCCAATTTTTTATTTTCCCAAGGGTAAGAGAAGAAATTGGACCCCAACAGTTGTTGCACAATTTGTCCTGAGTACGCTGATACCCCATATGTGGCGATAAACCACTGTTTGGGCGCATGGGAGAGCTCGGAAGGGAAGTAGCACCGTTTGACTTTTCAATGCAAAATTGACAGGAATTGAGATGGGACGCCATGTTGCGTTTGGAGAGCCACTGATGTGCCTAAACATTGAAACCCCCCACAAGTGACACCATTTTGGAAAGTAGACCCCCTAAGGAACTTATCTAGATGTGTTTTGAGTGCTTTGACCCACCAAGGGCTTCACAGAAGTTAATAATGCAGAGCCGTAAAAATAAAACAAAAATTTTTTCCCACAAAAATTATTTTTTTAGCCCCCAGTTTTGTATTTTCCCGAGGGTAGCAGGAGAAATTGGACCCCAAAATCTGTTGTCCAAGTTGTCCTGAATGCGATGATATACCATATGTGGGGAGAACCACTGTTTGGGCGCATGGGAGGGCTCGGAAAGGAAGGAGCGCCATTTGGAATGCAGACTTAGATGGAATGGTCTGCAGGCGTCACATTGCGTTTGCAGAGCCCCTAATGTACCTAAACAGTAGAAACCCCCCACAAGTGACACCATGTTGGAAAGTAGACCCCCTAAGGAACTTATCTAGATGTGTGATGAGCGCTTTGACCCACCAAGGGCTTCACAGAAGTTTATAATGCAGAGCCGTAAAAATAAAACAAAAATTTTTTCCCACAAAAATTATTTTTCAGCCCCCAGTTTTGTATTTTTCCGAGGGTAACAAGAGAAATTGGACCCCAAAAGTTGTTGTCCAATTTGTCCTGAGTGCGCTGATACCCCATATGTGGGGGGAAACCACCGTTTGGACACATGGAAGGGCTCGGAAGTGAAGGAGCGCCATTTGGAATGCAGACTTAGATGGAATGGTCTGCAGGCGTCACATTGCGTTTGCAGAGCCCTTAATGTACTTAAACAGTAGAAATCCCCCACAAGTGACGCCATGTTGGAAAGTAGACCCCCTAAGGAACTTATCTAGATGTGTGGTGAGCGCTTTGACCCACCACGGGCTTCACAGAAGTTTATAATGCAGAGCCGTAAAAATAAAACAAAAATTTTTTCCCACAAAAATTATTTTTCAGCCCCCAGTTTTGTATTTTCCCGAGGGTAACAGGAGAAATTGGACCCTAAAAGTTGTTGTCCAATTTGTCCTGAGTGCGCTGATACCCCATATGTGGGGGGAACCACCGTTTGGATGCATGGGAGGGCTCGGAAGGGAAGGAGCGCCATTTGGAATGCAGACTTAGATGGAATGGTCTGCAGGCGTCACATTGCGTTTGCAGAGCCCCTAATGTACCTAAACAGTAGAAGCCCCGCACAAGTGACCCCATTTTGGAAACTAGACCCCCCAAGGAACTTATCTAGATGTGTTGTAAGAACTTTGAACCCCCAAGTGTTTCACTACAGTTTATAACGCAGAGCCGTGAAAATAAAAAATCCTTTTTTTTCCCACAAAAATTATTTTTTAGCCCCCAGTTTTGTATTTTCCTAGGGGTAACAGGAGAAATTGGACCCCAAAGGTTGTTGTTCTATTTGTCCTGAGTACGCTGATACCCCATATGTTGGGGTAAACCCCTGTTTGGGCACACGGGAGAGCTCGGAAGGGAAGGAGCACTGTTTTACTTTTTCAACGCAGAATTGGCTGGAATTGAGATCGGACGCCATGTCGCGTTTGGAGAGCCCCTGATGTGCCGAAACAGTGGAAACCCCCCAATTATAACTGAAACCCTAATCCAAACACACCCCTAACCCTAATCCCAACAGTAACCCTAACCACACCTCTAACCCTGACACACCCCTAACCCTAATCCCAACCCTATTCCCAACCGTAAATGTAATCTAAACCCTAACCGTAACTTTAGCCCCAACCCTAACCCTAACTTTAGCCCCAACCCTAACTGTAGCCTTAACCCTAGCCCCAACCCTAGCCCTAACCCTAGCCCTAATGGGAAAATGGAAATAAATACTTTTTTTTTATTTTTCCCTAACTAAGGGGGTGATGAAGGGGGGTTTGATTTACTTTTATAGCGGGTTTTTTAGCGGATTTTTATGATTGGCAGCCGTCACACACTGAAAGACGCTTTTTATTGCAAAAAATATTTTTTGCGTTACCACTTTTTGAGAGCTATAAATGTTCCATATTTTGGTCCACAGAGTCATGTGAGGTCTTGTTTTTTGCGGGACGAGTTGACGTTTTTATTGGTAACATTTTTGGGCACGTCACATTTTTTGATCGCTTTTTATTCCGATTTTTGTGAGGCAGAATGACCAAAAACCAGCTATTCATGAATTTCTTTTGGGGGAGGCGTTTATACCGTTCCGCGTTTGGTAAAATTGTTAAAGCAGTTTTATTCTTCGGGTCAGTACGATTACAGCGATATCTCATTTATATTATTTTTTTTATGTTTTGGCGCTTTTATACGATAAAAACTATTTTATGGAAAAAATAATTATTTTTGCATCGCTTTATTCTCAGGACTATAACTTTTTTATTTTTCTGCTGATGATGCTGTATGGTGGCTCGTTATTTGCGGGACAAGATGACGCTTTCAGCGGTACCATGGTTATTTATATCTGTCTTTTTGATCGCGTGTTATTCCACTTTTTGTTCGGCGGTATGATAATAAAGCGTTGTTTTTTGCCTCGTTTTTTTTTTTTTTTTCTTACGGTGTTTACTGAAGGGGTTAACGAGTGGGCCAGTTTTATAGGTCGGGTCGTTACGGACGCGGCGATACTAAATATGTGTACTTTTATTGTTTTGTTTTTTTTATATTTAGGTAAAGAAATGTATTTATGGGAATAATATATATTTTTTTTTTTTCATTATTTTGGAATATTTTTTTTTATTTTTTTTTACACATTTGGAAATTTTTTTTTTTACTTTTTTACTTTGCCCCAGGGGGGGACAATACAGATCGGTGATCTGCCAGTTTGCATAGCACTCTGACAGATCACCGATCTGATTGAAGTGCAGGCTGCTTCACAGTGCCTGCTCTGAGCAGGCTTCTGTGAAGCCACCTCCCTCCCTGCAGGACCCGGATCCGCGGCCATCTTGGATCCGGGTCTGGAGCAGGCAGGGAGGGAGGTAAGACCCTCGCAGCAACGCGATCACATCGCGTTGCTGCGGGGGGCTCAGGGAAGCCCGCAGGGAGCCCTCTCCCTGCGCGATGCTTCCCTGCATCGCCGGCACATCGCGATCATGTTTGATCGCGGTGTGCCGGGGGTTAATGTGCCGGGGGCGGTCCGTGACCGCTCCTGGCACATAGTGCCGGATGTCAGCTGCGATATGCAGCTGACACCCGGCCGCGATCGGCCGCGCTCCCCCCGTGAGCGCGGCCGATCGGCTATGACGTACTATCCCGTCAAGGGTCAGATAGGCCCAGGTCACCTCGACGGGATAGTACGTCAAAGGTCACAGAGGGGTTAAATGAATAAGATGTCGCCTTTGTCTGTACATAGTGAATCAAGTATATAATGTCAAGTACTGCTCACATAAGATGGTGGTGGCCCACCGGAGGATTCTCCTGTTCTCCCGTGGGCCAGTCCATGCTTCATGCTCATAATGAAACTGCTCTAACTCCTGGATTTATGGAGATTCCATGTGCATCAAGTCTCAGCATTGGAATGGAAAGTACTGAAAATAATAGGTCATCTATTAACCCAGGTTCTAAAACACTAGATGTAACGTATACTCTGGGAAAACCTCCCAATGTATACACAAACGCCGAGCCCCAGTGTACGCAGCTAAATGCCATCAAGTTGCCCAAGGACTCATTGTTTATATTTTTATAGGACAACTGTGCTTTTAATTACATTGGCCAATATCAGCCTGACGTTTGCCAAAAAATCGCTCTCTTGGCATACATCCACTCCATTTAAGTCAATGAATGCATTAGTAATTTTTACAATATCCAGTAGTCTACAGTCGTCTATGAACAGACCTAACAGCAGCCCCTAATCAACGCTCGGAGTATATTGTTTCTGGTTTATTAGACTTTAGTGCTCACATTCTTCATGTATGTGCATAGCTATATGGACATCTATATATCTATCAATGAGAAGAGATCTTAGAATCTAAAGTAATGGTACAATATCCTGACTAATCTCACATGTACCATCGTTTATCGCATTTGCATACCCATAAATCGTGCTGTATTAATATGCACACAGTTCATGTCAGCATGAAAAATGATCCCTCCAGGTCATATACATTTATTATGGCTCCATGACAAATGTGACCTGGCATTAGGGACCACGGAGAGATACAATGTTATTACGATCTTATTGAATTCCTATACTGGGTTACTAAGAAACATAACAATAATTTGTCACGAAGTATGTAGATCCAATAAATAACTAATCGGAATATTTGAAAATATATAATGTAATAATTACAATAGGCGTTACCTAAAAATACATGCATTTAAAGGGACTCTGTCAGCGCAGAATGACTGGTCAAACCAAGCACAGGCGCGCGGTGCATCATGGCGGGGGCCAATCATTTACATGCACCTTCCCACCTGCTTGTTTTCCATCTATCTCCGCCCTTCTCTAGCTCTATGAAGCCAGAGCTGTCAATCAAAGAAATGATGAGGGGTGGAGATAGAGGGAAAACCAGTCAATGGGAAGGTGCCCTTAAAGAGTAAATATTGTTTTAATTTTTATTTCAGAAATCAATAGTACACATGAAACTAAATAACTTTGTACAATATCTTATCAGAGAAATCTGCTTCTTTCTCAGCTAAAATTGATCGGTATCAGCATTCTCAATTCTGAGGGAAGTTCTGTATTCAGTGAAGACTTCCCCATTACTGAGGTAGGAGATGACAGTTGCTATGGATACAATTTTATGTAGATAGCAGGGGAGGAGCTAAAGGCAGAGCTCCGCCCTCCTCCCATCTACATAGAATCTTATCAGCACCAGGCGCCATCTCCTATCTCAGTAATGGGAAAGTCTTCACTGAATACAGATTTTACCTCAGAATTGAGAATGTTGATACCGATCAATTTTGGCAGAGAAAGAAGCAGATTTCTCTGATAAGATATATTTCACGGTTGCTTATTTCCATGTGTATTTTTCATTTATGAAATAAAAATTTTAATGATGGCTATTCTTTAAATCCTCGGTCACTCCTTTATGTGCTGATGCCTGTGCTTGGCTTGAACAGTCATCCCTTTTACTCCCTTTAACAATCTGAATGATCAGAAGTCTAATAGTGATTTTTAGTGAAATAAAATATCTGATATTGGGCTTATGAAACTTTTACTGCTCTTTAAAGTGAACCTGTCACCAGATTTGGCCGATACGAGCTATGGCCACTGCCTTTCAGAGCTGATATACAACTTCTACAATGCTGTACAGTACAGACCAAAAGTTTGGACACACCTCATTTAAAGATTTTTCTGCATTTTCATGACTATGAAAATTGTGCATTCAAATTTGTGAGTCCAAATGTGAGATCTTTGGTTCCAACCACCGAGTCTTTGTGCGATGCAGAAAAGGTGAACGGATGGACTCTACATGCCTGGTTCCCACCGTGAAGCATGGAGGAGGAGGTGTGATGGTGTGGGGGTGCTTTGCTGGTGACACTGTTGGGGATTTATTCAAAATTGAAGGCATACTGAACCAGCATGGCTACCACAGCATCTTGCAGCGGCATGCTATTCCATCCGGTTTGCGTTTAGTTGGACCATCATTTATTTTTCAACAGTACAATGACCCCAAACACACCTCCAGGCTGTGTAAGGGCTATTTGACCAAGAAGGAGAGTTGAAGGGGTGCTAATGACCTGGCCTCCACAGTCACCAGACCTGAACCCAATCGAGATGGTTTGGGGTGAGCTGGACCGCAGAGTGAAGGCAAAAGGGCCAACAAGTGCTAAGCATCTCTGGGAACTCCTTCAAGATTGTTGGAAGACCATTCCCGGTGACTACCTCTTGAAGCTCATCAAGAGAATGCCAAGAGTGTGCAAAGCAGTCATCAAAGCAAAAGGTGGCTACTTTGAAGAACCTAGAATATAAGACATATTTTCAGTTGTTTTACACTTTTTTGTTAAGTATATACCGTATATACTCGAGTATAAGCCGAGATTTTCAGCCCAAATTTTTGGGCTGAAAGTGCCCCCTCGGCTTATACTCGAGTCACGGTCTGTGGCAGGGTCGGCGGGTGAGGGGGAGAGGGCGCTGAGGCATACTTACCTAGTCCCGGCGATCCTGTCGCTCCCCCTGCCCGTCCCACGGTCTCCGGGTGCCACAGCTCTTCCCTTGAGCGGTCACGTGGGACCGCTCATTAGAGAAATGAATAGGCTGCTCCACCTCCCATAGGGGCGGAGCCGCATAATTCATTTCTCTAATGAAGCGGTGCCGGTGACCGCTGACAGAGGAAGAGGCTGCGGCACCGAAGACAGGCAGGGGGAAGGAGCGGGACGCCGGGAGCAGGTAAGTATGAAATATTCACCTGTCCTCGTTCCACACGCCGGGCGCTGTCTCCATCTTCCCGGCGTCTCTCTCTCCTCACTGACTGTGCAGGTCAGAGGGCGCGATGACGCATATAGTGTGCGCGCCGCCCTCTGCCTGATCAGTCAGTGCGGAGAGACGCCGGGAAGATGGCGCCGAGGAGCTGCAAGCAAGACAGGTGAGTATGTGTTTTATTATTTTTATTGCAGCAGCACAGCTATGGGGCAATAATGGACGGTGCAGAGCACTATATGGCACAGCTATGGGGCAATGGTGCAGAGCACTATATGGCACAGCTATGGGGCAATAATGGATGGTGCAGAGCACTATATGGCACAGCTATGGGGCAATAATGGTGCAGAGCACTGTATGGCACAGCTATGGGGCAATAATGGTGCACAGCACTATATGGCACAGCTATGGGGCAACGGTGCAGAGCACTATATGGCACAGCTATGGGGCAACAGTGCAGAGCACTATATGGCACAGCTATGGGGCAATAATGAATGGTGCAGAGCACTATATGGCACAGCTATGGGGCAATAATGGACGGTGCAGAGCACTATATGGCACAGCTATGGGGCAATAATGAACGGTGCAGAGCACTATATGGCACAGCTATGGGGCAATAATGGACGGTGCAGAGCACTATATGGCACAGCTATGGGGCAATGGTGCAGAGCACTGTATGGCACAGCTATGGGGCAATAATGGTGCAGAGCACTATATGGCACAGCTATGGGGCAATAATGGTGCAGAGCACTATATGGCACAGCTATGGGGCAATAATGGTGCAGAGCACTATATGGCACAGCTATGGGGCAATAATGGTGCAGAGCACTATATGGCACAGCTATGGGGCAATAATGAATGGTGCAGAGCACTATATGGCACAGCTATGGGGCAATAATGGTGCAGAGCACTATATGGCACAGCTATGGGGCAATAATGAATGGTGCAGAGCACTATATGGCACAGCTATGGGGCAATAATGGTGCAGAGCACTATATGGCACAGCTATGGGACAATAATGGTGCAGAGCACTATATGGCACAGCTATGGGGCAATTATGAACGGTGCAGAGCACTATATGGCACAGCTATGGGGCAATTATGAACGGTGCAGAGCACTATATGGCACAGCTATGGGGCCATAATGAACGGTATGGAGCATCTATTTTTATTTTTGAAATTCACCGGTAGCTGCTGCATTTTCCACCCTAGGCTTATACTCGAGTCAATAAGTTTTCCCAGTTTTTTGTGGCAAAATTAGGGGGGTCGGCTTATACTCGGGTCGGCTTATACTCGAGTATATACGGTAATTCCACATGTGTTAATTCATAGTTTTGATGCCTTCAGTGTGAATGTACATTCACATAGTCATGAAAATACAGAAAAATCTTTAAATGAGAAGATGTGTCCAAACTTTTGGTCTGTACTGTGTATTTGCCCCCAAACCAACCTGTAAGAGAAGAAAAAGACCTTTTATTATACTCACCTGCAGGGCGGTCCGTTCCGAGGAGTGTTGCTCTTCTTGGTCCGGCGTCTCCCATCTTCTTGCAATGCCGCCTTCCTGCTTGGTCCGTGTGGATGACATGTCCCTGCGTCATCCTAACAGGCTCCCCGGCATCGTACTATGGCGCTGGCATACTCTGACCAGACGAGAGCAGAGCAGAGTACTGCAGTGCGCAGGCATCAGGGCCTCTGACCTTTCCCACCACCTGCACACTGCAGGACTTTGTGAGTAACACCTAAACTCATTCACATTGGCCTTATGACTTGTTTTGATAATGATGGTTATAATACTGTGCCAGTGCCATTGTGTGTCTGTTCTGTTGATCAGCACTGACTTATAACTGCGTCACTCTGGGTTCTGTAATTTTCACAATAAACATGGAGCTGAATGCCAAGATGCCAAAACTGATAACCCCCATCAGGAGTGCGATATGTAAAAAAAACTTTTTTTTTTTTATCATACTGGTCTAAGCTTCTGAACACGCCAAAAAGCTAATTACAAAAACCTACAGTATTTTGTGACTTTCCAAGTTGACATGCTTGAATTCATGTTATTGACATGGCGTTGACATGTGTGGTATGACAGGATAGTAATGGGACGCACTGGATCTCAGATTCATTTCCTTTACACCTGGTCAGTGATTGTAATTAGATTAATGACTATTTTCCAGTCCCGCCTGGTTCCCCACTGACAATATGTCCAGTGACTCCAACCAGCAGGTTGGTTAAATATTGTATATGTGCATATTGGTCTGCCCTACAATATTGCTGATACATAAACTGATGAGCATAAAGCTATTAATAAAAAGCTTTACAGTTGAACTTTACAGTTCCAATTCCTCGAAGCTTGTATGCCGGAAAACTGGCATGAAATGATTTGAGAGTTTGCTACATTTTTGTGGGATTTCAACATTTTGGGACTTTTGTGGTTTTCACGTCAGTATGAAGGAGCTGTGCCGAAATGGATGGAGCTGGGGGAGTCGGGGAAGGACATGGTGTCTCATCAAATTCAGCAAAACTGTTGTGTTTCTTAAGCCAGAAATGCTACTCCAGTCTTTGACTGGAGTAGCATTTCTGGAAAAATGCACAGAGGTGCACGTCATAGAGAAGATGTGCCAAATTCACTAAGTGGTGTGCGCTTCTTAATTAATTTGGTACATTGTACTTAAAGGAGTGTTCCCATCTCCAAGATACTATCCCAATATGTAGCAGGTATAATAATAATAATATTAGCAAATACCTTCAATTAGAAATGTAGTATAGTTTTTCTGATTCGCTATGTCTCTTTTCTCATGTGCAGGCATTGCAGGACCTTAGGTATCCATGGTTGCGTCCACTGATAAAGTAACAGTTAGTTTGCTAGTTGCTAGTTGTCATAACCATGGATACCTAAGGTCCTGCAATGCCTGCACATGAGGAAAGAGATATAGCTAATCAGAAGAACTATACTACATTTCTAATAGGAAGTATTTGCTAATATTATTATTATTGCACCTATTACAGATTGGCATAGGATCAAGACCTGATGACTTTGGAGGTCCCTTCCAACTCTAACATTTTATGACTGGAGTATATGACATCAGTCCTAATGAATCAGCCCTTATTGTTCTTGAAATATTTCATACTGATTATTTTTCCTATATAGTAACTTTCTCCTGTACAAAATGTATCGAGACAGAAATCTGTGTGTCACATAGTAATAGTATGTGTGAGGGCTGGGGTAATGACATCTGTAGTGTAGCCCTGCCTCATAATGAAAGGTGACTATATGCATTAGATCTTGGGGACTGTGATGGGAGCTACCATCAATGCAATGTATATAGTGACAGCCGGTAATGGGTGATCACTGCCTGAATAATGGCTCAGCTGACAGCTATCTAATGTGGATGACCACCATCATGGATGAATGTGCTTTATCCTGGATTTTAGACAATGGTGGGGCCTATTTTGCTCCGCTTTCCTATAAGGATTTGTGCTCCTCTCCCACACTCCCAGACAGGCTATGAGTATGGGCTCATTCCTATCTTCAAAATCTAAAAATGTGCTCAATTCTTCCAGTTCTCTTAGGATGAAGCAGCAATGTATTTTTTTTGGACCACAGTCTAAAGAAATCAAGCAGCTGAGTAATTTTGTTTTGTTCACAAAGGCTAGGGTGACACAAGCATATATCCTCTCCTCTGAGAGAATCTGATCAATTATGATAGTGACAAGCTGATCAAACTCTCCGAGGTCCGATTATGAGCCGAGTGTCAGTTACTTTAGTGTGATCCGATTCACTAGGATGAGAGAATCGGGACACAGATGAAGAGAAGATGGAGAACAAAATGTCTCCATCTTCTACATATTGCATTTTCTTGCGTTCGGCGGGCACGCCAAAATGACTCATCCGCACGCATCCGCATACAATGCATGTCCCTGCGTACCCAATGTTAAAGATAGGTGCGCAGGATGCATGCGGAAGTAGGCGGAGCTTAAGGAAAGAAGTCCGCAGCACCCCGCTGCGGACTCAAACCGGAACACTGTCTCTTTAGGAAAAGGTTTGGTCTATTGTAGACAGCATAAACCAAGTTTGGGAAAGTAAACACGGCCCTCTGGGCAAAACAGCAAAACACAGAAGCAAAAAAACACAGTCCTTTTCCTAGCAAGAATCCATCCGCTCACAGGCAGCAATGCCCACGGTTCAGGTTTAGCACACACTTTCCCAGAGTCCTCTCTCTCTCTCCACACTCACATTGAACACTGAAAGCTCTGGCCTTCAGCCATTTAGGTCCAGACCTTGTGACTCCTCCATCATGTGATTGATCACATGATCCTGACATCGCACAAGTCCTGTCAGGGCTCTGCATGTGGAGATATGGTGGACCCCCTTCCACCCACTCTATGGAGGGCCACTAAAACCAGCCAATAACATAGCTCTCAATAAACCATCCCAACACGTAGTGTGCTGGAGGAAACTATTCTGATTTTGCATCACTGATGCCTTCATGCGCAGTGACACATATCTCCCCTCCATCACTTCACCAGTGACTCTGTCACAGTGGTAATAAATGGTTACACATCCAATTGGAAGAATGTTTCAAATGGGGTACCACAAGGTTCTGTTCTGGCCCCAGTGTTGTTCAACATTTTTATAAATGATCTAGAAAAGGGAACTGAAGGTAAACTGATCAAATTTGCAGATGCTAGGAGGGATAGCTAACACTAGAGAAGACAGAGAAAGGATTCAGAAGGATCTAGAGAAGCTTGAACAATGGACGGCGACTAATAGAATGGTATTTAACAGGGGAAAATGCAAGATTCTACATCTGGGCAAGAAAAGCAAAAATTACATCTAAAGAATGGGAGGAACAGAACTAAGCAACAGCACGTGTGAAAAGGACTTGGGTATACTAATAGATCACAGGCTGCAAATGAGTCAACAGTGTGATGCAGCAGCAAAAAAGGCAAACACAGTTCTAGGATGTACTAAGAGAAGCATAGAGTCTAGATCATGTGAAGTAGTTATCCCCCTCTACTTCTCCTTGGTCAGGCCCCATCTGGAATACTGTATCCAGTTCTGGTCACCACATTTTAAAAATACATTGAAAAGCTGGAGTAAGTTCAGAGAAGAGCGACCAGGATGGTGAGCGGACCGCAAAGTATGTCCTACGAGGAACGGTTGAAGGATTTGGGAATGCTTTAGCTTGCAAAAAAGAAGGCTAAGAGGAGACTTAATAGCTGTCTACCGATATCTGAAGGGCTGTCACAGTGTCAGTATTCTCATTTGCACATGGAAACACTAGAAGCAATGGAATGAAACTGAAAGGGAGAAGATACAGATTAGATATTAGAAAAAGGTTTTTCACAGTGAGGCTGATCAATGAGTGGAACAGGCTACCACGAAAGGTGGTGAGTTCTCCTTCAGTGGAAGTCTTCAAACAAAGGCTGGACAGACATCTGTCTAAGATGGTTTAGTGAATCCTATGCTAACATTCTATGATTCTATTAATAGGTAATCAATAGTGTTGAGCGATACCGTCCGATACTTGAAAGTATCGGTATCGGAAAGTATCGGCCGATACCGGAAAAGTATCGGATCTAATCTGATACCGATACCCGATACCAATACAAGTCAATGGGACTCAAGTATCGGACGGTATCCCTGATGGTTCCCAGGGTCTGAAGGAGAGGAAACTCTCCTTCAGGCCCTGGGATCCATATTAATGTGTAAAAGAAAGAATTAAAATAAAAAAATATTGATATACTCACCTCTCCGACGCAGCCTGGACCTTACCGAGGGAACCGGGAGCCTTCTTTGCTTAAAATGCGCGCGTTTCCTGCCTTCCGTGATGTCACGGCTTGTGATTGGTTGCATGCCGCCCATGTGGCCGCGACGCGACCAATCACAGCAAGCCGTGACGTAATTTTCAGGTCCTGAATGCCTAATTCTAGGCATTCAGGATTTGAAAATTACGTTACGGCTTGTGATTGGTCGCGTCGCGGTCACATGGGCGACGCAAACAATCACAAGCCGTGACGTCACAGGAGGCAGGAAACGCGCGCATTTTAAAATTACGTCACGGCTTGTGATTGGTTGCGTGCCGCCCATGTGACCGCGACGCGACCAATCACAGCAAGCCGTGACGTAATTTTCAGGTCCTGCATGCCTAATTCATAATTCTAGGCATTCAGGACCTGAAAATTACATCACGGCTTGCTGTGATTGGTCGCGTCGCGGCCATATGGGCGGCACGCAACCAATCACAAGCCGTGACGTCACGGAAGGCAGGAAACGCGCGCATTTTAAGCAAAGAAGGCTCCCGGTTCCCTCGGTAAGGTCCAGGCTGCGTCGGAGAGGTGAGTATATCCCTATTTTTTATTTTAATTCTTTATTTTACACATTAATGTTGTTTCGATACCGATACCACAAAAGTATCGGATCTCGGTATCGGAATTCCGATACCCGCAAGTATCGGCCGATACCCGATACTTGCGGTATCGGAATGCCCAACACTAGTAATCAATATCACAGTAGCGAATAACCCCTTTAAATCATAACGAAAGCAAATTTGTAAGTGGTACATTTTTGTGAACACAACTCTAATACCAATCTTTACATCTCTATGTTTACAGACTAAGCAAACCCTATACGTAGACTGCTTCTAATTCATCTGTCATATTTTACTCTCATCTACCTCTTCTTCTACTTTTTGTAATCAACAAGGAGGCATATAGACCACATAGGTGCTGTATACTCAAACCCCCACTTTATGACATCCCTCCGGGCTAACTCATCTTCCTTTTGTCTTCTTGTTGGTTGATGTTAACCTCATCGAAGCTTACTAAAGCTTTATACATTCCCAGCTTCAAGCCCCAAAGGACGTTAAGTCTTCTGACTTTTTCATTTATATGATACCTGATCAGTGACATATTGAACATTCATTTTGTGCAGACATTACTCGCCTCCCCTTGATGCACTATTTATATGCATGTCCCTTATACATTTCCACTATTTGTGTTCTACACAGACTTAAATTTAACTTGTGTCAATCAAACTAATGCAGATTGAGCATGTTCTTCTAGCTTGTGTAAAGGGCATTGCTCTGCATGCTGTTGACCTCTTGATGTAATGCATTTTTATATAGCTGCTGACTTTTCTAGTCTAGGGCATATGTGTCTAGGGATCACTGTGATTGACTTATTTGTGATTGACCTTTCTATTGGTGTCATTCTCTGCAATGAGTCTGCCATCACACACACGGCTTATACCTGTTATCCAAGAATTACATTGAATCATTGAATTGGGGTGTAAATCTTTCTATTTTGGTAGCGAATGCTCTATAACATTTATGTTTGTAAGAGATAATGGATGTTGGGTAAAGGTGAAATAATCTTTTGAAACCCATATTTGCTAGGTTTGGTAATTTGTTTTAAAAAATTTGATTTGAAGCAAATAATTTTGCCATATACTGCAGTATTCCTGTCTCATAGAAGTGTTTCAAACCAACTTCAATCCCTTTAACGCAAACACAGCCTTAGTAATGTGACCTCACCATGGAAATAGAACCAAGTGGTAAGCCATTTACTAAGACACATGACAAGCTTTTTAAGGTTTTTTTTTTAATTAACAAAAAAGTCCAAAAATTATCTCATTTATTATCAGGAAGACCAATCTGTGCAGAGTGGTTACACAAACTGATGATGTTGCAGACAGAGGTAACATCATCCTGTTGTGACTGAGATAAGTAATGTGCCAAATATTCGATAACGCCCTCTACTACCGCCCCACTAAAATTCTTGCGAGATGCAAACGAGGACAATTATGACCTCTGTTTGGTACTACTAATGCCCAGACAGCTGATGCCAGTGGTGTTGAAGATTCTGCTGCTACTGGCAGCTTCCACATTCTTACCAGTGGTATGCATTTTTCTTTTTTACACTACCACTTCCATTGCCATTATCACTTTTGTGTAATTGTGATTTAAATGTAGAAAAACAAGTGGCAGCTGCTTCATATCGCTGATCTGCTGCTGACACTCCGTGTTCTCTCTATCAATCCAGTTGAAAATCTTCGGAGAGAGATTGGGAAAATAAACCAGCAAACATTCAAGAGCTTGTGGGAATTGAAGTAGAAGGAATTCCCAGCAGACGGGTTCAAGAAGTTCGCAGATGCCTACAAAAACATTTGGAAGCTATCATCTGTGGCAACGTTTGTGCAACCAAGTATTTTTGAAGGAAGTAGAGATCTGGCAAGATTCCAATTGGCCAAATCCTATGGAATTTAACAAGAAATTCATTTTGCAATGAATTTATTCTCCACTAATTGAATGTTCCTTATTCATCAAACCCCAGGGCATAATAAATATAAAATCTTGAAGAAAAACCCCTCAACAATTAACACTTATCTCACCGGTCAACTCCGCTGCTCAGTGTCCCCCATATAGTCCTCGGAGTCTCTACTTACCACCAGAACCCTGACACCCTCACGCTAGACCAAAACTTCCATTTGTGACTATGCCCAGAACGTAACTGCACATGGGACGTCCCAAGCATAGTTAGGGCCCAAACTCCCAGCTTAGAGTGCTTGTTGTAAGGTCACGACGTACGTCATAACAGGATGTGCACTGCAACATTACGCCGCACACACTAGGTCGGTACTTTCACTTGCGTTGTTTTAGAAAAAATCTCTGTTCTGGAGAATTTGGATTTTTTTTTCAAGATTCAACTACAATTCACTTCCGCTTGAATATACTGTATGAGCGAACTGTGGAAGGAAGCCTGTAATCCGGTTCATGTCACATTCTTTTTTATTTCATTTTTTTGTAATGAGCAAATGTACGATCACAGGCCAAATTTTGTGTTGAATGTATTTGGATAGGCTAATAAAATATTATACTGATACACTGTTTGTACAAAGCCACCTAAATCTTAGGATAGTGTTTTTTCATAAAATAAAAAATAATGTTAGCCACAGCTGTATATAAAGTCAGATAGACATCAGCCATTAATCACTAAGGAGATAGGGCACTATATATGTATTCCTTAATTACTCCTATAAGTTCTCCTTATCATATAAATGTAAATGGCATCATATTGCTTTTGTGCCAATTGGGCTATTAGAGGAGATGATCTATCTTCTTAATATGCTTTCCTTAAAGAGGTATCCCAGTCTCCAAGATCATATCCCAATATGTAGTAGGTTAATAATAATATTAGCAAATACATCCAATTAGAAATGTAGCACAGTTCTTCTGATTTGCAATGCTGCTTACCCCATGCGCAGGGCATTGCAGTAGCTTAAGTAGCCATGGTCATTATATGAGTGGTCGTAACCATTGATACCTAATCTACTGCAATACCCTGCACATGGGATAAGTGACATTGCAAATCAGAAGAACTATAACTACATTTCTAATTGGAGGTGTTTGCCAATATTATTATTTCACCCATTACATATTGTGATAGGATCTTGGAGATGGCAATACTACTCTTTTAAACATACTACTGCCAACAGATTTGCTTTTGATATAAAAGGGTTAATATTTTTCTAAGTTCTATATTTTTTGAAGCATTAACAAGTCCGCTAGTCTCATATTATGTTTACTAATTTCTTAATTTCTAATATTTGGCCTAATATTTTCCTGTTTTATGTATAATGTTTTGAGAAATTGTGTGTGTTATGGGTCGTTAATTAAGAAAAAGCCATAATAAGGTAAATAACTTATATCATGGAAAAATTTCTAATGGGAACTATGTTTGTCTGTAAATCGCATAAGGAAAACTACTCACAAAAGAATACAAAGAACTGATTTTCTCACAGATCGTGTGAGCATTCCTTTCTCCTAGGACTTGTTATTGTCTAGTCTCTTAATTTGGCCCCACAGGTGATCCCGTAATCTGACTTTGGGTGAGAACAAAAACAGCTACAACACTTTTAAATTATTTTATTTCCTTTTTTCCATGTATTGATTTAGCAGCCACCAATCTATATATATAACTGTCTAAGGGGTACTTCCATCTTTCTGTCGGCAACTTCCGTCACGGAAATCCCACGTCGCTGATTGGTCTCGCCAGCTGCCTGTCATGGCTGCCACGACCAATCAGCGACGGGCACAGTCCGATTAGTCCCTCCCTACTCCCCTGCAGTCAGTGCTCGGCGCCCGTATACTCCCCTCCAGTCAATCAGTCACCGCTCACACAGGGTTAATGCCAGCGGTAACGGACCGCGTTATGCCACGGGTTACGCGCTCCGTTACCGCTGCTATTAACCCTGTGTGACCAAGTTTTTACTACTGAGGCTGCCTATGTGGCATCAATAGTAAAAAGATCTAATGTTAAAAATAATAAAAAAAACCAAAAAAACCTGCTATTCTCACCTTCCGTAGTCCGACGATGCGCTCGCGCCTGCAGGTTCTGGTGCTAAGGACTGCGATGTCATCACAGGTCCTGCGCACCTGTGCGAGAAGGACCTGCCATGATGTCATGGTCATGTGACCGCAATGTCATCACAGGTCCTGCGCTTATACCAACCCTGGGACCGGAAGCTGCCGCGTGCACTGCACACAGGCGACAGGACTACAAGAGGCCCTTGGAAGGTGAGTATATGTTTATTTTTTATTTTTCAAACTGTGACATACGTGGCTGGGCAATATACTACGTGTCTGGGCAATATACTACGTGTCTGGGCAATATACTACGTGACTGGCCAATATACTATGTGGCTGGGCAATATACTACGTGGCTCTGTGCTGTATACTATGTCGCTGTGCAATATACTACGTGACTGGGCAATATACTACGTGGCTGGGCAATATACTACGTGGCTGGGCAATATACTACGTGGCTGGGGAATATACTGTGTGGCTCTGTGCTGTATACTATGTCACTGGGCAATATACTACGCAACTGGGCAATATACTACCTGACTGGGCAATATACTGCGTGGGCTGGGCAATATACTACGTGACTGGGCAATATACTATGTCACTGGGCAATATACTACGTCACTGGGCAATATTGTTATGACCCCAATGGCGAGGGTCTCAGAGAAACAAGTAAGTCTGCGACATACAAAAATCCAGCTCATAGGGCAGTGGTAACTGGGTTGACCATATATCTACTCCTAACGCCAACACTAGCAGTAGCCGGGGAACATGCCTACGTTGGTCGCTAGATGTCTCGCGCCAGCCGGAGGACTAACTACCCCTAGAAGAGGAAAACAAAGACCTCTCTTGCCTCCAGAGAATAGACCCCAAAAGTAGGATAGTAGCCCCCCACAAATAATAACGGTGAGGTAAGAGGAAATGACAAACACAGAGATGAACTAGGTTTTAGCAAAGAGAGGCCCACTTACTAATAGCAGAATGTAGTAAGATAACTTATATGGTCAACAAAAACCCTATCAAAATCCATGCTGGAGATTCAAGAACCCCCGAACCGTCTAACGGCCCGGGGGGAGAACACCAGCCACCCTAGAGCTTCCAGCAAGGTCAGGAAACAGATTATATACAAGCTGGACAAAAATGCAAACCAAAACAAATAGCAAAGAGCAAGGAAGCAGACTTAGCTTAATCAAGCAGGAACCAGGATCAGTAGACAAGAGCACTACAGATTAGCTCTGATATCAACGTTGCCAGGCATTGAACTGAAGGTCCAGGGAGCTTATATAGCAACACCCCTGACCTAACGACCCAGGTGAGCATACAAGGGAAGAATGACATACCCAGAGTCAAATCACTAGTAGCCACTAGAGGGAGCCAAAAGGTAAATTCACAACAGTACCCCCCCCTTAGTGAGGGGTCACCGAACCCTCACCAAGACCACCAGGGCGATCAGGATGAGCGGCGTGAAAGGCACGAACTAAATCGGCCGCATGCACATCAGAGGCGACCACCCAGGAATTATCCTCCTGACCATAGCCCTTCCACTTGACCAGGTACTGAAGCCTCCGCCTGGAGAGACGAGAATCTAAGATCTTCTCCACCACGTACTCCAACTTGCCCTCAACCAACACCGGAGCAGGAGGCTCAGCAGAAGGAACCACAGGCACAACGTACCGCCGCAACAAGGACCTATGAAATACGTTGTGGATGGCAAACGACACCGGAAGATCCAGGCGAAAGGATACAGGATTAATGATTTCCAATATCTTGTAAGGACCAATGAAGTGAGGCTTAAATTTGGGAGAGGAGACCTTCATAGGAACAAATCGAGAAGACAGCCATACCAAATCCCCAACGCGAAGTCGGGGACCCACACCGCGGCGGCGGTTGGCAAAACGCTGAGCCTTCTCCTGTGACAACTTCAAGTTGTCCACCACATGCCCCCAGATCCGCTGCAACCTATCCACCACGGAATCCACCCCAGGACAGTCAGAAGGCTCCACATGTCCCGAGGAAAAACGAGGATGGAAACCAGAGTTGCAGAAAAATGGCGAAACCAAGGTGGCGGAACTAGCCCGATTATTAAGGGCAAATTCAGCTAACGGCAAGAAGGTCACCCAATCATCCTGATCAGAAGAGACAAAACACCTCAAATAAGCCTCCAGTGTCTGATTAGTTCGCTCCGTTTGTCCGTTAGTCTGGGGATGGAAAGCGGATGAAAACGACAACTCAATGCCCATCCTACCACAAAAGGATCGCCAGAACCTGGAAACAAACTGGGATCCTCTGTCCGACACAATATTCTCAGGAATGCCGTGCAAACGAACCACGTTCTGGAAGAACACAGGAACCAGATCAGAAGAGGAGGGCAGCTTAGGCAAAGGAACCAAATGGACCATCTTGGAGAAACGATCACATATCACCCAGATGACAGACATGCCCTGAGACACCGGAAGATCAGAAATGAAATCCATAGAGATGTGTGTCCAAGGTCTCTTCGGGACAGGCAAGGGCAAGAGCAACCCGCTGGCATGAGAGCAGCAAGGCTTAGCTCGAGCACAAGTACCACAGGACTGTACAAATGACCGCACATCCCTTGACAAGGAAGGCCACCAAAAGGACCTGGCCACCAGATCTCTGGTGCCAAAAATTCCCGGGTGCCCTGCCAACACCGAGGAATGAACCTCGGAAATGACTCTGCTGGTCCATCTAGCAGGCACAAACAATCTGTCAGGTGGACAAGAGTCAGGTCTACCAGCCTGAAATCTCTGCAACACACGTCGCAGATCTGGAGAAATAGCAGACACGATAACTCCTTCCTTAAGAATACCCACAGGTTCAGCGACTCCAGGAGCATCAGGCACAAAGCTCCTAGACAGAGCATCGGCCTTCACATTCTTAGAACCTGGTAAATACGAGACCACAAAGTCAAAACGGGAGAAAAACAATGACCAGCGGGCCTGTCTAGGATTCAGGCGTTTAGCAGACTCGAGATACATCAGATTTTTGTGATCAGTCAAGACCACCACACGATGCTTAGCACCCTCGAGCCAATGACGCCACTCCTCAAATGCCCACTTCATGGCCAACAACTCCCGATTGCCCACATCATAATTTCGCTCTGCCGGCGAAAACTTCCTAGAGAAAAAGGCACAAGGTCTCATAGTAGAGCAACCAGGGCCTCTCTGCGACAAAACGGCCCCTGCCCCAATCTCTGAAGCATCCACCTCAACCTGAAAGGGAAGTGAGATGTCAGGCTGGCACAAAACAGGCGCCGAAGTAAACCGGCGTTTTAACTCCTGGAAAGCCTCCACGGCAGCAGGAGCCCAGTTAGCTACATAAGAGCCTTTCTTGGTCATATCCGTCAGCGGTTTAACAACGCTAGAGAAATTTGCGATAAAACGACGGTAGAAGGTAGCAAAACCCAAGAACTTCTGAAGACTCTTAACTGACGAGGGTTGAGTCCAATCATGAATAGCTCGGACCTTGACTGGATCCATCTCCACAGCAGAAGGGGAAAAATTGAACCCCAAAAAGGGAACCTTCTGTACACCAAAGAGACACTTTGAGCCTTTTACAAACAAAGAATTTTCACGCAGAATCTCAAAAACCATCCTGACCTGCTCCACATGCGAGTCCCAATCATCAGAAAAAACCAGAATATCATCCAGATAAACAATCAAAAATTTATCCAGATACTTCCGGAAAATGTCATGCATGAAGGACTGAAAAACTGAAGGTGCATTAGAGAGACCGAATGGCATCACCAAGTACTCAAAATGACCTTCGAGCGTATTGAATGCGGTTTTCCATTCATCGCCCTGCCTAATGCGCACAAGGTTGTACGCACCACGAAGGTCTATCTTGGTGAACCACTTGGCACCTTTAATCCGGGCAAACAAATCTGACAACAGCGGCAAAGGATACTGAAATTTGACAGTGATCTTATTTAAAAGCCGATAGTCAATACAAGGCCTCAAAGATCCGTCCTTTTTGGCCACAAAAAAGAATCCCGCACCAAGAGGGGAAGAAGAAGGACGGATATGCCCCTTCTCAAGAGACTCCTTGATATATGAACGCATCGCGGTATGTTCAGGTACCGACAGATTAAACAGTCTCCCCTTAGGAAACTTACTGCCAGGAATCAAATCTATTGCACAGTCACATTCCCTATGAGGAGGCAGTGCACTGGACTTAGACTCGCTGAAGACATCCTGATAATCAGACAAATACGCCGGAACTTCCGAAGGCGTAGAAGAAGCAATAGACAAGGGCAGGGAATCTCCATGAATTCCATGGCAGCCCCAACTTGACAATGACATAGCCTTCCAGTCCAAGACTGGATTATGGGTCTGTAACCATGGCAAACCCAAAACAACCAAATCATGCATTTTATGCAGAACAAGAAAACGTATTACCTCCCGATGTTCGGGAGTCATGCACATGGTAACCTGTGTCCAAAACTGCGGTTTATTTTTTGCCAATGGCGTAGAATCAATACCCCTAAGAGGGATAGGATTTTCCAATGGCTCAAGAACAAATCCGCAGCGCTTGGCAAATGACAGATCCATAAGGCTCAGGGCAGCACCCGAGTCCACAAACGCCATGACAGGATACGATGACAGTGAGCAAATCAAAGTTACAGATAGAATAAATTTAGGTTGCAAATTACCAATGGCGACCGGACTAACAACCTTAGTAAGACGTTTAGAGCATGCTGAGATAACATGTGTAGAATCACCACAGAAGTAACACAAGCCATTCTGGCGTCTATGAATTTTCCGCTCATTTCTAGTCAGGATTCTATCACATTGCATTAAATCAGGTGTCTGTTCAGACAACACCATGAGGGAATTAGCGGTTTTGCGCTCCCGCAACCGCCGGTCGATTTGAATAGCCAGGGCCATAGAATCATTCAGACCTGTGGGAATGGGAAAACCCACCATCACATTCTTAATGGCTTCAGAAAGGCCATTTCTAAAATTAGCAGCCAATGCACACTCGTTCCACTGGGTCAGCACGGACCATTTCCGAAATTTTTGGCAATACACTTCAGCCTCGTCCTGGCCCTGAGACATAGCCAGCAAGGCCTTTTCTGCCTGAATCTCAAGATTGGGTTCCTCATAAAGCAAACCGAGCGCCAGAAAAAACGCATCAATGTCAGCCAATGCCGGATCTCCTGGCGCCAGCGAGAAGGCCCAATCCTGAGGGTCGCCCCGTAAAAAAGAAATAACAATTTTTACTTGCTGAGCGGAGTCTCCAGATGAACAGGGTTTCAGGGACAAAAACAATTTACAATTATTCCTGAAATTTCTAAATTTAAATCGGTCTCCGGAAAACGGTTCAGGAATCGGTATCTTAGGTTCTGACATAGGACTTCTGATAACATAATCTTGTATGCCCTGCACATGAGCAGCAAGCTGGTCCACACTTATAATCAAGGTCTGGACATTCATGTCTGCAGCAAACACAAGCCACTCAGAGGTAAAGGGGAAAAGAAAAAAAAAATGAGAGAGAGAAAAAAAAAACTCAGAGCTTTCTTTCTTATAATCCCGCTTCTGCAATGCATTTAACATTTAATACTGGCCTGGCAAACTGTTATGACCCCAATGGCGAGGGTCTCAGAGAAACAAGTAAGTCTGCGACATACAAAAATCCAGCTCATAGGGCAGTGGTAACTGGGTTGACCATATATCTACTCCTAACGCCAACACTAGCAGTAGCCGGGGAACATGCCTACGTTGGTCGCTAGATGTCTCGCGCCAGCCGGAGGACTAACTACCCCTAGAAGAGGAAAACAAAGACCTCTCTTGCCTCCAGAGAATAGACCCCAAAAGTAGGATAGTAGCCCCCCACAAATAATAACGGTGAGGTAAGAGGAAATGACAAACACAGAGATGAACTAGGTTTTAGCAAAGAGAGGCCCACTTACTAATAGCAGAATGTAGTAAGATAACTTATATGGTCAACAAAAACCCTATCAAAATCCACGCTGGAGATTCAAGAACCCCCGAACCGTCTAACGGCCCGGGGGGAGAACACCAGCCACCCTAGAGCTTCCAGCAAGGTCAGGAAACAGATTATATACAAGCTGGACAAAAATGCAAACCAAAACAAATAGCAAAGAGCAAGGAAGCAGACTTAGCTTAATCAAGCAGGAACCAGGATCAGTAGACAAGAGCACTACAGATTAGCTCTGATATCAACGTTGCCAGGCATTGAACTGAAGGTCCAGGGAGCTTATATAGCAACACCCCTGACCTAACGACCCAGGTGAGCATACAAGGGAAGAATGACATACCCAGAGTCAAATCACTAGTAGCCACTAGAGGGAGCCAAAAGGTAAATTCACAACAAATATACTACGTGACTGGGCAATATACTACGTGGTTGGGCAATATACTATGTGGCTGGGCAATATACTACGTGACTGGGCAATATACTACGTGGTTGGGCAATATACTACGTGGCTGGGCAATATACTACGTGGACATGCATATTCTAGAATACCCGATGCGTTGGAATCGGGCCACCATCTAGTATTACATAAGCAGAAAACTAGATGAGCACACCGTTGTAGGTATCCACCATCGCATAGTTTTTGGAGGTCCTATACGGAAGCTCCATTTTCTATTCCCTGTTGTGAATTCTGTTTTTGGGCTCCCTCTGGTGGCTACTGGTGGTACTGGTTGACTTTTGTCTTGTGTTTCCAGTGCACCTGTTTTAATCAGGAAATTGGGAGTTTCCTATTTAGTCTGGCTTCTCAGTCACTCTAGCGCTGGCAATCAATGTTACCAGAGCACCTCTGTTGCTTGCTACCTGCTCCAAGTCTGCAATTCAGCTAAGTTGAATTTTTTGGCATTTTTTGTGTTTGTTTTGTCCAGCATGCATTTGTATTTCTCGTGCTGCTGGAAGCTCTAGTGATCTGAAATTACTACTCCGGTGTCATGAGTTGATAACGGAGTCAAGGTAGTTTCAGGATGGCTGCTTAGGGTTTTGAGGTAACCGCGAAGTCCTCTTTTGTATTTTCATCTATCTAGTCAGAGGGCCTCACTTTGCTGAATCTATATTCATACTGCGTTTGTGTTTTCCTCTTACCTAACCGTTATTATATGTGGGGGGCTACTATAACTTTTGGGGTTTCCCTGGAGGCAAGCCAGGTCTGTGTATTCCTCTTCTAGGGGCAGCTAGATCTCTGGCTGGCGCGAGGTGTCTAGGGATAAAACATAGGCACACCCCCTGGCTACTTTTATTTGCGTGTTAGGTTCAGCATCGCGGTTACCTGAGATACCATCTTCCTAGAGCTAGTCCGTTTTTGCCCGTGTTCCTGCCATTGGGAATCATGACAATTCCCTTTGCGCTGTTACATTTCAAAAGTATAAATATTACCCTAGTACTTTGGCAGTGCTGTGTTCAATAATCCTTTCCTATAACTTGAGTTTGTTTTCCACGTACTGTAACGCCACTACTGTATGTGCAATATTTCATTCACAGGGCCGGAGTGGCCATCTGGCAATTATGGCAAATGCCAGAAGGGCCTGTCTGGTCATGGGCCGCCTGGTCTGCTATGTTGTTAAAAGAATCAATGTTTTCAAGACACCTATACTGTTAACAGTTGTGATGAAACGCAAAGTCGCTGACTCCTTCACTTACTCCAGCAGGCCATGGGTATCATTACAAATATCGGTCTTGTAGTAAATCTTGATTTATTCCATCCAAGGTAATATTAGTAATATATCCCATCTGGGGTCGGGGACAACATGGGCCTGTGTGATTGCAAATGCCAGGGCTTAATTTCAGTCCCAGCCATACCTGCCCATTCCTATAATTCTTTTTATATAACTTCACTATTTATTATCTCTGTACTGTAACTTCACAGTGTACGCTATTGTTGTACATGTTTTCACTACCCCATGATAACAAAACCAGGACAGGGCAGGAATGAATCCAACCTGATCCCTTTGGGCATAGTAAAATAGAGGGGAGGGGGACTGTCTCCGTTTCTCAACTGATTAAAATTGTAAAGTGCTTGTAAAGATAAGCAACTTTGCAATTCATCTCTTCTTAAAATTCCTGTTCGGAGGGATTTTTTAATGTATTTTTTTCAATGGATGTTGCTTAGGTTAGCCGCCACCTTTGCAGTCTATAAGAGTGGCCAGTTTGATAGGCAAGGAGCTTGTGCGGCTTTGAAATTGGTTGGATTACTGGATCCAAAGGTGGACACAGATAGAAAAGGGCCCCTATATAAGAACAGTATTTGGGGCCTTTGCATCCCAATAGCTCATCATAATGCGCAAGTGCACTAGTGCTATGTCCGCCCCGACTGGATCCCGCTATCTTTAGTGTCCCTGCGCTCTTCGGCAGCTGCAGAGAGAAAGCGGCCTCTGCTAGCAGCATTAGAAAGAGAACAGTTTGGACCAGTGGTGCAACAATGCCATTGATCCGATTTGTCAGTCTTCAGGAGCGCACTGGCCCCCCGCCAAGCAGGAAGCTGGGAGGCATAGAAGCGGCATGCTCCTGAAGAAACGAGATGAAATGAAAAACACAAAGGTTCTTTACAAAATGTTTCACATTTAGGCAGGTCCATAGTATGGGCCTACAGTACAGAGATTTTCTTTGTGAAGTAGCTCGATGTGTGTGTGCAAGTGATGTCCTGAATCTATTTTTTCCAAGTGAGATGACAGATGGCATTCAAACCTATTATGCTCTGTGTAACATTAAGAAATGTAATAAGAGTGTGCATTACCTGCTTTCCACTGATAAGATGGGAATATATAATCAGATGTCTGAAACAATGAGACCGGTGTCTGGTACAGCGCATGTCGTCCTTACGCGACCTTGGGTATCTTATAGGTCGCTTTGACAGCAATGACTTCCTGCATCATTAGCCAGATCTTTCTCATAAAGTCCGCCACACCAGGATAAGTGTCTGGAACGAGAGAATTTTTAGGAACTGCTTTGTATAATTGGTTTTGTGTGACATTATGTTAAACCCGGGTGAAAAATGAATATTCATTAGAAATGTAAAGCAGTGAATAATGTCTGCGCTATTAAATGTTCTTATGGGAAAAGTGGAGCTTCATGTTTGCATCAGTATCGTGTGTTCTTAATACCAATACACAATAATCGGGCATCTTATGCTATTACTTCCATGTTCTTGGCATTATTTTAACCCTATGAATAAATTAAGATGACTCCCAAAGATTCAAGAGGAAAAATAGATTTAGTGTACCCTAATTACCACATTCCAAAGACATACTGATAGGGAATTTAGATTGTGAGCCCCAACGGGGACAGCAATGATAATGTGTGCAACCTGTAAAGCGCTGTGGAATATGTTAGCGCTATATAAAAATAAAGATTATTATTATTATTATTATTACTCAAGATATTTTTATTCATAGTTTTTGTAATGAAGCAATTTTTTCGTATAGGATTTCTGGTGCATTCACACTGGTCAACCTGCAGCTGTTCAACCACTGCCGATCTGCTACAAAGAAGCCAATCAGTGGTCATTTATTAGCCTGTTTAGAGAGTTCAAATGCACTTCTTTGCTCAAAGAACGATCATTAGTATGATCACTCTGTGCGTATAGCATGTCATTGTTCTCGACAGGTCATGAACTGTTTGCACAGAATGATGTGCTACCAAGAATGATAATTTTTAAGCAAATCTAAAAATAATCTACTCATTCATTAAATTATTGGTAACCTGTTTAGACAGGCTAATTATTGTGAAGCATTGCATGTGCATGAGCTGGGGGGATTCAGTCACACAGAGTGACTGGTGTTTCATTAAGAGACAAAAGGATTCCCACAAGTTTACATCCATAGAATATCTGTGGTTGGTTCTCCAAAATGTTTAGAACAACCTCCCTACTGAATTAATTGAAAACTGTGTGCCTAGGAGAAATGATGCTTTAATGCTGTTTTGGAGGCAAAGGACAGACACACCAAATAGTAATTTGATTTAGATTTCTTTCTTGTTCATTATTTCAGCATTTTGTTAATTGATAAAAAATAAACTGCTATAGCTGCATTTTTACCTTTAGAGAAAGAAGGGCATTCCAAAACTTTTAGCCAGCTCAGTAGTTCAGTTTACATTCTAGGAGAGCAAGCTTAAAATGACCACTGGTGGTCATAAACTAGCTGCAAACCAAGCAGAAAGTGTTCCATAACCCCACCACAAGAAGAGCAACGCATGGGCCATCAGAATAATGCAAAATCTAGTTATAAACACATCATTAATTGATGTATATTCCCAATGATTTAGCAAATCTCAATTCCTTAACAGTGAATCAGAAAAATGGGTTGTCTATACCAGGCAACTTCTTTTAGGACAGCAATATGCTATATATTTTTAGCATCATCTTAGCCTAGTATACCTTGCAAGTATTATAAAATAGTTACATCTTGACCAATGTCATAGCTATAGGTCTCGAGCTGGTTGCAGTTATTCCAAGGACTGTAGGGCACAGGACAAATTAATAGTATTATAAACAGAATAGCAATGTTAGGATTTCCTAATAACAGGAATGCAGTGAATATTGACAGCACAGTAGATACTGACCTATTGAAAACCAGACATCAATTACTAATCTACTACAGGGAACCACACACAAAACTGAATCCTTATGTCCTGGTGTACGGATTTTTGAATTTGGCAAGATTGACTTTAATTTGAGCGTTGGCTATAACTATGTGCATTACAATCTATTCTCTGTCCGCTATTGTTGTTTTTACTTTTTTTTATGTAATGTTGCTACATAGAGACAAGACACTCCATAGCACTGTACAGACATGCAAAGGTGTAACTTGAAGTGGTTTTCCACTCTTTAGTTAAATTTTGCAGTCACTCTGTGTGACTTCTGATTGCAGAATCCTGACAGTGTGTAATGTGCATGCTATCAGGATTCTGCTCTGTTTGCCTGTCTGAGCGGGCAGTCACGTAGTATGAAATTTGCATTTTTGCAATCATGTTCACTAACAAATTTTTCTCTTCAATGTTCTATTTAGAGAAGTGGATGAGAAGATACTTGGCATGTGACCTCATCTATTCAAATTATATACTTGTGGTCACATGCCTGCCAACTCAGACAGGCAAAAAAGTGGAATCTTGACAGTCTGCACATTGCACACTGTCAGTTTTCAGAAATCTCCAGCTATGCAGAATGTTTGCAGAAACTTAGTCCAGAAAACTTCTTTAGGGGATGGATCTCCAGGACCTGATTTAAATGTAGAGGGCTCCCCATTTATACTTTATAGTAGGAGTGTCTTCAGTGAGTTTCTCAGGCATCGGACCTTACTTTTCCATTTCTTATAGTGCCCCTGAAGAAATTATCATTCAAATTAGCACTTCTCACCAATCTCAGAAACACACATGCTGCAGCCGATTACAGTTGAAACCAGAAGTTTACATACACTATATAAAAAGACACCTCTGCATGTTTTTCTCAATATCTGACATGAAATCAGAATATACCATGTCAGTTAGGATTACTATAATTATTTATATTTGACAAATGCCAGAATAATGAGAGAGAATGTTTAAGGCATTTTTCTTACTGCAAAGTCAAAAGTTTACATACACTATGATTACAATGCCTTTAAACAATTCTGGTCTGCCCATATCACAATGTCATGTGTTGGAAGCTTCTGATAGGTTTCTTGGCAACATCTGAGTTAATTAGAGACACACCTGTGGATGTATTTTAATGCACACCTGAAACACACTGCTTCTTTATGTAGCATCATGAGATATTCTAAAGAAATCAACCAAGATATCAGGAAGAGAATTGTGAACTTGCACAAGTCTGGCTCATCCTTGGGTACAATATCAAGATACCTGAAGGTGCCTGGTTCATTTGTACAAACAATTATATGCAAGTACAAACAAGATGGTAATGTCCAGCCATCATACCGCTCAGGAAGGTGACCGGTTCTGTGTCCCAGAGAAGAACGTGCTTTGGTCTGACATGTGCATATCAACCCAAGGACACAAGCAAAAGACCTTGTGAAGATAATGGCGGAAGCTGAGAGGATTGTGTCAATATCCACAGTGAAACAAGGACTGTATCAACATGGACTGAATGGCCATTACTCCAAAAGAAACATAAAAAAGCCAGATTAATGTTTGCAAATGTACACAGGAACAAAGACCTTAATTTTTGGAGACATGTTCTGTGGTCTGATGAAACTAAAATTGAACTTTTAGGGCATAATGACCATCGTTACGTTTGGAGGAAAAAGGGAGAAGCTTGGAAGCCTAAGAACACCATCCCAACTGTGAAACACATATGTGGCAGCATCATGTTGTAGGGTTGTTTTGCTGCAGGAGGGACTGACGCACTTCACAAAATAGATGGCATCATGAGAAAAGAAGATTATGTGGCAATACTGAAGAAATATCTCAAGACATCAGCCAGGAAGTTAAAGCTTGGGCGGAAATGGGGCTTCCAAATGGACAATAACCCGAAGCATACTGCCAAAATGGTAACAAAGTGGCTTCAGGATAACAAAGTCAATGTTTTGGAGTGACCATCACAAAACCCTGATCTAAATCCTATTGAAAATTTATGTTCAAAGCTGAAAAGGCAGGTGCGAGCAAGAAGACCTACAAACCTGGATCAGTTACACCAGTTTCGTCAGGAGGAATGGACCCAAATTCCGACCAATTATTGTGAAAATCTTGTGGAAGGAGATCCACAACGTTTGACCCAAGTCATTCAGTTTAAAAGCAATGGTACCAAATACGAATGAATGTATGTAAACTTTTGACTTTGCAGTAAGTAATAAAAAGGCCTTAAAACGTTCTCTCTCTCTTGTTATTCTAGCATTTGGCAAATAATAATGGTAATCCTAATTGATCTAAAACGGGAAAGGTTAATTCTGATTTCATGTCAGATATTGAGAAAAACATGCAGATGTGTCTACTTATATAGTGTGTGAAAACTTCTGATTTCAACTGTAACTTCCATAATTCTTGAGGATTATGGAAGGAAACCAAAGTACATGAACACAATCCATGCAAACATAGGGACAACATACAAACTCTGTCATCTACAGAACCTCCATTTTAGCTTCATAACCATAAGATACTTTTTTTTATCTTGATGTTCTTAGTCACATATGTACAATTATCTTTGTCTGGCACTGTGATTTCCAATGGTATAAAGAGCATTATGTATTTAATGTAAATCTGCTATAACGTGTGAATAGCCGAGAAGACTTAGGGCTTGGCTCCTTAAGACTGGCATTATATGCGCCAGTTTTAGTGAATGGGCATTTTGGAGTAGAATGCGCATAAGTCTTTTGGAGGCACACACTACTAAATGGACATGGAGCATCTTCTCAGTGGTGTGCACTTCTTTGCACCTTGCCAGAAATGCTACTGCATGCAGGAGTAACATGACCATTCTGGAGTAACATTACTGGCTTAAGAAACACCGACACTTTTGAGGAGTTTGACGAGTGGTCATAGCCATGCCCAGTCCTGCCCCTGGCTCCTCCCAAAATCTGCCCATTGTAACAGAAGTGCTTCAAACTGGCGAAAAAAAAGCCAAAAGTCACAAAATTATTTGCCAAAGCTCTGTTTTGCGCAAAAAAAATTGTGATGGTTCAAAGTGTTTTAGGCTAGTTTATAGGAATAAACACTTCTCATTTAGAAATGGGCTCGGTACTCGCACACTGCTCGGTACTCCATCTAGCATTTGGGTGCTCGATGGAGTACCGAGCAGTGCGGCTTATCACATGGTGCTTGAGTGCCCGGGTCCCTGAGCCATGTAGCAGTGTAGCTGGGAATATATTATCTCTCCTTCTTCATTAATGTACATTATCCTCGGTACTCAAAGCGAGCATCCGACCATTCCAAAATGCTTGATTTGAGTACCGAGCACCCGAGCAGTCTACTGCTCTGTCATCGTTAGTGTCATTATTATCACTGAACCTACAAGCAGTCTCCTGGATTAAATCGGAACCTGTCACACAATTCATGATGTCCAAACCACGGGCAGCGTGAATCAGACCCTAGCTGCGAAATTGCATATCAGAGAAAATATAGCTAGAAGGACCTGCCGGAGACCATAGCCAGAGAAAACTAGTTTTGGGGTCCTTATAGCCTGGGTTTAGGCAGCAGGAATCGTTTGCTAAATCCTTATATGCTGGTAATTCTTCATGTTCTCCATTGTACTGCATGCCCTGGACTCCTAACCTCAGAGAGATAGTAAAGTGGATTTGGACGTCTCAATGCTGAATTAACATGTAGAGCACGGTCCATTCGCAGACTTTCGGCTGGAGAGCGAAAGTGACATCAGAGCAGGGGCGGACATATCATTGGTACAACCTGTGAGAGCACACAGGAGCCCAAGAGATGAGGGGGACCTTTTCCACCTCCAAAGCAGGTGGAATTGATGAACTATTGAGCTTCCAAAGGCCCGTATATTTTTCTTGCATATGGAACGTCTCTTGTTTGTGTCCGCCATTGCAGAGATAATTTAATTGTTGGATTCTGTGTCACTTTAGCTATCTACACATTATATTAGCTCAGGGCCATTTTTCATGATGATAGATTCCCTTTGAGGACACAAGGAAGAAATTACGTCAGGAGATAAACGTCGTATGGTCAATGTCCATGTTTTTTACGCAACTGTGAACTGGCTTTAAATATCTTTTCTGTTTTCTCTTCAGTTGTGCTATCAAGCTGTGGATACTCCGAGAAATTAAAGATAGATCACAGGGAGATCAAATGAAAAGCCTGGAATATTGTCCGTTAATTTTCACTGCATGAATCCCCAGCAAGGAATTTCTTCATGAAAAATTGAGATGTCATCAGTAAAGAAACTCTGCAGGAAAACTTAAGGTAATGCCTCTCACAAGGAGAAAGGGGTGAGGGAAATGTTGATGGAGGGTGTAGCGCATGAAACGTGAAAATGGCTTCAGTTTCTAAAAAATGATTATTATTACAGTTTATAAATGAAATGTATTAGAAAAAGAATAACCAATATAATGTTCTACATTTACCCTAGTAAAGGCGCAATTGCATAATACAGAATATTGCATACAATGGAAAATTATTTCTTACCCAGCCAGGTTAGAAAATGACTAATATATTTGGTACTCTAGTGCACAGTATTGGGAACATTTCCTTTCGAAGAACGCACACACTGTAGGATATTTTTAAAGCAAATTCATAGATTAAATTCAATTCTGTATATTTTATCAATATATGGTTTCATAAATTAGGCTGTAAATTAAGTATCAGTTATTTTAAGCTTTTCAGAAATATATTTATTTAGATCTGCCAGAGGGTAAACCCTAAGGCCAGGTCACACGGCCATATTTTCTCTTATCCGAGAATTGGCTCGACTATGCTAATCACACTCTGATCAAAGTCTGATCACAGACTGATTACAGTGTGATCCGATTTTCTAGGATGTGGAGAAGATGTAATAAAAAATTGTCATCTACTCCATTCTGTTAGTCCATGAAAATTGCGGATGTCTTTTGAGTGTGGTCCGATGTTTTCCAAGGGCTCATTGGCTTCCGTGGCCAAATGCAATTTATATATTGGATGCACATCAGGCATGCTGTGATTTATTCCTTGGACAGACTCGGTCCAAGGAGAGAATGTGCACGGCCCAATAGAATAGCACTGGTCCGAGTGCTATCTGATCTTTTGTCGGATTGCACTCCGATCTAAAATACAGTCGTGTGCACGAATCCTAACCGTAACCTTGATAGAGTTGGGTTGGAAAATCCTTCTAAGGGTATATGCAAATATTACATTTTTTACGTGTTTTTTCCGCATGTTTGTGCTGTGAAAATTGAAGCAAAGGGCATGATATTTCCCAAGTCTCTTGCACATACTGCTTATTTTTTCTTTGCAGATTTCAAGCAGTTTCACGTCTGCAGCATGTCAGTTCAGCGTTTTTGCAGTTTTTTTCACCCATTCAAATGAATAGGAAAAAAACGCATCATAAAGACATGCAAAAACATGGCAAAAATGCATGTATATTACCCAGCATTTTCCTACTAAGTCACACACTGTTTTGCACAGAGATCAGAGATGTCTTCGGCTTATATACTTAAAGGGATTCTGTCAGCAGGTTTTTGCTGTGTAATCTGAGGACAGCATGAGGTAGGGACTAAAACCCCTATTTCAACGATGTATCATCAGGCTGTGTGCTGCAGTTTTTCTTTTACAGTGAAGGTTTTAATAACCTGGTGATTATCATTGTCTGGACTACAGCAGTGCATGCATGCTATATTGACTCCTCCCCTCTCCTGTGATAAGCAGCTCACTATCTATAAACAATGCACATACAGAGCCTGGTGTGGGCGGAGTTAGCTGTAGTGTGGGCGGGGTTAGCTTTCTCAAGCTCTGCTGCACTGATAAATCTTAAACTCTGATTGTGTCAGACCCGCTGCACCCAATAAGCTAAGTTATATATCACTGGAACCAGGGTCTCTTTGCCTACTTCATGCTGCACTCAGATGAGGTATAAAAAATTTGCTTATAGATTCCCTTTAATGGGACTTTGTCAGTACAGAATGACTGTTCAAACTAAATCCCGCCGCTTGGTGCTTCACGGTGGGGCCAATCATTTATACACACCTTCCCACCTGCTTGTTTTCCCTCAATCTCCACCCCTTCTTTATTTGATTGACAGCTCTAGCTTCATAGAGCCACCGAAAGGTGGAGATAGAAGAAAAACAAGCAGGTGTGAAGGTGTCTATAAATGACTGGCCCCGCCATGATGCACCAGGAGACGGTACTTGGTTTCAACAGTCATTCTGTGTGGACAGAGTCCCTTTAACCCATAAATATACCCTTTTAGTGGTTTTGCAGCATTTTCTACTTATTAAAATGAATGCTGATTAAAATGCATCAAAAGCAAATGTAAAAACCACATCAAGCACATATCAAAAATGCACAGCGTCTGCCAAGAGAGATGTCATTGGTGCAGAAATCTCTGCTGCAAATACTGAATGTGTGCACATCCCCTGTGCTGTCAGTTAAGAGTAACGCATCATATAATATTATTGGGTTCTTAGTAGTAATATTAACTATTTGTACCATTTGTCATAAAAAACATTTTGTGTACTACTTTTTCGAATTCTGCTTTTGCTTTTCTTCACTACTTCTTGAAGTAAGTCAAAGCTGAAATATCCTTACAGTAAAAAGCCTCATTATATGGTGAATACAACTGACTTTCCTCCATATAATAAATACTGTTTGACTTTTGTAGGGTTCTTGAAACAGAGGGTTCATATACAGTATTATTATATTTGAGCCAAACATTCCCTACTTTTGTCAGTTGCTCGTCACTTCTGAACCTTGACCAACTTGTCTACATCTGTAACTTAAATTTACTGTATATTTGAAAGAAAACTGTAGAAATGTTTAATAAATGGAAAATACTTTGACATACAGTACATAAGCCATGTACTTTATCCTCTATTTCTGCACTATCTCTCTCTTTTTCTGTATCAGCATTTGCAGCTGCCATCTGACATTGAGCGGATGATATAAACAGTTTTCCCATACACTTTTTCTCCTTGGTTTTCGTTCTACTATATTAAAAGTACAAACAAACCAAAAACTGAAAATCTGACAATTAATAAAATTCACGTCATAAACACATTTTAATTTGTTAGCAATTGTAAACCACAACTATCTCATCTAAGGCTGGTTTCACACTTGCGTTTTTGTCTGCAGCGTTTTTTGCACAAAAAACTCATGCGTTTTTTCCCCCTATATTTAACATTGAAAACGCATGCGTTTTTTTGCACATGCGTTTGGTCGCGTTTTCAAACGCATGCGTTTTTTGTCTGCATGCGTTCATTTTCAAAAATGCTACCTGCAGTATTTTCTTGCGCGTTTTTTTGCCGCGAAAAAACGCATGCGTTTTTTCGCGGCAAAAAAATGCATTGCTGTCTATGTAAACGCATGCATTTTTAAGCACATGCGTTTGTTTGCGCTAAAAACGCATGCGTTTTTATAGAAAAAAAACAGAAAACACACTGAAAAGCCACCCACCACCATCAAGGTGATAAAGGGATCCAAACCCTAACCCTAATCTACCCCTAACCTCATCCCTAACCGTTTAATGAACATTTTCTGACAGTCATATTGCCACGTATTTAAGTGCCACGTATCACGTATTTCAGTGCCACGTATGCCACGTGCCACGTATTTAAGTGCCACGTGCCACATATTTAAGTGCCACATGCCACGTATTAAAGTGCCACGTGCCACGTATTTAAGTGCCACGTATTTAAGTACCACATATTTAAGTGCCACGTATTTAAGTGCCACGTGCCACGTATTTAAGTGCCACGTGCCACATATTTAAGTGCCACGTATTAAAGTGCCACGTGCCACGTATTTAAGTGCCACGTATTTAAGTACCACATATTTAAGTGCCACGTATTTAAGTGCCACGTGCCACGTATTTAAGTGCCACGTGCCACGTATTTAAGTGCCACGTGCCACGTATTTAAGTGCCACGTATTTAAGTACCACGTATTTCAGTTGCACGTATTTCAGTGCCACGTATTTCAGTCACGTTTAGGGTTAGGGTTAGGGGTAGGGTTAAGGTTTTCTTGTTTTTTCTTGTGTTTTCTTGTGTTTTTCTATAAAAACGCATGCGTCTAAAAAACGCATGCGTTTTACCGCGTTTACATGCGTTTTTCACACATGCGTTTTTTTTAAAAACGCATGCAGATAAAAACGCAAGTGTGAAACCAGCCTAACTTAGTTTACCCGTTAGCTTTGGCATTTATTTACAAGAGCGTGTCTGTTTTATTAGTTCGCAAAATTCTTTTTTTTTTCCCATGTCATTTTTTTTACTTGTTTTTTTTTTGTTCACACGTCCATATTTTTTCATCAGGTTTTTACATTCACAAAAAAAAAACGCAGAAAAAGTTTATTTATGTGTTTCCTAGTAAACAAACAGTGCTCAATTCACTAGAGGAGCCATATTTTCTTGAATAGGCGAGTCAGGACCAGAGTAGGATGTGAACATTCTTGGCCAAAAGTTTTACAACTAACACGTTTCGATATTCACAAACTTTGCTGCTTCAGTGTTTACTGAAGTACAACGATAAGCATTTCATAAGCTTCTAAAGTTTCATTGACAAGTCGATCAAGACTTAATATTCTCAGTGATGACCCTTATTTTTCAAGACTTGTGCAATCATTCTTCCAGTTGTCAAAAACAATTAAGAAAGGGGTTTCCCCAAAGAAAATAACTTTCTTAGTCCTTTCCCTGTACTTCCTGCAATGTTATTTTCTCGGATTAAGCCTCCATCAGACTGTTTGGGACATATAGAATAATGATTGCCCAGAGAAGAAAAAGTGATCGCTATCATTAGTCTTGAGTCATGCCAACAGTAAAGCATTCTGAGACCATTCATGGGAGGGGGATTTTCATCCATTGAGTGGGCTCACTCACAATTCCTCCTAAGTACACTTCCGGGAATAAAAAATGGAATCTAAACATCCTACAAAAGCAACTTCTCCCTACAACCCAGGAGCAATTTGATGATGAGCAATTCCTTTACCAGCATGATTGAGACCACATCATTAGGCAAATAACTCAATGGCTCAGTGAACAGAATGTTGAAATTTTGGTCCATCTCAAGGAAACTTCAGAGATCTTAATCCCTTTGAGAACCTCTAATCAATCCTCAAAAAGCAGGTAGACAAACAAAAATACAGAAATTGTAAACTCCAAGCACTGATTAGAAAAAAATGATTAGAAAAGAATGGGTTGTCAATAGTGATGAGAGAGTATACTCGCTGCTCGGGTTTCCCAGAGCATGCTCGGGTGGTATTTTGTAGTGCTGAGACATTTAGTTTTTGTCGCCTCAGCTGCATGATTTGTGGCTGCTAGCCAGGCTGAATATATGTGAGGATTGCCTGTTTGTTAAGGAATCCCCTCATGTATTCATCCTGTCTAGCAGCCGCAAATCATGTAGTTGCGGCGACAAAAACTAAATCTCCGAGCACTACAAAATACTCGGAGACCACCCAAACATGTTCTGGGAAACCCGTGTAACGAGTATACTTGCTCATCACTAGTTGTCAACGGTCCGGCTTTGGCCCAGAAACTGATATTCAGCTGCCAGGGTAAAGGGCAAGAGTCTTGAAAAATAAGGGTGAACTCTGTAAATATTAAGTCTTTGCATAAACTTTATGGATTTGTCAATAAAAGTGTAAAATGCTGATAATTGTACTTCAGTAATCATAGAAACATCTGAATAAAAGTCCTAAAAACACCAAGGGAGGAAACATTGTAAAAAATAAAAAAAAATAGTGTGAAAAACCCCAAAAGTTGTAATGTATGAGTGAACAGGGATGAGATGTTGCACTAGAAAACTAAATAATACGCCAGTAGGTTCAGGTTTTTGCAGTACTGCAACATTGCCTGTGTGTTTTGCCAAAAGAATATCCCCGATTGATACTGACTTGTCTAAGATCTTTGGCAAGTTTTTTTTTACCACTTTTTAGTCCCTGAAGATACGGCAAAATTAAGAGTGAATATATATAGATACATATATAACAGTAGTGTTGAACTTCAGAATGATGTTCTCTGGTGGGTTCAAAGTGTCCATCGATGGGAGTTACTCTGAATTTTACTCTTTATTCTGCTTCATTGAAAAGTTCATGGAAAATAACAGTACATCAGATGACACAGTAGCAGGAACTATTGAGTTTTCCTCATAATGCATTGTATACTTATTTCTAAGTGTTTCCTTCAAAAAGCTTCTTGATGTATTCTAGTATTTGAGCTGTTATGGCAAGAACTCTAAACACAAATCAAATGCAAAATGTAGTCGACATCCACAACGGGTCCACGTCTGTGTACTTACTGCATAGTTTACCTTCCAGTCAGCAAAGAAAGATGCACATTTTCCCATAGATTTACCAAGTTCATTAAGAACTGTGTAAGAAAGTCTTTGGAAAGTCTCCTCTCGATGGTAATCACACCTTTAGTTTGTCATGGCAACGAGATCCGAAGGTAAAGTCACTTATGACGCTGGGTGACTCATTCCCCGAGTCATTGTACAGACACACGCACCATCTTCTCATAGAAGTGGTCTGGTTTTCAGTTTCCAGGCAACGACAGCTGTTCTCCATATACGCTATTAGATAAGACACAGAGGACGCTGGAGGTTGCTGGTGGAGAAGCTCAGTAAGGAAAAGAATGAGTTAAATATATCCATCGGTAAGGAGCACTGGAGTCCAGAAAGTTACAGGAATGGAAATTTCCAATCATAAGCTATGAAGCGTTTTTTCATACGTTCATCCTTGGGTACAGACCCCAATGTCCGATGTCCAGACCAGCCGTTGGTCTACTGACCTGAACTCAACAGCCTCATATATTCACAGGAAGCTGTTGATCTTGGGTCAGAAGACCACCAAAGGGTGTGGACATCACTGTCCTTATTCAGACCTTGAATGTCGTACCTGAGGAACTAGCTTTACGTGATTTTTGTAAGTATAGGTCATTCTGTAAGTGATAGTGAGTGGGTAGGTATAGCAGAAAAAGACAGCTGTGTCCATACACTTTTAGAATTTGACCACCTATAAGGCTCTGGAAATAGTGCGCTGTGTGTTGTGCAATCACCGTCGCTGTGAGGAAGCCATACACGTGGTCATACTATACCGGTGTATGTTTGAAAAAGGTCATGTCGACTTAAGCATCACATTTATGTACACCACAGTGGACCATATAATTTAAGAATTTGCCATATTTCAACTTGGGAGTGTCAGATTCTTTTTCCTATCTATTGTGAATTACTCCTTGCCAAAGGTTCGGGTGGAACTATCTATAACTGTTTTTTTATAATATCAAAAAATACACAACCAACCACAATTACATATAGCACTCTGCATTGACATGAACAAATATTTTTACGTATGTTAGTGATTACCATTAATATAAAACATGCACTAAGTCTCAACCTGAAATCTTCCCTCCTTCATTCATTTTCTGACCCCCTAATATGCAGTTTATAGTCTCAGTTAGCAGTTTCAACCAAGCTTCAAATTTTTCTCTTTTGGAGTGTCTCTCCCAGTAATACAGGCTGGATGTGAGGCCTTTCTGTTTCTAGTATGCTGCTGCCTTCTTGTATCAGCACAGCTCCATTACTGTAGTTTCTTCTTTATGTGTTTTCCTCTTTATTTACAATCTATTTTTTCTGCCGTAGCTCAGATACTTTCTCACTACTCCACTGTAGATCTGTGAATGACGCCCTACCCCTCCATCCTGCTATCACTAACACTGAGAGAAGAGAGAGGAGAGCAGAGAGAGAGCTTCCAAATGCTAACAGGTGCTCTGACGGATCTGTAACATTTTTGCAAAATTGCTGAGCTAAATAAAGGACACAGAGACCTTACAACAGACAAAATTATACAATTTTTAATGAAGGCTATTTAGACAGTTGGTTATCTTTACATTTAAGATGGGAAGATGAACATGGCCTTTCAGTTTGTGCAGGTTTTGTTCTCCTACTTTGATATTCTCGTACAGTCTGAAACCATATCGCTGGTTAATTGGTTATCTATAATATTTTCTTGTGTTAGTCCGATTGGGGACAGTGACTGACGTGTATGGTGACAATTGGTATTTGGTGCGCTATAAGGAATAAGAAAAAAGTAAATAAGGACATTGTTCCAATACAGTTGTTACAAGCCAACAACCATTAAAGAGTTTATTTTTATTATTACTGTTCTAAAAACCTGTTCTATCTGGTGCCTGCACAAAAGAGTCATTGACCGCTCCTGCCAGAGATTCAGCTGTTCCATGTCAGGAAAGCAGCTCTTCCTCTTCTTGGCTGCTCTGTTGACAGGTCATGTCTGCCGACATCAATATGATTGACACCCAGTTCCCTGCAGTTAGGGAGCGGGGAGCCTGCTGTCAATCAGCATGATGTCTACAGTCATGCCCTGTCAACTGAGCAGAAGAGAAGTCGCTGCTCTGTCAATGTGATGTCATCAGGAGATACTGAATCGTCAGCAGAAGTGGTTTGTGACCGCTCTGTGCTGGCAGAAAACAGGCAGATAATTAACAACTATCTCCCTGTAATTTCTTAGACTCATAAGAAAAAAATAAAATAGTTCCAAGATAACCCCCTCTTTAAGCTGTGGAACTACAAGCCTTAGAATCCTAAATAGAAGACTGTCATGATCTCAATGGCAAGAGAACATAGCATAAGCATATATAGGAACTAGCTCTTGGAAGATGGGAACTGAGCTGACCATGAACTAAACCTAACGCACAACTAGCAGTGGCCGGGTAGCATGCCTACGTTGATTCTAGATGCCCAGCACCAGCCGGAGGACTAAATAAAGCTAGCAGAGGAAAATATTAGTCCTAGCTCACCTCTAGAGAAATACCCCGAAAGGAGACAGAGGCCCCCCACATGTATTGGCGGTGAGTTGAGATGAAATAACAAACGTAGTATGAAAATAGGTTTAGCAAATTTGAGGTCCACTTACTACATAGCAGAAGACAGAAAGGACACTTTCATGGTCAGCTGAAAACCCTATCAAAAAACACCATCCAGAAATTACTTTAAAACTCTGGCATTAACTCATAACACCAGAGTGGCAATTCCTGTTCACAAGAGCTTTCCAGACACAGTAACGAAACTACAGCTGTGAACTGGAACAAAAATGCAAAAACAAACATGGACAAGAGTCCAACTTATCTAGTAGTTGTCTAGGAGCAGGAACAAGCACAGAGAGGCTTCTGATAACATTGTTGACCGGCAAGCAACTAACAGAGCAGCAAGGTTATATAGCGACTCCCACATCTTGATGGGAACAGGTGAACAGAGAAGATGAAGACACCAGTTCAATTCCACCAGTAGCCACCGGGGGAGCCCAGAATCCAAATTCACAACAGTACCCCCCCCTCAAGGAGGGGGCACCGAACCCTCACCAGAACCACCAGGGCGATCAGGATGGGCCCTATGAAAGGCACGAACCAGATCGGAGGCATGAACATCAGATGCATTCACCCAAGAATTATCCTCCTGGCCATATCCCTTCCACTTGACCAGATACTGGAGTCTCCGTCTGGAAACACGAGAGTCTAAGATTTTCTCCACAATGTACTCCAACTCACCCTCAACCAACACCGGAGCAGGAGGCTCAACGGAAGGCACAACCGGTACCTCATACCTGCGCAACAATGACCGATGAAAAACGTTATGAATAGAAAAGGATGCAGGGAGGTCCAAACGGAAGGAAACAGGGTTAAGAATCTCCAATATCTTATACGGGCCGATAAACCGAGGCTTAAACTTAGGAGAAGAGACCCTCATAGGGACAAAACGAGAAGACAACCACACCAAATCCCCAACAGAAAGCCGAGGACCAACACGACGGTGGCGGTTGGCAAAAAGCTGAGTCTTCTCCTGGGACAACCTCAAATTGTCCACCACCTGCCCCCAGATCTGATGCAATCTCTCCACCACAGCATCCACTCCAGGACAATCCGAAGATTCCACCTGACCAGAGGAAAATCGAGGATGAAACCCCGAATTACAGAAAAACGGGGACACCAAAGTGGCAGAGCTGGCCCGATTATTGAGAGCGAACTCCGCCAATGGCAAAAAAGCAACCCAATCATCCTGGTCAGCAGACACAAAACACCTCAGATATGTCTCCAGGGTCTGATTAATCCGCTCGGTCTGGCCATTCGTCTGAGGATGGAAAGCGGACGAAAAAGATAAATCTATGCCCATCCTAGCACAGAATGCCCGCCAAAATCTAGACACGAATTGGGTCCCTCTGTCAGAAACGATATTCTCAGGAATACCATGCAAACGAACAACATTTTGAAAAAACAGAGGAACCAACTCGGAAGAAGAAGGTAACTTGGGCAGAGGAACCAAATGGACCATCTTAGAAAAACGGTCACACACCACCCAGATGACAGACATCTTCTGAGAAACAGGCAGATCTGAAATAAAATCCATCGAGATGTGCGTCCAAGGCCTCTTAGGAATAGGCAAGGGCAACAACAATCCGCTAGCCCGAGAACAACAAGGCTTGGCCCGAGCACAAACGTCACAAGACTGCACAAAGCCTCGCACATCTCGTGACAGGGAAGGCCACCAGAAGGACCTTGCCACCAAATCCCTGGTACCAAAAATGCCAGGATGACCTGCCAACGCAGAAGAATGAACCTCAGAGATGACTCTACTGGTCCAATCATCAGGAACAAACAGTTTATCAGGTGGGCAACGATCAGGTCTATCCGCCTGAAACTCCTGCAAGGCCCGCCGCAGGTCTGGAGAAACGGCTGACAATACCACTCCATCCTTAAGGATACCTGTGGGCTCAGAGTTACCAGGCGAGTCAGGCTCAAAACTCCTAGAAAGGGCATCCGCCTTAACATTCTTAGAACCCGGTAGGTATGACACCACAAAATTAAACCGAGAGAAAAATAATGACCAGCGCGCCTGTCTAGGATTCAGGCGCCTGGCGGTCTCAAGATAAATCAAATTTTTGTGGTCAGTCAATACCACCACCTGATGTCTGGCCCCCTCAAGCCAATGGCGCCACTCCTCAAAAGCCCACTTCATGGCCAAAAGCTCCCGATTCCCAACATCATAATTCCGCTCAGCGGGCGAAAATTTACGGGAAAAGAAGGCACAAGGCCTCATCACGGAGCAGTCAGAACTTTTCTGCGACAACACTGCCCCAGCTCCGATCTCAGAAGCGTCGACCTCAACCTGAAAAGGTAGAGCAACATCAGGCTGACGCAACACAGGGGCAGAGGAAAAACGGCGCTTAAGCTCCCGAAAGGCCTCCACAGCATCAGGGGACCAATCAGCAACATCAGCACCCTTCTTAGTCAAATCGGTCAATGGTTTAGCAATATCCGAAAAACCAGCAATAAATCGACGATAAAAGTTAGCAAAGCCCAAAAATTTCTGAAGACTCTTAAGAGAAGAGGGCTGCGTCCAATCACAAATAGCTTGAACCTTGACAGGATCCATTTCAATGGAAGAGGGGGAAAAAATATATCCCAAAAAGGAAATCCTCTGTACCCCAAAAACACACTTAGAACCCTTCACACACAAAGAATTAGACCGCAAAACCTGAAAAACCCTCCTGACTTGCTGGACATGAGAGTCCCAGTCATCCGAAAAAATCAGAATATCATCCAGATACACAATCATAAATTTATCCAAATAATCGCGAAAAATATCATGCATAAAGGACTGGAAAACTGACGGAGCATTAGAAAGACCAAAAGGCATCACTAAATACTCAAAGTGGCCCTCGGGCGTATTAAATGCGGTTTTCCACTCATCCCCCTGCCTGATTCGCACCAAATTATACGCCCCACGAAGGTCAATCTTAGAGAACCACTTGGCCCCCTTTATGCGAGCAAACAAATCAGTCAGCAACGGCAATGGGTATTGATATTTAACAGTGATTTTATTCAAAAGCCGATAATCAATACATGGTCTCAAAGAGCCGTCTTTTTTTTAACACAAAGAAAAAACCGGCTCCTAAGGGAGATGACGATGGACGAATATGTCCCTTTTCCAAAGACTCCTTTATATATTCTCGCATAGCAGCATGTTCAGGCACAGACAGATTAAATAAACGACCCTTTGGGTATTTACTACCCGGGATTAAATCTATGGCACAATCGCACTCTCGGTGCGGAGGTAACGAACCAAGCTTGGATTCTTCAAAGACGTCACGATAGTCAGACAGGAACTCAGGAATTTCAGAGGGAATGGATGATGAGATGGAAACCACAGGTACATCCCCATGAGCCCCCTTACATCCCCAGCTCAACACAGACATAGCTCTCCAGTCGAGGACTGGGTTGTGAGATTGCAGCCAAGGCAATCCTAGCACCAAATCATCATGTAGATTATACAGCACCAGAAAGCGAATAATCTCCTGGTGATCCGGATTAATACGCATAGTTACTTGTGTCCAGTATTGTGGATTATTATTAGCCAATGGGGTGGAGTCAATCCCCTTCAGAGGAATAGGAGTCTCCAAAGGCTCTAAATCATACCCACAGCGTTTGGCAAAGGACCAATCCATAAGACTCAAAGCGGCGCCAGAGTCGACATAGGCGTCCGTGGTAATAGATGACAAAGAGCAAATCAGGGTCACAGATAGAATAAATTTAGACGGTAAGGTGCAAATGGAAACAGATTTACCAAGCTTTTTAGTGCGCTTAGAGCATGCTGATATAACATGAGTAGAATCACCACAATAGAAACACAACCCATTTTTCCGTCTAAAATTCTGCCGCTCGCTTCGGGACAGAATTCTATCACACTGCATACTCTCTGGCGACTTCTCAGTGGACACCGCCAGATGGTGCACTGGTTTGCGCTCCCGCAAACGCCTATCGATCTGAATAGCCATTGTCATGGACTCATTCAGACCCGCAGGCACAGGGAACCCCACCATAACATCCTTAATGGCATCAGAGAGACCCTCTCTGAAAGTCGCCGCCAGGGCGCACTCATTCCACTGAGTAAGCACAGACCATTTACGGAATCTTTGGCAGTAAATTTCCGCTTCATCTTGCCCCTGAGATAGGGACATCAAAGTTTTTTCTGCCTGAAGCTCCAAATGAGGTTCATCATAAAGCAACCCCAAGGCCAGAAAAAACGCATCCACATTGAGCAACGCAGGATCCCCTGGTTTCAATGAAAAAGCCCAGTCTTGAGGGTCGCCCCGGAGCAAGGAAATCACAATCCTGACCTGCTGTGCAGGGTCTCCGGCAGAGCGAGATTTCAGGGACAAAAATAATTTGCAATTATTTCGAAAATTCTGAAACCCGGATCTATTCCCCGAGAAAAATTCCGGCAAAGGAATTCTCGGCTCAGATACAGGTGCATGACAAACAAAATCTTGCAAATTTTGTACCTTCGTGGCGAGATTATTCAAACCTACAGTTACACTCTGAAGATCCATTACAAACAGGTGGACACAGAGCCATTCAAGGGTTAAGAGGAGGTAAGAAGCAGCTAGACAGCAATTAAGGGCTAGGCAGCAAAACTCTGAGGGGGAAAAAAAAAAAAAAAATTTCCCTTCAACACTTCTTTTTCTCCTGCTTCAGCCCAAACAATTAACACTTTGAGGGCCGGTCAAACTGTCATGATCTCAATGGCAAGAGAACATAGCATAAGCATATATAGGAACTAGCTCTTGGAAGATGGGAACTGAGCTGACCATGAACTAAACCTAACGCACAACTAGCAGTGGCCGGGTAGCATGCCTACGTTGATTCTAGATGCCCAGCACCAGCCGGAGGACTAAATAAAGCTAGCAGAGGAAAATATTAGTCCTAGCTCACCTCTAGAGAAATACCCCGAAAGGAGACAGAGGCCCCCCACATGTATTGGCGGTGAGTTGAGATGAAATAACAAACGTAGTATGAAAATAGGTTTAGCAAATTTGAGGTCCACTTACTACATAGCAGAAGACAGAAAGGACACTTTCATGGTCAGCTGAAAACCCTATCAAAAAACACCATCCAGAAATTACTTTAAAACTCTGGCATTAACTCATAACACCAGAGTGGCAATTCCTGTTCACAAGAGCTTTCCAGACACAGTAACGAAACTACAGCTGTGAACTGGAACAAAAATGCAAAAACAAACATGGACAAGAGTCCAACTTATCTAATAGTTGTCTAGGAGCAGGAACAAGCACAGAGAGGCTTCTGATAACATTGTTGACCGGCAAGCAACTAACAGAGCAGCAAGGTTATATAGCGACTCCCACATCTTGATGGGAACAGGTGAACAGAGAAGATGAAGACACCAGTTCAATTCCACCAGTAGCCACCGGGGGAGCCCAGAATCCAAATTCACAACAGAAGACCTAGTACAAAGTGTATACCCCAACTTTTTGGAGGAGAAGAATGACAATTTCAATGGACCTCCCATTTAAATAAAGACCATGTGGATGATATACAGCAGGTCTGTATTTACCATCCTTGCGTTAAGACAAGCTTGTTGCATTCTGAAAAGATGGATGAAATATTAGTGATGTTCTAAAATGAAAATCTCATCTTCTGGTGATTGAAATGTTTTGTTGTTTAGCAGAACAGGTAGTAATAATGACATGCTTCCCTAACACATTGCATTGCATTAGTGGCCTGCCAGTTATATCATCACTCTCTGAATTATTTATTGGGAGTTTTTTTATAGACAGATTTCTCCAGTCTAACATTGCCATATATATTTTCCCAATACATCATTGCTTAAGTAGCGTGCAATGTGTCTTCCTGTGGAAGCGGATAAGTTAATGGACTTTGTCTTGATATAAAAATAGACTCCGGCAATTTTAATGAGGGAAATATGCAAGTTTGTAAATTCCAGACATTGTAGTTAGTACGGTATTTATGTACCATAGCTTTACGGACATACAAGACATTAATAAAATGTTGTATTAAATCATCATTATAATAATCACTATTATCATTCTGAGTAATTTTAGATAAGGGATCCATGAAAATTTTATATTCCCAGAACTCTATTTTTTAAATTTGTCAAGAGTATTCAATATTCACAAATAGTGAGAGTTATTACATTACATCAGCTTATTAATGGGATTATTGGAGGTGCAATTTCTAATTATAAAATTTCCATAGCACTAAACCTGTCTCACCTTGCCGGTCTGCTCGCTGGAGCTGTTTGATGCTTTCGTGGCCCATAACTCGGCCACCCTACATCGACGAGGTCTCATGACATCATGGCTATTTGTCAGACAATGTCATGTCAGCACAGGAGCCCTGAAGAGTGAATGGAGCTGTGCGGCAGGACGGGCGAGAGCCAGGTAGAGGTGAATATTATATTGACCTTTTTTCGTTAGCCCAACATTTTCTATGCTCCACGGTATGGAGAGACCTCGGAGAAAAATAAACATCTTTAAATAGCAGATTCAATTTACATCTAATAAATTTGCTGCAAATTGAATCTCTTGGTCTAATTCATGTGAATCTACTGAATTAGAATATTCTTGGAGTCGCTCATCTCTTTTCAAGACCGACAACAAAACCGGTTAAAAGGCAGAGTTGATTAGTTGCCAAATGTCAACCAATTGGGTGGTTGAATTCCACAGCTCCCATTTTGATAAATTTATTCTAATATGTAGTGGTAGATTCATGCATGGCAGATTTTGTCCTAGAAATCCCTGAAAATTTTTGCTACTGTCCCACGTGAGTGAAGCTTCCAGAAATCCATGAAATCCAAAACAAACCCATTCAGATTAGGGGCACTGACTTTTAATGATGCCAAGAAAAATGTTCCTCTTGCAAACTAACAGAACTCCTGATAGAAGAGGAAAACTGTGATAGTTCCTACCATTTGGCAGCATGTGATATCTGCAAGGTAGTATTGGATCTAGTGCATTTCTTAAAATTCTTTCATAATTCAATTTGTGTAAAATCAGTGAACTCAAATCTAATACTAAGATGTTATGCAAGTCAAGGCTTTTCTCCTGGGTGCAGATAGCACGGTACTACCCACACTAGGTAATAGATTCTCATATTGAATGGCACTCCTACCATTTTTCACCCCCCTATATTAAATTAGTACCTAATATACTCATAATATTTCTTTAATCTGAACTCGAGAACTCCCTGGATTAATTGTATATCTTGTTGTTAAATCTAACTATGGTCTGACTTTCGATGTCTATGTATTTAGATTATTAAAAGTAATGGGTTGCACCCATTTATAAAAACCTTTTGGTTTATTATGTCACTCATGTGATACTATTAAGATATATTACTAGGACAATCCCTTCTCAGTGTTTGTTGCGTTAAAATAATAACACCCATACTGACTTCCCGTGCCGGCGCCTTTCCAGTGGTGTTGGCACTTGCATTCCTGAGACTCTCAGAAGGCTGCTATGTCACATAAGTCCTGCACCCAATCAGTGCTGGCCTCACCGTCCACTTTGGACATATAAGTAATCATCAGGGGATGAGATAGCTGTCGTACCTCTGACTTCCTGTTCATTACTTATTTGTCTGAAGGCATAGAGAGCGAAGCCGGCGCTGATTTGACACAGGATTCGTGGGACAAAAAAAGTGACGTGAGCCCCAGGAATGCGAGTGCCGAGACTGCTGGAATGGGCACGGTCACCGAATGTGAGTATAAGGTACGTGTTTTTATTTTAACTGTTGTAAACTCTCAGTAATGGACATCCCCTTTAATTATAATTGATTTCTTGTCTCTCCATACATTAGAAATCAAAAGAAAGGAAAAATCGACAGACAGGTCAATAACATTGGAGAAAAATTCTATACAAATTTTATTGATCAAGAATTTGGCAAAACAGGCTGAGAGAAACAACCAGATGAAAAAGTGTGCACTGATCCGAGCGACAAATCAATATATCTAGATAAATCAATTCAAATAGATTAAAAGGTCATTAAATAGCTGCAAAATATCTAAATGCATGTACAACTTTTTGCATATAGGTCAAGAAAGTATACACCAGTATAAAGATAATATAAAGAAATATAGGATTACAATGGCAGGTGCAGCTATAATTGGCCTATTTTAGACATATATAGCTGCAATGTGCAGGTATACATACATATGTGCAAGTATCCTAAAGTACAATAGTGCATGGATACCTGTCAACACATACATTTGCCAGGGAATGTAAAACTCTTAATCATGTACATGGCTCAATGTGTATAATTTATGATATATCTGTAAGGAAGTCAGTTAGGATTTGCCACAAGTAAGCACCCACCCCGACGCACGTTTCAGTGTCTACCATCGTCAGGGGGTCCTGCTCCCCATAATTGATTTGATATTAATTACCTCATATGTTATTTGCATGTGTATTACTATTACTTTTTTTTACTTTTGAGATTGTTCCCTCTCTCCATACATTGTATATGTTGTATATGGGCTTCCAACAACAATAATGCTCCATACCTTGCTTTCGCCTATTACTATTTTATAGATATTATGATTTACGATCATTTACATATTATTGTCTAATAATTTACAAATAAATAGGTTTAATAATTTAGTCTATATTTCTTTATGGGTTTTGTATATAAAATATCTCCCTGGAGATGCCTTATGTTGTACATACAGAAATCTTTTTGGTGTTCTAAACCCTTTAAAAACAGTCAATAATAATAATAATAATAATTTTATTTATATAGCACTAACATATTCCGCAGCGCTTTACAAATTATAGAGGGGATTTGTACAGACAATAGACATTACAGCATAACAGAAATAACAGTTCAAAACAGATACCAGGAGGAATGAGGGCCCTGCTCGCAAGCTTACAAACTATGAGGAAAAGGGGAGACACGAGAGGTGGATGGTAACAATTGCTTTAGTTATTTGGACCAGCCATAGTGTAAGGCTCGGGTGTTCATGTAAAGCTGCATGAACCAGTCATCAGCCTAAGTATGTAACAGTACAGACACAGAGGCTATTGACTGCATAAAGTGTATGAGAACATGATACGAGGAACCTGATTGTTTTTTTTTTTTTTTTTTAATGGGCCACACAGGAATAGTTAGGTTAATGTGTTGAGGTGGTAGGCCAATCTGAACAAATGAGTTTTTAGGGCACGCTTAAAACTGTGGGGATTGGGGATTAATCGTATTAACCTAGGTAGTGCATTCCAAAGAATCGGCGCAGCACGTGTAAAGTCTTGGAGACGGGAGTGGGAGGTTCTTATTATTGAGGATGCTAACCTCAGGTAATTAGCAGAACGGAGGGAACGGGTAGGGTGGTAGACTGAGACCAGGGAGGAGATGTAGGGTGGTGCTGAGCCATGGAGTGCTTTGTGGATGAGGGTAGTAGTTTTGTACTGGATTCTGGAGTGGATGGGTGGCCACTGTAATGACTGGCACAAGGTAGAGGCATCGGTGTAACGGTTGGTGAGGAATATGATCCTGGCAGCAGCATTCAGGACAGATTGGAGCGTGGAGAGTTTGGTAAGAGGGAGGCCGATTAGTAGAGAGTTACAATTGTCCAGACAGGAATGAATAAGTGAAACAGTAAGAGTTTTTGCAGAGTCGAAAGTAAGAAATGGGCGAATTCTAGAAATGTTTTTGAGGTGCAGATAAGAAGAGCGAGCCAGTGATCAGATGTGGGGGGTGAATGAAAGCTCGGAATCAAGGATGACCCCAAGGCAGCGGGCATGTTGCTTTGGAGTAATGGTGGAACCGCACACGGAGATGGCAATGTCAGGCAAAGGTAGGTTAGTAGAGGGAGAGAACATGAGGAGTTCAGTTTTTGACAGGTTCAGTTTCAGATAGAGGGAGGACATGATGTTAGAGACAGTGGTAAGACAATCACTGGTGTTTTCTAAAAAGGACGGCGTGATAACAGGAGAAGAGGTGTATAATTGGGTGTCGTCAGCATAGAGATGGTACTGGAAACCAAATCTACTGATTGTTTGTCCAATAGGGGCAGTATACAAAGAGAAGAGGAGGGGGCCTAGGACTGATCCTTGAGGAACCCCAACAGTAAGGGGAAGGTGAGAGGAGGAGGAACCAGCAAAACATACAGTGAAGGATCAGTCAGAGAGATAGGAGGAGAACCAGGAGAGAACGGTGTCCTTGAGGCCGATGGAGCAGAGCATATTGAGGAGGAGCTGATGATCCACAGTATCGAATGCTGCGGAGAGATCCAAGATAATTAGCATGGAGTAGTGACCATTAGATTTAGCTGTTAGTAAGTCATTAGAGACTTTAGTGAGGGCAGTTTCAGTAGAGTGTAAAGAGCGGAAGCCAGATTGAAGAGGGACGAGAAGAGAGTTATCTGAGAGATAGCGGGTAAGACGGAAGTGGACCAGGCGTTCGAGGAGTTTAGAGATGAAGGGAAGATTAGAGACAGGTCTATAATTAGCGGCACAGTTTTGGTCGAGGGATGGTTTTTAAGTAATGGATGTATGATGGCATGCTTAAATGAGGAGGGAAAAATACCGGAAGTGAGAGAAAGGTTGAATATTTTTGTTAGGTGAGAGGTGACAGCCGGGGAACGGGACTGGAGGAGATGTGACGGAATGGGGTCACTGGTGCAAGTGGTCGGGTGAGAAGATGCAAGGAGCCCGACTATTTCTTCTTCTGTAACTGGCTCAAAGTCAGAGAGTGAACTAGATGCAGTGGGGGAGGGAGGACAGTGCATAGTATGAAGAAATTGGGAGATGAATTCCCGTCCAATGTGGTCAATTGTTTCTTTGAAGTAATTGGCCAGATCGTCAGCACGGAGATCCATGGTTGGGGCCTGTTCTCTTGGGTTGAGTAGGGACTGGAAAGTTTCAAAGAGATGTTTAGGGTTATTTGAGAGTGAGGTGATCAGGGTGTTGAAATAGTTTGAGGCAAAGACCATGAAAAGTAACTGTGTTCCATTGACACAAAGATGGTGGTAATGGTGGTACAGGGTTTTTATAACAGAGACTCTTTTGTTATTTTTGCTTTCTCTACATATATATCTTGTTCTTTTCACCACAAAGCGTAATTCCTTGGGCTCATCCACTTTAGATTTGTACCATGCTTTTGGCTAATAGCGAAATCTGGCTTGTCTCTTTTTAGACTATAGGGTATCGGCCCTTGCCGAACTCACTGGTTCACGCCCCTCAGTAGATGCTAAGTCTAAACTAATAAAATAATCTCTAATATAGGCAGAAACGCTCCGCAAGTGTCTAAACAAAGCACTGTCAAGTGGAAATAAACCATGCACCACCATCTGCCCATATACATATATGTACAGAATGTGTGCCACTCTCTTAGTGAACACCATTACGCCATACATGTAGATCCACTTTCGTAGACACCACCTTAGTCTTCCTTTGAAGTCTTCTATTCCTGTCTGTATATATATTAGTCAATATTTTTATGGGGTTTTTATATATGTAATTCCATCTTCAGATTCAGCAGACATTGTATAAAGAAGGTATAATATTAGTCCGGCTTTCTGGCCAAAAATAAATGAGTCATCATCAGCCCTACTTTTGTCTTTGACAATTCTGTTCTCAGTGTGTCACCATTGCTCATTATCTAACGCGTTTCCAGGCCTCCTTCCTTATTCTTAATTCCTTGTTGCTTGTTTGTAGGATTTAGCGTGTTTGAGAGCATCACCTGCTCATATTCTAAGCTTTTTTTAGTCACTTTTATTACCGCCATGTCTGTTATATAGCTCTGTGGCAAAAGTACAAAAAAAGCATTATATACAAAATCTAGCATACAAAGTAAAAAATGCCTGATCTCAATACAATCAGACCCCCAACAACACTGTTACTTACTGCCTAGGGAAGGAGCTACAACCCCTTTGGAAGATATTTCAAAGCTTCTGGTAGTTTGTTGTAACATGGCCATCGAGAATACTGCCACATCCCGCCACATGCAACCTAAGGAAAAAAAAAGTGCTGGAATAACATTGCCTCCGAGTCATGATTTATTCACTCAACATCTACAACAAGGCAACATTCTGGTCTTGCAGGACCATTGTAATGGATTATTTATGAAGTTCCTACAAGGTTAACATGTTGCCTTCGTATAGACACAGGTAAATAAATCATTATTGGCAAACAGTATTGGCTGCTGATGCCGCTCCTTCATGTTACCCACTGTATATGGAATATGTTACACCAACTTGTTGGCATCCTTTCCAGTATATATGCACAATTGATAAGTTTATAAAACCTGAGTGTGATTACAAACATCTCCAGATCTCCACATATGGCAGTCAGTGTGGGTAAAAGAGGGTACAACAGTGCTGAGTGTGGTTACAAACCTTGTTTCATCTCACGGCAGTCAGTGTAGTGAGCAGAGCGATTAGAGCTGATCTGTGATTACACACACATCTGCACTCCTCTCTAAATCATGTGACTCAGTAGGACTTTTCCCTCCCCACACTGAGTTCCTGAGATGAAAGCTGGAAGTGTTTGTAATCACACCCAGTTCTGCTGTACCTCTTTTCCCCCACACCAACTGCCAAGAGAGTAGATTTGAAGACATTTGTAATCACACTCAGCTCTGTTATATTTAAACAGTAGTTTTAGAGTTCAAGGCTGTCTATGATTATGTGGAGAAAGCCTGCTGTAAGATTTCCTAGGGGGGTGTACTTTTTAACCTGCATGATGCTGCCTGCTGATGATTGGTTAACAACATGTGGGGGAAAAGTACAAGTCCCAAGAGAAAATTCTCTGGGTAACAATGTTTTGAACTTTTGACTTTCAAGCTCCATAGCTCACCATTCCCTACTGATTTGAACATGAGACTACCATAATTTTATAGACAATCATGTTGGCCATCTCATACATAAATTTGACTTGCAACTATTTGATTAATTATGCAGATTTTTGTCAAGTGACTGCATTGTTAGTGTTTTTCTCCTGGTGGTGAAAAATCTTTTTCTTCCTGTATACCAAAAAATACAACCTGTTTTCACAACCCCTAATAGCTCAGGGTGTTATTAGGTTGATTCCCAAGCAAAAAGTCACTGGTTCGAATCAAGGAGAGGTCATGAAGAAGATTTCCCAGGAAAAGAAAAACTATATCATCCAGCTCATCGATAATGTTCTCTTGGCGAATAAAATTTCCATACTGCATAATGTGAGTGCCATGACAGTTGGAAGAATACAAAATGAGGTCTGTCAATCCATACAAAAGCCGAGAGGTGGATGTCAAGGCAAAATACAACAAGTCTGCTCATCGCAAGGTCTATCAGTTATGGCAGTAGAGGTGGCTTGTTTGCTTTGTAATAATGAGATCCCAGACATCAATGCAAGCACCATGCGATGCGTGTTACATAAGTCTGGAATAATGGCCTGAAAAAAAGAAGAATAAGCATCAATTTCAATATTGTCATTAGAAGCGTCAGCTCAAGTTTCCAAAAAATGTGAAAAGTGGACAGTAAGAAGATTGGAAACGGGAAATTTGGAGCAATGAGACCAAAGTCAATAGCCTAGGCTCTAATGGGCATGAATGGATTTGGAAGAAAGCTGGGAAAAAAGGGATAACTGATCGAGAAATTGAAGGAGCTGTCAAGTTCGGAGGAGGAAGCCTGGTGATATGGGGTTGTTTCACAGCCAAAGACGGATACTTGACCAGGATTGATGGTGGTCTCAATGCTGAGCTATATGTGAGTATCCTACAAGATGAGTTACTTCATACATTTGAGTACTATGGGTATGAAAAGGACGACATAGTCTTCCAGCAAGACAACAATCAAAAGCATACGTTGTGACTTGCGAAGAAATGATTCAATGACAATGATGTAGAGGTGTTAGATTGGCCTCCATACTTCCCAGACCTCAATCCAATTGAACACTTATAGATAGAGTTGAAGAAAATGCTGTGTACATACCCAAGTGAGGCCACCAGTATGCACCAACTTTGGGAACGTATACAAGAGACCTGGGATCAGATTTTGGTTAAGATATGCTTGAATCTGATCGAGAGCATGCCCAGAACGATTCAAGCAGTGTCGAAAGCCAAAGGTGGATTTATAAAATACTAACAAAATTAAAAAAAAAAAAATAAAAAAAAAAAAAAAAAAATATATATATATATATATATATATATATATATATATATATATACTAGATGGCAGCCCGATCCTAAAGAATCGGGAGTCTAGAATCCATATATACTTTATTTATTCAAATGTAAGAATAATACAATTAATAAATAATAGTAAGAAAGAACAAAAAATGGCTGCACTCACCAGCTCTTGACAATTCTTGACAGTACGGCACATTTCTGATTGGTCGCTCGCGGCAGGCGGCAACCAATCAGAAAAGTGCCGCGCACCACGAAGGCATATATCTTTGTCCACCCTGAGCGGGTGTAGGACGCTGGTGACGTCACTTATCTCCGGACATTATCTCCGGACAAAGCCACGGAAGTTGGCACAAATTGCCGGAAGTAGTATTCTAGGCAATTATATATTAGATTTTAATGTTATCAGTGTTTACCTTTGAACGTTTATATTGTATTGTCCTGTCACCAGCCATGTGTACGATTATCGGCCGAAAGCCTCTCTGGAACCAATAATCACCCCATGTAAAGGTATCTTTATAAGTTAAAGATTCAGAATACTATGACTTTTATCATATCCTGAACAGTCAAGTTTTTTATGAACCGTTAAGGTTTTCTGGTTGAAGTAAAAAAAACTCTGAGTGTTTACAGTTTGAAACCATAAAATGTTGAAAAATTATGTCATTCTTGAGTATATCACTCAATGGTGCTCATAAACGTGTCAAATTTGATCTATAATATACTTTAATATACGTTACTTTAATCTTTAATATACTTAAGAACAGGGCCCCAGACATCACACAGGGGGTCTGAAACACCGCACAGTGGTCCAAAATATCGCTGTGCTCTGCCTGGGGCCCCATATGCTGCCTGGGGCCCCTGTGCTCTGCCTGGGGCCCCATATGCTGCCTGGGGCCCCTGTGCTCTGCCTGGGGCCCCATGTTCTGCCTGGGGCCCCTGTGCTCTGCCTGGGGCCACTGTGCTCTGCCTGGGGCCCCATATGCTGCCTGGGGCCCCTGTGCTCTGCCTGGGGCCCCATATGCTGCCTGGGGCCCCTGTGCTCTGCCTGGGGCCCCATAGGCTGCCTGGGGCCCCTGTGCTCTACCTGGGACCACTGTGCTCTGCCTGGGGCCCCATATGCTGCCTGGGGCCCCTGTGCTCTGCCTGGGGCCCCTGTGCTCTGCCTGGGGCCCCATGTTCTGCCTGGGGCCACTGTGCTCTGCCTGGGGCCCCATAGGCTGCCTGGGGCCCCTGTGCTCTGCCTGGGACCACTGTGCTCTGCCTGGGGCCCCATATGCTGCCTGGGACCCCTGTGCTCTGCCTGGGGCCACTGTGCTCTGCCTGGGGCCACTGTGCTCTGCCTGGGGCCCCATATGCTGCCTGGGGCCCCTGTGCTCTGCCTGGGGCCCCATATGCTGCCTGGGGCCCCTGTGCTCTGCCTGGGGCCCCTGTGCTCTGCCTGGGGCCCCATGTTCTGCCTGGGGCCCCTGTGCTCTGCCTGGGGCCACTGTGCTCTGCCTGGGGCCCCTGTGCTCTGCCTGAGGCCCCTGTGCTCTGCCTGGGGCCCCTGTGCTCTGCCTGGGGCCCCATATGCTGCCTGGGGCCCCTGTGCTCTGCCTGGGGCCCCATATGCTGCCTGGGGTCTCTGTGCTCTGCCTGGGGCCCCTGTGCTCTGCCTGGGGCCCCATATGCTGCCTGGGGCCCCTGTGCTCTGCCTGGGGCCCCTGTGCTCTGCCTGGGGCCCCATGTTCTGCCTGGGGCCCCTGTGCTCTGCCTGGGGCCACTGTGCTCTGCCTGGGGCCCCATATGCTGCCTGGGGCCCCTGTGCTCTGCCTGGGGCCCCATATGCTGCCTGGGGCCCCTGTGCTCTGCCTGGGGCCACTGTGCTCTGCCTGGGGCCCCATAGGCTGCCTGGGCCCCTGTGCTCTGCCTGGGACCACTGTGCTCTGCCTGGGGCCCCATATGCTGCCTGGGGCCCCTGTGCTCTGCCTGGGGCCACTGTGCTCTGCCTGGGGCCCCATATGCTGCCTGGGGCCCCTGTGCTCTGCCTGGGTGTAGGACACTGGTGACGTCACTTATCTCCGGACATTAGCTCCGGACATTATCTCCGGACATTAGCTCCGGACATTATCTCCGGGCATTAGCTCCGGACAAAGCCACGGAAGTTGGCACAAATTGCAGGAAGTAGTATTCTAGGCAATTATATATTAGATATATATATATTGTGGTGATACGCTACCTGAGTGTGTTGGGGGACACTCACTTGGCATAGGATTCAAGCACTCAGGCACGGTATCTCACACAAATCTGGTCAAATCTGGTTTATTAAACTTCATAAACCACATGACATACAGTCTATTTCATTATGTCCATGAACTTATCACGACCACCAGTCTGTTCATGCAGCAGATAAACTTCTCTGCCATATATTACAATCCCCTTGTCCGGGGTTACCTTTCAGGAGTTCCACTCCTCATGCTGACTTCACGTCAGTCCCAGGTCCTCAACACAGACCGTCCAGGTCTATGGTCTCTAGGTGCTTCCAGGACGACTCCACTCCCTGGAGCCTCCAACACTGACCATCCAGGACCTACAGCACACAGGCCACTCAGCAGTGTCCAGCCAGGACACATGGAAGTCTGTCCACACTTGCAGACTACCAAACACTCACACCATATGCTACACACACTTCCTTTACATAGGTGTAACCACACCCAGGTACCTGTCACATGGCCAGTCAGGTGAGCGTGACATCACCACAGGTCCTTAAACACAAAACCATCTTAGGTGTTCAGACATGCATCTTTGGGTGGGTTTGTAGGTGACTGGACCCACCCATCTCTCCAATCACCTGGAAGCCTTCCCAATGTAAACAAATCCCTCAGCAGTAGATCTGCTTGAGCAAAACATACCCATGCTTCCATCACAGGGCCACCCACCTCTGCAATACATATCGGCCATTCACAACGCTGCCAGTCACTGTTTCACCACAACTATGCCTCCAAGTGCATCTTGAAGTGCACACACAGCGCCCCCTGGCTGAAACATTGGTCACTGCACCACAATATATATTATATATATAAATATATATATATATATATATATATATAGGAGCAAAACAGTAACAATGCAGTGACATGACACAAATCTGCATAACTAATCATATGCTATATAGTTACAAGTCAAATTTATGTATGAGATAGCTAAGATGATTGTCTATAAAATGATGGTAATCTCACGTTCAAAGCTGTAGTGGATGGTGAGATATGATGCCTGAAAGTCAAAAGGTCAAAACGTTGTTACCCTTTTGCTTGTCAGTGTATCATAAATTATCAAGCAAACTTTACAACTTAATGTCTCTGCAACATAGATGAGAAATTAAAAAAATAAAAACTATGTTTTATTAAGCTTTGCCACAATTTGGTTATGGCAGGTCCTAGTCTCCCATGGAGACTATTGAACCATGCTAAGAGAAAAAAATAATGTTTTTAAATATATATACAGTACAGACCAAAAGTTTGGACACACCTTCTCATTTAAAGATTTTTCTGTATTTTCATGACTATGAAAATTGTACATTCACGATGAAGGCATCAAAACTGGGGTGATGGGGTGCTACGCTAGATGACCTGGCCTCCACAGTCACCAGACCTGAACCTAATCGAGATGGTTTGGGGTGAGCTGGACCGCAGAGTGAAGGCAAAAGGGCCAACAAGTGCTAAGCATTTCTGGGAACTCCTTCAAGATTGTTGGAAGACCATTCCCGGTGACTACCTCTTGAAGCTCATCAAGAGAATGTCAAAAGTGTGCAAAGCAGTCATCAGAGCAAAAGGTGGCTACTTTGAAGAACCTAGAATATAAGACATATTTTTAGTTGTTTCACACTTTTTTGTTAAGTATATAATTGCACATGTGGTAATTCATAGTTTTGATGCCTCCAGTGTGAAAGTACAATTTTCATAGTCATGAGAATACAGAAAAATCTTTAAATGAGAAGGTGTGTCCAAGCTTTTGGTCTGTACTGTATATATATATATATATATATATATATATATATATATATATATATATCTAATATATAAAGCTGAATGTGTGTGTGTGTGTATGTATGTATGTATGTATGTATGTCCGGGATTGGCATCTGAACCGTAGCAGCTACAGCCACAAAATTTTGCACAGTCACACGTCTGGACCCCGAGAGCGTCATAGGCTATGTTGTGAGGTGAAATTTTAACCCCGCGCTTTCCAATTCACCAAACAATTTTGCCCCTATCTACATAATGGGGAAAAAGTGAAAGGAAAAGTGTTGGAGGCGTCGCAGCTACAGGCACAAAATTTTGCACAGTCACACGTCTGGACCCTGAGAGCGTCAAAGCTATATTGTGAGGTGAAATTTTAACCCCGCGCTTTCCAAGTCACCAAACAATTTTGCCCCTATCTACATAATGGGGAAAAAATGAAAGGAAAAGTGTTGGAGGCAAATTAACAGCTGCCAGATGTGAACAAGGGGGACTTAAAGAATGACAGCGATGGCACCAAAGAGTATATACTGTACAGTTGCTAAGGTGGGGCCCCAACATGGGATAATCACACCACCACGGGGATATGAACACACACACAAAATGCGCCACACACTACCACGTGCTCGAACACATATACCACCCTCAGTGCACATTTCACCACACATACACCAACCTCGCCACATAAAAGTAGAAACACAAAAGTCGCCGCTCAAAACTCGCCACGCGCAAAACTCTCCACATGCAAAACTCGCCACACGTGCAAAACTCGCCACACGCAAAACTTGCACACGCAGAAAAATTGCCACACGCAGAAAAATTGCCACATGCACAAAAGTTGCAACACATGCAAAAGTTGCCTCACACAAAACTTGCACATACTCAAAAGGCACCACACATAAAACTCGCCACGCGCAAAACTCGCCATGCGCAAAACTTGCTGCACACAACTTGCTACACTAACCTGTCACATGCAACTCGACACACAAAAAGTTGCTACACGCATGTCGCCACACAAAACTCATCTCACAAAAGTCCCTACATGCATGTCGCCACACGCAACTCAACACACACAACTTGACACACGAAACTCGCCCTAAAACACACACAAGTCTGGTATCCTTCAAAAATAAAAATCTGATTAATAAGCAGACAAACTACAAGAGCAACAAATGTACCATATAGGAATCCGGCAGCTGTCAGTCACATGACCAGTCTATTATGTGTATGTGTGAGCTAATATATACTGCCAGGGGGTGGGCTTACTGTTGGCTGGGGATTTATCAGGCTGCCATTTTAGCTTACAAATACTGAGGTAAAAATACTGACCAAATAACGTGTGAACGAGGGCTAATACAGGAGGAGATGGCATACAGCTATATACTATATACAGGAGATGACACACAGGTATATACTATTTACAGGGGAGATGACACACAGGTATATACTATATACAGGAGGAGATGACACACAGATATATACTATATACAGGAGAGATGACACACAGGTATATACTATATAGAGGAGGAGATGACATACAGGTACATACTACATACAGGAGGAGATGACATACAGGTATATACTATATACAGGAGGAGATGACACACAGGTATATACTATATACAGGAGCAGATTACCTACAGGTATATAGTATATACAGGAGGAGATGACACAGGTATATGCTATGTATAGGAGGAGATGACATACAGGTATATACTATATACAGGAGATGACACACAGATATATACTATATATAGGTGAGATGACACACAGGTATATACTATATACAGGAGATTACATACAGGTATATCTAATATATAAAGCTGAATGTGTGTATGTATGTATGTGTGTATGTCCGGGATTGGCATCTGTACCGTCGCAGCTACAGCCACAAAATTTTGCACAGTCACACGTCTGGACCCCGAGAGCGTCATAGGCTATGTTGTGAGGTGAAATTTTAACCCCGCGCGTTCCAATTCACCAAACAATTTTGCTCCTATCTACATAATGGGGAAAAAGTGAAGGGAAAAGTGTTGGAGGAAAATTGACAGCTGCCAGATGTGAACAATGAGGACTTAAAGAATGAGAGCGATGGCGACAAAGAGTATATACCGTACAGTTGCTAAGGTGGGGCCCCGACACGGGATACTCACCACACACGGGGATATGAACACAAACACAAAATGCGCCACACACTACCACGTGCTTGAACACATATACCACCCTCAGCACACATTTCACCACACACACACACCAACCTCGCCACATAAAAGTCGAAACACAAAAGTCACCACTCAAAACTCGCTACATGCAAAACTCGCCATATGCAAAACTAGGCTCACGCAAAACTCGCCACACGTGCAAAACTCACCTCATGGAAAACTCACCTCATGCAAAACTTGCACACACAGAAAAATTGCCACATGTACAAAAGTTGCACCACATGCAAAAGTTGCCTCACACAAAACTTGCACATACTCAAAATGCACCACACATAAAACTCGCCACGCGCAAAACTCGCCATGCACAAATCTTGCTGCACACAACTTGCTACACTAACCTGTCACATGCAACTCAACACACAAAATGTTGCTACACGCATGTCGCCACACAAAACTCATCTCACAAAAGTCGCTACATGCATGTCGCCACACGCAACTCAACACACACAACTTGACACATAAAACTCGCCCTAAAACACACACAAGTCTGGTATTGTCCTTCAAAAATAAAAATCTGATTAATAAGCAAACTACAAGAGCAACAAATGTACCATATAGGAAATACGGCAGCTGTCAGTCACATGACCTGTCTATTATGTGTATGTGTGAGCTAATATATACTGCCAGGGGGGAGGGCTTCCTGTTGGCTGGGGATTTATCAGGCTGCCAATAGCAACCAATCACAGCTCAGCTTCTATTTTGCTACAGTTAATTAACCTGAGCTCTGATTGGTTAATATAGGCAACAAAGACATTCTCAGTATAACAAAGCTAATATATGTTGTGAAATGCTTCTATTTGCTTAGTTTTTGCCTTTTAATAATTACATTTCTATCTATTTGTTTTGTGGTTTTTGTGTGCAGAATAAATTTTTGTTAACACATTCTATTTTGCTAACAGCAGTCATTAACCCGGGCGAAGCCGGGTAGTACAGCTAGTATATATATATATATAAAAGTTCAAATCACCCCCCTTTTACCCCACTCAAAATAAAACATAAAAAAATCAAACCTACACATATTTGGTGTCGCCGCGTTCAGATTTGCCAGATCTATCAATAAAAAAAGTATTAACCCGATCGCTAAATGGCGTATCGAGGGAAAAAGTAAAAACTCCAGAATTACGTTTTATTTGGTCATCACAACATTGCATTAAAATGCAATAACGGGCGATCAAAAGAATGTATCTGGACCAAAATGGTATCATTATAAACATCAGCAAAAAATAAACTTTGACCCAGCCCCAGATTCTGAAAAGTTTAGACGCTACGGGTCTTGGAAAATGGCGCAATTTTTTTTTTTTTTAACAAGTTTGGAATTTTTTTCACCACATAGGTAAAAAATAACCTAGACATGTTTGGTGTCTACGAACTCATAGTGACCTGGGGAATCATAATGGCAGGTCAGTTTTACAATTTAGTGAACGTGGTAAAAAAAAACCTACTGTGTGGTTGCACTTTTTTTTGCAATTTCAAAGCACTTGGAATTTTTGACCCATTTTTTCGGGTACATGATATGTTACAACCAATGGTGTCTTTCAACTCGTCCTGCAAAAAACAAGCCCTCACCATGTGGTCATATTAACAGAAAAATAAAAATGTTATGGCTCTGGGGAGACAGGGAGGAAAAAACAAAAATGCAAAAATGAAAACACCTCCGGTCATGAAGGGGTTTAATCATTATTACATTGGCAGTTGGCTTTTCTTGCCTAAACTAAAGGTGAACATACATTTAAGGTCAGATTTTAGCTTTTTGGTGTTGTAGCTGCGATTGTTTTTTATCACCTTATTCTAACAAAACATTTGAATTTTATTGGATTTTCTTGGTAGGTGGATTCATGTTGACTATGCCTCTCTGTCCCTGTTGCAGCACCAATTGTGCCAAGCCTCCGGATAGTCCAGTGGTGGAGCTGACTTTTTCCTCTCCATTAGGTTTAGGGATACAGTAACCTATAGTTGTATGTCAAGTTAACAGATGAAATTATAATTATAAAATGAACTTCGAATTGTAGGATTAATCTCATGGCATCATGAAAGTTTTGTGTCTAAATTGCAACATTAAAAAATAATAAATTATCTCACAACGTAGCTTGGAGCTAAACTAATAAGTCCAAAGCACAAAAAATATGATATCAAGTGGACTTGGTACACAAGCCAAAAATGTGATTTTAGTAACTGTGGAGAAAGTTTGTAGAATTTTTCCTACAACTTTAATAAATTTCATCTGTGTGTGAATAATAAAAACTGCTTAGAAAAAAATGGAGACAAATATTTATTGTGCGTTATTGAGTATTAACTAGAGTATGGAGACAAAACTTTCTATGTTCAGCAGATACCTAGGATTTTCAATACAAAATCCCACTTCTCCTATAACCCAAACATTTATGTCACATAAGTTAATAAAGAAACTCTGAAGATGAGAGATGTTTGGGTCTGTGGTTTTTAGCTCCCATCACAAAAAGTCCTGAGTGACTGTCCAGGCTTGAGAATTGAGGTTCCAAGTATAGAGAAGTCATGAAGTAATGATCCATACTAAGCCCTGATGAGATCAGTAGGTTCTTGAAGATGACGAAGGTCAGTGAATCATTGCTGTCAATACGGTAATTGTCCATTTCCTGTTATGTGCGTGTTCCGCATGGCCACCAAAATGTCATGAAACCTCAAGATGCACCATACACTCTGTACACTGAGGGGTCATTATAATGTCAAGAAACCTCCGGATACCTTGGGGTTGCCATCTAAGCAAAGTGATCAATTTCTTATTAGGAAGACTTTTTGCTCAGTGATTATAATAGTTGGAAACCTACCAAAAATGTTGACATCGGGAATTAAGTGGTCTTAAAAGGTCACAATTTCCAGCCCGTCCAAAGGTATTCTGACCCAATCTAGCAGCATCACAGGGAAAAATGACTTTGTTATTTCAGTTCAATAAATCCAGTGTTAGTCTGGCAATTAATGCCGTAACACAGATCATAAATCATAAATAAAGGCAGCTGTACAGTAATGTTAAAGAGCCCTTAGAAAGAGTCTATTCGGAGGATTGAAAGGAATCTATCACTAGGTTTCTGATATGTAATCCAAAAGCAGCGTTACTTAGTGGTTTCCATTGATATGTCACTTATTGGACTTGCTGCAGTTTCAATAAAATCAGTGTTTTATCAGCTGGAAACTATCACTAGAAGACAAGAAGTTGTCTCATGCCATGTAGTCCACCTGCTCAGTATACCCTTCCCCACCACTGATTAGCAGCTATTTACAGTGTATACAAGAAGAATTAGAGGTGTGGAGGGTTATACAGAGTTCAGCATTTTGAGAATTGGTAGATCTGCAGCAGATAAAACCTGTGATTTTTTCAGTATTACAGTATGCAGCCCAGCAAGTGACACATTGCTCTGCCCCTATGTCATGCTGCTCTCCGATTACATAGCAAAAACCAGGTGACAGATTCCTGTAAGACTGTTAAAGCAGTAACAACTTTGGGTAGTGGACTATAATACAGGGTCAAGCTTGAAAATAAGCATTAATCCATTATTCAAATGAGTTGGAAAGTGCTCTGAGGGCGGTTCCAATCCCAACAAACCCCGCCCACTGCCATTCTATCAGCCTAGATTAACCAGTCTACCCCTTTGCTTTGTCACTTGCTTTGGCACGGAAATAGCATGCAAGCATTGTGTGTTCCCAGCCAAGCACATGCAACATTCTTTCCTCCTAGTACTGATGAACTAAGGGTTTTCCCCGATATCCAACCATCAACATAACGAAGGAGACACCATTAATTTGTGACTGATGGGAGCTAAACACTACTAATCCTATCAGAGGAACAGACAGCATAGCGCACAGCAGAGAAAATGAGCACCAACTGAATTCTGTAAGTGCCTCAAATCTTTACGTATCTGGATTGGAAGACCCTAGCAACTTTGTATTTTTTACCAATTCATCCCACTCATCATCAGCGGCTATTTAAGGTTTGGTAACTCTCACTAACTGAAATTATACAAAATTATTCTTACAAATTATTTCTAGAGCACCATTGATTCCATGGTGCCTTACATGAGAAGGGGTTACATAGGAAATAAAAATATAAATTACAGTGAACCAACTACCAATGACAGGCTGGTACAGAGGAGAGAGGGCCTTGTATTTATGGGCTTACAGTCTTCATGATAATGGGGAGAAGACAGTAGGTTGGGGGGTTGCGGCAGCTCTGGTGGTGGTGGGGTGACCGAGGTCATTGCAGGTTGTAGGCTTTCTTAAGGTGGATTTTCAAGTTCCATCTGAAAGTTTAAAATCTGGTGGATAATTGGACGTGTTGTGGCATAGAATTCCAGAGAATGGGGGATGTTCAGAAGTTTTGGAGGCGATTGGGTGAGGAATGTATGAGTGTGGAAAAGGGAATGGGGTCTTTGGAGGATCGTAGGTTTCATGTTGGAATATATCGGAAGATTAGTTTGGAGGTATACTGAGGAGACAAATTACGGACGGCTTTGTAGGTCAGCGTTAGCAGTTTGAACTGCATACATTTGGTAATTGGGAGCCAAAAAGTGAAGTGGAGAAGTAGTGTGGAAAGAGGTGGATTAATGAGACAGCAGAGTTAAGGAAGGACTGGAGAGGTGCGAACATCAGCTGGGAGGCCACAGAGGAGGATATTGCAGTACTTGAAACTGGAGATGATGAAGGCATGCACTAACATTTCACCAGATTCAGGTTTGAGGAAAGGACGGATTCTGGAAATATTTTTGAGTTGGAGATGGCAAAAGTTGGTGAGAGCTTGGATTTCAGTTTGAAGGACATGGCAGAGTCGAGGGTTACACTGTGGAAATGTGATCTCATTTATTGTGATGGATAGAGGGTAGGGGAGATAGATGAGAGAGGAAAAATGATGAGTTCAGTTTTGAAAGCGTGATGAGAAGAAGGAGGATATGGCTGATCGACACTCTGGGATTGTGGACAGCGGAGAGGTGACGTCTGGGCCAGATAGGTAGCTCTGAGTGTTATTACCAGACATGGTCCATAGATCAAGGAGGTTACAGACTTACAGTGCCTGTTAAAACTCCAAAAATTCCATTCAATTATCAAAGATCACTTCTAACTACCTATACATTAAGATGATGAATAATGAATCAAGACACACCAAGTCTTTTCCATAGTTTAATACATAGAAGGAGTTAAGAAGAATTTATATTCAGTACACTGAGCCTGTTGGACTCTTCATTCATGTTTTTAAAGGAGCTTTCATCTAATGTATATTTAATAACAATATTACTCATTCTCTATATGCTGCATACCTCTACGCACTTCTCTTTCATCTTTCAATTGTTTAAGATCTTTCCATACCATAACGTCAAGCGTTTGTTTTTTTTATTCTATGATGCTGCTTCATATGACAGCATAAAAGTCTGGTTAGTGAAGCAGCCATTTGCCTTTTAGATGACATTTATCTATACCTGCTGCTACTTGGCAGTCACATTTCAAATTCAGTTTTGCAAAAATGATGGCCATGAATTGTGGACTACTACTATTGGCCAGGAGTCTCAGTTTGGGTACATATTGGCTGGCAATGTTACCAATACTTGGTCCATGCAGCTAGGACATATGTCATACTATAAATGTCTTCGTATTCGGCCCCCTGGAACTTTTCAACCTTTTCCCACATATCATGCTTCAAATATAAAGATACCAAATGTAAATTTTTGGTGAAGAATCAACAACAAGTGGAACACAATTGTAAAGTGGGGCGTGCAATATTATTCGGCCCCTTTACTTTCAGTGCAGCAAACTCACTCCAGAAGTTCATTGTGGATCTCTGAATGATCCAATGTTGTCCTAAATGCCTAATGATGATAAATAGAATCCACCTGTGAGTAATCCAGTCTCTGTATAAATGCATCTGCTCTGTGATAGTCTCAGGGTTCTGTTTGAAGCACATGAGAGCATCATGAAGACCAAGGAACACAACAGGCAGGTCCGTGATACTGTTGTGGAGACGTTTAAAGCCGGACTTGGATACAAAATGATTTTCCAAAACTTTAAGGTTGAAAAGTTGCAGGGGGCCGAATATTTTCGCAAGGCACTGTATATAGGATCTCTAAGGGGTTATCCGGCTCTGCTTACTTCTGTATTGGGAGGAAAATGGGGACGTTAGAATCACATCTGCAGACATCTAGGTCACGTCTACAGATTTTGTGTGTGACAGATATGTTTACCTGTCACGCATGCATCAAAAACCACAGAAATGTGGATATGTGACCGGATTACCCTGTAGAGACTTCAGCAAAGCAGAAGTATAATTTTCTGTTTTAGAGGGGTTGTCTTATTAGAGGGAATCTTGTCTGGCCAGCCATAAACCCTATGCTGGCTGACAAAGGGGGCGGTCATTTTTGGGGAATGGTTGTTCATGTAACAGTCTACTAGACTGAGGGTTCTCTATTCTTGAGAACAATCGATTCTTGCTTATGATGTCCATACCCCATATGTAATATGGACAGGGTTGATTCACATGGACAAATGGTTTCAATACCATTTTCATTTCCGATTATCATATTAAATGCAGTCTGTCTTCAATTTTTTTCCACCTAATCTGAGAGCAGCATAAAATAGAGACAGTAGAGTCACTAGAAGCCACTAAAAGCCACTAGCCGAGTAGTAAACCTGCTTTCAGGTAGTCCTTTCTATTCGTAAGCTTTGTATAACCCCACTCGCACTACTGATTGGCAGGTTTCTGCCTATGCACAGTGTAAAAAGAAAACTTCCAATAAATGGTGCAGTCGGAGTTATACACAGCTCAGCATTCAGAGCACTGGTAGATTTGCAGCAAATAAAGCAGTGATTTTTATAAGCCCAGTAAGTGGCACATGGCTGGAATCAGGGTCTTTGCCTATACATCATGCTGCTCTCAGTTGGGGCAGCAAAAACCTGATAGATTCCCTTTAAGAGTCGCTGTCACATGTACCAGGCTAACAAATACTTAAAAGCACTTTGTTCATTTTTGTTTGTTCCTCAGCAACAATTTATACACCGTCACTACATGAAAGGCGGTAAATGCTGACATAAGGGGGTTACTTGATTAGAAGAAACGGGCCGAGAACCTGCGTTTTTGGCCATTGTTACCTGGTGGAAATTGGTGCCAAATTCCATCAGATCAGTCAGGATTAGTAATGGTGGAATTTATTTGCTTTGCACATTGGAAATAATCAAGAGGAAATAAAAGTTGAACCCTTTGCTCCCCTGTAGAGATTGAAGACGAGTTGATCAAGACAATGATTGGCCATTTAAAGAATCTATCCGTTTTAAAAATGTATTGACATGATCCACTAATGAAGCATTGTTACACCCTTCTGCTTCTGATGGGGTGCAGTAAGAAGTCGAAAAGTAGAATAAATCCACATTGTGGACTAATGGCTGAACTATGGACTCATACAAAGGGTAATTAATGTAATTTTATGGTTAAGAAACTCAGGAAGAAAGTGCTGGCAGGGAAGTAACTAAATATTTTCTATTCAAATGTTGGAATACTGTACAAAGATGAGACATAAGACTTTCTTGAAAGTGAACCTACTGATATATACTGCCCGATCCAGGAGCAACATGTCTGAGGCACTGGCTGTAAGATCTCTGCCAGGTATGTTGACTCTGAAATGCTGTGGCATTAAGCCACCATTGGAGACTATTCGGACAGGTGGGTTTCCGGCTGCTTCTCCGTGCCTGCTGCCCTAGATTGACAGGTATCTGCCTATACATGAATGTAGGCAGCCAAATTTAATTCTTAATCTTTCCTAGTTGTTTTATTTTTTCTCCTATATGCTTGTGTTCTTTGAAATAAAACTTCTCCAGCATAAAACTTCTCTTACACAGTCTGCAGCAGGTTTTCTCATAAAGTCAATTTCCAACGTTTTGAAACCAAGTTCCAAATCTGTATAGAAATTCCACTTCATGGTGACTGTCGCCCTCTGCAGCTGCCACCAGGGGGAGCTTAGGAGCTTCCTGCATACTGTATACAGTAAGCTCCCTCTAGTGGTGGCTGCACAAAGCCAGAATTTAATCATTTTACCTTTATGATTATGCCACAGATTTGGAGCTACGTGTTGGGAAAAAAAGGAGCTCTCATTGCTATAAAGATATATTAAGAAATTTATCAACTGAGAATTTGCAAACCAATTAGTAAAAATAAATGTTCGGAGGCAGTATTACCTCTAAGTGTTCTGAAAAGGAAAGAGTTAAAATACACTGAGAAGGATCACCCGAACCTATAACAGCTGTGGCTGAGGATTCCTTTATCTTCTTTAAATACTTCTTAAAGGGCACAGAGAACAAGGCAGGACATGCCCTCTACTTTTCTCCCAACCTTCACAAGTCTTCTGTAGCCCACTGCACTGCTGCTTCCCCTAGAATGGTGCCACCACTAGTGTTGAGCGATACCGTCCGATACTTGAAAGTATCGGTATCGGAAAGTATCGGCCGATACCGGCAAAGTATCGGATCCAATCCGATACCGATACCCGATACCAATACAAGTCAATGGGACTCAAGTATCGGACGGTATCCCTGATGGTTCCCAGGGTCTGAAGGAGAGGAAACTCTCCTTCAGGCCCTGGGAACCATATTAATGTGTAAAATAAAGAATTAAAATAAAAAATATTGCTATACTCACTTCACCGAGGGAACCGGCAGCGTTGTTTGCTTAAAATGCGCGCTTTTCCTTCCTTCCGTGACGTCACGGCTTCTGATTGGTCGCTTGCCGCCCATGTGGCCGCGACGCGACCAATCACAGCAAGCCGTGACGTAATTTCAGGTCCTTCTAGGCATTCAGTATTTTAAAATTACGTTCCGGCTTTGTGATTGGTCGCGTCGCGGTCACATGGGCGACGCGACCAATCACAAGCCGTGACGTCACGGGAGGCAGGAGACGCGCGCATTTTAAAATGCGCGCGTGTCCAGCCTCCCGTGACGTCACGGCTTGTGATTGGTGGCGTCGCCCATGTGGCCGCGACGCAACCAATCACAGCAAGCCGTGACGTAATTTCAGGTCCTTCAGGATTTTAAAATTACGTTCTGGCTTGTGATTGGTCGCGTCGCGGTCACATGGGCGACGCGACCAATCACAAGCCGTGACGTCACGGGAGGCTGGACACGCGCGCATTTTAAAATGCGCGCGTCTCCTGCCTCCCGTGACGTCACGGCTTGTGATTGGTCGCGTCGCCCATGTGACCGCGACGCGACCAATCACAAAGCCGGAACGTAATTTTAAAATACTGAATGCCTAGAAGGACCTGAAAATTACGTCACGGCTTGCTGTGATTGGTCGCGTCGCGGCCACATGGGCGGCAAGCGACCAATCAGAAGCCGTGACGTCACGGAAGGAAGGAAAAGCGCGCATTTTAAGCAAACAACGCTGCCGGTTCCCTCGGTGAGGTCCAGGCTGCGTCGGAGAGGTGAGTATAGCAATATTTTTTATTTTAATTCTTTCTTTTACACATTAATGTTGTTTCGATACCGATACCCGATACCACAAAAGTATCGGATCTCGGTATCGGAATTCCGATACCCGCAAGTATCGGCCGATACCCGATACTTGCGGTATCGGAATGCTCAACACTAGCCACCACCTTTACAGCAGGCGATGATGTGTTTATCATGCCTAAAAATATTATTATTATTTTGCTTACAAATCAGTCACTGAAAAATTACACAATTGATTTTACATTTTATCCTGTGCGGTTGATCATCTGGCTATTTTTTTTCTCTATCTAGGATTTATTAATATTGCCCGGAGCTACAGCATTAGAACATTTATTAGTTTTTAACATTTCCATTGACTCACAAGAAATTTCTGATGCTATAAAAAAAATCTCACTATTAGATTTTCTTTTTATTAATTTGGTCTTTTTACAATGTATTGCCACCCAGTATTACTTATTCGGCTCTCTGAATGGTTATTAGTGCCTCAAGTTTCACCAAGATTCAGAAAATTCATGTACAATATGTAAAACAACTGGGGGCTCTAAGGCTCTCTGTAACGACAGCTGAGTGTTGGTGGTGGCACCCCCATAATCATTAATTTAATTTTTATTTCATATATAAATAGTACATGTGAAAATGAACAACTGTGTAATATATCTTATCAGAGAAATCTGCTTCTTTCTCTGCCAAAATTGGTCGGTCATTATCAGCATTCTCAATTCTGAGGTGAAATCTGTATTCAGTAAAGACTTTTCCATTACTGAGATAGGAGCTGCCATTTGATGAAGATACAGTTTTATGTAAATGAGAGGGGAGGAGCAAGAGACAGAGCTCCTCCCTCCTCCCCATCCTAACTTGAAACTTCTTTGCCACATTGTAAAATTTGCATCAAAACTTACCATCTATGCAAATTGTATCCTTGTGGTCACGTGCCAGCCGCTCCCAATGCAGGCACCTTTAGGCCTCATTCAAACGTCTATGTTGCATGTAGATGTTCTGTTTTATCACAGATAGAACATACACCCATTGCAGTCTATGGTGCGTTTCATATATTTGTGTTTTTTTCAACAATCACTGAGACATATCTGCTTTCATACGGCAGCACAAATGAAAAGGGCCAATACAGGTCTATGTGTCCGTAAAATGTACACAGATGGCATCAGTGTATAATCCATGTGCTGTCCATAGTTAACATTGCAAAGTATAGGAGAAGATGTGCAATTAATTAATTTATCCCTCCATGATACTGATGGTAAAAAAAAGAGACCCAGACCGTATACTAATGACACTCATGGTTAAATGGATACACAGTCTGTACACTGATGACACAATAATGGTAAAAGCGGAGACACGGACCATACACTGATGACACTGATGTTAAAAAAGGAGACACAGACCTTACACTGATGACACTGATGGTAAAAAAGGAGACACAGACCTTACACTGATGACACTGATGGTAAAAAAGGAGACACAGACCTTACACTGATGACACTGATGGTAAACATGGAGACACGGATGACACTGATGTTAAAAAAGGACACACGGACCGTACACTGTTGACACATTGATGGTAAAAATGAGACATGGACCATCCACTGATGACACTGATGGTAAAATGGAGACATGGACTGTACACTGATTGTACTTATGGTAAAGATGGAGACACAGACCATACACCGATGACACCCTGATTCTAAACACTGATGACACTGTTGGTAAAAAAGGAGACACGGACCTTACACTGATGACACTGATGGTAAAAATGGAGACACAGATGACACTAATGGTAAAAAGGAGACACGGATGACACTGATGGTAAAAATGGAGACATGGACGACACTGATGGTAAAAAGGAGACACGAACCCTACACTGATGACACTGATGGTAAAAATGGAGACACAGATGACACTAATGGTAAAAAGGAGACACGGATGACACTGATGGTAAAAATGGAGACATGGACGACACTGATGGTAAAAAGGAGACACGAACCCTACACTGATGACACTGATGGTAAAAATGGAGACACAGATGACACTAATGGTAAAAAGGAGACACGGATGACACTGATGGTAAAAATGGAGACATGGACGACACTGATGGTAAAAATGGAGACATGGATGACACTGATGGTAAAAAGGAGACACGAACCCTACACTGATGACACTGATGGTAAAAATGGAGACACAGATGACACTAATGGTAAAAAGGAGACGCGGATGACACTGATGGTAAAAATGGAGACATGGACGACACTGATGGTAAAAAGGAGACACGAACCCTACACTGATGACACTGATGGTAAAAATGGAGACATAGATGACACTGATGGCAAAATGGAGACATGGACTGTACACTGATGACACTGATGGTAAAAATGGAGATACAGACTGTACACTGATGACACTGATGGTAAAAATGGAGATACGGACTGTACACTGATGACACTGATGGTAAAATGGAGACATGGACTGTACACTGATGACACTGATGGTAAAATGGAGACATGGACTGTACACTGATTGTACTTATGGTAAAGATGGAGACACAGACCGTACACCGATCGATGACACCTGATTCTAAACACTGATGACACTGTTGGCAACAAAGGAGACACGGACCTTACACTGATAACACTGATGGTAAAAAAGGAGACACGGACCATGCACTAATGACACTGATGGTAAAATGGAGACACGGACCATACACTGATGACACTGATGGTAAAAAATGGAGACCCAGGCTATGCACTGATGACATTTATGGTAATTATGGAGACATGTACACCGATGACACCCTGATTCTAAACACTGATGACACTGATGGTAAAAACTTAGACATGGGCTGTGCACTGATAACACCCTGATTCCAAACTCTGATGACACCATTACCCGATACCATTTTTCATGTATGTGTTTAAACTCACAGGTGTGAATGAAGCCTCTTTCAGGCGGGTGCATTATAAGGACATGTATTGTTTGTGTGCACCAATGACCACACACAGAGAGCCCACACACCCGTTATAATTTGCAGACATGACTAGCCCAAGTTTAGTACAGCCCTCTTAATCCATCTTTAATTTCAAAAATTGTTGGGAAAATTAGTAAGTAAAAACCCTTAAAGGTTTTGTGCTAAGCTGAGGACGTGGCAATATAACGTGACCCATTGTCTTTCTTTCCCCATTTCTTTGTGATGGATTCCAACTTGGCTTTTCTATTTCCGCAGCTCATCACTACGAGGCCGATTTAATGCTCCGCTGTATAATAATACAGCTTACAGCATCTGGTTCTGACACTTGCCGGGTAATTAAGGCCATGATGGTTTTGTTGATGGCAAATGAAAGAAAATGGCTTTGTTCTCAATTCCGGAGTCTTGATTGCCGGTTCTCATGCTCACCTGAATTCGGGCACCGTGCACATGATTGGTAGAGTATAAGTAATTGCAGTCCTGGCAGATGACATTTTCATGAAGCACACTCTGTGCTGCTCCAGACTAGAGGGAATTTGCTGAATTTATAGCAGAGGAATCTCATCAAACATGGATTTAGGAAATGCCTGTGTGAAAAGTAGAAGCCCACAACCAAATATCAGAGGTTTTCTTTTGACATTTGCTTAAAATAGGCTCATTGCCCTCAGCCCCTGTTATCTCATGTGTACAAAACAGGTTTAGATATTTTTTTTTCCAAGTAACCTACATTTTAATATGCAGTTTTCACATCCACAAATTGTTTTCACGGTTCTTCCAATCACAGATGCAAAGTGATATAAACCTGAGGAAGTGCCACAATTTTACAGAAAGACAAAGATTTATGTAAGAAAAAAAAAGATGGGTAAATTTTAATTTACGACACAAAACATTGCCCATCGCAGAGATTCTGAAATATAAAATCAATCATTGTTAACAAGAATATATAAACAAGATCCCCATATTAAACACGGCTCGTCACAGAAATACAGGATATTCCTCCTCTGATCAATAATTAATATTCCACATACACATTTACCAAAATTCTTACCTACTCACAAAGAAGATATTTTGCAAGAGAATGTGTCCTTTCTCTAAACTTAGTATGAGAAACTTTGTGAACGTGTTGGGTTTGTTGGAGTGGAAACAGAAGAGAAGACTCAACTCCACCGATGCAATTCGAGCTTGAGTTGTATAACTTAGGCTAGTAATGGGCTACCTGGAAAAGCCCCTTAAGGGAAATCTGTCAGCAGGATCATCCCTTCTAAACCGTCTATATGGGCATGCAGGTCATAGGAAGCTGAATAACATGATATCTTGATATCTGCGATCTGATGTCTTAGGCTGGTTTCACACTTGCGTTTTTGTCTGCAGCGTTTTTTGCACAAAAAACGCATGCGTTTTTTTCTCCTATATTTAACATTGAAAACGCATGCGTTTTTTTGCACATGCGTTTGGTCGCGTTTTCAAACGCATGCGTTTTTTGTCTGCATGCGTTCATTTTCAAAAATGCTACCTGCAGTATTTTCTTGCGCGTTTTTTTGCCGCGAAAAAACGCATGCGTTTTTTCGCGGCAAAAAAATGCATTGCTGTCTATGTAAACGCATGCGTTTTTAAGCACATGCGTTTGTTTGCGCTAAAAACGCATGCGTTTTTATAGAAAAAAAACAGAAAACACACTGAAAAGCCACCCACCACCATCAAGGTGATAAAGGGATCTAAACCCTAACCCTAACTCTACCCCTAACCTCACCCCTAACCGTTTAATGAACATTTTCTGACAGTCATATTGCCACGTATTTAAGTGCCACGTATCACGTATTTCAGTGCCACGTGCCACGTGCCACGTATTTAATACGTGGCACGTGGCACTTAAATATGTGCCACGTGGCACTTAAATACGTGGCACTTAAATATGTGGCACGTGGCACTTTAATACGTGGCACGTGGCACTTAAATACGTGGCACTGAAATACGTGGCACGTGGCACTTTAATACGTGGCACGTGGCACTTAAATATGTGGCACGTGGCACTTTAATACGTGGCACGTGGCACTTAAATATGTGCCACGTGGCACTTAAAGTGCCACGTGCCACATATTTAAGTGCCACGTGCCACGTATTTGAGTGCCACGTATTTGAGTGCCACGTATTTAAGTACCACGTATTTCAGTTGCACGTATTTCAGTGCCACGTATTTCAGTCACGTTTAGGGTTAGGGTTAGGGGTAGGGGTAGGGTTAGGGTTTTCTTGTTTTTTCTTGTGTTTTCTTGTGTTTTCTTGTGTTTTTCTATAAAAACGCATGCGTCTAAAAAACGCATGCGTTTTACCGCGTTTACATGCGTTTTTCACACATGCGTTTTTTTAAAAAAACGCATGCAGACAAAAACGCAAGTGTGAAACCAGCCTTATTCCAGAGAAATCAAATTTTTTTTTAAAAAAACCTGTTAAGATCTTTGGGTCAGAGAAAGATCTCCCTGAGAATTGGCCTCAAGAACTTATTTCAAACTAAAGGGGATGTTACTGTTACTAGTGAGATGTGTAGACCAAGAGATGCCTCCTTTCATTTATGCTCTGGAGGCAGATTCTCAGAAAGATCTATGTCCGGCCCATAGATCTTAATAGCTCAAAAAATGTGGATTTCTCTAGAGTAAGACGTCGGATCGCAAATATCAGCTGAAGTTATCATTTTATTCAGCTTTCCATAAAGATGGCTTAGGAGCGTTGATCCTTCTGATAGATTCAATTTAAAGGGGTTTCCTGATCTGAGACATGTATGGCATTTTGAATAGATTAGTGGGATATGTGTGGGATCCACATAAATCTCAAAAACATCACCCCAGCTTATGCTGTCATGTTAAAAGGGGGTCCGGCCATATTTAACTTTATTCATTTTTATATAAGCATTGAAAATAGCAGAAATGGGACCCACATCTATTGGAAGTTCACTGCATATTTATTGATGCCATAAATGCTCCCTTTGAGACAACCACTTTAAGTAAGATATAAGTTGTAGGAGAGCAGATGATACTGGTCGTTGTTACACAGTTACATAGGTTGAAAAAAGACCTAGGTCCATCAAGTTCAACCTTTCTCCACCGATTGAACATTTTATCACTAAATTAACTATAACCCGCAATGTTATGTGTGTTGAGGAAATCATCCAGCCCTTATTTAAAAGCTGTTATAGTGTCCCCATAGTTCCACCCGTAATGAGTGCCCCCTGGTCCTTAGTATGGTCTTTGGGAGGAATAAGTCATGTGCCATGATTTCTCCTCTGAGGCGTCTTTTTCTAAGCTAAACAAGCCAAACTTTTCTTCTTATGAGAGGTTCTCCATCCCTTGTAATAATCTAGTTGCCTGCCTCTGAACTGATTCTAATTTCTGAATGTCCTTTTTTAAATGTGGAGCCCAAAACTGGATCCCATATTCTAAATGTTGCCTCACTAGTGATTTATAAAAGGGTAACAATATGTTTGGATCATGGGATTTTAGCTCTTTTTATACATCTTAAAATTCTTATTTGCTTTTGCGGCTGCTGCTTGACATTGAGTACTGATGAAAAGTAAGAATTCGATTCACCGCACAGTGTTACATATACACTATTGAATTGTAGATGTCCGCATGTAGTTGCTAATTGGCCAGTAGATATAGCTCTTGTGCTTGTGCTGTATAAAGCGGCGCTCCCGCGCCCTGCTTGTATCGGCAGATGCGGACATCTAAAATTCAATAGTGTATATGTAACACTACTGGGACCCTCTTGCCTTTTCCTCTCCTCTGCATGTTACTCCCTTACTGGAATAAGCGATTACGTGACAAAGGCTCCGGTGGAGCCGAAACGTTTGATTAGGATCGCATGAGCTGTGTTTTTTTGTTACGCTCCCAGACAAATAAAACTATACTTTAATTTTTGCATGACAAATTTGCACGAAATTCTATTGAGAGTGCGCGGTGAATCGAATTCTTACTTATACTCAGGACCACTGGTCCGTTACACCAGCACCTCGCCTTTTTAAGGCTGAGTGCATGCCAAAGACCCTTCCTATTGAGTACTGATAAACAGCCAGAATACCCAAGTTCTTCTCCAGTTCTGTAGTCACGAGTATACTCCAATTTAATGTACATGCAGCAATAGGATTACTTCATCCTAGGTGCATTACACTGCATTTATCTACATTAAACCTCATTTGCCAAGTGTTTGCCATTCAGTCATCTTATCCAGATTGTTTTGTAATATTGTACTGTCAAGGTCAGTTTTTAGTACTTTATATAATTTGGTGTTGTCAGCAAAGACAGACACTTTACTCTCAATCTCATCCATAAGGTCATTAGTAAACAGATTAAAAAGAATCGGTCCTAACACAAATCCCTGCTGTCCCCACTACCGACTATATCACTTTCAGAGAAAGTACCATTTATGATGACTCTTCATTTCCTGGCTTTTAGCCAGTTCCTTACCATTACCAAAATCCAGATTTGCACTTACTTCCTCATAGAAACCCAATATGTTAGTTAGACACGACTTATTCTTCATGAATCCGTGCTGGTTGTCAGTTATTACATTATTCTCTGCAATATATCTATGCAGGTCATCTCTTGTAATGCCCTCAAAAACTTTGAACTCTACTGATGTTATTATTATTATTATTATTATTATTATTTATTGTTATAGCGCCATTTATTCCATGGCGCTTTACATGTGAGGAGGGGTATACATAATAAAAACAAGTACAATATTCTTAAACAATACAAGTTACAACTGGTACAGGAGGAGAGAGGACCCTGCCCACGAGGGTTCACAATCTACAAGGGATGGGTGAGAATACAGTAGGAGAGGATAGAGCTGGTCATGCAGCGGTTTGGTTGATCGGTGGTTACGCTTACCAGACGGTAGTGGCCTGGATCCACCTTTTTATCTTTCTTAAATATCGATACCATGTCAACCATCCTCTAATCCTGCAAAAGTCAAAAGTTCGGGTATAAACAAGATTTATGTTTTTGAGGTGTTGGCCAGTAGGTCTCATCCCTGCACAGGTAGGGACCTGTGATGGACTAGAAAAAAAAGAAAAGAAAAGGTATATCACCAAATGTAGATTGCCTCCATCAATTGTGGTGCACGGAGACTTCAGACCAGGATTTTGGGTGGTAGCAGTAATGTAACAAGAAAAAAATCCAGTAACCGCAACAAGGTTTAGTAAAGTTAATACATGACTTTTATTGCGACATTCAAACAAAAAATAGGTAAAAAACATGTCAAAAAAGGGGGGAAGAAAAAGGGGTGGGGGTGAAAAGATCCCAAGGGACACAGGTCTACGTGTTTCAAGCACATGCTCCTAGTCCAGACATCATGTGTGTTCAAGTTCCAATGTTTTCTTTGTGTTCTGAGTTATGAAACTCTTTACCTTTGTGAGATGTAAAATAAGGCTGGTCGTGATCAATTTGAACATGCTTCCACTGCCGGTTTCAATGATCATCCAACCTAGAAGACAGTAAATCTAAAAGCTAAATTGTCTTTAAATTGTGACAGTACAACAGGACCAAGCTCATAACACAATACAGTACCAATACCAAGCTCGTAACATAATACAGTACCAGTATCAAGCTCGTAACATAATACAGTACCAGTATCAAGCTCATAACATAATACAGTACCAATCCTAAGCTCGTAACATAATACAGTACCAGTACCAAGCTCATAACATAATACAGTACCAGTACCAAGCTCATAACATAATACAGTACCAGTACCAAGCTTATAACATAATACAGTACCAGTACCAAGCTCATAACATAATACAGTACCAGTACCAAGCTTATAACATAATACAGTACTAGTGCCAAACTCATAACATAATGTGGTACCAGTATCCAGCTCATAACATAATACAGTACCAAACTCTTAACATAATGCAGTACCAGTAAAAACAACTCATAACATAATAGAGTACCAGTACCAAATCCATAACATAATGCAGTACCGCAGCGTGAGCAGGGGACAGTGATGTGACCTGCCTTCACTTCAGCACTCGGCGCCGGGGAACAGTGCGAAAAGTACTGTTGATTCCTAGGCGCCGGTACATGTTACACTGATGACACAAGGATGTTATGTGTGTGTCTGTAGCGCCCCCACTGCCGCAGGGCCGAGGGGTACCCGGTACCGGGCCTCTGAGTCTCTGTTCTGGGGTTGTCACGGTGGCTAGACCCGGTCCGTGACCCTGCTGAGGGGCGTACAATGAAGGGTGTGGATGGAATGATGATGATGTTGTGGTGGTGCGGTACAGGTCGCAGTAAATAACGAGGACACCAGGTTGCAGTCTCTTTACCTCTTTACTGAAGGTCCCAAGATCCTCAGTCCGGAATACGGTTAACCGGGCTGCGCAAGTCCGGCCGGTCCGATGGCACCTCCAGAGTTCCCTTTGCAGGTGGAAATCTGTGCCTACCTTCTAGCGCTTGTGTGTTGTGGTCCTCCCCTGCTGTGCTTACGGGATAGTCCCCACAACTGTTGTGTCTGTTTCTGAAGTTCCCTCACAACTCGATTATGATGTTCTTCTTCGTCTCCCTGATGATATGGCTAGGACGCATGTTGTGAATTTACCTTTTGGCTCCCTCTAGTGGCTACTAGTGATTTGACTCTGGGTATGTCATTCATCCCTTGTATGCTCACCTGGGTCGTTAGGTCAGGGGTGTTGCTATATAAGCTCCCTGGACCTTCAGTTCTATGCCTGGCAACGTTGATATCAGAGCTAATCTGTAGTGCTCTTGTCTTCTGATCCTGGTTCCTGTTTGATTAAGCTAAGTCTGCTTTCTTGCTTTTTGCTATTTGTTTTTGTTTGCATTTTTGTCCAGCTTGTATATTATCTGTTTCCTGACCTTGCTGGAAGCTCTAGGGTGGCTGGTGTTCTCCCCCCGGGCCGTTAGACGGTTCGGGGGTTCTTGAATCTCCAGCGTGGATTTTGATAGGGTTTTTGTTGACCATATAAGTTATCTTACTACATTCTGCTATTAGTAAGTGGGCCTCTCTTTGCTAAAATCTAGTTCATCTCTGTGTTTGTCATTTCCTCTTACCTCACCGTTATTATTTGTGGGGGGCTACTATCCTACTTTTGGGGTCTATTCTCTGGAGGCAAGAGAGGTCTTTGTTTTCCTCTTCTAGGGGTAGTTAGTCCTCCGGCTGGCGCGAGACATCTAGCGACCAACGTAGGCATGTTCCCCGGCTACTGCTAGTGTTGGCGTTAGGAGTAGATATATGGTCAACCCAGTTACCACTGCCCTATGAGCTGGATTTTTGTACATCGCAGACTTACTTGTTTCTCTGAGACCCTCGCCATTGGGGTCATAACAGTTTGCCAGGCCGGTATTAAATGTTAAATGCATTGCAGAAGCGGGATTATAAGAAAGAAAGTTCTGAGGTTTTTTTTCTCTCTCTTATTTTTTTTTCTTTTCCCCTTTACCTCTGAGTGGCTTGTGTTTGCTGCAGACATGAATGTCCAGACCTTGATTACAAGTGTGGACCAGCTTGCTGCTCGTGTGCAGGGCATACAAGATTATGTTATCAGAAGTCCTATGTCAGAACCTAAGATACCGATTCCTGAACCGTTTTCCGGAGACCGATTTAAATTTAGAAATTTCAGGAATAATTGTAAATTGTTTTTGTCCCTGAAACCCTGTTCGTCTGGAGACTCCGCTCAGCAAGTAAAAATTGTTATTTCTTTTTTACGGGGCGACCCTCAGGATTGGGCCTTCTCGCTGGCGCCAGGAGATCCGGCATTGGCTGACATTGATGCGTTTTTTCTGGCGCTCGGTTTGCTTTATGAGGAACCCAATCTTGAGATTCAGGCAGAAAAGGCCTTGCTGGCTATGTCTCAGGGCCAGGACGAGGCTGAAGTGTATTGCCAAAAATTTCGGAAATGGTCCGTGCTGACCCAGTGGAACGAGTGTGCATTGGCTGCTAATTTTAGAAATGGCCTTTCTGAAGCCATTAAGAATGTGATGGTGGGTTTTCCCATTCCCACAGGTCTGAATGATTCTATGGCCCTGGCTATTCAAATCGACCGGTGGTTGCGGGAGCGCAAAATCGCTAATTCCCTCATGGTGTTGTCTGAACAGACGCCTGATTTAATGCAATGTGATAGAATCCTGACTAGAAATGAGCGGAAAATTCATAGACGCCAGAATGGCTTGTGTTACTACTGTGGTGATTCTACACATGTTATCTCAGCATGCTCTAAACGTCTTACTAAGGTTGTTAGTCCGGTCGCCATTGGTAATTTGCAACCTAAATTTATTCTATCTGTAACTTTGATTTGCTCACTGTCATCGTATCCTGTCATGGCGTTTGTGGACTCGGGTGCTGTCCTGAGCCTTATGGATCTGTCATTTGCCAAGCGCTGCGGATTTGTTCTTGAGCCATTGGAAAATCCTATCCCTCTTAGGGGTATTGATTCTACGCCATTGGCAAAAAATAAACCGCAGTTTTGGACACAGGTTACCATGTGCATGACTCCCGAACATCGGGAGGTAATACGTTTTCTTGTTCTGCATAAAATGCATGATTTGGTTGTTTTGGGTTTGCCATGGTTACAGACCCATAATCCAGTCTTGGACTGGAAGGCTATGTCAGTGTCAAGTTGGGGCTGCCATAGAATTCATGGAGATTCCCTGCCCTTGTCTATTGCTTCTTCTACGCCTTCGGAAGTTCCGGCGTATTTGTCTGATTATCAGGATGTCTTCAGCGAGTCTAAGTCCAGTGCACTGCCTCCTCATAGGGAATGTGACTGTGCAATAGATTTGATTCCTGGCAGTAAGTTTCCTAAGGGGAGACTGTTTAATCTGTCGGTACCTGAACATACCGCGATGCGTTCATATATCAAGGAGTCTCTTGAGAAGGGGCATATCCGTCCTTCTTCTTCCCCTCTTGGTGCGGGATTCTTTTTTGTGGCCAAAAAGGACGGATCTTTGAGGCCTTGTATTGACTATCGGCTTTTAAATAAGATCACTGTCAAATTTCAGTATCCTTTGCCGCTGTTGTCAGATTTGTTTGCCCGGATTAAAGGTGCCAAGTGGTTCACCAAGATAGACCTTCGTGGTGCGTACAACCTTGTGCGCATTAGGCAGGGCGATGAATGGAAAACCGCATTCAATACGCCCGAAGGTCATTTTGAGTACTTGGTGATGCCATTCGGTCTCTCTAATGCACCTTCAGTTTTTCAGTCCTTCATGCATGACATTTTCCGGAAGTATCTGGATAAATTTTTGATTGTTTATCTGGATGATATTCTGGTTTTTTCTGATGATTGGGACTCGCATGTGGAGCAGGTCAGGATGGTTTTTGAGATTCTGCGTGAAAATTCTTTGTTTGTAAAAGGCTCAAAGTGTCTCTTTGGTGTACAGAAGGTTCCCTTTTTGGGGTTCATTTTTTCCCCTTCTGCTGTGGAGATGGATCCAGTCAAGGTCCGAGCTATTCATGATTGGACTCAACCCTCGTCAGTTAAGAGTCTTCAGAAGTTCTTGGGTTTTGCTAACTTCTACCGTCGTTTTATCGCAAATTTCTCTAGCGTTGTTAAACCGCTGACGGATATGACCAAGAAAGGCTCTGATGTAGCTAACTGGGCTCCTGCTGCCGTGGAGGCTTTCCAGGAGTTAAAACGCCGGTTTACTTCGGCGCCTGTTTTGTGCCAGCCTGACATCTCACTTCCTTTTCAGGTTGAGGTGGATGCTTCGGAGATTGGGGCAGGGGCCGTTTTGTCACAGAGAGGCCCTGGTTGCTCTACTATGAGACCTTGTGCCTTTTTCTCTAGGAAGTTTTCGCCGGCAGAGCGAAATTATGATGTGGGCAATCGGGAGTTGTTGGCCATGAAGTGGGCATTTGAGGAGTGGCGTCATTGGCTCGAGGGTGCTAAGCATCGTGTGGTGGTCTTGACTGATCACAAAAATCTGATGTATCTCGAGTCTGCTAAACGCCTGAATCCTAGACAGGCCCGCTGGTCATTGTTTTTCTCCCGTTTTGACTTTGTGGTCTCGTATTTACCGGGGTCTAGGAATGTGAAGGCCGACGCTCTGTCTAGGAGCTTTGTGCCTGATGCTCCTGGAGTCGCTGAACCTGTGGGTATTCTTAAGGAAGGAGTTATCGTGTCTGCTATTTCTCCGGATCTGCGACGTGTGTTGCAGAGATTTCAGGCTGGTAGGCCTGACTCTTGTCCACCTGACAGATTGTTTGTGCCTGCTAGATGGACCAGCAGAGTCATTTCCGAGGTTCATTCCTCGGTGTTGGCAGGGCACCCGGGAATTTTTGGCACCAGAGATCTGGTGGCCAGGTCCTTTTGGTGGCCTTCCTTGTCAAGGGATGTGCGATCATTTGTACAGTCCTGTGGTACTTGTGCTCGAGCTAAGCCTTGCTGCTCTCGTGCCAGCGGGTTGCTCTTGCCCTTGCCTGTCCCGAAGAGACCTTGGACACACATCTCTATGGATTTCATTTCTGATCTTCCGGTGTCTCAGGGCATGTCTGTCATCTGGGTGATATGTGATCGTTTCTCCAAGATGGTCCATTTGGTTCCTTTGCCTAAGCTGCCCTCTTCTTCTGATCTGGTTCCTGTGTTCTTCCAGAACGTGGTTCGTTTGCACGGCATTCCTGAGAATATTGTGTCGGACAGAGGATCCCAGTTTGTTTCCAGGTTCTGGCGATCCTTTTGTGGTAGGATGGGCATTGAGTTGTCGTTTTCATCCGCTTTCCATCCCCAGACTAACGGACAAACGGAGCGAACTAATCAGACTCTGGAGGCTTATTTGAGGTGTTTTGTCTCTTCTGATCAGGATGATTGGGTGACCTTCTTGCCGTTGGCTGAATTTGCCCTTAATAATCGGGCTAGTTCCGCCACCTTGGTTTCGCCATTTTTCTGCAACTCTGGTTTCCATCCTCGTTTTTCCTCGGGACATGTGGAGCCTTCTGACTGTCCTGGGGTGGATTCCGTGGTGGATAGGTTGCAGCAGATCTGGGGGCATGTGGTGGACAACTTGAAGTTGTCACAGGAGAAGGCTCAGCGTTTTGCCAACCGCCGCCGCGGTGTGGGTCCCCGACTTCGCGTTGGGGATTTGGTATGGCTGTCTTCTCGATTTGTTCCTATGAAGGTCTCCTCTCCCAAATTTAAGCCTCGCTTCATTGGTCCTTACAAGATATTGGAAATCATTAATCCTGTATCCTTTCGCCTGGATCTTCTGGTGTCGTTTGCCATCCACAACGTATTTCATAGGTCCTTGTTGCGGCGGTACGTTGTGCCTTTGGTTCCTTCTGCTGAGCCTCCTGCTCCGGTGTTGGTTGAGGGCGAGTTGGAGTACGTGGTGGAGAAGATCTTAGATTCTCGTCTCTCCAGGCGGAGGCTTCAGTACCTGGTCAAGTGGAAGGGCTATGGTCAGGAGGATAATTCCTGGGTGGTCGCCTCTGATGTGCATGCGGCCGATTTAGTTCGTGCCTTTCACGCCGCTCATCCTGATCGCCCTGGTGGTCTTGGTGAGGGTTCGGTGACCCCTCACTAAGGGGGGGGTACTGTTGTGAATTTACCTTTTGGCTCCCTCTAGTGGCTACTAGTGATTTGACTCTGGGTATGTCATTCATCCCTTGTATGCTCACCTGGGTCGTTAGGTCAGGGGTGTTGCTATATAAGCTCCCTGGACCTTCAGTTCTATGCCTGGCAACGTTGATATCAGAGCTAATCTGTAGTGCTCTTGTCTTCTGATCCTGGTTCCTGTTTGATTAAGCTAAGTCTGCTTTCTTGCTTTTTGCTATTTGTTTTTGTTTGCATTTTTGTCCAGCTTGTATATTATCTGTTTCCTGACCTTGCTGGAAGCTCTAGGGTGGCTGGTGTTCTCCCCCCGGGCCGTTAGACGGTTCGGGGGTTCTTGAATCTCCAGCGTGGATTTTGATAGGGTTTTTGTTGACCATATAAGTTATCTTACTACATTCTGCTATTAGTAAGTGGGCCTCTCTTTGCTAAAATCTAGTTCATCTCTGTGTTTGTCATTTCCTCTTACCTCACCGTTAATATTTGTGGGGGGCTACTATCCTACTTTTGGGGTCTATTCTCTGGAGGCAAGAGAGGTCTTTGTTTTCCTCTTCTAGGGGTAGTTAGTCCTCTGGCTGGCGCGAGACATCTAGCGACCAACATAGGCATGTTCCCCGGCTACTGCTAGTGTTGGCGTTAGGAGTAGATATATGGTCAACCCAGTTACCACTGCCCTATGAGCTGGATTTTTGTACGTCGCAGACTTACTTGTTTCTCTGAGACCCTCGCCATTGGGGTCATAACAGACGCACCCGTATGACGGGTAGGCTCGGAGTTCTTCCGGGACCCTAGAGTCGCCCCTCTCCTGTTGTTGCCCCCTATGTCTTCTTAGGTGAATTGGGTGAGACAGCCCGCCTATAACTGACTGTCCTGCCGTAGGTTTGAAGTTAGGCCTGGAGCTCTATACTTCCTCGGCGTTCCGGACACCGGCTGCGCGCCTCAGTAGGATGTTGCCTCGTCTTACAGCACGAATCCTACTGGTGTTTCTCCTTGTTGCGTTGATCTCGTTTCTCACTCAGCACAATAAACCTCGCTTCTTGTCCTTTCTTAGGGCACCGCCGCTATCTCGTGCAGGCGCGGTCCCGTAGCGTTCTCTCTGTGTGCTAGGCCTCTGTCAGGATCCCACCCCTGACAGTGGCCCCCCTGGATCTTCCCTTGCAACACCCCCTGCCACAGGATGTTGCCTGGCTCCAACCCAGTCAGCTTCTGTCTAACTTTCTGCCTAACCCCCAGTTTTACCAGATTGTGAGGAGTGGCCTAATACATAGCACCCTTAGCTCCCCCTGGAGGCCAGACTGCGAAGTGTATTGTTGACTGTGATACCTGGTCAGAAGAACTCCTTCAGTGCCATCAGACGTACCATAGCCCCCTTAGCGGCGGAGCATCAGTACTGCAACCACCAGGACTCTGGGGCGCTGCATGTCCATCAATGGGCATGTGTGCAGAATGTTCTGCGGCCTGTGCTGGAAGCACTGATATGTGAAAGAGCCCTTAGTTAACTCAGTCATTTACTGAACATTGGCTGACTTTTGCCGATTTTTAGGAAAAAAGCTCGGGAATCTGAACACGAATTCGAATATGATATGTGTCCGTGCCAAATTTGAGATTGGTGAACGTTTTCCGAACAAGTTCACTCATCTCTACTCTCCACTGAGCACCTCTTTGGTTATTCTTTTGGAATCACTGAAAAACAAGATTTTGGCAGAGACCCCAACGGAGCCTCGATGAAGTCATTCACTGTTCTGAGGCCGACAGAGTCACTTTTGCAGCGTTCATCTTTTTCAGACATGGACAAGAATGTGTCAGATTGTGTTTTCGTGAAAGTCTTAAAAAGTTGAACACTGCCAGTGCAGTGGCGACTCTGTCGGCCTTGTAATAGTGAAAAGCTCCTTTGGGTATTTCGTCAGAACCCTTTTTCATCGATTCCAAGAGAAAACCCAAAGTACTCAACCAAGATCATTGCACATGTATGAACCTACCCTAAAACTAAAGCTTGTAGCATGGTCTGAAATCTAGTAAAGGCATTCTATACTGACACTACATATTATGAGGCTGCAGACCTTACCAGTAAATACAGAACTGAGCCGACATAGTTAGGACTCGGAGGATAAATAATGACATTTAGTGACTCACACATGAGTTGTTCTTCAGGCTTTTTTTCATCCAGCTCAAGCTGCCATGACGATTTATCCCGGTCATGATTCTCCTGCCCATGTCTTCGTCTTTTTGCTTTTGATGCACCTTTCTACCCTCCATACTAAAACACCCTACTTATATTGCCACACACTGTACCCCCTGAAAGTAATATGGCCACACACTGTTTGTGCCCTCTGAAAAAATTGTGCCACCCACTGTCCATCTAAGAATAACAATGACACTTACTGTTGCCCCACAAATTAACTTTGCCACACTGTACCTCTAAAAGTCAGTGCCACATTTATCAGAGGCAGGTAGCGGTCATTTTAGGGATAAAATATATTAGTACCACACAATGAAGATAAAGTATGTTTAATAAAAAATATTATACTAATGTATATGATAAATTAGATGATAATATTAAGAATAATGTGAAACATTTATAAGATTTGTCATCAGTAATGTTTTATGATTCTGGGACTGATTTCCCAGCATTTTCTTTCTATGGCAGAAATTAGCTGTTTCTTTCTGCCAAACACAATTTTAGTTTCATGCAGAGACAATCATTTGAAGATTATCATCCATTAATTACATGCAAGGAAATCTTTGCCACATGCAGTAGTTCCTGGCAAAGGCAGGGGCATGCACCCTTATTATAGGTTGTGTCAATCAGCGGTGAGTCTGGGAATTAACCTCAGTCTGAATCATACTACATAAAACATGTGACATGCTGCTCCATTATACCGTATGCCTTCCTATGAACATTTAGTAAGTATCGTGGAGACACAGACACAGTACTATGAGCAATATGCGGCCCAGTAGTGGTTTGTTGAAAATGGCTTCTGGGCACACCGGAGAAATGGCCGTACCACTGGATACTGTATATATCGAGGTTTTCAATATTTAATTTTCATTTCTCCATCATTTGCATATCATTAACATGCCTATCCATTATGTGATCTGTTTACAAAGATATGTATACAGTGGGGAAAATAAGTATTTGATACACTGCCGATTTTGCATGTTTTCCAACCTACAAAGAATGGAGAGGGCTGTAATTTTTATCGTATTTACATTTGACCTGTGAGATACAGAATCTAAGAACAAGAAAATCACATTGTAGGATTTTTAAATTATTAAATTGCACTTTATTGTATGAAATATGTGTTTGATCACCTACCAACCAGCAAGAATTCTGGCTCTCACAGACCTGTTAGCTTTTCTTAAAGAAGCCGTCCTACTCTGCACTGCACTGCATCTTGCGCCCCCATTCTGAAATGTGCTGCTCCCTCATCCTATCATGTGTTGCTCCCATCCATATGCCCCGTACGCTGCTCCATACAGGTTGATGGCCCCCATAAGATGCTCCATAGTATAATATGCCCCGCATGCTGCTGCGATTAAAAAAAAACTAAAAAATATTACATACTTACCTCTCGTCGCTGGGCGCCTAGTGCCGGGGGCCTGAGCAGGCGGGAACACCGGCGCGCTATGGGGGTCAGGTGCCGGAGTCGCCGCTGGCTCAGGCCCCTGACACTTGCTGTATCCACCTGTCCCTGTTCCACCGCTGCACGCCGCTCCATCTTCCAGGTCCTCTGGCTGTGACTGTTTAGTCAGAGGGCGTGCACTAACCACATCATCGCGCCCTCTGACCTGTACGTCACAGGCAGAGGACGCGAAAGACAGAGCGGCGCTCAGCGATGGAACGGGGACAGGTGGATATCACATACTCACCCTTCTGGCACGTTCAGTGCTTACACATACTGCGATCTTCTGGGCTGCGTCACTCTGTGGGGTCCAGACTGCTCAGGTGTTTGCGTTTGCGCAATCTATAAAGGGGACGGACAGAGTGACGCTCCCAGCATTATATTAAAGATACTTTGCCGATATATTTACTTTTTGGATGATAAAATGTCTAATAGTGTGTTGCTGTTTTCTTGGAAGTAGACACAGATTTTACATAATGCCCTTTCAGAAAATGAGGATAATTATTAAGCGACTTCATATACTATATCAGGGACAAGATTATTATACCAAATCGGTGCTGACTTGCTTTGACTAACTCTTTAAATAAACCTGAATTATCATTCAGAATTGCACTTAAACTTCTTCAGGTTTCAGAACTGCAGTCTTACTGGCTCATCGTCTGCACGGAGCAAGCGCTGTTATGTGAAATGTCATTTATACAATAACTGTGTGTCCCAATATATTGAGAGGGATTAGTTAAGCCATTGTGACTTTTGCCAATGGTGGCCAACAGATGTGTGACTGTAATACAAACACAGTATAAGATTTGTACATTCTTACCTTTTCTCTTGGCTCAACATATCTTGATATGAGTGGCATGAGCATTGGCACTAAAATTTAACTTGATGTTTTTGATACCTTGCTGGGAAATTATTATGCTATATGTGTCTATAAGTAATCAATCAGGATTTGTGAGGTTAACAGCAGCTTATCGTGAGTTTTGCTAACATATCATAATAATGTAATTAATTTGTGTAGTCTTTAAAGGGAATCTATCACCTGAATTTCCTCCTTTATTTGAAGAGCAGCATGATATAGACCCAGACTCTGATTCCAACGATGTGTCACTTACTGGTCTGTTTAGTGTAGATTTTATAAAATCACTATTTTATCAGCAGGAGATTATCACTAGATAATTTTTGGTCTGTCGCCAGGTATTCCAACCCCGCCCTTACTACTGACTGGTAGTACACAGCTGCCAATCAGAGATGTGGGCGGGGTTATACAGAGCTCCGCATTCAGAGAACTGCAGGATCTGAAAAACCAATGCAGTCACTAATGCTGATGTACCACTAAGTTGAACCCCAGTAATGTGGGTCTTTCTCCTACTTCTACAGAGAAGTTGTTGAGTTTGTGGGAGAAAAGTGCAGGTGCTTTACTTAAATCACCACTCCAGTGCTTATTTTAATCCTTCCCGCCCACTCTCCCAACTATGCTGGTATCACTTATGTCTGTTCCCTGCCTGTAGTATAATACTTACTAGCTGCCGTCCTTAGCTCTTACCGGCGCTGCTCCGGTCCCACTCCACCAGCTTGTGACCACAACTTCTGACAGACCAGAAGTCACAGCTAGCACACAATAGCTCTCAATGTAAGTCTATAAGAGCCTCGCTCCAGCTTTCAGAAACTTCCATTGAGAAGTGATTTCCACAAGCAACCTGAAACAAGCCAGTTAGTCCCAACTAGCAGAAGAGGATTGGGGCAGCACCAAGTACAGAAGAAGACGGTGAGCGGTAAGTATGAAAAAGGTTGGCCAGGGCAGTAATCATGGCCAAGGACACCGGGGTTTCCGTGCCCTGGCCTCCCCTCACAGGAAAATGATCTGCATTAGTCAGCATACTTGTGTCTTCAGATGCAGCTCCTTCTGCATCTTCCCTATGCTGCGGGAGACCCTCTCTAGGCAGGTTTGCATTAATTGAGACACAGTCCATTTCAACTTCAACAAGAACATGTTTACTGGGTTCTGTAGACAGCACATCCATCGTCTTCACAGCAATTACAACAGGCTTCATAAAACAACGTTCCTTTCCTTTCCCTGCACTTCTCTCATGGTCGCATAGCACGGGCCCAAGTTGGACCGTCCCTGACAGTTCTTCTGCATCCTCTCTGCACAGCTCCGCTACGGATATGCATATATGGATCCCTCAGTCTGTTTCGCACCAGACACAAGATCATTAGTTCCCGGAGTCAGAAGCCACTGGGAGAGTGACCTGCCATTCTGTACTGTTCCCCGCGCTTGCACCATGTCTTTACTGCCCAAACTCACTGCATCTGTGGGTCCCTCCAGTCGTTTTGCCCCGACTTTCAGGATATCTGCCCAAGCGATGAGTTGCCACACTGTGAAACCGCTCTTGGCCCCCAACTGTACTGGCCCACTGCTGTGGATGACTGGGCTTCACTACTTCAACGTTTCATGACTGCTGTGGTGTCCTGGGCCTATAGTCCATGTGGACGGTTCAGACGTCCCTTGCCCTCTGGCTTATCCTAACACCTACACTGACTTATCACACAGCAGCCCCTCCTACTATTAAGCATGCACTTACTATACACTGCCTAGAAACTATGTGCAATAAAATGCCCCCCATCTAGTGGTCAATCCTATAAACTGTACTTTCCCTAATTTTATACATAGCAGCACATACATAGTCATTACACATTAATCCCTTAAAGTAATACACAGAATAGTGTAGAAGTACCTATGTGACACACTTAATGGTAATACACATGATAATGTAGCAGTACCAGTAAAATAAGAGATAAAAGATAAAACGATAACAGTTTCGTTTCCATTCCCCTACAAGTATTCTACTGCAGCCCAGGAACTTACATTAGCGATACCACTCCGGGAAGAAATACAAACATACACAAGTGGTACTTTAATATGGACCACAATTTGGTAGAGTATATTACATATATAATCCCTTATCTAGGACATCTTAACCGGTAACTTTTTCAGGGTTAGGCTCCCCTTCTTCAGAACCCAGGACTTATCAAATATTAATGACCTAGCCTAAAGATAGTATGAAAGTCGCAAAAGACACCTGCAATTCATAAAAGCCTAGTTTATAGATGCCTAGAATTAAGTCTCATACACATTAGAGCAAAGTCAGATTTCAGCTGAACTAGCCAATGGCTTTCTGTGTTTCAGGACCCAACCAGAAGGTAAAATAAGGATTGTATATGTTCTACTCACTTCTACTGATCCTTTTATTTTCAGGGATGGTAAGTGACTTACTTTCTTCTCTCCATTGAGAATTCATGCATGGTGATTCAAAACGAGCCTGCATGTTTATGGGGGGGGGGCGGCTTCAAGAATAGCTTTTACAGGAACAAGCAATCGAGCAACAGACTTGGAAGGTTTAGGGACACCGCCACATACCACAGTCTAGTAGTACTAATCTTAGTGCCACCAGACTAAACATATCGGCATATTATTTCTAGCAAATACAGGTCTCATCAATACCTGTCACGCCAGAGCTGTGTACTCATTAGGTAGTGTGAACATGGCATTTCCTGCTATTTGTAGCTATTGAGCGCAATGACAGCTCTCATCATAGAAGTTAAGAGATTTATTAGTCCTTATAAGTACACTATAAAATCCCATCATATTAAATACGGATTCCGACTTTTAAAAATATATTTATAAGGTGAACCACTGATTATTTTAAGCCCTCCCTTTAAATACTAGAAAATGCTTCCCATCACCGGCTTAATTTGAGACGCATCTTTTGCTCATTAATTTTAAATTGACATCTGGAAAGAACTCACTCTTTGAATTATTGATTATGTTTGAGCTAAACTTGTCATCAAGAGTGAGATGTCTACCCTGTATTTTATCTGTAGTGCCAAGTTTATCATACTTCATTGCACTACTAGGTCTCCATGACACTGCAAGAGTCATTATTTTGTGCCATTAAGTTAATGTTGACATGTTGGATTTTGTTTGCGTGAGCAGTTTCAGTGAAAAGAATTATATTTTTCTAATTTTTTTTGCATTTATACTAGACTCTGTTGGCATGAAACCTCATGGCGACCATTTTTAAAGAGGTTGTCCAAGTTATTATATTAAGTTTCCTGAATGGCAGTCAATGTGATCAGAGAACCATAATCCTGTAGAATGTACGCCGGCAAGGGCAGGGTCCTCTTCCCTCTGTACCAGTCTGTCATTGTTAGTTTTGCTAACTCTAAGTGATATTTGTATTTTGACGTAACCCCTTCTCATGTACAGCACCATGGAATCAATGGTGCTATATAAATCTATAATAATAATAGTACATATAATGTTTTCCTTTTTTTTACCTATTACACCATATGGGTCGTCTTCTGCATCAAGGGCTCCACAACTCTTTTGCGTGACTGGATAAATGCTAGAGCCAACACTCAAGAGCAAAGGGTGAGAAGCTATGGAACTACAAAGACAGAGAGTTCGGAGCACTATGGACTTATGGTCCCCATTCATATTAGACTAACGTCAGCTAAACCTGCCCATATAGATGGATTCGGCCCACAAACAAATACAGTGGGGCAAAAAAGTATTTAGTCAGTCAGCAATAGTGCAAGTTCCACCACTTAAAAAGATGAGAGGTGTCTGTAATTTACATCATAGGTAGACCTCAACTATGGGAGACAAACTGAGAAAAAAAAATCCAGAAAATCACATTGTCTGTTTTTTTATCATTTTATTTGCATATTATGGTGGAAAATAAGTATTTGGTCAGAAACAAAATTTCATCTCAATACTTTGTAATATATCCTTTGTTGGCAATGACAGAGGTCAAACGTTTTCTGTAAGTCTTCACAAGGTTGCCACACACTGTTGTTGGTATGTTGGCCCATTCCTCCATGCAGATCTCCTCTAGAGCAGTGATGTTTTTGGCTTTTCGCTTGGCAACACGGACTTTCAACTCCCTCCAAAGGTTTTCTATAGGGTTGAGATCTGGAGACTGGCTAGGCCACTCCAGGACCTTGAAATGCTTCTTACGAAGCCACTCCTTCGTTGCCCTGGCGGTGTGCTTTGGATCATTGTCATGTTGAAAGACCCAGCCACGTTTCATCTTCAATGCCCTTGCTGATGGAAGGAGGTTTGCACTCAAAATCTCACGATACATGGCCCCATTCATTCTTTCATGTACCCGGATCAGTCGTCCTGGCCCCTTTGCAGAGAAACAGCCCCAAAGCATGATGTTTCCACCACCATGCTTTACAGTAGGTATGGTGTTTGATGGATGCAACTCAGTATTCTTTTTCCTCCAAACACGACAAGTTGTGTTTCTTCCAAACAGTTCCAGTTTGGTTTCATCAGACCATAGGACATTCTCCCAAAACTCCTCTGGATCATCCAAATGCTCTCTAGCAAACTTCAGACGGGCCCGGACATGTACTGGCTTAAGCAGTGGGACACGTCTGGCACTGCAGGATCTGAGTCCATGGTGGCGTAGTGTGTTACTTATGGTAGCCTTTGTTATATTGGTCCCAGCTCTCTGCAGTTCATTCACTAGGACCCCCCACGTGGTTCTGGGATTTTTGCTCACCGTTCTTGTGATCATTCTGACCCCACGGGGTGGGATTTTGCGTGGAGCCCCAGATCGAGGGAAATTATCAGTGGTCTTGAATGTCTTCCATTTTCTAATTATTGCTCCCACTGTTGATTTCTTCACTCCAAGCTGGTTGCCTATTGCAGATTCAGTCTTCCCAGCCTGGTGCAGGGCTACAATTTTGTTTCTGGTGTCCTTTGACAGCTCTTTGGTCTTCACCATAGTGGAGTTTGGAGTCAGACTGTTTGAGGGTGTGCACAGGTGTCTTTTTATACTGATAACAAGTTTAAACAGGTGCCATTACTACAGGTAATGAGTGGAGGAAAGAGGAGACTCTTAAAGAAGAAGTTACAGGTCTGTGAGAGCCAGAAATCTTGATTGTTTGTTTCTGACCAAATACTTATTTTCCACCATAATATGCAAATAAAATGATAAAAAAACAGACAATGTGATTTTCTGGATTTTTTTTTCTCAGTTTGTCTCCCATAGTTGAGGTCTACCTATGATGTAAATTACAGACGCCTCTCATCTTTTTAAGTGGTGGAACTTGCACTATTGCTGACTGACTAAATACTTTTTTGCCCCACTGTATATATGGAGGCCTTCGAAAGATGAATGTCAGAGGATTTAGGGATCTGGCCAATTTTGTACTGCAGATACTTTTGTCCCCCCTAAGATGGCCATCGCCATAGATATCTGGCAGTGCCTCTCTCATAGAGAAAACAGGAGTGCGCGACTGAGCAAGTGGCCCTGTGTGTGGAAGACTTGGGCAAGATAGATGCTTGTCAAATGATCAAACAATGTTCTGCTGACAGCTATTTAAAGTGTATGTGGGGCTTTAGGAACTGTCATCATAGCACTTGTGGGAGCAGCACACCAGAATTAAACTTCATTTTTTGATTTATCAGTGGTGTAATTTGCAGCTATTGGGCCTCAATGTAAAATGTCCAACTGGGTTTCCAAAGATCTCAGGTCTTTATTAGTATTGCTCATATTGCTTCTCATAAGGGCAACTGGGGCCCCCTTGTCTCTAGTGCCCAGTTGCGATTGGAACTCCTGCACCTAGTATAGATGATGCATGCTTGTCTTTCATGTTGCTGTTAAAGGGAACCTGTCACCAGGTTTGGCCGATACGAGTTACGGCCATCACCTTTCAGGGCTGATATACAGCATTCTATAATGCTGTAAATAAGCCCCTGATTTGACCTGTAAGAGAAGAAAAATAACTTTTATTATACTCACCTGCAGGGTGGTCCAGTCTGATGGGTGTCTGTGGTCTTGTCCGGCGCCTCACATCTTTTTGTGATGCCATCCTCGTGCTTGCTTCACAGGCTCCCCGGCATCACGCTCCTGTACAGGCATACTTATCTGCTCTGTAGAGGGCAGAGCAAAGTACTGCAGTGCGCACGTTCCAGGAAAGGTCAGAGAGGCCTCAAGAAGGCAGAGAAGAACGCCTGCGCAGGAGCGCGATGCTGGGGAGCCTGTGAAGCAAGCAGGAGGATGGCATCGCATGAAGATGGGCGTCACCGGTCCAAGACCAGTGATACCCATCGGACTAGACCGCCCCACAGGTAAGTATAATAAAAGTGATTTTTCTTCTCTTACAGGTCAGATCGGGGGCTTATCTACAGCATTATAGAATGCTGTAGTTAAGCCCTGAAATGCGGTGGCTGTAACTCACATCGACCAAACCTGGTGACAGGTTCCCTTTAAAGTAATAGTGTAAAGGTTTGTTTAAACACCTCTACACCTCCCCTATCAAGTGCTTAGGGATCAAAACAGCTGAAAAATCCATTTAATATCTCAATATTTCTTTATAGAGGTTGGCTATTACTAGACTGAGCAAAGGAACTTACTTAGTCTAGGTTCACATTTACGGTTGAGTCCACAGCGTATCGTCCGCAATCGCAAACGCATCCAAAAGCGCATGCAAATGCATGATAACGCAACGTCTTTTATCAGCATCAGCTTACGCATGACGGCAAAAAAATGCCACGTTTGCGTTTTTTATGCGCATGCGTTTGATATTTCCAGGAGGGCGTGTCTCAATGGGTGTGTCTAAATCAGTGACTGGACATGCGCAGTCCGAAGTACCCAAGTGCATCGAACGCATGCGTATGCAAAGACATGTGTACGTATGCATTCCCATAGACAGTAATGTGTTTTTTAACTCACTCATCCACATGCACATGCCTGCGCATATTTGACGGAAATTTGCCGCCTCAAAAATTCCAATATAGTGCGTTAGCCCCGCCGCACACTGCGAAAAAACGCATGCGTATGCAAACGCGGGCGAACTCCTGCAAACGCATGTGCCTGCGTCTACAATGTTAAAGATAGGAAATCAAGATGCATGCGGATGTATGCATCAGAAATGCTGCGGACACAACCGCAAATGTGAAACCGGCCTTAGATACTGTTAATGCATTGAACTCAAACACAGTATGCAGTAACCTCCCAAGCTTCCTCTAGCGGTGGCAGCTATTTGCCAAAATGCAATATCTCCATGTCTATCCAGTGATACTGGAAAAAAAGCTGTAATGATTCAGTAGGAAAAAATATCTGCAAAAATTTTAAAAAGATATTAAATTCAGAATTTTTCCATGGCAAAAGTGTTAGAATAATCTACTCCGCTGAGCTAAATTTTGCACATTTTCCATCTTCTGTCTTCGATTTATACCGTCTTTATGTTAGAAAGTATTTATAAATCTGCCCCATTGTTTTCAATTTCTGTTTAAATGTTTACTTGATTTTATGTGTAAAATAATTTTTATTTTGGTTTAATCCCAATTAACTCCCTTTTCTATACATTTTTGTATTATCTTCCTATTGTTATTGTATAATTAGAAAAAAATAAAATGAAATTTAAAAATTCTGTATTTGAGATGTACTGTGATCTCCATTTTCTAAAGGAAATAAGATATTTTTTAAAAACATTGAGTAATTTTTTAAAGAACCAATTCAATGATGTTCCACATGATCATCATGTGCTTTATGAAGACATAAGAGAGAAATATCAAAAAACGTCTATTAAAAGAACCTTTATTGTGTGTTTTATTTAGTCATTTCCCATGTGGATCCTAATAATCATCCACTCTATCAATCTTGCCTGTAAGAGCATGGTAACCTGACTGTCTTTCCGGTGACACACGCAAAGGACAAATAATTGTAAGCCACGATATTCTTTTGAGCCTCTGACATAGATAGATAACACTCTGGCTACATCTAATATATGCAGCTGGTGATTCCTTGGATTACCTGGGGATTAGTTGGCCAAAATATGCCGCAATAATATCCTCATTAAAGTGGCACACATAAATAACCTTTGCCTGTGAAGGATGAGCCGTTCGTCAAGTGACCTTGCCCAGGTAGAGATGACACGAGGTGGATCAAAGGCTTGCAGAAGGAAGCCTCTCCATTCTCGCAGCTCACAACTGTGAAAAGAAATTTTCAACTACAGCCGCACAATCTTTCTGGTATTAAAAGATGGTTATTATACATTGAAAATCCTGTAGCAGAGACAACAGGCCGTGGTGATGAATGTTATGTAGACATCCCTTGGTTTCTGCGGTTTTGTCTGCTGTGAAGCTATTCTTAGAACTTGATAGGTCAAGGGCTTTCCATTATGTGACGCTTCTTCAAAGCATTTGACAGTGAATGAAAAGTAATATTTTCATAAACTTCAAGCTTGAGCTATCAGAAAGAAGGATAGACGTGGGCTTCACATTGCCCTTTTCACATATCGCAATGATCCCACAAAAAGAGACATCCACCATGGTCCACCATAAAAACAGCAGCCACAATAACCACATCATAAAATAGATGATAATAATAATAAAAGCTGTAACAGCCACAGACATACCATTGGGCTGCACAATGGCAGATTCAGACAGAAGAAGGCCCTTTGAATGGACATTATGGGCCCTTTACAGCTCAATAGCTCATTATAATGCACAATTACACCTGCTTTGAGCGTCGAAGTGGCCCCCTTACCTATTGGGTCACTGTGGTAATGCACAAGTTGCACCAGTGTTATGTCCATCCCTGGGGCTGCACAGGGGCTCAAAAGGTAAGGGGGTCCATGTCTACCTCCAAAGCAGGTGGAACTGTGCATTGTGATGAGCTATTGGACTGGGGCCCATATATTGTCTTTGCAAAGAAGCCCCCTTCTGGCCACAGTATCTTCATACCAGTAGCATGAACAGTGTGGTCTTAAGCAAGGCAGCAGTAGTAACTCAACAACAATGGCTGCCTCAGACTCCTCTAACAACAATATCCAAAATACTAACATAGGAATTGCAGAGTCACCCCAAAACACAGTCAGCCACATGTGGCTTAGGAACCTGACACTTCTGTCTATCAAACATGGCCATTCAGCCAGCATATTTTTAGGAGGGAGGAGGGGAGGATATTGAGTAGTGGTGCCACAACTTATCTCATAGTTTTCTAGAGGCCTCACTCACTCCACCATATACATAAGATGAGCGCTATCCAGTGTTTTATTGGCTAGCTCTAGGACCAATGTTATAAAATTGGGTCAGTACTGATGCCAGATTTTTTTTACTTACAGAGTCTGTCAGTGAAAAAAATTGCAGCTTACTGCGGTTTTAGTTAGAAATTGGATGCCACTTACCCATTCCAGTCTATGGGTGCTTGGAAAACATTGGACTGCATTTGGTTGACCTTCGGAGAGCGGAGTCACAAAATGGAGAAATTTTTTTCTCCTTCTTCGCCCCTGAGTGAGCTCCGATTCTTTCATCCAAGAGAATGGAATCACACTATGCTCACACTCGGATCAGAGTTTGATCAGAGTGTCATTAGCATAATTAACTTGATTCTTCCGGATGATAGAATCTATTGACGCGTGAATGAGTCCAGAAGATCATTTCTGAAGTCCAGTGCATCACTTGTGCCTCACTGGTTCTGAGCCAATTCTCAACCAATTTTGTTTGCATTTCCTCCAATTTGCCAACTTGACTTTTCATTTTTTCTAGACGACTTATAAAAAAATCACAACCAATATTTTTTATGGACACATTGGAAAACCATAACCAATCATTATGATTATCAGTGATCCATGTCTACAACCCATAAATCTACTATTAAGTCATCAGCCTCATTAGCTGTCTGTAAACTGGCAATTGCTGATACTTACAGTCAAAAGGATCTATTTTTCAGCTTCAAAAAATTCACAGACGCCACAATTTTTTTTTATGACTAGGAGAAAAAAATGCCCTAATTTTATGGATCGTCCCGGTATTTCACGATGGTTGCCAACCCTGATTTTCACTGCGGAAGGTAATTTTCAACTGGTTACTGCCAATTAGTAACAAATAGGGTAGGACCAACTATGCATGTTCTCCATTTTTCTAAGAACCCTAAAGTGCTGCTTCTATGGTATCTACGCTTTTTTCAACAAGTATCAGAACAATAAATGGCATACTTAGGTGAATTAATGAACAGGCTGGGCTCGAGAAACATCAACCTTTGCCACTCCGGATGGTTTTGGTAATAAAAACTTTAATGCGTTTGATCTTTAATTTCAGTGGTACACAACCCACACTGTTCTGCTGAGCTCATCAGACTGTAATTTCACACTCCACAGCTCACATACGTTATTACAGATCAGTATTATAAACCATCGCAGCCACAAAGGCTTATACTCATATTGTGACGGTGCTATATGTGCGTAGAAAATGTTAATAAATGTGCAAACTATTTTAAAGACTTGAACATGATATCGTTTTATAAACTAGTATTTATTTTCATCTTCAGTTCTCCTTAAAGGAACCTTTAACAGTCTTCAGTCTCATTAATACGTCGTATGCTATTGCTATAGATGCATTTTATTAGCGTCCTTAAATTCTATCCTCCTCATGAGAAGGAATCATTGAAGCAGCTAATCAATCCACCTTTATGTTTCCCAATATTCATTTTTTTTGCAAGGCAGACATAAAATTGTCTGTAAATGATCTTTTCTTCAGTTTGCAGCCGAAAGGAATTATTCTAGAATATTGTTGGCGCTTTCATTCTTATGAAGTATCGAGCAATTCTAGAAGTGATGAATTTTTATGGAAAAGGTTCTCAAGAGTCTGACGAGAGCCGCGTGGTAGTCAAGAAACGTAGACTATGGGACAAGAGAAACTTTGATGACTTTGACCTTGGTTCCTTTGTTGATGAACGTTTCCAATAATAGTGTGGATAACCAAGAGAATAATAAAGTGAACCCTTGGCCAAAAATTCTAAAATTCTACACTTCCATTATTGACTATATTGATCAGACTGAAGCTTTATCTTGTTTGGGACATTTTTAGAAGATGCAAGTAACTGTAAAGTCTAATGTTTGGAAGAGGTAAAGGAGAAAAAGTATTTGGAAGGATCTTCATCAGTGCATTGATACTATCAATGATGAACTGATGAACCTTAATGGGGCATTTCACTTATTTTTGGAACGTACCAGACATTCTGTTAAAGCATAACAAAATCATCCCTTACTTGATGGCTGACCCAGTATAATCTTTCTGCTACAACCCCATGGCTGCAGCAGTGATGTCATGATTACATCAAGTAACTACTGCGGTCAATCATTGTCAACAGCAAAATCCCTGCTGTAACTAAATAAGTAAGAAGCAAAAGTGCATTTAAATAACACAGAGTTCTTAGCAATACTGTTTTTGATCAAAAATAGCATAAAAGCCATCCCACCGTCAACAAGGTGACCCTGATCGGGACGGTCCTATGCTGTCTAATATTAAAAACCTTACCATGTGTCAGAGTTGACCTCAGTGTGTGAATAAGGGCAGACAAAAGGATCGGGTCCCAATCTTTGGACACCAGTCTGGAGAAGCCTTTAAATGTAATTTCCAGCTCAGGAGAGGTTTGCACAGAATGCAAAAATACAAAGAAAAAACACAAAAATTGAGCTTGGATTAAGTTGGTATACATGCAGCATATAAACGCATGTTCGCATTGGCCATAAAGCATACAAAACCTACAAGAAACAAAATGAGCAAAAAACCCTGGTGTAACTAACTATTAGACAGCATAGGACCGTCCCAATCAGGGTCAGCTTGCCGATGGTGGGATGGCTTTTATGCTATTTTTGATCAAAAACAGTATTACTAAGAACTAAGAGCATTATTTAAATGCACTTTTGCTTTTTACTTATTTAGTTACAGCAGGGTTTTTGTTAAATTTGTATCTTGTAGGTTTTGTATGCTTTAAGGCCAATGTGAACACGTGTTTATGCGCTGCATGTGTACCAACTTACCGTATATACTTGAGTATAAGCCGAGATTTTCAGCCCATTTTTTAGGCTGAAAGTGCCCTTCTCTGGGGGGTCGGCGGAGGAGGTGGAGCAGCGGCTGTTACATACTCATCTGCTCCTGGCGAGGTCCCTGCATCTCCGATGGTCTCCGGGCGTGGCAGCTCTTCCAGCTTTGAGCGGTCACATGGTACGGCTCATTACAGTAATGAATATGGATGCGACTCCACTCCCATAGGGGTGGAGCCACATGTTCATTACTGTAATGAGCTCAAAGCTGGAAGAGCTGGCGTGCCCAGAGAGTCCATCAGAGAAGCTGCCAGGGACCACGCCGGGAGCAGGTGAGTACAATGGGGAGGGGGAGCACAGAGATATTCACCTCTCGTTCCACCGCCAGGTGTCGTCTTCCGCATCATCTGCCTGTGACGCTCAGGTCAGAGGGCGTGATGACGTGGTTAGTACACGCCCTCTGCCTGAGCATCAGTGCGGAGGATGGGGAAGACACATCGGCGCCCAGCGGTGGAACGGGGAAAGGTGACTATAGCAAGTGCCGGGGGCCTGAGCGACGAGAGGCGGGTATGTCATTTTTTTTTTTAAATCGCAGCAACAGCATATGGGGCAAATGTCTATATGGAGCATCTTATAGGTCCATAATCAGCATGTGTGCAGCATTACACGGGGCAAATGTCTGTATGGAGCATCTTATGGGGCCATAATCAGCATTTGTACAGCATTATATGGGGCAAATGTCTCTATGGAGCATCTTATGGGGCCATAATCAGCATTTGTGCAGCATTATATGGGGCAAATATCTGTATGGAGCATCTTATGGGGTAATAATCAATATTTGTGCAGCATTATATGGGGCATATTTTAATATGGAGCATCTTATGGGGCCCATCATAAACTTTATGGAGCATTATAGGGGGTGTTGTGAATTAGACTTCTTGGCTCCCTCTGGTGGTTATTAGTGATATGACTCTGGGATTTTCTTTCCTCAGTTTGCACCCACCTGGGTCGTTAGTCCAGGGGTGTTGCTATATATACCTCCTGGATCCTTAGTCCAGTGCCTGGCATCGTTGTAATCAGATCCTTTTTGTTTGCTCCTATCTGCTGGTCCTGGTTCGTGCAAAATTAAGCTAAGTCCTGCTTCTTTGTTTTTTGGGTTATTTGCTTGCTCTCATTTTTGTCCAGCTTGTACTAAATGTGATTCCTGACCTTGCTGGAAGCTCTAGGGGGCTGGTGTTCTCCCCCTGGGCCGTTAGACGGTTCGGGGGTTCTTGAATATCCAGCGTGGATATTTTTGATAGGGTTTTTGCTGACCATATAAGTTATCTTACTATATTCTGCTATTAGCTAGTGGGCCTCTCTTTGCTAAATACCTAGCTCATCCTTACGTTTGTCTTTTCCTCTTATCTCACCGTTATTATTTGTTGGGGGCTTGTATCCAACTTTTGGGGTCTTTTCTCTGGAGGCAAGAAAGGTCTTTCTTTTCCCTTCTAGGGTTAGTTAGTTCTCCGGCTGGCGCGAGACGTCTAGAATCAACGTAGGCACGTTCCCTGGCTGCTGTTATTTGTGGTGCTAGGATTAGATATATGGTCAGATCAGTTACCACTGCCCTATGAGCTGGTTTTTGTGTTTGCAGACTTAGAAACTATTTCTGAGACCCTCTGCCATTGGGGTCATAACAGTATGCCAGGCCAACATTGAATGTTTATTGCATTGCAGAAGTGGGATAATAAGAAAGGAAATTCTGAGTTTTTTTTTTTTCCCTCTCTTCCTCCCCTTTACCTTTGAGTGGCTTGTGCTTGCTACAGACATGAATGTCCAGACCTTGATTACAAGTGTAGACCAGCTTGCAGCTCGTGTGCAGGGCATACAAGATTTTGTTACCAGTAGTCCAATGTCTGAACCTAAAATACCTATTCCTGAACTGTTTTCTGGAGACCGATTTAGGTTTAGGAATTTCAGGAACAATTGTAAATTGTTTCTTTCTCTGAGACCCCGTTAATCTGGAGATCCAGCTCAGCAAGTGAAAATTGTTATCTCTTTTTTACGGGGCGACCCTCAGGATTGGGCTTTTTCGCTAGCGCCAGGAGATCCGGCATTGGCAAATATTGATGCGTTTTTTCTGGCGCTCGGATTGCTTTACGAGGAACCCAATCTTGAAGTTCAGGCAGAAAAAGCCTTGCTGGCTATTTCTCAGGGCCAGGATGAAGCTGAAGTGTATTGCCAAAAATTTCGGAAATGGTCCGTGCTTACTCAGTGGAATGAGTGTGCTCTGGCCGCAAATTTCAGAAATGGCCTTTCTGAAGCCATTAAGAATGTGATGGTGGGTTTCCCCATTCCTACAAGTCTGAATGATTCTATGGCGCTGGCTATTCAAATTGACCGGCGTTTGCGGGAGCGCAAAACCGCTAATCCTCTGGTGGTGTTGTCTGAACAAACATCTGATTTAATGCAATGTGATAGAATTCAGACTAGAAATGAGCGGAAAAATCATAGACGTCAGAATGGGTTATGTTTTTACTGTGGTGATTCTACACATGTTATATCAGCATGCTCTAAACGCCTAACAAGGGTTGTCAGTCCTGTCGCCATTGGTAATTTGCAACCTAAATTTATTTTGTCTGTGACTTTAATTTGCTCATTGTCTTCTTACCCTGTTATGGCGTTTGTGGATTCAGGTGCTGCCCTGAGTCTTATGGATCTGTCATTTGCCAAGCACTGTGGTTTTGTTCTTGAACCGTTGGTAAATCCTATTCCTCTTAGAGGTATTGATGCTACGCCATTGGCGGAAAATAAACCGCAGTTTTGGACGCAGGTAACCATGTGCATGACTCCTGAACATTGGGAGGTGATTCGTTTTCTTGTTCTGCATAAAATGCATGATTTGGTCGTTTTGGGTCTGCCATGGTTACAGACCCACAATCCAGTCTTGGATTGGAAGGCAATGTCTGTGTCAAGTTGGGGCTGTCAGGGAATTCATGCTGATTCCCCGCCGGTGTCTATTGTGTCCTCTACTCCTTCGGAAGTTCCTGAGTATTTGTCTGATTATCAGGATGTATTCAGCGAGTCCAGATCCAGTGCTCTGCCTCCTCATAGGGACTGTGACTGCGCCATAGATTTGATTCCAGGTAGTAAATTTCCTAAGGGAAGATTATTTAATCTGTCTGTACCTGAGCATGCCGCAATGCGTTCGTATATCAAGGCGTCTCTGGAGAAGGGGCGTATCCGTCCATCCTCTTCCCCTCTTGGTGCGGGATTCTCTTTTGTGGCCAAGAAGGACGGATCTTTGAGACCTTGTATTGACTATCGGCTTCTGAATAAAATCACTGTTAAATTTCAGTATCCTTTGCCTCTGTTGTCGGACTTGTTTGCCCGGATTAAAGGTGCCAAGTGGTTCACCAAGATAGATCTTCGTGGTGCGTACAACCTTGTGCGCATTAAGCAAGGAGATGAATGGAAGACTGCATTTAATACGCCCGAAGGTCATTTTGAGTACTTGGTGATGCCTTTTGGGCTCTCTAATGCGCCCTCAGTGTTTCAGTCCTTTATGCATGATATTTTCCGGAAGTATCTGGATAAATTTATGATTGTTTATCTGGATGATATTCTGGTTTTCTCTGAAGATTGGGACTCACATGTGGAGCAGGTCAGGATGGTGTTTCAGGTTTTGCGTGAGAATGCTTTGTTTGTTAAGGGCTCAAAGTGTCTCTTTGGAGTACAGAAGGTTCCCTTTTTGGGGTTTATTTTTTCCCCTTCTGCTGTGGAGATGGACCCAGTCAAGGTCCGAGCTATTCATGATTGGACTCAACCCACGTCAGTTAAGAGTCTTCAGAAGTTCTTGGGTTTTGCTAACTTCTACCGTCGTTTTATCGCTAATTTTTCTAGCGTTGTTAAACCTTTGACGGATATGACCAAGAAAGGTTCTGATGTTGCTAACTGGGCTCCTGCAGCCGTGGAGGCATTCCAAGAGTTGAAGCGCCAGTTTACTTCGGCGCCTGTTTTGTGTCAGCCTGATGTCTCACTTCCCTTTCAGGTCGAAGTGGATGCTTCTGAGATTGGGGCAGGGGCCGTTTTGTCACAGAGAGGCCCTGGTTGCTCGGTAATGAGACCATGTGCTTTCTTCTCCAGGAAGTTTTCGCCTGCTGAGCGGAATTATGATGTCGGCAATCGGGAGTTGCTGGCCATGAAGTGGGCATTTGAGGAGTGGCGTCATTGGCTCGAGGGTGCTAACCATCGTGTGGTGGTCTTGACTGATCACAAAAATCTGATGTATCTCGAGTCTGCAAAACGCCTGAATCCTAGACAGGCCCGCAGGTCATTGTTTTTCTCCCGTTTTGACTTTGTGGTCTCGTATTTACCAGGTTCAAAGAATGTGAAGGCTGATGCTCTTTCAAGGAGCTTTGTGCCTGACTCTCCTGGAGTCGTAGAACCAGTTGGTATTCTTAAAGAGGGAGTTATCTTGTCAGCCATTTCTCCTGATTTGAGACGCGTGTTGCAGAGATTTCAGGCTGGTAGACCTGACTCTTGTCCACCTGACAGACTGTTTGTTCCTGATAGGTGGACCAGCAGAGTCATTTCCGAGGTTCATTCCTCGGTGTTGGCAGGTCATCCGGGAATTTTTGGCACCAGAGATCTGGTGGCTAGGTCCTTTTGGTGGCCTTCCTTGTCACGGGATGTGCGGTCATTTGTGCAGTCCTGTGGGACTTGTGCTCGAGCTAAGCCTTGCTGTTCTCGTGCCAGCGGGTTGCTCTTGCCCTTGCCTGTCCCGAAGAGGCCTTGGACACACATTTCCATGGATTTCATTTCTTATCTCCCGGTGTCTCAGGGCATGTCTGTCATCTGGGTGGTATGTGATCGCTTTTCCAAAATGGTCCATTTGGTGCCTTTGCCTAAGCTGCCCTCCTCTTCCGATCTGGTTCCTGTGTTCTTTCAGAATGTGGTTCGTTTACACGGCATTCCTGAGAATATTGTGTCTGACAGAGGATCCCAGTTTGTTTCCAGGTTCTGGCGATCCTTTTGTGCTAGGATGGGCATTGAGTTGTCGTTTTCGTCTGCCTTTCACGCTGCTCATCCTGATCGCCCTGGTGGTCTTGGTGAGGGTTCGGTGACCCCTCCTTAAGGGGGGGGTACTGTTGTGAATTAGACTTCTTGGCTCCCTCTGGTGGTTATTAGTGATATGACTCTGGGATTTTCTTTCCTCAGTTTGCACCCACCTGGGTCGTTAGTCCAGGGGTGTTGCTATATATACCTCCTGGATCCTTAGTCCAGTGCCTGGCATCATTGTAATCAGATCCTTTTTGTTTGCTCCTATCTGCTGGTCCTGGTTCGTGCAAAATTAAGCTAAGTCCTGCTTCTTTGTTTTTTGGGTTATTTGCTTGCTCTCATTTTTGTCCAGCTTGTACTAAATGTGATTCCTGACCTTGCTGGAAGCTCTAGGGGGCTGGTGTTCTCCCCCCGGGCCGTTAGACGGTTCGGGGGTTCTTGAATATCCAGCGTGGATATTTTTGATAGGGTTTTTGCTGACCATATAAGTTATCTTACTATATTCTGCTATTAGCTAGTGGGCCTCTCTTTGCTAAATACCTAGCTCATCCTTACGTTTGTCTTTTCCTCTTACCTCACCGTTATTATTTGTTGGGGGCTTGTATCCAACTTTTGGGGTCTTTTCTCTGGAGGCAAGAAAGGTCTTTCTTTTCCCTTCTAGGGTTAGTTAGTTCTCCGGCTGGCGCGAGACGTCTAGAATCAACATAGGCACTTTCCCTGGCTGCTGTTATTTGTGGTGCTAGGATTAGATATATGGTCAGATCAGTTACCACTGCCCTATGAGCTGGTTTATGTGTTTGCAGACTTAGAAACTATTTCTGAGACCCTCTGCCATTGGGGTCATAACAATGGGGCTCCTGATTCAATATGGATATTCAAAAACACTTAACCTACTGATGTCTCAATTAATTTTACTTTTATTGGTATCTAGGTATCTATTTTTATTTTTGACATTTACCGGTAGCTGCTGCATTTTCCACCCTAGGCTTATACTGGAGTCATTAGGTTTTCCCAGTTTTTTGTGGCAAAATTAGGGGTCTTGGCTTATACTCGGGTTGGCTTATACTCGTGTATATATGGTAAATCAAGCTCAATTTTTGTTTGTTTGTTTTTTTTTACCTAGGGTAGTGGCAGAAAGGCAGCACTTGAGATGTCAGGGTTGGGTAATCCCTACATACCAAAAATGTTGCATGCAATCTTCATGAAAGTTGATAAATCCAGAGTCTTCTATATAATAATATATGTTATCAGCAGTATTCTAAAGATTTGCTGCACTTAGTATCATAAGTTAGTAACAAAAACTACAATTTTGGATATTTATGAAAGTAGAGCAGTCATCTTTGGACCTCAACAAGGTAGCAGCTTACATTTAGTAAAGAGCCTCCATGAATTAAAAACTAGAAGTGAAATGTTTTTTGCAATGTTATTACTCCTCTTTTTCTTCCACTAGTTGCAATAATTGTCACCCACTGTATGGGAAGAATAGGACAATTTGGATGAAATAGGATAGTTTAAATACCATTGATCCACTTTATTGTACACCTAGATGCTAACCTACAGTACTTTTGTAAACCTTTCATGTTAAAGCTCAGACTTTTGAGCCTTAGTGTGCACTTTTTCAAAATACTTTATAGAACATTTTTATCATGGACTACCATGTTACATATGCAGTAGTGTAGCAGACTGGTTGTAAAAACATTCATCTTGTCTACAATCCTGATCACTTTACACCTGACACAGCGCAGGAAATCTTTACAACATATTTTTTCTAAAATGCCAGAGCTGCCTGCACTATGGTTAGCATGAATCGGGTGACAGGTTCATTTTTGATCTCCCTGTTCTCTACAACATACTGGAATTAATGGAGTGTGCAGCCTACAAATAAATGAGGGTAATATACAGCATGGAAAACTGTTTTTGAAAATTCTAGTTTAGAAGCATGAGATTGCACTAAGGTGTGTGTATTTCAAGGGGTTTTAGGTTTCTAGGTGGGTCACTAAAAAGTTTGCCTATCGGTAGACGACGCAACCACGTTTAAATTTGTCAGGGTCTTACCTCTTGATAGATTGTACCAATGAAGGGATTTATATTATTACATTTCCTCTTATGTTTTCCTGGCACAGTGGCGCTCCTGTCAACTTTGTAAGGAGCTGCCTCCGGTTGCATCACCTTGGATAGAGTGCACTGCTATTCCATGCACACCAGTGGCTGGAGCGCCACTGTGCGGAGGAAAGAGAATAAAGCCAGTGTTATGTTCTGCCATTTTCAAGAGCAGTAGTAGTACCAGCAGTAGTAACTCGTCACTATTTAACCACCATTTATAGGTATAATATAAAATATTTCCTTATTTTCTTGACCATTTAATGATAATGAAATTCTTTTCTTTTTAATAGAAAATGAATTTAAATTAGAATAGCGGAAATTAAGAAACACAGAACTCAACACCGTCTTCACTTATTCTTGAAAATTGAAATCTGGACCAAAAGAAGAAATATATCACCACCAGGACGTCTCAGGTAGTGCATGACAATAACCTAGCATCTAACACTATTCATCATTGCCTTTGTGCCCATCTTTTGTCTAGTTTGGTGCCCTTTTATCATTGCACCCAATTCATCATTCTATTTGCGCCGTTTTTGAAGTCTATTTTATATGTGCTCACCTGTTGGGTTTTTTTTCCGTGTTATGGGCGGAATCTAGCAATTCCAGATGTTTTATTTCTCATTTATAAATTGCGACTTTTATTATTACTATAAGAAAAGACACAAAATTTGGTGCAGCTTCACTCCAATCCCCATTTGGTGTATTTTTCAGTACGATAAAAATTTGGTTGCAATGTTTGTAGCTTTTTTTGCACAAATATGCGAAAACGGTTCAAGACAGGAAGAAAGCCCCTATTTCACTTTGCGCCAAATTCATGAATCCCATTTTGAATAATTTGTCGCCAAAAATGACAAATAATATCACAGGACAAAAAAGGAAAGGTACTTAAAAAATCCCAGAAAATGATGAATCTAAGCCTGTGACTGAATATTATGGTTTATTTTCAATACTTCAAAAGGGCAGATTTGGCTTTCCATTCAGCATTGTGATATCATGATATAATTCAGGGCAGAATTATAATTTACTACATCTTAAAGAAGTATATCAGGTTAATTTAATAAAATTTATTTTTTGCCTTGAAAAAAAAAAAGCAAATAAAATTCCAAATTATTTTTTTACCAATTCCTAACAGCTTTCAAGATCTCTTTTTGCGGTCATCTAGTGGCATAGCTATCAACGTTTACCATCTTGAATCCTACCGCTGAAACTCCTGAGAATGCCTCAACACAACCAAGAATACCCACATTTGGGCGAGATTTGCATAAAAGCACAGGCAAGACAGTTGGCATCTCTGCAGTGGTACTTACTAGCAAAAATTTTGAAAATTGTAAGGAAATCATAAAATGTTATATTTTTTTAAATTTTATAAAATATATTTGTTATTTTCTGAAATCAGAATACCCTGCTGAAGCCGGACAATAATTTTTAATGGCCAAGAGATAGGATATGCAATAGATAGCTGATTTGGGTTCCTCCGAGGCTACGTTCACACGTGCAGTATTTGGTCAGTATTTTACCTCAGAATTTGTAAGCCAAAACCAGGAGTCCGTGAAAAATACAGGAGTGGTGACGTGTTCCTATTATACTTTTCCTCTGATTGTTCTATTCCTAATTTTGATGTCAAATACTGACTAAATACCATAGAAAATCTTTGTAGGGAGCTGAAACTCAATGTTGACGGGCGACAGCCCAGAAACCTGAAAGATCTGGAGAAGATCTGTAAGGAGGAGTGGGACAAAATCCCTGCTGCAGTGTGCGCAAACTTGGTCAAGAACTACACGAAACATCTGACCTCTGTAATTGCAGACAAAGGTTTCTGAACCAAATATTAAGTTCGGTTTTTCTGTTGTAACAAATACTTATTTCATAAAATAAAATTCAAATTAATTATGCAAAAATCATACAATGTGATTTTCTGGATTTTTTTAAGATTCTGTCTCTCACAGTTGAAGTGTGCCTGCGATAAACATTACAGACCTCTCCATTCTTTGTAGGTGGGAAAACGTGCAAAATCGGCAGTGTGTCAAATACTTATTTTCCCCACTGTATGGTGATAAAATGTAATTTTTGTGTGAATTTGGTGTTCAAGTTAAAAAAAGAGATGGTCCAGCACAGAGGACCCCTCCAGGGAATGAGCCGATTGTAGAAAGATTGGGGAGCAAGCTGCCCGTCCTCTGCCAATGTGACATGATATAAGTTATTGACATACCAGAAAAACGTGTACTGGGAAAATCCATAAAGACCCTCATGTAGCTGAAATCTCTGACAATCCCGTCTGTGTTTACAGTGTTGGTAATTTATGCATTGCCGGGGAACACTTCTGTGAAGAAATGACATATTCTACACTCCATGTCGCTCACTCGTGAGTTCTTTTGTCATAAAACCAGTATTCTTCCTTTGTGGGCTCATGTGAGGGCTTTTGTCCTCGTTGTACACCGCTCTTTTAAATACCCAAATACAGAGAAAGATGGATGAATAACACAGCAAGCAGCAAGGACTGCAGTACGTGGTAATTAATCCTGGCAGAGGCGGCGCAGACTTACAACTTACAGTAAATGCATAATGAAGGTTTTACTGTGGTAGTCGGTTCAGGATGATCATGTGTTTCTTTGTGACGTGTAACATATCATCACGGGCTAGTGTCAGTTGTCTATCTATCAATTATCTATCTATCTAGCTAGCTATCGGCCTATCATCTATATATTTATTGCTTAACTATCATCTATTTAATTCCCCAAAAATCAGAAGCAGCACTGTAATAATCAAGGATTGGCGCAAATTCTAGGATCTTCATCCAAGTTCTCGCAATAGCAGGAAAACCTGGCAGAATTCCAGTAATCCAGTGAATAGATGTGAATAGTACTTTATTCTCTCATATCATATAAAGATGCAACATTTCATTTCCACATTGGCTTTAAAAAAGTTCCATGTATAAATTAAAGGGAATCTGTCGGCAGGATTTCACTCCCCCCAGTTATTGATATCCACATGCAGCTCTTTCGAATACAAATCCAGCAATAGCTTTACATGACCAGTCCATCCTTCTGTTTCTGAGAAATCAGCTTTTGAATAGATATGCAGATGGGGCTGAAGAGCTGTTTGTAGATCTGAAGCCTCTGTCACTCCAGCTCTACTGTATTGGTGTGGAATAGAACAGGAATGACAGAGAATGCAGATCTAGCATAGTCTTTCAGCCTCATTTGTACATCAATTGAAACACTGTTTTCTCTGTAACTGAAAAATAGAATGGTAAGGTAAAGATATTGCTGGACTTGTCTAACAGCTGCTTGTAGGTTAGAGCTACATGTGCATAGACATAGTTTGGGGGTGAAATCTTGCTGGCAGATTCCCTTTAAATGCTGTATATATCTGTGTTATGGTAGAATAAAGTACTATTCTCCTTTTTTCACTGGATTACTGTCATGCTTTCACCTAATATCTATCTATCTATCTATCTATCTATCTATCTATCTATCTATTTATCTATCTACAGTTGTGCTCAAAAGTTTACATACCCTGATAGTATTTTTGCTTTCTTGGCCTTTTTTTCAGAGAATATGAATGATAAAACCAAAACTTTTTCTCCACTCATGGTTAGTGGCTGGGTGAAGCCATTTATTGCAAACTACTGTGTTTTCTCTTTTTAAATCATAATGACAACCCAAAACATCCAAATGACCCTGATCAAAAGTTCACATACCCCATTTCTTAATGCCGTGTATTGCCCCCTCTAACATCAATGACAGCTTGAAGTCTTTTGTGGTAGTTGTGGATGAGGTTCTTTATTTTCTCAGATGGTAAAGCTGCCAATTCTTCTTGGCAAAAGCCTCCAGAACCTGTAATTTCCTGCGCTGTCTAGCATGACTGCGCGCTTGAGATCTCCCCAGAGTGGCTCAATGATATTGAGGTCAGAAGACTAAGATGGCCACTTCAGAACCTTCACTTTGTTCTGCTGTAGCTAATTACAGGTCGACTTGGCCTTGTGTTTTGAATCGTCATGTTGAAACGTCCAAGTGCATCCCATGCGCAGCTTCTGGAATGATGAGAGCAAATTTGCCTCCAATATTTGCTGATAACATGCTGAATTCATCTTTCCTTCAACTTTTACCAAGTTTACTGTGCCTTTGCAGCTCTCACATCCCCAAAACATCAGCAAACCACCTCCGTGCTTTACAGTAAGAATGGTGTCCCTTTCATCATAGGCTTTGTTGACATCTCTCCAAATGTAACATTTATGGTTGTTGGTCTCATCACTCCAAATTACTTTGTTCCAGAAGTTTTTAGACTTGTCTCTGTGTTGTTTTGCGTATTGTAGGCGAGATACTTTGTGGCATTTGCGCAGTAATGACTTTCTTCTAGCGACTCGACCAAGCAGCCCATTTTTCTTCAAGTTCCTCCTTATTGTGCATCTTGAAACAGCCACAACGCTAGTTTTCAGAGAGTCCTGTATTTCAGCTGATGTTTTTTGTGGGTTTTTCTTTGCATCCAGAACTGGCAGTTGTTTTTGTTGGTCTACCTGACCGTGGTTTTGTTTTTACAGAGCCCTTGATTTTCCATATGTTAATCACAGTTTGAATGCTGCTGACTGGCATTATCAATTCCTTGGATATCATTTTGTATCCCTTTCCTGTTTTATACAGTTCAACTACCTTTTCCCGTAGAACCGTTGACAATTCTTTTACTTTCCCCATGACTCACAATCCAGAATCACACAGACCACATCAGTGGCTGGATGAAAGATGCAAGAGTCTGTCTAGATCCCAGAAACTCGCTCAGCTTTTATGCACACACACTGATTACAAGCAAACAGGTCACAGTTGAGGATGTTAAGTTTAGTAGCCATTCAAACCCATTTGTGTCAACTTCTGTGCATGTTATCAGGCCAAAATCACCAGGGTATGTAAACTTTTGATCAGGGTCATTTGGATGTTTTGTGTTGTCATTATGATTTAAAAAGAGAAAACACAGTAGTTTGACAATAAATGGCTTCACCCAACCACTAACCATGAGTGGAGAAAAAGTTTTGTTGTTGTCATTCATATTCTCTGAAAGAAGGACAAGAAAGCAAAATTCTGCTGGGGTATGTAAACTTTTGAGCACAACTGTATCTATCTATCTATCCTATCTAGCTAAGATTGTGACTCCAAAATGTTAATCAAAATATGATTATTTCAGATGTAAAGTAGTAAATTAGTTCATATTTATGGTACACATTTTAGGATTAAATATACCATTGATATGATGTGAAAAAAATCCGTCTGACCATTATCCAATGGTTACTGTTAGGCGTCGAGTTCCTGCTGCTGCACAGGGGGAATCTCGAGCCATGTCCGCTGCAGTCTCCCATTCTTCTCCAGCCGCAGTGGAGCCTGCTCAGCAGAGACGTCGGTCCCAGCGTCTGGCTCAGCCTGATACCGTGTGAATGGTTACTGTGGCCTTTCCCAGCTCTGCCCTTGTAGCCAGCACTGGTCAGCGGCGAGCAGGCTTTTCTGGGACTAAGTTCTGCTTTTCACTAACTGAGCATGCCCATGGGAGGACCTCTCATTGGAGGTCGGGGGTCACATGCTCAGGCCCTGTTGCAGCTCCTATTTGTCCACCAGGAACTATAAAACTATAAAAGGTTCGCATAGCCACACGGCCATGCTCTAGTATCAAATGTGTTTGGCTTATGCCAGTGGATACTATACCACTCTGTACTTATGTGGTGTGAGGCTGTAGCTTTGGGACTGTACACTCAGGCAGGCAGCTACTGTCAGTGGGGGCAATTAGCCTTGGCCTAGCATCTGGTTCCTTCATGTGTGCGGTTAGCACAGTAGAGTTCTAGAGCAAGCACAACCCTTAGTTAGGGTAATAGTTTTGTATACAGTGCGACTCTGTGAGTCAACAGAGATCGCTTCCAGTTCAGACGGGGTGAAGCTTAACCCACATGTGAGCTCAGAGGTTATCCGCCGTTACTTTGCATCAGATATCTCTGCATGGTGGACCCCCGGCTGCGAACGCACCTTGTAACTACCCATCTATACTCGGTGCGTTCTGCTAGCCCTAACAGGTTGCAATCTGTGTAAATGGGGATAACATCGGTCCAAGTTTACTTCTATGGTCCTATTGAGTTTCAAGTATACCTGCACTCATGGTACCTGGAAGCTGCTCTTACACATTTTTGATTTGTCAAGCTGAACATGTGCACTGCTGGTCATTATCGAAAATTACCAACCCAAATTTTTAAAACTGTCTCATTACAATATGTAAATTTGGAATTTTGATAAGGTATTGGAAATAAAAAGTAGCAGCTTTAAAATTATTTATTAAAAACCTCCCACAGTTTTGTGTACGCAGCTCCTATGTGATTCTATGGTTACAGACTACAAACAAACTCTGCTTGTAGTCTGACCCTGCAGAGAGGCATTACTTCCATGTACCCAACTCTCTTCCACTATCTGTTTGTTAAAAAGAAGGGGAATTGTTGGTAGTAAAGTCATATTTGAGAATATCAATCTCACATATGCATTTGTCATTTCACAACACATAAATCTCAGCTTTCCAGATCTGCCAAAAATAAATATATTTAATTAAATTGCTATACTGTGAATGTTATCTTGATTTATTGTGTTATATGCACTTTTTACAGTCTGTGCTCTGGAGCCATATACTCCAGGGTATGTCTGCTGACCAATAGTGATGGGTGTAAATGCTCGAATAACGTATCATTCAAGCATGCTCGGGTGTTACCCGGGTATCCTGGGTGTGCTCGGGTGTTATCCAGGTATCCTGGGTGTGCTCGGGTGTTATCCAGGTATTCTGGGTGTGCTCGGGTGTTATCCAGGTATTCTGGGTGTGCTCGGGTGTTATTCAGGTATCCTGGGTGTGCTTGGGTGTTATCTGGGTATCCTGGGCATGCTTGGGTGTTATCCTGGTATCCTTGGTGTGCTCGGCTGTTATCCAAGTATCCTGGGTGTGCTCAGGTGTTATCCAGGTATCCTGGGTGTGCTCGGGTGTTATCCGGGTATCCAGGGTGTGCTCACATGTTATCCGGGTATCCTGGGTGTGCTCGGGTGTTATCCGGGTATACTGGGTGTGCTCGAGTGTTATCCAGGTATCCTGGGTGTGCTTGTGTGTTATCCGGGTATCCTGGGTGTGCTTGGGTGTTACCCGGGTATCCTGGGTGTGCTCGGGTGTTACCCGGGTATCCTGGGTGTGCTCGGGTGTTATCCGGATATCCTGGGTGTGCTCGGGTGTTATCCGGGTATCCTGGGTGTGCTTGGGTGTTATCCGGGCATCCTGGGTGTGCTCGGGTGTTATCCGGGTATCCTGGGTGTGCTCGGGTGTTATCCGGGTATCCTGGGTGTGCTCGGGTGTTATCCGGGTATCCTGGGTGTGCTCGGGTGTTACCCGGGTATCCTGGGTGTGCTTGGGTGTTATCCGGATATCCTGGGTGTGCTCGGGTGTTATCCGGGTATCCTGGGTGTGCTCGGGTGTTACCCAGGTATCCTGGGTGTGCTCGGGTGTTATCCGGGTATTCTGGGCGTGCTCGGGTGTTAAACAGGTATCCTGGGTGTGCTCGGGTGTTATCCGGATATCCTGGGTGTGCTCGGGTGTTATCCGGGTATCCTGGGTGTGCTTGGGTGTTACCCGGGTATCCTGGGTGTGCTTGGGTGTTATCCGGATATCCTGGGTGTGCTTGGGTGTTATCCGGGTATCCTGGGTGTGCTCGGGTGTTACCCGGGTATCCTGGGTGTGCTCGGGTGTTATCCGGATATCCTGGGTGTGCTCGGGTGTTATCCGGGTATCCTGGGGGTGCTCGGGTGTTACCCAGGTATCCTGAGTGTGCTCGGGTGTTATCCGGGTATTCTGGGCATGCTCGGGTGTTATCCGGGTATCCTGGGAGTGCTCGTATATTATGATCGAGTCCCTGCGGCTGCATGATTTGTTTAGTGAATTCTGACATGTGTTGAGGCTGTCTAACATTCGCAAATCATGCAGCCGCGGGGACTCGAACATAATATACGAGCACATCCAAGATAGTCAGATAACACTCGAGCGTGCTTAGATAAGACGTTATCCGAGAGCGTTCGCTCATCACTCATCAAGATATATGTGGAAATTGATGTCAACCAGAAGAACTTCTGAGGCTCTTATAGGAAGGGGTCCAGCGTAGAATTCAGATGCATTGCTCCATATATCACAATACGGCTTTAGTCAGTAGACAGTTGTATAGCAGCAACGTTTCCACCCTACTGGGTCTTTGGCACCATAAACCTTATTAAGCCTTTAAAGCAAAGTAAAAGAAATGTGCGTCAAACTGCGGGGTAAAACCTATATTTTTCCCACTTACATAAATTTGATTCCGTGGGCACAGAAGCTGTGTTGGCAGGAATATAAGTGGGAGGTGAGCTGAGATTGCTGAAATTGACTCATCACGAGAAATGACAACGTTAGAGAACTGATCTCATCTCCACTGCAGACTCATCATGAGTTTTGAGATTGAAGGGACATCTCTTGCCTTTTTATGATGTATTGTACATCTATGTAGCAAATAATTATAGTTTCATAGTTTTAAGGTTGAAGGTAGACTTTAGTCCATCCAGTTCAACATGTTAGAATAAAAGAATTATAATAAAACAATGAACTTTTTTATGCTTTGTTTAAATGGCAGAACTAGTGGCCAATATAACGACCGCGGGCACCATAACATATAAACATCAGGCCAATTCAGTTTCTTCATTCCAGTATTCCTAATCACAGGTGGTATTTGGTGCCCTCATCTCATTTTCATGACTTGATTTCATTTTTCACTTTTGTGTTTGCTAACATATCAGCACAGACGAAGTCCACATCCCTCTGCATATTCTCAGCAGCCATGATAAAGGTTGTCCTATAAACATATATCCTCTATTCACAATATTGGTGATAAATGTGTGATCACTGGGTATCTGTCTACTAGGATCTCCACCTATCACGAGAATCTGGGGTCTAAAGTCTCCTGTGTGGTTGAAGCTGTAGTGAGCATGTGCGACCCGTTCACTGTCTATAGGAGTAGTAGTCGCACATGCTCACTATGATTTCATCCACAGTATAGTGTGGGTGTTTGGGACCCAAATCAGTGGGGATCTTAGCAACTCGATCCTCAATGATCATACATTTATCATCTTTGCACAGTGTTGATAGATGATAAATTTTTCATGGGACAACCTCTTTAACATAAAGGGATTTTCCACTTAAAGAAAAGTGTTTTCCAAACATTTGCTGACATGTGAAATAACAAATCCAGATAGTACTCATCTTCCCCCAGTCCATCAAAGGACCGCGACCATACTATGCTCATCACGTCAACAGTTGACATCACCGCTGCAGCCAATCACTGAACTCAGCGGCTCTGCCGATGTAGATGACACAAGCTGCCAAGCTCAATGATTGACTGCAGCAGTGAATTCGTGACATCAACACTGCAGCCAAAACATAGAAACAGAAGCAACGGCAGGGAGCCGGCACTGGTTCAGAGGAGGGTGAGTAGTATGTAGCTTAGTTATTTTACTTGACAGTAAACGTTTGGTGATCACTTTTCTAAAACTGGAAACGATTTTATAATAATGAGCGGAGTATTGTGACTTAAAGAGACCCTCCTCTCAGTAGCCCCTTTAGCGGCCATAGAGGTATTCCTTCCTATGGTTGGCCATATTCTTCCGAAAAGACACAGTCGGCTCCTTCTGTGTATACTGTAGTCCTAGTGCTCTGATCATGCTTCAGGACCTGGGCACGGTCTGTGGGCACTGTGGGTATATAGCCTCTGACATATTTTTCATGCCTTTGTAATTATTGTCTGATTTCGGTAACAGTAAAAACTGATCTTCATAAATATTCACAGCATTCAGAGAGTAAATCTCTGTTTTCATACAACTTCAATGTATGTTTACCTATACTTCAGCACTTGGAACTTGAATCCGAAAATTCTTCCCACTCATTTACATGCATATGCCAGCTTTATGGACGCAATTAATCTCCTCCGGTCTGATTTACAGCTTCCCAAGTGTGCTTAGAATTTAAGCATTGGTTTCCACGTAGTGAAGGACAGAAAAGGTACAATCAAAACCGAAAATTCTACAGCAATCCTCGATTCATAAACCTTCATTAGTTGCCAGATCTTCATCAGGAAATACAATTTGAGGCACTCCATGAGCACAATTATAAAACGAAAATGTTAATAGAAACTCTAAAAAATAAAATTTAAAAATAACCATGTCGGGAAAAAGCTGATGTAAAGATTTAGGAAACTAAAACGATACAGAAAATAATTGGGAGTGTTTATGGGGCAACCTCCTTAAGATATTTGCTCACCTGTTTCCTTAGTATTTTTAGATCAGATTTAGAAAAGCCATGCACAAGCAAGCTACCTCTCCATTCACTTTCTGTCTGCTTGAAGGGGAATGGAGCTCTATTTGTGTAGTCGATATGTAGGGTGTCATTTATATCACAGAAGCACAACATAAAAATCACAAAAAGGACACTAGTAGCAATGTTACACACCTGTCCCAGGTGTCCAGGGTTCCATACCCTTCCCTGGGTCCACTGCCCTCTGGTGTGCTCCATGTCAGGTTGTGCAGGTTGCTCAGCGTGGATCAATGACATTATCTCTCTAGATCTATTTAAGGCCCATTGACACACACATCAGTGTCCTGGGATTTTGACTCTTGCATTTCTTGTTTGATGTGCTCCATTATCTGTAGTACTGTGTTTCATCTTGCATCCATCCCAGCTAAGTTTCACTCCTTCCATCCGTTTGCTCATGAGTTTCAAGTTATTCCTAGTCCTTATGATTCCACATGTCCCCTGGAAGCTGGACTAATGCCAGGGGTCCGTGTGCCCACCCAGACCAAAGGCTTGGCAGATCCACCTCACTTGGTGAGCCCTTACAAGCAATTGATGGGAGTCTGTTGGTTTTCCCCATGGTGTCCAAACACCCTTAGATCTTCGTAAAGTATTTTGACCAAGAAAAAGACAATCAACTACATGGGTCTCCTTATCCTAAAAGGTCTGTTGTTCTTTCTGTAATAATAACGCATAATTATAAAGCAATTAGCTAGTACTCTAAAGTCCGAAATATGCATTAGATGGCTGTCAGCCAACAGCTATGACATGCTCTCTTCATTACTATCTTACCAGTTTTGCTTCTTAAGAATAATACATTTGTAATGCAATGCCATATTGTAGATGTCTATGCCTCCCTACAACACAGCACTAGGGAATCGGTTTGCAGATGTACTGGCTCTGTAATTAGATGTTATGGCATGTACACAGAATTTTTTCATGTAGATTTTTAAGCAAATTTGCTGGGGTCCCCAACTTGGGGCTCAAGAACTACATGTGGCTCGTGGACCCATGCTGTGTAGCTCTCAGCTCTCTGTCAGCCTGGTACATTAGTGCCAGGTCTAGCAAACCGCTATGAAGAGTAGATTTCCAGACAATGGATTTTGTGATTAAACCTACATAGATATCATGAGCAAGACAGTAAATAGGCCATAAATTACACATAAAGCTAGAAAAACAGAAAAAAATAGGTTCAAGGCAAACGATATGTTAAAAAGTATTAAATATATTTTAACAACAATAAACTTGGAATGAATATACAAGACACAAGATTCTAGACTGATGGGAAATTATCATACCAAAACTATGCCCTTCAGAGTATGTACAGTCAATAGGGCACATATAACACAGGAATTACATACAAGGCATATACAACCCAGTGAAATCTGAATGCTACTGACCTATGCCAATGTTAAAGAGGCATCATCATGAGTTAAAGTAGTATGAGTATACATTAAAGACAATAATCAAAGATGTCACAAACAGTATAAATCCATAAGTATGGAGTATAAAGTAAGGCACAGTGGCACGTATAATACAAGATCTCACCCCTTGACGAAGATAGATGCGAAACGCGTGTCAAGTGCGGTTCTCTAAGGACTGGTGAAATCTTTTATTATACGTGACCTATTAACTGTACGTACTCTGAAGAGCATACTTTTATGGTATGATATTTTCCCATCAGACTAGAATCTTGTGTCCTGTATGTTCATCCCAATTTTATTGTTATTAAAGTAAAATTTATATGTTTTAACATATCCTTTGTCTTGCACCTGTTCCTGGCAGTTTTTTTTTAATTTTGAGAGTAGTTTTCCACAGAAGAGCAGATCTGCATGAGCACATACAGGTGTTGGTATAGGATGTTACTTTGAGTGGGAGGAGGTGCCCAAAGTTGGATGTGATAGTAGTGAGTGCTTGATGTGAAAATGCCAAAGATAGGTAAGGTGGGACCCCATGAATCCAGGCATACTGCCTAGGTGTGATTTCTGTGTGGAACTTTTGGCATTCATTGTACCTGTTATGGGGGCGCTGGGTGTTACTACAATTGGGGGGAGGGAGAGCAGGAGCTGGATGACGCTATTCGAGGTGGTTCTAGATGTGGCTCTTGACCCTTTATCATAGATGAATGTGGCTCTCAAGGAAACAAAGATTGGTGGACCACTGATCTAAGGGTATATGCAGACATGTTTTCTCAGGTGGGGAAACCTCCTAATTTTTTGAGAAGAAGCTGCCTGCATTTTTTTTTCCTGAAGCGTAATTTTAGCATTTTTTTTTGGTGGTCTCCTGATTAGAGATGAGCAAACCCGAAATTGAAAGTTTGAGGTCCATAATGGACAGATAGTGTCAAGTGCTAAACGTCGAACACGGACTTCTTCTGGACATCCATTGTTCGTTGCAATGTTTAAAGTTCCAGGAAAAGTCCAGAGAGAGAGAAATGGTGTTCGGGGTCTGCTTCAAGTTGGGTACAGTTCTGATACCAGAACCTGAACGTCCACAGGTCCATTCATCCCTACTTCTGAAGTTATTGGTGACATTTTTGGGTTGTCTTTTTCATTGGTGTTTTCTGGTATTCTTTTTTTTCCCCCATTCAGCTGCTAATGTATTTATCAAACAAAAATGTTGGTGAAACTCTCAAAAAGATGTCTGGGCTTCTTCTGGTCATAGTTTAAGCCTTACCATTGACTTGCTTAGCAAGTTTACGAATATTTTTTGAGCGAAAAAATGACTGAAGAATGGTCGGGTCACTTCTTTTAGCCTCTTTGCCGTCTTTGGAAATCGGAAGGGGTTAGAAGATGCTCAAAAGACTGAACATATGAACAACAAGTCATTTTTATATAGAAATGAGAATGCTCATTCTTTTTTGTGTTTATTTAAAGTTTTCCCTGGCAAGTTTTGCAATTGACCTACCTTAAAAAAAAGCAAAAACGTGTGCATACCCTACGGAACAACTATTCGCTAACAAAAAAAGTTAATTCTGCAAAACTGCAAAGGGGTTGCTCTTCCAAAGGTGAATGCTGCGCCCAATGATCCATTGCCGTACACGATCTGCTGTAGTAAGAAAGTAGTATTACTTCACATCCATTCGGATGCAATAAATATTTTATATTTATGTTCATTTTTATGTTATTTTTCTTTCATATTTTTCTCCATCTCCTATTTATTACTCTATTCGGATTTACAAGTCTTGCCCACAGTGCGTGAACATTGAGTACCATAATGGGTGATGTTTCTACGCAGGTTATTTTCCTGTTCTGATTGCTGAGAACGCTATCCCTCCATTACAATGAGCGCTTCGTCCTGCTGATGTTGCACGTTTTATCTACTTTTACCGGGTTCAACTAATTAAACTCGAAATCAATGGAGGAATTAATGGTGGAGTAAAATCATTGCTGAGGGCAAGTCTAGGAAGAAATCTGTTGAACCTTGCTCGAACATACGCTGTCGGACTACAAGTATCAGCATGGTTCGGTAAACACAATGCTGTTATTTTTAGTTTCTGGAAGAACTACGCTCTTTGGGTTGCCTTATCTAACCCATGGTAATCATTAGAGGTAATAGCCATGAGCCAGACGCGGAGAGCTTCAGCTACAGATGTTCCACAATCCCTAAAGGAAAAATGTAAGTTTTGTGTGGACTCTCCTAGAATGTCAACTATGAAACCATGGCACAAGAGGAGAGCCGGGATGTTTTATGGGCATTTATATGTCTATAAATTCTAGCCTTACCTTACATTTAGAGATCTCTCTGGGTTTTTGTTGTCTCTGTTTATGTGAGCTATTTATCAATGAAATCCTTTGCAGCAGAGTTGTCTGGCTTGTGCCATTCAGAGGTAATTGAGCCAGGAAGGCATTGCGGAAGAAAAATCCTCTGACACATTCAGTACCAAGGAGATTTACAAGGTTACATGATATTTAACCAGCGCCCAGGACGCGCGATCTGTGAGTGACCTTGGCAGTTAAGTCATGATGGCACCTCAGGGTTTTTTTTGTCACTTGGTACAAAAAGAAGTGATGAAGTTTTTACAACATATAGATCATTCATTCTATCTGTGGATGAAAAATACAAAATACTCAAGGCCACATCATACACAAATCAAATCACTAAGAAGTGGTGTTAGTTCTATATATTTGTGGACAATTGCTGATTTAGGAGGTCTTAACGCACTACTCTAAGTGCCCACATTCAGTATTTGCAGCAGATTTTTTAGCCGCAAAGAAAACAGTGTTGCAGGAAAAATGCACATTTTTGCCACATTTTTTGTTGCATTTTTTCTAGGAGGCATGACGGAGGAATGGAGCAATGCAGGGAAAAAAAAGAAAGAATGCTCTAGAATTGTTAATTCACAGATAATAAAAAAGTTTAAAAAAACGGAGAAGTCAGGGGAGGTGACAAGCCCTCTTTAAGATCAACTCGTCTTACTTGTTTGACTATGGTTGACTAGTGGTAAATAATTCTCGCGTGGTGCAGATGATCAGCAGCCAGAATAATGCCACATATAATGGTATTGATCTCATCACTATTTTAACCCATGTTGTAAAGTCAAGCTAAAAATGATAACTTCCATATCATTTCGCTGAATGAATGAAGCTACTTTTCTCCACTGGTGGACGTCAAAATGGCTCACTTGCCTTCATCGAATTTGATCTCCACTGTCTAGGAAGCATTACATGCCAAGTAATTTCTTATTAGTTATTGATAATTACTGAAATAATCTCCAAAGTGACAAACAGAGTGTTTACAAAAGTTAAAAGTATTTATTCAAGTGCCTGACAATGTCAGCCGTGGGGCTTGTGCACATAGACAGTCACCACCCAAAGTGTTTGCTGCTTCTAGAGCAGTAGCCAGAGGCTGTCTACCGGCACAGAAAAGAATTAGTGATGGTACTGGCTATCTGTTACTCAATAGGGATCAATTAATCCTTTTAGTGCCTACAGCAATGGCTTGGAAACCAAACAATCATTGGGAAGATAGGATCCCGCTATTCCACACCGGCCCTCCCTGATGTATGACCGGTAAACACGCACATTCCTGAACCTGAATGGTTTATTTCAGGTTATTATAACTTTATGATAGTGACTGTCTAAGCACAGAAATACTTTATCATGATTAAGAATTAAAACTCCAATAACTGACTACTCCTCTAACAGTTAGCTTAGAAAGACCTCCTTGACATTTCTATAGAAGCTATGTCCCAAGGAAAGGGTAAACCCCATAACATTTTTTTTTTATTTTTCAGCTCCCATGCCATATGTTTTGTAATATGTGTCTTATAAGATACAGCTCTGGCAAAAATTAAGAGACTGCTGCAAAATGTTCATTTTGTCTGATTTTTCTCTTATATTGTTAGGTATATTTTTGAGCAAAATTTAAATTGTTAATTTATTCTATAAACTTCTGATAATGTCTCTGAATTTCCAAGCAATACATTTTGTATTTATTTTCTGAAAAGGAGAAATGGTAAAAATTAAAAAAAAAAAAAAAAAAAAAAGAAACAGTGCTTTCAGACCTCAAATAATGCAAAAAAGCAAGTTCATGATCATTTAGAAACATCAATACTAATGTTTTAACTCAGGAAGAGTTCAGGAATCAATATTTTGTGGAATAACCTTGATTTTTAATCACAGCTTACTTGCGTCTTGGCATGCTTTCCACCAGTCTTTCACACTGCTTCTGGTGCAAAAATATGCCGTTTTTCTTTGTTTGATGGCTTGTGACTATCCATCATCCTCTTGATTACATTCCAGAGGTTTCCAATGGGGTTCAGGTCTGGAGATTGGGCTGCCCATGACAGGGATTTGATTTGGTGGTCTCTTAATTTTTGCCAGAGCTGTATTTGTAAAGAGCACCATAAAAAACATGGAGGTCAGCTCATAACAGTACAATCTTAATCTGGTATTGTAGGGACACGTACATATGCTAACTTAACAAGTAGTGTTGAGCATTCCGATACCGCAAGTATCGGGTATCGGCCGATACTTGCGGGTATCGGAATTCCGATACCGAGATCCGATACTTTTGTGGTATCGGGTATCGGTATCGAAACAACATTAATGTGTAAAATAAAGAATTAAAATAAAAAATATTGCTATACTCACCTCTCCGACGCAGCCTGGACCTCACCGAGGGAACCGGCAGCGTTCTTTGCTTAAAATGCGCGCTTTTCCTTCCTTCCGTGACGTCACGGCTTCTGATTGGTCGCGTGCCGCCCATGTGGCCGCGACGCGACCAATCACAGCAAGCCGTGACGTAATTTTCAGGTCCTTCTAGGCATTCAGTATTTTAAAATTACGTTCCGGCTTTGTGATTGGTCGCGTCGCGGTCACATGGGCGACGCGACCAATCACAAGCCGTGACGTCACGGGAGGCAGGAAACGCGCGCATTTTTAAAATTACGTCGCGGCTTGTGATTGGTTGCGTGCCGCCCATGTGACCGCGACGCGACCAATCACAGCAAGCCGTGACGTAATTTCAGGTCCTGAATGCAGAAATAGGCATTCAGGACCTGAAATTACGTCACGGCTTGCTGTGATTGGTCGCGTCGCGGTCACATGGGCGGCACGCAACCAATCACAAGCCGCGACGTAATTTTAAAAATGCGTGCGTTTCCTGCCTCCCGTGACGTCACGGCTTGTGATTGGTCGCGTTGCCCATGTGACCGCGACGCGACCAATCACAAAGCCGGAACGTAATTTTAAAATACTGAATGCCTAGAAGGACCTGAAAATTACGTCACGGCTTGCTGTGATTGGTCACGTCGCGGCCACATGGGCGGCACGCGACCAATCAGAAGCTGTGACGTCACGGAAGGAAGGAAAAGCGCGCATTTTAAGCAAAGAACGCTGCCGGTTCTCTCGGTGAGGTCCAGGCTGCGTCGGAGAGGTGAGTATAGCAATATTTTTTATTTTAATTCTTTATTTTACACATTAATATGGTTCCCAGGGCTTGAAGGAGAGTTTCCTCTCCTTCAGACCCTGGGAACCATCAGGGATACCGTCCGATACTTGAGTCCCATTGACTTGTATTGGTATCGGGTATCGGTATCGGATTAGATCCGATACTTTGCCGGTATCGGCCGATACTTTCCGATACCGATACTTTCAAGTATTGGACGGTATCGCTCATCACTATTAACAAGTCCTACTTATTAATGCCTTATGCACATGATATCATGGCTCAGTACAAGTCCTAGGTGTAATATTATTCCCAGAGATATAACTTTCTGTGGTGATTTGGAGAATCTATGTTTTTCTGTGCAGTTTCTGCTTGTTTGAAGGCCTCACTAATTTGACAAACCCTTCTCGATCTGAATGTTTGCTGCTGATAAAATTAAAAAGCTTATACTCAACTCCCATGCCACGCCATACGAGCGGTGTCGGCACTCGCATCCTTGGGTTTGTCAAGCGGTTGTTGGCACACATGAGCCTTGCATCCAATCAGCACTGGTGTCACTGTCCCTGCATTCGGACAAATCGAACATCAAGAGGAAGTCAGAGATTAGCCCAAGCCTTGGCTTCCTGTCAGTGTTTGATTTGTCCGAAGGTGGTGACGGTGACATCAGCACTGATTGGGTCCAGGGCTCATGTGTCATAACAACCTCACGTGAGCCCCGGGAATGCAAGTGCCGACACCGCTGAAACAACGTTGGCACGGCAGGTGAGCATAAATGTTTTTATCTTCTCGGCACCAAACATTCAATTTGAGAAGGGGTGTACATTGCACAATTATCATGAATGAATGTTCCTAGGAGTGCTCGTTTCCCGGTAATCGTGTAAAACATAATGCTACAAATGAGCACATTTTTTTGGGGGAAATGATCTTTTGGCTTGCAGAAAAGGTCATCGTTCTCAGCAGCACATTATGCTGCCGAGAACAGTGACAGTCTATACTCTCACAGAAAGATCTATTGCTGATTATTCTGTGCACATCATAAGTGCGGTTGGCTTGTAGACGCAAGACTATTAAATGACCATCGATTGGCCAATACTGCGTGATTGCTTCGAGTTCCAGGACACACAAGCATTGTACAAGAGGTATGCGGGAGAGGATTGGACAACAGCAGCTTCAAGCTTCAACAGCACTGAAAACAACATTGACTGAAAGAGCGAGGCTGCCGGGAGGAATAATGCTCATTTCCTTCCAGCAGCGAGACTCTCAGTGCCGCATCAAAATGGTGTCAGAACATTTTTGACTTGCAGATTAACCTCATCTCTGCAGGTTGATAGCGTTATTTTACATGACATGTTCTCTTTAAGTTCAGAAAATGTTAAAACATATTATAAATATCTCAGCACACCTCGCATAATCTCCTTTTTCCTCTTTTCCTTTTTAATCTTTGTACATCAGAGAAGCTCAGCTTCTTCCTCCTCCTCCTCCCTGTCCTGGTTAGGGTTGTAAGACAATTGGTTGCAGCAGAAACCTCTCCCCTTTGCCTTGTTTAGTCTGCAGCATGACAAAAGATTGCTAACCCCTAACCACATTAATAAACAGGTAAGTCTTCAGTCTGCCACCAGTGAAAGGTGAAACTGATCAGCAGATTAACTCCTTTTTTTCTGCAGACTTTCTACAAGACTTTCTCGATCGTGCACAAAATGCTGCAGACTAGCAGTGAGGAAACCTACGGTATATTTTGTGATTCATTTCATCTTTCATTTCTAGCTTTAGTGTTCCTTTAAGACTTTTTTTATTTGCCATTATTAATAGCCTTTTGCCCAAAGCTACACTTTATTCTGAAAAGCTTGATAACCATCATAGTCATCATCATGGCCTTTGTGCATTAATGCCACCCTTACTGATGGGGGTCTTTTAGGAAATGATATGATGAGTCTTGACCTAAATATGAGAATCACCTCTCATCGCCTTCCAGGTTGATTGTGCATAATATTTGATAACAAGCATTAAGACGTGAATGTTAGTAGCAGCCTGGGTACAGTTAGGTCTAACAATATGGGGCGTACTTATAACCCGAATAACCTCTAACATTCCTATTAGACACCAAGGATCCTTTACTGATGTAAATCAGCCCCGCTGGAGGCGATGGAAATCCGAGTATCTGGCTTCCGGCCCTCTCTGAGATACTATAAAACGGGATACGCTCGCGACTACAAAGAAGCAGCAAAAATAGATTATTCCCTAACTGCAAGCCTAAAGACTCATATTGCAAGCTGCACTTTTTATAGAGAGGCACAAAGTCTTTAAAAGGAGTCAATGGTTACTGCCCTCAATAGTTGTAGAAGAATACACAATAGCATGGATGACCGATGGTTAGCGTTCTCATATGGCTCATATCAGCCCAATTCTTGAGAAAAAAAATAAAGAATAAGGCTGGGTATATGGAACATGGCAACGTTGGCCGTGACACCTGTCGCCGCTACATTGCAGTGCAATCCAAGTAAATGGGGTTTGCGGCACTGAGGGTACAGCAATTTTGAGAAGTTAGTTGCAAAAAATTTGACAAAAGTTGGATTTCTTGCAACTTGTTTGTCACAATCGCAATATTGAAGAGAAGGAATATAAATCAGCTCACCCGTGATGCATAAGCTGAGTTTCGGGAGCTCGGACCCGCTGTGTCCAGCGTGTAGAATCCAAGAGAAGAAAATGTCCAGCTTCACCGAATCCGTGAAAAACAGTTTTCTTTATTCACAAACTTAAACATGGAGGATACAAACTTCAGCCCAAACCATATGGGTACGAATCTCAACGCGTCTCTGGAGACTAAGCTCCCTTAATCGTGTCACGTGCACTGCATCGCACATTATTCTATATTGTCTTCATTCATTACGGCTTTTATGTTTTTACTGTTTTACAGCCCTAACTAGGGTGAGGGCTAAGGATAGATTTGAGGCGAGGATTTAAGGTACCTTCACACTAAACAACTTTCCAACGAGAACGACAACGATCTGTGACGTTGCAGCGTCCTGGATAGCGATCTCGTTGAGTTTGTCACACGCAGCAGCGATCTGGATCTCGCTGTTATATCGCTGGTCGGAGCTAGAAGTCCAGAACTTTATTTGGTCGCTAGATCGGCGTGTATCGTCATGTTTGACAGCAAAAGCAGCGATGTCAGCAATGTTTTTACATGGAGCGTGAATGAGAAGTGAGTCGCCGTTACGTCACTGGATCGCTCCTGCATCGTTCTGGAGCTGCTGTGTTTGACGTCTCTACAGCGACCTAACAGCAACGCTCCAGCGATCTAGTTTAGGTCGGATCGTTGTCTATATCGCTGGAGCGTCGCTTAGTGTAACGGTACCTTAAGGCTTACTATACTGGTAGTGTTAGATTTTGGGCTAGTAATTAGACTAATTTTAGGCTTAGAGGTAGGGTTAGGTTTAGGCTTTGGGCTAGAGTTATGGTTAGAACTAGAGTTAGGCTTATGGCTACAGTTGGGGTTAGGGATAGTAGTGTAATAAAATATATGCATAACAATGTTAAAAGTAAAAAATATATATATTTTTTAAATTTCATGTTGAATATTGGCAAAAATGCAGAAAAAAACTAGGGGCTCAAAGGGCAAAATGTAATTCTATCCATCATTTCTTAAATTCAGTACTTCTGCTTGGGAACTAAGTGGTTCAGTACTGGACTGGTAGAAGAGTCTCTGGAAGTGCTAATAATTTACCGATTGGTAAGGGGCAAAGTACGAGGCTTACCATGAGCGGTGGCAATTCACACTACAGGTTTTACTGGATCTCTGGTTCCCCTACTGCTCTTGTTAGCGCAGGCTTCCATACAGACAGAAAAGCTCGGCTGCTGGTGCAAGAGCATGTGACCAGATCTGTGCATCTGCTTCCTCCAATCGAAAAACAGCTGTCCTATGTGCAGTACTTTTCAATTGGACGAGTCTGATGAACAGGACTAGTCACATGCTCCTCCACATGCAGACCTAAGAACAGGAGATCCATGCAGTGCATGAGGAAAGCTGTACTAACAAGTGCAGGAGCAAAGCCTGTAATAATTGTATATTAGTAAGTGCCATAAAATCATATCTCCGACACATTTGTTAAAATAAATATAAAGTGAGCAACCCCTTTAAATCCTCTAATGAAACAGCCGTTGAGACAGCACATAAAAGTCCTTTAATTAGGGCTCCTTTAAAAACCATAAAGTTGTTGTCCAGTCTTAAGCTACAAGTCTGCAGTCACTCTATGAGACTGCAGATTTGTGAATCCTTACAGCACGCGCACTGTCAGGATTCTTCCAGAGCAGCACCAGGAGCAGCAGCACGTGACCGCAAGTATGTGATTTGCATACATGCGGCCACCTGCCTACCAGACGTGTACAGCCTCGTTCAATGCAAGTGTATTGAGCAAGGCCAGACATGTCTAGTCGGAATGTGGCACATGACCACCCGCTGCCGGTTCCAGCATTGGATGATCCTCAAAGAGCGCACTGAGCACAATGTAAGGATTCACAAACTTGTAGCCTATGGCTGAACGAGCCCTTTAAGAAGACCCATATGAAGCTAAAGTTAAGGGTGATATATACAATGAATAAATACAGTAAAAAATAATCTAAACCTTTCCGAAAAATAAAGCTGGAAAGTGAGAGTTGTTGATTTTACATATAATGTCACATTTCCAACCGAAATATGGAAATCGTTGGGAAAAAAAAGTTACAAACGGTAGGAGTGTGAATATATTTGTCAGCTGGAAATCTCCGCACATGGCTAGCAGTTGGAGATCTATGAATACCAGCTATTGGCAGGTGTTTTATGTTGTTTGCTCTATGTATGTAAATAGCTCTTTGTGTCTGGCTTCCTGGCTGTGATCCTGCTAGCATGACCCCAGTTAATGAAGATACAGAATCATAGAAATGGCTGAATGTAAATTTAAAGAGCAACAGCACCGAATCCGAGACAAAGGCTTCATGTTCTGATTTCTGAGAACACAATGCCGTGACTCTTGTTTCCGTCTGTTCAGTTCCCGTCTAGTGTTTATAAGCATGGCACATAGACGGCAATGTATAGGAAAGAAAGGAATAATAGCGGCGCTCGCACTGCCGAGTCGGATCTGTGCGAGAACATATCTGAATAGACAAGTCTTGTTTATAGCAACTAAGGTTATATAAGGTAAAAAGGAATAATGGAGAGAGTCGGCACTTACAGAGGAAAATTCACAGTAATAACCTAATATTTCAGGCAGATACTGTGGTCAGATAAAAGGTCCACAGATAATTACTTATAAGATACACATTATCCCTCTAAAGACCAAACCAATTTTGTCCCTGAAGACCAAAGTCTTTTTTATTTATTTTTTTTTTTTATCCTTTCACATTTGTTTAATCATATTTTTTTTAGGTTGGCAACTATTTAAGGTGTTCTTGAAAGCCAAGTAATACATTTTTTAGACGTTATCTTTGGAAAAATAAATACTATTTTAGATTATACAAGTCAATTCAAGTATAGGGGATACCTAAGAATTAAAAAAAAAAAAAACGGAATTCACAGTTGACCTTGTATAAGCAAAATGACAGAACTTCTGGGTTGTCTAGTAATTTTTCTACTTGAAAACAATATGACTTAAAAATGACATCACAGGAGGCTGGGGCTGCACTCACTTCTCTGCAGCTTCTATCACATTACTCCTCTCGAAAAAGGATATCATTAGATGGTGGCGCTGTGGTCACTTACCACAGCTACTGACACCGCTGTATCATGATGACATCCTGGTTCAATAGAGGTGACCACATCTTCAGTAACTGCCACCATCACAGTCACTGTTTCTAACACTACAGTCTCTAAAATGAATCGTCATTAGGGGGCGGTGATAGAAGCAGTGTGAGTGACTCCATTGTCACTCCATAAAAATTCCTTTGAGGCTGTTACTATAAGCTGTGGTATGGCGCTATTGTCACCCAGTCTGTTCTTTCACTGTCTTCAAAGATGTCATCAGAGTGTTAGAAGCATTGACTGTGATGGCAGCAATTATTGAACCTATGGCACTTCTCAATCACGTCTACTGGGGCTGGTGGTGACAGTAGTTAGGGTAAATGACCTCAGCACTGCCCTCTCATCATGCACTATTTCAGGAGGTGTAATAGACGCTGCAGAGAAGTGAGTGCAGCCCCAGCTTCCTGTGATGTCCAGTTTAAGTTAAACATTATCAGCAAAAAAGTAAAGTTTCATGTATATATAATAGCAGGAACACATTAAGCATCTCATATCATAACAGCTGCTTTCTCACTCAGAACACAGGAGTTCGACCAAACAAGCATTTGGCCAAGCTCCTGTGTATGTGAGAGTTGGCTTAGATGGCTGTCTCCGAAAGATTGGAGCATTGAAGCATCGTTCAGCTGACAGTCATTTCCTGTAATCTGCATGGCCGGCTTTAAAAGCAATGAGTGACTGGCGTAACAGATGACCACAAGCTTTATTTGTAGTCTGTAAACAAGGAGTCACATTAAGTCTGGAACACCCCAGGTAACTGGTTGTTACAGTGGCATTGCTTTCCTCATGGGGAGAGTGATGTCATGCTTGGAAGTGATGAAGGATCCCTTTAACAGGTAGTCAGCACATACAAAACTGTTCTGGTTCTGACTACAGGCCAGAAGAGGGAGCTTTACACCTGACTTCAGAGGAGCAGCTCTCTCTGGTCAGGAGGAGGAGTCAGTTGCTAGGCAGTTGGAGTTAGAGAGTTGGTGAGAGGAGAGTGAGGAGTGAGGAAGGAAAGCTGGGGCCGTGCAGACAAGTGATTCTGCAGCTCCCGGGAAGGAAAAAGAGAGCAGAGCAACTTGTAAAGAGACTGAAAGGAGGAAGGAGCAAAGGTGAAGTGAAGAGCTGGAGAGAGAAGTTGTGACTGAACTTCCTCCATGCTGAGCGCATATACCGGTAGCCGGGAGACCGAGGTTGTGGGGGTAACTTCATGCCCCGCGGCAGAAACCGGCAGACCGCTAGATTTCAGGTTACCTGTCCACCATTAACACCCGAGGACACAGTAGAAGATAAAGCCCTGGTCGTGATAGAAATCCTGTAAAAAGGTTTGAGTTACCTGTCGTACGGGTTAGTGTCCTACCTAAAGGGGGACAGAGAGAGAACGTGAGGACCTTGTGTGATGCCTAAGGCAGCAAGGGACTACAACAACACAGCGCTAGAAGAAAGGCTTCCAACTCCACCTGGTTAGGGGGATTCCTGAGATGCTTCCAAGCCGGCCGGACCACCACCAGCACCTGTGATCTGGTACCCTGGACTGTGGTGGCCTGAATCATACAGTAAAGAGGTAAAGAGACTGCAACTCTGTGTCCTCCATTTCTTTCTTCACCACCTACCACCTGTCCCTAGTACACCGGGAGCCCTGGGGACCCAGCTTCACCTGTGGGAAGCCATACCATCCCTTCTGCCATAATATCACCCCAGGGGACCCTTTTAAGCAGCGTTGGTCACCCCTGACCAAATACCACAGGTGGTGTCACAAATTTTTAGTATTCAACTAACCCCTTTAAAGACCGTCCCTTTAACATGGCGCCCAGGGTCACGGACCGGGACACCGCCGCCATGACACATCCCTTTAAGTACCAGACTCGGGACCGAGTATCCCAACTGCCCTGACGGGCGACTCAAGTCATCATATAATCTGTATACACAAAACAATAGACTTTAATAACTACAATTCACAATGTTGCTTATTTTTTTATTTTTTGTTACACTGGAACAATATAAAAAAATCATTGCAAAAGTGTTCATACCCTTTGGCCAATAATTATGTTCAGCAAGATCCTCATATATATTAATACCAGAGTTAAAAAAAAATGGGAGAAATGAGAATGAGGACGTCATCCTCCCATATCACTGGCGGCATTATACCTTGGGACATTCAGACGTCATCCTCCCATATCACTGGCGGCATTATACCTTGGGACATTCAGACGTCATCCTCCCATATCACTGGCGGCATTATACCTTGGGACATTCAGACGTCATCCTCCCATATCACTGGCGGCATTATACCTTGGGACATTCAGACGTCATCCTCCCATATCACTGGCGGCATTATACCTTGGGACATTCAGACGTCATCCTCCCATATCACTGGCGGCATTATACCTTGGGACATTCAGACGTCATCCTCCCATATCACTGGCGGCATTATACCTTGGGACATTCAGACGTCATCCTCCCATATCACTGGCGGCATTATACCTTGGGACATTCAGACGTCATCCTCCCATATCACTGGCGGCATTATACCTTGGGACATTCCTTATTAGTGATCGCAACGCATCCAATTACATATTATAGTTCTCTGCAGCATTGTGAGATAGCTCTAAGAAATGTGACAAAGTGTGGTTTTATCAGAATTTTAATTACAATGGCGGCTGTAAATAATAAGTCTTTCAGGCACCGGCATGTATACATAATGCAGCCGCTTTCCCTGCCGTCCACTTGAAGGGTTTAATGTGAGCTACAAATGTCTCCTATTTATAATAATGCTCAGCGTTTCGTGCAGAAGAGGAATAATGGCGCTGATAGTACACTGATGTTGTGATTCTACATGGGATCAGATTGAGCGTGGATGTCAGGCGTGCTTATGTTATGATGACGGATTTGTCCTCCGTCCATCGTTACACTGTCCTACTGTAAATCACACTGAGCTACAGGCAATTATCCTTACACACCAATGCTGCATAATGACACATGAGCACCATCCATAGCCCCGGGTCAATTAGAATGGAGACGGATGGCTCGTACACTAGGTATGGGTCTTTGGCGTTAATTATCAATATGGATGGGCTTGTCATGTGACCACCAGTCATCATATGGAAAATTGACCTATAATGTCTATGTGAAAACAAAGGCCTCTTAGCTATGCAGATCCGTGAGTAGAGTTGACAGTGACTTGGGCAATTGACATCCATACATGCTTCCCCATTGAATCCCTTCTTTGCTTTAGTTTAAATACCGTTGTAACGAAAGTCAAGTCATAACTATAAGGAAGTGAAGAATAGATTAAAGGGAAACTTGCATTTTCCATAGTATATATTCATTAAGGATTCTTTAAGATGCTGATTTTTTTATAATAGTCACATTGCAGTGTCCTATTCTTCAAATGGAGTTTATAAGGAGTATAATAGTATCCGAAAAAAATGTACCTTTAGTGCTCAAATCTGTTGCTGCATTTTCCAGAAATCGTTCTTTTCTTGCACCCTTGGCATGTCCTCACAGCTCTGTTCACGTTTCCACCCTCTTATTTTTCATCAAGTCCATCTTCCTCTCCTTCGATTGATATTTCTGGCTTTACAAGAGCCGGATAAGGGTGAAGATAGATGGAAAACAAGTAGGTGAGAAGGTGCAAGTAAAGAATGATTTCTGGCAAATGCAGCAACAGATTTGAGCACTAAAGGTACGATTTTTTTTAGGATTACTATTATACTCCTTATAAAATTAAGTGCTTGGTTTGAACAGTCATTTCTAATAGACTCCTTTTAAGTTCCTGTAGATATTCAGAGTGTTAACAATTAGTGTAACCTCAATGCCGCAAGTGACTTGGCACCAGGGCACACATCTAAGAAATGCTGAAATAGCTAACCTTTAAATGTCTCATGGAAGTATGGACTTGGCCAGGGGTCAATACTTAAAGACTGATAAGAGTCACAGTGTCAAGAGAGAAGTATACTTGGAAACTGGAGCCGAGGTCTGAAGCACAATACAACAATGGAATACCGAGTATAGAGAGAAAAGTGTAGTCAAGATGCAGTATCGCTCTGTAGGGCTATCTATTGGGGGTCGGTGTCTGACCTTTTAGCGAGCCTTGGAACATGACTATAAGGATATCTAGTCAAAGGAGACTCTTCTCCAAAGGAGAAGACAATGGGGTTGCCAACTTGACTTTTTATTTTTTCTGGACAGTTTATAAAAAAATCACGGACAAAATATTTTACAGACGCATTGTAAAACCATAATAAATCATTATGATAAATGTTTACCGCCCATAACTCTGAAATGAAGACATCAGCTGCATTCACTGTAAAATGATTATAGCTACAATTAAAGAAATCTGTAGAAGTTTCTTCCGTTTAAAAAAAAACATCATGGACCCCTTAAAAAATGTATGGACAGAGCAATTTTGTGCCATATTCTTACAGACTGTCCTGGAATTTCTGGATGGTTGGCATTCCGGGAAGACAACTATCTGCAGGCAGCTGTTTCGTCATTTGCGCCTCTCATCAGTGCAAAGGTTTAGATTGGTATTGGGTCTCCTGGCATGGCAGATGTTAACGCTCAGCCTTGTAGAGTAGAACAAACTTGTTCACCTTTTACCCAGGGTGCATCAATACATTTTTCACCAGGTGGTGGTCCCTACAAGAAAAATCTGTACCCCCATAGACCAAAGTAACTACAGACCTGAAGGCTTGAAATACTACTCATGACAAACTTACGTTGAGACATGGCCTGTAGGGTTCTTCACCCAAGTAAGGTTTACTAGACATAATCATATACAATACTGACATCCTCCTAAAGATTTGAAATGACTAAGGAATTGTCCCAAAGCTGCTGTAGGTAGCCATTTCAAAGAAAATCCCCTACTTTGCTATTATACATTACAAACACCTTAAATATATATATAAAATAAATTCTATGTTTTTATGAGACTGACTATAAAAATTCACAGAATCCAACTCATTCAATATCAAAGTAAATGTTGCCTTGCCGACTAATTATTGCCATTTCTAGGTTATCAAAGTGAACCATATAATGCTCTATTAGTTAAATTTGGGAAATGTTACTTCATAATTTTATTTAAAGATGAAATTGACGATCATTAATATGAAATGAACATTCAGTTCTCTGCTACAAACAGAGACAATGGCAGAGACGTGAAATAACGGCACAGAGCAGAGCTTAGACACCGAGGCTAAAGAGAATGACGAGCTTTTGCCTCATCTGTAAGACTTAGTAAGATAAAGCAACATTTAATCAAAAAATTACACCTAAAAAAAGAAAACAAATAGTAATAAAATCTATAAAGTCTAACCAGCTAAATCCCCAGCGTTACTGTTAGCATTATTTCCCAATGTGTCGTTTCCGCAGCCGCAGCGCAGCGGTGTCCCACATGGAGAATGAGTCAGCTCTTTTTCCCTCTCTCCCAGCAGGAAATCCCAGCATCATTCACACCAGCCAGTAAGTAAACTACAGCTCCACATTTACATGTTTGCAACCAAACAATTTTCTCTGCAGCCTATGAAATTAAGAAAACTCCATCGCTGAGCGAGCATGTCTGTGCTAAGAAAAGAAGTGAAGGTTTTAATTGCTTACCGTTATTTAAAGAAAAAAAGTATAACAGGTCTACTTAAAGGGGTTTTCTCCTTTTCTATCCTTGCTAGCACATTGCTCTCCACCCTCCTGGCCTCCTGGATCTCGGGAAGCAGCGTGGTCATGAATGACTAATGGTTTGGACCAGCGGAGTGGTCGCGCTGCCGGTCTGCCCTGTCGGTCTGCCCTGTGCGCTCCTTTATGATGCAAGCAGAGGCAGTTATGCCTGACCAGCATCGGAGGACACTGCCGCCCGCTGGGATATGGCCGTCTACTGAATAACTCGCTTACAAGCTCTGTGGCACAGGGTTTGTGAGAGATCTGCCCCTTTTGTGGTGGTAAACTAGCCACCACTGATAGCCTGTAGGTAATCTAAAAAATAAAGAAACAAATTAAAATTCCCTCCGTTTTTTAAATTACAGATGATTTTTAATTGGAAAGTAAATTACAAAGTTGCTTGTTTGAGCAATTTTACCTATTTAAAAGGGAATTTTAAAGCACTTTGCAATCTAATTTGAGTACAACATAATATAGAGTCGGAGACCTTGATTCCAGCGATGTCTCACTTATTGGGCTGCTTGCTGTCATTTCTATAAAATCACTGTTTTACCAGTTGGAGACTATCACTAGAGGACAAGTGAGTTTTCTGCCATGTAGTCCTCAATATTAATGAGCTCTGTATAATCCCACCTCCACCACTGATTGGCAGATTTCTGCCTATGCACAGTATACACAGAAAGCTGCCAATCAATGGTGTATGCGTGGGCAGGGAGGGAGTTACACAGAGAGTTCAGAAAACATAGTTCTGCAGTAGATAAAACAGTTGTTAATGACTAAATAAAGTGATTAAACACTGGAATCAGGGTCTCTATCCCTACATTATACTGTTCTCAGATGGTGAAATAAAAACCTGCTGACAGATACCCTTTAAGAGAACTTGAACCAGTTCATTATTCCCTGATTTAAAGATATTTAAGGCAGTACTTATGATTGTCTTTCAATACAAAGCAGTTTATCCAGTGTATACCATTGTACACATAGAGTAATGAACCTTCACAACTTCTCCTATAATTAGTAGGATAGAAAACCAAGAAAATAATAATAATGTCTGTTCTTATCTGGTCATGAATTTTTCAGGTCATAGAGTTTTATGCTTTTATTTAAGCATGTCTGAAATATCCCCACTGTTCATCAATTCCCCAAGCACTATTACGGAGCAAACCAGCAGAGCCGATGTACTGTACGTGTATAATATCCAAAGGCGGCAGCGCTCCCCAGTAATATCCGTGCGTCTCCCAAATCAGCGTCTCCGCTCTCCTGGAACCTCTCTGTATACGGCACCTCCTCTCCTGTGGGTGACACACGTGCCTTTCTTATAGAACTACAGATTAAGCTGTTAATATATTTCATTGAACACCAGTCATGATGACAGCAATAGAATCCAGCACTAAATATGCGTAAGGTCATTAGAGACTATTAGTGTGAACGGCAGCGAGGGAATTCATCTGACTGATAGGCACCACTGGCCGAATCCCTCCGGAGCCGTCCTTGTCCATCCATAAATGTCAGCTGAATGTTTGTCTGGTGCATTGCTTCTGTAATTGCATCTTGCCAAGTCAGGCCTGTAAGAAAGTGTGGGAAATAACATAACCCTGCCTAAATTCAGTTTATCTATCTATCATCTATCTATTATCTATCTATTATCTATCTATCTATCTATCTATCTATCTATCTATCTATCTATCTGTCTATTATCTATCTATCTATCTATATATCTATCTATCTATCTATCTATCTATCTATCATCATCATTTATTATCTTTCTATAATCTATCTATCTATTATCTATCTATTATCTATCTATCTATCTATCTATCTATCATCTATTATCTATCTATTATCTATCATCTATTATCTATCTATCTATTATCTATCTATCTATTATCTGTCTATTATCTATCTATCATCTATCTATCATCTATCCATCATCTATCTATTATCTATTATCTATCTTTCTCTATCGATCTATCTATTATCTATTATTTATCTATGATTCATGTGCATAGACTGTTTAGTCCTCATGGCATTTGAAGTACTTTTGACACAAATCTATTACCTATCTATCATCTATCGTATCCATCTATCTATTATCTATCTATCATCTATCTATCTATCTATCTATATCTTTCTATCCCATATCTAACTATTATTCATCTATCTATCTATTATGTAGCTATCTATCTATCTATCTATCTATCTATCTATCTATCTATCTATCTATCTATACACTATCTCTCTATGTATCTATTATCTATCTCTATCTATCTATCTATCTATCTATCTATCTATCTATCTATCTCTCTCTATCTATCTATCTACAAAACAAAATCGGAACAGCATCAATATTACCGCAATTGTAGTGCAAAGCTTTCCAAACCAATGGTCCAATGGCCTCAATCATAAGAGAAAAAAAGGAAAAGAGCACACAGAAAATAGAAAGAAGTGGGCTTTTAATGCCTGTACGGCGTGGCAACGTTTCAGATGTGATATCCTTTTTTTTGGGGCTTGAAAAAGGATATCACATCCGAAACGTTGCCACGCCGTACAGGCATTAAAAGCCCACTTTTTTCTATTTTCTGTGTGCTCTTTTCCTTTTTTTTCTCCTATCTATCTATCTATCTATCTATCTATCTATCTATCTATCTATCTATCTATCTATCTATCTCTATTTGTCTATTTACCAATCTATCTATCCCATCAGAGTGAACCAATACGGCCATAATATAAAGAGCTCAATCTGTTCCCTGGGTTCCTCTGTCTGCTAATCAGTAGTGCTCATGCATTAGACAAAACAGCAGAGAAAACCCCTTGTGCGTCTTTATATTATGGGGGTGCATTGATTGACTCCGAATACTGGAGGATTATTTAAGCCCACACAAATCTGACCATCAGGTACGCTGGTAAAATGATCTGCGTCCTGCATCATCTTTGGCATTCCCACCATAACCAGGCCTCTTGATGAACCTTATGGCCGGGGAAACGCGCTCAGGCGTAGCTATCTTCCACAATAAGTTCCCTTTTTTATTTATTATGACCCTTCAGCATGATTCATGTGCAGAGACTGTTTAGTCCTCATGGCATTTGAAGTGCTTTTGACACAAATCAATGTGGTTGGGTTTCCCGTATGTTCCACCTGCACTTTCATCTAGTGTTGCCTACAACAGGGCTGGAAGGGAAAGACAGGAAGAGCTGCTGATAAGTGGGGGCGCCATAAATTATCTTTCTACAGGGTGTCAACATCAACTATCAGCTTTATACGCTATCATCGGGACATATCAGACATCTGGAAATCTAGCACTACAGGTTTTTTTACCCATTGAATATCTACATTGATCACCTTTCAAATACCTTCCAGGGACGCACTGTCTGACCCTGGTACGAAGGCTATCATCATCCGCTCTATTATGCAGTATATTTGTGAGGCCATTACCCTGTGACCATACCCTACCATAGATAAGGAATGTCACACATTTTTTATCTTATATCAGGAATGTCACCATTTTTTATCTATCTGTATGCTTTCTCGACCGACCTAGAATAGGGACACAGAGGGAAGAGAGGGACAGCCGCCGGTGAGTGAGAGCACCAAAAAATTGTACTCTCTAGGGTGCCAACCTCTACACACAGGTAGGAACAATCTAGGGAGCTTGTAGGTTTTTTAGGTCATATTTCATCTGCGTTTATGCTATTATACATGATCTGGTTTGATGCAGATTGCTATAATCTTACTCTGTAATCACTTCTTTTTGAGTGCCGAGCGGCATGCTCTTTTGAAGCCGGCAGATGACTTAATCTTGCAAGCGTTGGGAACACATGACGACTCTGCCATGCGCCCCCAGTCACGTGAACTCTGCCGTTCGCTTCTGCCCCGATTGGTACCAGCGTATATTGCCATGCACGTACCTGACTGGTCTCTGTGTAGGGGACAGGGACCTGGTGAGCTGTGCAGACGGGTGGAACCATTGTTGCCGGGAGTCGGGGTTCCGGGGGACGGATTTGAGGGGTGCATGGGAAGCCAGGCTCATGTGACAGGAGGCAGAGTGACGCAGGGAGAGGAGAGGATAAAAAGCAAAACGCGCGAAAGCAGGGGCAGAGAAGCGCGGGAAATCTCTGAGGAGAGGAAACTGCAGCGCAGTTGCTGTGAGTGTGCAGGCCGCAGTGAGACTTGCAGGAAGCAGGGGGAAAACGTGCAACAGACACTGCGGGCAATTACTGGAGCCCCCAAAAAGAGACGCATTCGTCGTCAGCGACCCCCCAGGCAGAGGGGTAGTGCTGACCAGCTCAGGGACAGTATTACCGCGCTCCCTGAGAACACCTTGCCAGAGAGTGCTACAGACTCGCATGGTTTCGTCTCAGCTGTGACTGATACTGATTATTCTCCTAATCCTCCTCAAAAAGACTCTTCTCTGGACTGGGAGGCTGTTACCTCGGATCAACGTCCGCCTGCAGGAGGGAACGCAGCACCGCAAAAGACATTCTGGACTCGACTCTACGCCTGGGCCCGTCGCCAGAAGACACCTCCTTCCTCCGCCATCAGGACTACGGCGTTGTCGGAGCCTCCCCGTCAGGACTACATCGCTGAACCGGCACTGATAAGTGACCGTTGTTGACTTTATCTTAGTAGGGAGTCACTAGTGAGGCGCTGCCGCGTTCTACGGGTGTAGTTCAGGGCGGCCATATAATAATTGGGATTTACTGCGAGATTGTGTTCTTGTATATAAGTTCCCTGCGTGGAAAACGTTTGTTATCTTTTTGGTTGGAAGTTAAAAAGAAAGTTAAAAACGCTATTTGCTTTCTGGCTCCTATTTGTCCCTGCATCCTTCTTTACCTGCGGTCTCTACATTTGGCGTAGTCGGCAGGATGCAGGATCCAAAGAAGGAGCCAGAAGATACGGAGGATGGGGCTGGGCCTAGAGCTTCTCTCTCATTGGGGGCCATGTTAAACAATTTGCCCAAGTTTAATGGGAGCAACATGTTGTTGTGGAGCTGGACTGAGAGGATGAGGGGGCTGTTGAGAATGCATCCTATGACCCCGGCCCTGGAAGCTGAGGTAGCCATTATGGCATTAGACGGAGAGGCCCGAGATTCAGTGATGTTGAGACCCCCCACAGAGCGGAATACTTTTACCGGGGTGTTACATGTGTTAGAGGGGACGCACGGGGATCCCACCGACGTGGGAGAGCTGCGGGCCCGGTTGTTTGGACGGCGACAAAAAGAGGGCGAGACTGTCACTCAGTACATGAATGCTCTGCAAGAGCTAAACATTGCAATCGTGCGGAAAGATGGTATGGGGATGGGACATGTCGACGTGACCCTGCGCGACCAACTGGTGACGGGACTGCGGGATGAGTTGACCAAACAGGCTCTACGTGAACGAGTGCGGGTCGACCCGCGCCTGACTTTCTCCGACATAGGCAATGAGGCCCGCACCCGGGAGCAAGAGAGGGGGGTGACGGTCCTGACAGGAGAGGCTCGGGTTATCCAGACCGCTGCACCAGGAGGGGGTGAGCCGTCGTGGGTTCAGGAGATGCGGCAGGAGCTCAAACAAATCTGAGACGAACTGGCCGAAGTAAAAAAAAATGCGCGAAGCCCAAGGGAGCTACCCCGGGGGCAAGGGTCTGGGAGTCCAGCTCGTGGCGTTCGTTCAGGATATTATCCGGTCTCCGGTGCTTGCTATGGTTGCGGGGAGGCAGGACATTTCGCACGGGAGTGCCCCCGGAGAGGGAGGGCCTCGTCACGGCGGGCGTTAAACTAGAGGACTCCGAGCTAAGGGGACGACGCTCGGAGTCAGAATCCCCGCGGATGGGTGGTGAAAGTCCCGAAAATTTGGTTGCCAGCTGCCCCCTGGTTTGGGCAGAGTTTGAAGGGCGGGCTGTACGTTGTCTGGTGGACACCGGATCTCAAGTCACGACTATGCCCGAGGCCTATTTTAGAAAACACTTCCCTGTGTCAGTCAGACCCCAATGGGGCCCCGTAATCCGGTTGCAGGCCGCCAATCAGCTGCCCATCCCAGTGGAAGGGGTCACCTGGATGCAAATATCTTTATGTGGGAAAGACCTGGGCCGCCGGGGGGTTGTGTTGACACGGGGGGATCCCAGCCCACAACATATCGTGACTTTGGGGATGAATGTATTGAAGGACTTTGGCAGTTTGCTGTTAGGGGAGACCACACAAGAGACACTCAATCAGTGGGGGACCAGTACACCTCAAGGCTCCGTGTTCAGACAGTTAGTGAGGGAAGTCCGTGTGCAAGAGACCTTTCAGGAGGGAGACATACTAGGGAAAGTAATCACCTCCCCGACAGCAGAAGTGACGTTTCCCCCAGGACAGACTGTTATATCCCTGCCCATCCGAGCTCGCATCCCTCTGGAAGGAGTGCAAGTGCAGGTTGAGCCCACCTTTACGTCCCCTTTGCCCACAGGACTGCTGGTGGCCCGATCTCTGGCTACTGTTAAAAATGGGGCCGTACCAGTGCGATGTGTGAATGTGGACGAACACGATGTTGTGCTACGGGTCCGAAGTGAGATGGCCAAAGTGTTACGACCGTTAGAAGTGATGCCTCCTCCAGATACTTTACAGTTAAAGGTGGATTCCCCTGATCCCTGGATGGTCAGTGTCCGGTCTACACAGGATCCTGAGCTGATAGCGTTACGAAAAGGTCAAACTATTCTGGAACATATGCGAGCAGAATTACCGGGTCTGGATCCATCACAAGTCTCGCGAGTGCAGCGGCTCCTTGGACACTATGCTGAAGTGTTTGCGCAACATGAAGATGATTTTGGCTGTACCACGGCCATCGAACATGGAATTCCGACCGGAGATACAGTGCCCATCAGGGAGCGGTACAGACAGATTCCCCCGCAGATGTACCAGGAAGTAAAGACGTTGTTAGGCCAGATGCTACAAAAGGGAGTGATCCGCGAGAGTCAGAGCCCGTGGGCTGCCCCGATCGTGCTGGTGCGGAAAAAGGACGGCACGCTCCGGTTCTGTGTGGACTATCGTAAGCTAAATGCATGCACCGTCCGAGACTCTTATCCACTTCCCCGTATCGAGGAGTCTCTCTCCGTGCTGGGTCGGGCCAAATATTTTTCCACCTTAGACCTAGCCAGCGGATACTGGCAGGTCCCGATGACAGAAGCAGATCGTCCTAAGACAGCGTTCATCCTTCCCATGGGACTATTTGAGTTCAATCGAATGCCGTTTGGGCTGGCCAACGCTCCAGGCACCTTCCAACGATTAATGGAGCGGTGTCTGGGGGATTTGAACTTCGAGGCCACTCTCATTTATCTGGATGACATCATCATCTACGCCCCAACATTCGAGGAACATCTGTGCCGACTGGAACAGGTACTAGACCGGTTGCTGAAATACGGGCTTAAGGTGAAGCCCCAGAAGTGTCACTTGTTCCGGGAACAGATCGAGTACCTGGGGCATGTGGTATCCGCCGAAGGAGTCCGGCCATCGCAGGAGAAGATTGCTGCAATCCAGGAGTGGCCCACACCGGAGACCGCTAAAGATGTACGGGCGTTCTTGGGCCTCGCTGGGTACTACCGGCGCTTCGTGAAGAATTTTGCTCGCCGTTCTCACAATCTACAAGTCCTGCTGAAAGGAAGCTCCCCCAAGGAACGGGGAAAGAAGATACAATGGCAGGAGCCACAAGAAGCAGCGTTCCGGGACTTGAAGACAGCTCTCATGGAGCCGCCGGTGTTGGCTTATGCGGACTTTTCACAACCGTTCATCCTACACACCGACGGCAGCTCTCAGGGATTGGGGGCTGTGTTGTCTCAGGTTCAGGATGGGCGGGAGAGAGTGATCGCCTATGCGAGTCGGTCTCTTCATGACTCTGAGTTGAACCCAGACAATTACAGTTCTTTCAAGGTGGAGCTGCTGGCCGTGGTGTGGGCTATGACGGAGCGGTTCGCTGAGTACCTGGCCGGTTCCGAGGTGCTGATACGCACGGATAACAACCCATTGGCACATCTGGAAAATGCGAAATTGGGTGCCCTAGAACAGCGCTGGGTAGCCCGGATGGCCAAGTACAGATACCGTATCCTTTACAAGCGAGGAGCGGAGAATGTTCATGCTGACGCATTATCTCGTCTGCGGAAAAATCCCCCAAGAACTAACCGAGATGAGGAGCTGGAGGGAGAAGAAATCCCCTACGCCATCGGGGGCGCTGCTCAGACGGCTGTGAGCCTGGAACAGACCGGGAACGGAATGGCTGCAGGACTGTTGGTTCAGAGTCGGGACGAATGGATACGGCTACAACAGGAAGACCAGGAACTAGCTCCATTGCGACAGTGGATAACGAATGGTCTATTGCCCGTGAGAACCCCTGGACAAATTCTCCCGTCAGATCTGAACCTTCTTCTGCGGCAGTGGGAGCGCCTAACTCTTCAGGATGGGCTCTTATGCCACTTAACCATGGCTCTGGCAGATTCTGAGCCGACCTGGCAGATGGTCTTACCAGGGCCTGTGGTGGCCGCAGTTGCTAAAGAAGCTCATGAGTCCGGGGCACACTTCGGAGTGAAGAGGACGTTTAAGTGGCTGCAAACTCGGTTCTATCATCCTCGGCTGCTTGCGGAAGTACAAACTGCCTGTAGACAATGTCGACAATGTGAGCTAACCAAGTCACCGGAGGAAAGGGCGCCTGTGCAGAGCATCACGACGTCTGCCCCTTTTGAAGTATTAATGATAGACTACATTACCATTGGAGCAGCGCATCAAGGCTACGAACACTGCCTCGTTATGGTAGATCATTTTTCAAAATTCGCGGTAGTCATCCCTACCCGTGATCAGACAGCTGAGTCGGCGGCGAGCGCTATCTGTAAGAACTTTATTCAAGTTTACGGCTGTCCGAGGCGAATACATTCGGATCAAGGCGCCTGTTTCTTGGGCAAGGTCATGGAAGAGCTGCATCGCCTCTACGGCATTGATAAGTCACGCACCACACCGTATCATCCCCAGGGAAATGGGGCTTGTGAGCGGTTTAACCGGACTTTGCTTCAAATGCTGCGTGCGCTAGAACAAGATCAGAAGGCCCGCTGGCCGGAGTACGTGTCTGACCTAGTGTGGGTCTACAACAATAGAGTTCATCAAGTCACAGGACGCACCCCGTATGAAGTGGTCTTTGGGCGCCCAGGAAAAGGCATGACAGATCTGGAACTGTCTTCGGAGGAAGAAGGCCCCCGAACAGGGATGGCTTCGTGGGTGCGTGATCATCGGCATCGGCTGCAGACCTTACACCGACTGGTACACACTCGAATTCGGGAAGTGGAGCATCGGAGCACCCCTACAGCAAAACCCCCAGAGTTCCGGCCAGGTGATCGAGTACTCGTTCGAGAGCAAAGACCGCAAAACAAGTTAGACCATCGTTGGGAAAAAACACCCTATCGGGTGCTTCGCCGTATAGACCCGCATGGACCTGTATATGAAGTGCAGTCTGAGGCCCTCGGAAGTACAGGTACTCGCATTCTTCATCGCAACATGCTCCGGTTGTGTCGCTCTGTTGACTCGGACACCCCGGAATCCGCAATCAGGGAAGAGCCACCTACGACTGAGTCCCTCAACAACCATTGGTGGGATGAAGAAGATGATGAAGAAGAAGAATGGCGTCAAAATACTCCCCCTATCTCGACTACTACACTACCCCTGACCAGTCACCCTTCCGCTGACGACATTCCCCCAACACCCCCTACACAAGGACCCGAGCCACGACGTTCTGAACGTTCTACTGCCGGTAGACCCCCAACTCGCTACAGTCCTGACTTACACACTAGACAGACCCAAGTGTGGAAAAATCCGTCAGGTGGGCGACCTGTCAGTGCGAAGGCCTCGCCCAGGGACTGGCGAGCATACAGGGTGGGGGAATGTAGGGGACAGGGACCTGGTGAGCTGTGCAGACGGGTGGAACCATTGTTGCCGGGAGTCGGGGTTCCGGGGGACGGATTTGAGGGGTGCATGGGAAGCCAGGCTCATGTGACAGGAGGCAGAGTGACGCAGGGAGAGGAGAGGATAAAAAGCAAAACGCGCGAAAGCAGGGGCAGAGAAGCGCGGGAAATCTCTGAGGAGAGGAAACTGCAGCGCAGTTGCTGTGAGTGTGCAGGCCGCAGTGAGACTTGCAGGAAGCAGGGGGAAAACGTGCAACAGACACTGCGGGCAATTACTGGAGCCCCCAAAAAGAGACGCATTCGTCGTCAGCGACCCCCCAGGCAGAGGGGTAGTGCTGACCAGCTCAGGGACAGTATTACCGCGCTCCCTGAGAACACCTTGCCAGAGAGTGCTACAGACTCGCATGGTTTCGTCTCAGCTGTGACTGATACTGATTATTCTCCTAATCCTCCTCAAAAAGACTCTTCTCTGGACTGGGAGGCTGTTACCTCGGATCAACGTCCGCCTGCAGGAGGGAACGCAGCACCGCAAAAGACATTCTGGACTCGACTCTACGCCTGGGCCCGTCGCCAGAAGACACCTCCTTCCTCCGCCATCAGGACTACGGCGTTGTCGGAGCCTCCCCGTCAGGACTACATCGCTGAACCAGCACTGATAAGTGACCGTTGTTGACTTTATCTTAGTAGGGAGTCACTAGTGAGGCGCTGCCGCGTTCTACGGGTGTAGTTCAGGGCGGCCATATAATAATTGGGATTTACTGCGAGATTGTGTTCTTGTATATAAGTTCCCTGCGTGGAAAACGTTTGTTATCTTTTTGGTTGGAAGTTAAAAAGAAAGTTAAAAACTATATTTGCTTTCTGGCTCCTATTTGTCCCTGCATCCTTCTTTACCTGCGGTCTCTACATCTGCACCACAATACACTTCAGCAGAATGTGTGTCCAGGGACGCACATCCAGTTGAAGATTTGCTTTAGCGTCGGCAGGCCTTCACCTGCACGGGCCCGGTCGCGACCTCTGCAGTCGTGGTCGTTACGCCTCTGGATGCTCTCTCTTCTGCAGCCTTGATCTCCTTTCTAGCCTAAAAACCCAGTTTCTCTTCAGCCTCGGGCACAACATCAAGGCCGCAGTCAATCAGTTACCGCAGATTGTTTGCAGGAATCATGTGACATCCCTATCTAGAATATCCAGAAGAGGAAGTGAGGATACCAGTGGGGGACACAAGCAATGGTGCTCAAGGTTTAGTAGGTCTGTATCTTGGGGCATTGTGTTGAGCATTTTTATTTTACGTAGTTTTCCATTTAAGATCTGCATTCTTTTCTGCAGGAGTCCAAACAAAACTTAAAAGGTATCATCTTATACGGCGAATGATTACTGGAGAACGTGCTATGGGCTTCTTTCCTATCAGTGAGGTTATGGTTGTATTTGATGTCACAAAAAACAATATCCCCACTACTGGCACAAATCTATGATGACCAAGCCTTAAAGCAGCACTGCAGGTTTTTTCTTATTTTTCTGCTGGAGTGGTGACACTAATCTAACTTCTCTGCCCCTAGTCTTATACTCAGCAGTTGCAGTCTTCGTCTGTATCCAGTGCCGCTCCGGTCATCTTCTGCAGGTTGTCATCTGCCAGATCACGCTGGTGTTTACTGTGTGGGCTGGGAATGGCTTCTCAATGTAAGTCTATAAGGCCAGAACGAGGTCATCATAGACTTACATTGAGAGCTTGTGACCATTAACTTTGACTTCTGGTCAGTCAGAAGTTGCAGCCACAACATAGTGAAGGGAGACCAGAGCGGCATTGGGAAGGGCAGAAGACAGCGGCCAGTAAGAATATTATTAGAGACAGGGAACTTAGATTATTGGCACCACTACTGCGCTGAAAAAAACAAATAAAAAAACGCTGGAGTGGTGCTTTAAATAATAGTCAAAAATACATGAATAGAAATAAAAGATGGATTAAACTGAATGCTTGCATTCATAGAAGGAATGACGCTTGAAGTACAGAAGAATTCCTTAAAGAGTATCTTTCACCAAATTGTTCTTGTTGAGATGGACACCCGATGTAATAGCGGCTGCAGAGCACAATAAAACTTTTTTACTTGTTCTTTTTTAATTTTGCCTCTCCATTGTGGAAATATTATCAAAGCATTTGGCACCTAATGAGTTAACTTTAGTTATTTCCAAGTGGGTGTTATCAGACAGTTTTCACTGGGAGGTGGGCTTCCTATGTCTGTATGAGTAGCTATCTGATAACAGACACTAACTGATTAGGTGCCAAATACTTTGATTGCTAATATTTCCCCAACAGGAAAACAAACCAAAATAAAGTTTTATTCCACTCTACAGCCGCTATTACTTTGTGTGTCCAGTTCAAAATGAAAAATTTGGGGAAAGGTTCTACTGTCTCGTTCCATCCCAAGATGAGTAGCATGATCTTTGAAGAAAAGAAAAAATAAACATGATTTCTGCAGTACTCTGTCAGGAGACGGTTATGCCATGTGTGTCTATGTCTGACCTTTCAGTGCTTGTGATGTGATGTGTATTGCAGCCTGACTTGCACTTGCATGTTACAATTTATTGAATTTCTTCCAGGGGTTTTACTACTAAGTGTAATTATTGCCCATCCACAGGACAGGTCATATGTTTATGATAGAAAAAGAGGTTCAGAAACCAGCTCACCTCCTCGGTCCTAGGCGTGCAGGAGCAGGGAAACCGTGTGACCACAGGGGTGTAAACAAGAAAAATTCCAGTTCCTGAAATTCCAGTGTTTATTTAAAAAAAATTCTAAACATGAATCCACAGCGCAGAGCAACGCGTTTCGAATGCATGCAGGCATTCTTTGTCAGATCTACCTTACAAAGAACGCCTGTGTGCGTTTGAAATGCGTCGATCTGTGCTGTGGATTCATGTTTATATATTTTTTTTAAAATAAACACTGGAATTTTAGGAGCTGGGATTCCCCATTTTTTCCTACATGTCTGTGATGGCTGGGAGTCCAACTGCTGAGATCCCTGCTCAAGCCTAACCTGAGAGCAGGGACCCCAAAATCTGCAAAGTCAGGTGCAAATAGTCCTTCCATCGGTCCCATAGAAAGGAAAGGCTCAGTGGACATCCATGCACATTTTCCATGACATTCAGACAGGAGATATTGAGACTTCCGCTCTTGGATTCAGATAGACCCCATCCATCATTCATTTATCATCTATATTTACTGCAAAAATCTCTATCATGAAATTTATGGGAAAAACAAGGGTGGCCAAATCTGTAAATTGCTAGCCATATAATGAAGCATTTTTATAGGCTTACAACTCTAGGAAAACTCAACTTTTTTATAATATCTATATCACGAAGGACATTTCATTGGTGTAATCTGTGCACAGGGGTCCAAGAGGTATGGGGGTCTACTTATACCTCTGAAATAGCAAGTAGGTTCTGTCACAGACACTTATTGAACTGCAAAGTTCTCATGTACTGTTCTTGTACAGGGGTCCTTATCTGTTGCAAAGTGCCCATGTACTGATCTTGTACAGGGGTCCTTATCTGTTGCAAAGTTCTCATGTACTGATCTTGTACAGGGGTCCTTATCTGTTGCAAAGTGCCCATGTTCTGTTCTTGTACAGGGGTCCTTATCTGTTATAAAGTGCCCATGTACTGTTCTTGAACATGGGGTCCTTATCTATTGCAAAGTGCCCATGTGCTGTTCTTGTACAGGGGTCCTTATCTATTGCAAAATGTCCATGTGCTTTTCTTGGACAGGGGTCCTTATCTGTTGCAAAGTGCCCATGTACTGTTCTTGTACAGGGGTCCTTATGTGTTGCAAAGTTCTCATGTACTGTTCTTGTACAGGGGTCTTTATCTGTTGCAAAGTGCCCATGTGCTGTTGTTGTACGGGGGTGTCAGGACTCTGAACATTTTTTACCTTTTGTGCATTACTGCCCTTTTCCAAGATGGCGTCTTTGGTCTCATGCGCACTGTGTCTTCCTGCTATAAAACTCCATCCCAGCCTTCAGTCTGTGCTAGAGTATTCTGCCTTGCATCCAGCTCCTGACCTCTGATTACTCCCTGGCTATACACCTGCTCCTGTGAACCTGTGTGGTGATCCTGCTACTCTGCTCTGAGTTCCTGCTGTATACATCAGCTTCCAGTAATCCTCCTTCATCTGCTGCTCATGTTTACTTCCATCTCATTTGCTGGACATGTAAGCTGTTTCTGCTCCGCAAAAACCTGAGACTATTAACCAGGCCTCCCTGTTTGAGCTAAGATATGATTTGAACTGCCTTATAAGCGTATCTATCTGTGTTTGGACTAAGACAAGGACTTATTCATGTCAAGTATCCTAAAGAATAATTGTGCTTCATAGACTTTCTGCATGATTGCATTTTCCTCTGAAGTTTCCTATAGACTGTTAAGCTGCGTTTAATATTTGCACCAAGTGTTGTGGACTTGAGTTTCTCTCTGCATCTGTTTGAATCACCGTGTGATAATATAGACTTTACCACTTATAAAACTGTGTCCTGTAGTTGTCTTGTTCCATGCAAAGAGTCTCCTGAGTTATCCCCTATAATTATTACAGGGGTAATTATGTGTTGCAAAGTTCCCATGTTCTGTTCTTGTACAGGGGTCCTTATCTGTTGCAAAGTGCCCATGTACTGTTCTTGTACAGGGGTCCTTATCTGTTGCAAAGTTCTCATGTGCTGTTCTTGTACAGGGGGCCTTATCTGTTGCAAAGTTCTCATGTACTGTTCTTGTACAGGGGTCCTTATGTGTTGCAAAGTGCCCGTGTTCTGTTCTTGTACAGGGGTCCTTATCTGTTGCAAAGTGCCCATGTTCTGTTCTTGTACAGGGGTCCTTATGTGTTGCAAAGTGCCCATGTTCTGTTCTTGTACAGGGGTCCTTATCTGTTGCAAAGTGCCCATGTGCTGTTCTTGTACAGGGGTCCTTATCTATTGCAAAGTGCCCATGTGCTGTTGTTGTACGGGGGTCCTTATCTGTTGCAAAGTGCCCATGTGCTGTTCTTGTACAGAGGTCCTTATCTATTGCAAAGTGCTCATGTACTGTTCTTGTACAGAGGTCCTTATCTGTTGCAAAGTGCCCATGTGCTGCTCTTGTACAGGGGTCCTTATCTGTTGCAAAGTTCCCATGTTCTGTTCTTGTACAGGGGTCCTTATCTGTTGCAAAATACTCATGCACTGTTCTTGTACAGGGGTCCTTATCTGTTGTAAAGTGCCCATGTACTGTTGTTGTATGGGGGTCCCTATCTGTTGCAAAATGCCCATGTACTGTTCTTGTACGGGGGTCCCTATCTGTTGCAAAGTGCCCATGTACTGTTCTTGTACAGGGGTCCTTATCTGTCTGGTCTATATTGCATAGTTGGTCCTCTTTAATTAAGGGAGGAGCTCAGCAGCGTAAAAAATAACACTCCTTGTTGGTCACAGTTTTTAAAATGTCTTCTGATCTCCCAGCATATGGTGCTAAGAGAGTGGAGGGTCACAGAGGCTTCCTCTAGCCTCGCCTGGTATAAAACAATCACTACACTATCAGCCGCGGCACAGACAGGAAAGAGGCATGCTGGGAAATGTGCATTAAGCCTCTTGTACCTGCCTGTGATATGGCTAGAGTCTGACTTCAAAGTGTTAAACGCAGGTGAATGGAAGATTAGGGATAATTTATGCTTCGCCCCTCCTGGCGGCTATATTCTGGGGAGAGTTTTCATGAAAGGGGGACCTCTGGAACGGATCAGCGTGCACATTACAACGAAGCCACAACAAAGGAGCGACGTGCGCTGCATTGTGTTTATGCCTCCAGCTCAATGACACTGTTGCTTTTCAGAAAAGAAAAGGCTGGGCAATAAATCCTAGATTGCTTTGAGAAAAAAAATGAAAAGAGCCAGCTTAACACGGTGCATCTGACTGAACCGCAGCCAATTAGTAACACGGGGAAGTTGGGCATGCACTAATTAGGGAAGCGAAGACGATGGCCGGATTAAGTTAGGTTCTTTTCCTTTTGTGTCCTAATTGCTGGGCGCATCTGATTCAGCTCTGCTGGAATCTTCCCTCTTTAAACATATAGATGAATTATGCAGTGTGGGTATGTAGATGCTTTAAAGGATAAATCCACGTTTAATAAGGGAAGGGATCATTTACTGGGTTTCCCTTCCACGGTGCTTTGTGAACTTCTCATGTAGTTTCCTCCGTAATTGTATATTCATCATATGACCAGGAAAGATTTTTATCAACAAGTATAAAAAATGAACGTTGCTATTGAACGACAACAAGCAGAGGTTATGAAAAGTGTACTGAAATGATACAGACGGTATATTCAAAAAATGGTGGCCTGTTGGGTAATGTGTCTTATAATGGTATGTGCAGGAAGCTCCATAGGGAAAGGCCTGCAACGGAAAAGCCGCAGTGAAATCACCAGCCCCGCAACATTTCCATGAGATTTCTTATCTTGTCATTCACGGTGTCGCTACTGTAATAGGCAGCCCCTTGAAAAAGCTAATGGCGAAACACACTTCAAGGAACTGTATCCAGGGTACTTGGCTCAGTATTACTACTGCTGTAGTTATATAATGATTATTTGTTATTAATGTAATAATCTTTGTCTATATATGTTATACCATACATAGCTTACTTGGAGCTGTGCAAATTCCCAATTAAACTATGTGATTTAGAATGGTATCTAGAACTTAAAGGGAATGTGTCATCAGACAATGAACCTTTGCTTAAATCAGGCTTTCAAGTTAAATGTATCTTTAAATGATTTTTGATAATCTATTTTTTTATATTTGAATATATATATAAATATATATATATACAGTACCCCTTGAAATTTTCCACTCTTTGCTTCATTGCAGACATTTGGTAAATTCAAAAAGTTCATTTTCTTTCTTATTAATGTACACTCTGCACCCCATCTTGCCTGAAAAAACAGTTCTGAAGTGTGTATATATATATATATATATATATATATATATATATATATATATATATATACAGTGTATATATATATATATATATATATATATATATATATATATATATATATATATATATATATATATATATATATATACTAGCTGTACTACCCGGCTTCGCCCGGGGTAGTAACTGCTGTTAGCAAAATAGAATGTGTTAACAAAAATGTATTCTGCACAAAAAAAACACAAAACAAATAGATAGAAATGTAATTATTAAAAGGCAAAAACTAGCTAATAGAAGCATTTTACAACATATATTTCAACACCAGAGATATTCCACACAGATTTAACTAAATTGGCCAAGTAATGTGAAGTAATCTTCTACTACTTATTCGAGAGCCTTTTGATAAACGACATTCTTAGTTTTTCCTTCAGGTGCAAAGACAAACAGATTTTTGGCTGTTCCAACTCTTGAACAGGCCACATAAAGTTGACCATGAGAAAAGCATGGAGATTGTAAATCTAAGCTAGCTGAAGAGCCCGGCGTTGCCTGGGCATAGTAAATATCTGTGGTTAGTTATAGCACCTCACTTCTCTTATTTTCCCATCACGCCTCTCATTTTCCCCATCACATCTTTCATTTTCCCCCTCACATCTCTCATTTTCTCCCTCACACCTCTCATTTTCCCCCTCACTCCTCTTATTTTCCCCCTCACTCCTCTCATTCCCCCCTAACACTTGTCATTTCGACCTCACATCTGTCATTTTTCGATCACTCCACTATTTTCCCTCACTCCTCTCATTTTGCACTCACACCTTTTCATTTTCACCTCACACCTCTCATTTTCACCTCAGTATATACATGTTTGTCATCTCCCTTATATATAGTATACACCTGTATGTCATCTCCTGTATATAGTATATACCTGTATGTCATCTCCCCTGTATATAGTATATACCTGCTGTGTGTCATCTCCCCTGTATATAGTATATACCTGTATGTCATCTCCTCCTATATATAGTATATACCTGTATGTAATCTCCTCCTGTATATAGTATATACCTGTGTGTCATCTCACCTATATATAGTATATATCTGTGTGTCATCTCCTCCTGTATATAGTATATACCTGTATGTCATCTCCTCCAATACATAGCACATATCTGTATGTCATCTCCTCCTGTATATACTATATACCTGTAGGTAATCTGCTCCTGTATATAGTATATACCTGTGTGTCATCTCCTTCTGTATATAGTATATACCTGTATGTCATCTCCTGCTGTATGTAGTATGTACCTGTATGTCATCTCCTCCTCTATATAGTATATACCTGTGTGTCATCTCTCCTGTATATAGTATATATCTGTGTGTCATCTCCTCCTGAATATAGTATATACCTGTGTCATCTCCCCTGTAAATAGTATATACCTGTGTGTCATCTCCTCCTGTATATAGTATATATCTGTATGTCATCTCCTCCTGTATTAGACCTCGTTCACACGTTATTTGGTCAGTATTTTTACCTCAGTATTAGTGTTGAGCATTCCGATACCGCAAGTATCGGGTATCGGCCGATACTTGCGGGTATCGGAATTCCGATACCGAGATCCGATACTTTTGTGTTATCGGGTATCGGTATCGAAACAACATTAATGTGTAAAATAAAGAATTAAAATAAAAAATATTGCTATACTCACCTCTCCGACGCAGCCTGGACCTCACCGAGGGAACCGGCAGCGTTCTTTGCTTAAAATGCGAGCTTTTCCTTCCTTCCGTGACGTCACGGCTTCTGATTGGTCGTGTGCCGCCCATGTGGCCGCGACGCGACCAATCACAGCAAGCCGTGACGTAATTTTCAGGTCCTTCTAGGCATTCAGTATTTTAAAATTACGTTCCGGCTTTGTGATTGGTCGCGTCGCGGTCACATGGGCGACGCGACCAATCACAAGCCGTGACGTCACGGGAGGCAGGAAACGCGCGCATTTTTAAAATTACGTCACGGCTTGTGATTGGTTGCGTGCCGCCCATGTGACCGCGACGCGACCAATCACAGCAAGCCGTGACGTAATTTCAGGTCCTGAATGCAGAAATAGGCATTTCTGTATCACTATGATTAGGGCCTCTGTGCTGTCTCTGAGTCCAGCTTTCTCCAGCCATTGGTAGCATTTCTCCATGTCTGCCACCTCCATTATCTGTCGATGGTACATCCCATGCAGCAGCTTGTCTTGCCATGGTGCTTCATGTTCCTGTTCTTCCTTCCAGATCTGTTGTTGTTGCTGCCTTAGGATTTCTCTCAGCATCTCATCTTTTGGTGCCATTTTTCTGATGTATTCCTGGAGACTCCTTGTTTCATCCATGATGGTGGCTTGGATGCTTATCAAGCCTCAATCACCCTCCTTTCTGTTGGCATACAGTCTTTGGGTGTTAGACTTAGGGTGGAGACTTCCATGCATTGTGAGGAGCTTTCATATCTTCACATCTGCAGCTTCTCTTCTTTGGGACAGCACACTATGGCAGCAGGGTATCTGATAACCTGCAGGGCATATGTATTGATGGCGCAGATTTTATTTTTCCCATTGGGCTGGCTCTTCAGGACCTGTCTTACCCTTTCATATTTGGATGTTGCTGCTTTCCTTGCCTCCTCATCATGGTTACCGTATCCCTGTGGGATGCCGAGGTACCAGCATATCTGTACATCTGCTATGTGCCCTGATGGTAATTCCACTTCATTAGTCTTGACTACCTTGCCTCTCTTTATTACCAACCGGCCGCACTTCTCCAGTCTGAAGGACCAGTGAATTGATATTCTGTTCGTTTTTCGCATACAGCTTGATGTCATTCATGTAGAGGAGGTGACTGATGGTGCTTCCACTCTTGGACTTGCATCCATAGCCAGTAGTTATCTGACTGAGGGGGTTCAAGCCTATGCAGAACAGTAATGGGGACAGTGCATCACCTTGGTATATGCCGCATTTGATGGTCACTTGTGCTAGTTGTCTTGAGTTGACTTCCAATGTTGTTCTCCATTGCTGCATTGGAAGTGAAGTGTATATATATATATATATATATATATATATGTAGCGCCCCCACCCGCCGCAGGGCCGAGGGGTACCCGGTACCGGGGCTACGGGTCTCTGCTCTGGGGTTGTCACGGCGGCTAGGCCCCGGTCCGTGACCCTGCCGTGGGGCGCACAGTAGATGATAGGTGTGGATGATGATAGTGGTGGTGCGGTGCAGTAAATAACGAGGACACCAGGTTGCAGTCTCTTTACCTCTTTACTGAAGATCTCTGAGTCCACAGTCCAGAATACGGTTCACCAGGCTGCGCAAGTCCGGCCGGTCCAATGGCACCTCCAGAGTTCTCTTCACAGGTGGAAATCGGTGCCTTCCTTCTAGCGCTATGTGTTGCGGTCCTTCCCTGCTGTGCTTACGGAAAGTCCCCACAACCATTGTGTCTGTTTCTTAAGTTCCCTCACAACTCGATTAAATGATGTTCTTCTAATCCTCCGTCCCTCCCTGATGTTCTGGTTGGGACGGCACCCGTTTGACGGGTAGGCTCGGAGCTCTTCCGGGACCCTAGAGTCGCCCCTCTCCACAAGGTGCCCCCCAAGACTTCATAGGTGATTTGTGTGAGACAGCCCGCCTTAGACTGACTGTCCTGCCGCTGTTTAGAGTATTGCTTGAAGCTGAATGTTATAATACTGCCTCGGCGTTCCGGCCACCGGTAGTGCGCCTCAGTAGGGTGTTGCTCCGGTCTTACAGCACGACCCCTACTGGTATTCTCCTATTGCTTGATCTCGTTTCTCACTCAGCACAATCTATCTCGCTTCTAGTCCTTTCTTGGGCCCCGCCGCTTTCCGGAGCTGGCGCGGACCCATTACGTTCTTTCCAATGCCAAGCCTCTGTCAGGATCCCACCCCTGACAGAGACCCTACTGTATCTTCCCCTACAACACCCTCTGCCACAAGGTGTTGCCTGGTTCCAACCCAGTCAGCTTTCTGATCTAACTTCCTGCCTGACCCCCAGTTTACCCACTATGGTGGGGAGTGGCCTAATGAATAGCACCCTTAGCTCCCCCCGGACGCCCAGCTGTGAAATGTCTTGGTGTCTGTGATACCTGATCAGATGAACTCCTTCAGTGCCATCAGACGCACCATAGCTCCCCATAGTGGCGGAGCCACAGTACTGCAACGACCAGGACTCTGGGGCGCTGCACTCCCCCCTGGTTAAACACAGTACTCCGGGACTGGGAAGAAAACAACAATACAAGTTAGCAAAAAGACATACAGTTTTGTTGAGTGTAATAACAATAAGTATACTTGAACAGGCTTCCCTTTATGGGAGGTAAGGACACTTGAACGTTACAAACATGGATAACATTATAAATTACAGGCTATAAATAACTCCTGTTACCCAACCGGGTATTCTACTAAGTGCAAAATTGCTGAACAATAATTTAACTTTGCCTTTAAGGACATACACTCTTTTATCCACTAAAGACCTTCCTATAATCACATTATAAGGCAATTTAACTTTTTCATTCTCCTTCTTTAAATCTGCAGGACCGCCTGTCCTATCGGCACCAGACCTACTGCCTCTCCTTTCAGTTACAGGACCGCCCCGTTCAGCCAGGGCCTACTGCCTTTTCAACTACTATACACAGTATAGAACATAACATTACTTTCAGTTTAAGAGCACTAAGTCATCGCTACATGACTCCTATGAGGACTCAGGGTTTACCTTCTATCCTAACTATCTATCAACATTATCAAAAACATTTTCTATCAAACATTAAGCCTTCTCATTATCTTTCTTCCTTTCATGCATGCTGGACTCCACATCTATCCCTACGAGTCCACTGCATCCTTCTTCTATCTTTCACCTTTTACTTCTCAGAGCACATCATCAGTATTTCTTCACATTTAACTAATTAAACACATATAACTTTTCTCATATAAACATTATCATCATTTCCTTTGGTCAAGACATTATTGCTTCCTATCTTAAAGCAATATCACAGTTTAAGCGTAACAAATGAACATCCCCTTTAAGAGGGGACCAAATCTCTATGAGGTAGCGTATCCTCTTCAAGCTACCAGTCCATACTCAGCAAAGGTTCCAGTGCGGTATCTTCACAAAGAGTCCTTCTTTAAGTAAAACCAGTAGGGAGCGCCTTTAATAAGGTGCAAACTATATACAAGAAGTTCGGATCATGCACTGTTCATGATTTCAGCAGTTTTTTTTTTTTTTTTTTTAAATAACGTAGAAAAATAGAAAATAACCAAAAACAATAGGGATCCCGGGTCAACAAAGGGATCCCTTTAAGAGTTTACCCTGAGCGGGTTTAGCAGAACAACAATAAACAGTAACTATTTACATATTCATGGTATCGAGGTTTATTCTTCTAAGTCTGGGGGCGATCTTTGTCCCCCAGCCAACGTGGCACCCGAACTGGTAGTTGGTCTCTCAGATGCCATCAGATCAGCCGGTGCCTGGATTTGAAGGCTAATCCTGCTTGCGAGTTCGGTAGCCGCTACAAGACGTACCGTGGTGATGGGAACAAGGTCTGGTAAATCGGGATCAGTCATGATCGGGACAACAGGGGGCGCTCTCTCAGGCTCGCACCGTCGAACGTTCCGGGCACACCATCCTTGTGCACTCCGATGGCGGGTGTAAGTCACCTGATCCCCTCTTTGTAACGGATCACCATTTCGACTGCAGCAGGGGGTCTTCACATTATAGCTAGTGACAAAGACATCAGTTGGTAGCCCCGGTTCCTGTATGGAGCCCCATCCCCTCTTTGGGTGGTAGGCCAGTACGGTTCCCCGCTTTACCACGTCTTTCCTGCCGGGAGCAGACTTCTTACGTTGCGTGTCAGGTGGTTCGGTCTCGTCCCGATCTTTCCAGTGTTGGATCAGACATTGCTTATACTGCTCCCAGGTAAGTACCGCAAGGGTGAGGCCATCCTCCCAGGTCCCATCCGGCCCTGTCCGGGGGGTGTCCCATCGAAGGATCACCCCATCTAGGCCCACACCTATGGGTTCTCCCATCTTGGTTGGTAGCGGAGGCACTAACTTCCCCATCGCGTTGGAGGTGAGGATGACTCGCTCCACCAAGAAAGAACGATCATTGCTGGGGTGAGGGGCGGTCACAGGAGCGGGATCGCTCAGGGGAACCAGATCGGTCGGGGGAGCAGAATCGGCCAGGGGAGTACGGATGCCGTCCATACCTGCGCCTGATGTGATTCCACCGATGTCGCTCCGGTCCGTTGACGAGGACACTGGAATCGGCTGCAGCCCGGACCGCGGTTCCTCCGGAGTCACCTCTCGTTGTGGCTCCGCCCTCCATGATTCCGTGACTGGGATAGGTAGGTTCGGCTCCTCCACTGGCGGTGGACGCGAGTCCGCTTCCAATGGGTGAGGGCAGGCCGGGGTTGCTCCTTCCCCGTTCGGGCACTCGCTGTTCATCCTCACTGCCCGACATTCGGTGACAGTGCATGCATCTGACTCCGCCATTTCTCCAAGGTCGAGCTCCTCCTTCACCTTGTTCCCGCCATCGCAAGTCAGGGGGCGGTTCTCTGCTTTGAGGCAGGCCATCGCTTTGCAACAAGAGGCGCAGGGGGCGATCACCGCTTCTGGCGCCACTTTGGTAGTCCCCTCCCATGGCACGCCCCCCTGCTTCTCTGGCGTAGCAATGGCGGCGGTTTTTTGGCGGGAACTTTTGGCGGTAAATGGCGCAGCACAGTCTTTGCAATAAGGTACAGTCCAAGCACAACAAATTACAGTTCCAAGGCACACATGACCTGATTCTTCAGGCTTAAGTAGATCCTGTTCGTGACGCCAAGTTTGTAGCGCCCCCACCCGCCGCAGGGCCGAGGGGTACCCGGTACCGGGGCTACGGGTCTCTGCTCTGGGGTTGTCACGGCGGCTAGGCCCCGGTCCGTGACCCTGCCGTGGGGCGCACAGTAGATGATAGGTGTGGATGATGATAGTGGTGGTGCGGTGCAGTAAATAACGAGGACACCAGGTTGCAGTCTCTTTACCTCTTTACTGAAGATCTCTGAGTCCACAGTCCAGAATACGGTTCACCAGGCTGCGCAAGTCCGGCCGGTCCAATGACACCTCCAGAGTTCTCTTCACAGGTGGAAATCGGTGCCTTCCTTCTAGCGCTATGTGTTGCGGTCCTTCCCTGCTGTGCTTACGGAAAGTCCCCACAACCGTTGTGTCTGTTTCTTAAGTTCCCTCACAACTCGATTAAATGATGTTCTTCTAATCCTCCGTCCCTCCCTGATGTTCTGGTTGGGACAGCACCCGTTTGACGGGTAGGCTCGGAGCTCTTCCGGGACCCTAGAGTTGCCCCTCTCCACAAGGTGCCCCCCAAGACTTCATAGGTGATTTGTGTGAGACAGCCCGCCTTAGACTGACTGTCCTGCCGCTGTTTAGAGTATTGCTTGAAGCTGAATGTTATAATACTCCCTCGGCGTTCCGGCCACCGGTAGTGCGCCTCAGTAGGGTGTTGCTCCGGTCTTACAGCACGACCCCTACTGGTATTCTCCTATTGCTTGATCTCGTTTCTCACTCAGCACAATCTATCTCGCTTCTAGTCCTTTCTTGGGCCCCGCCGCTTTCCGGAGCTGGCGCGGACCCATTACGTTCTTTCCAATGCCAAGCCTCTGTCAGGATCCCACCCCTGACAGAGACCCTACTGTATCTTCCCCTACAACACCCTCTGCCACAAGGTGTTGCCTGGTTCCAACCCAGTCAGCTTTCTGATCTAACTTCCTGCCTGACCCCCAGTTTACCCACTATGGTGGGGAGTGGCCTAATGAATAGCACCCTTAGCTCCCCCCGGAGGCCCAGCTGTGAAATGTCTTGGTGTCTGTGATACCTGATCAGATGAACTCCTTCAGTGCCATCGGACGCACCGTAGCTCCCCATAGTGGGAGAGCCACAGTACTGCAACGACCAGGACTCTGGGGCGCTGCATATATACTGTATATGTATATAAAATAAAGAAAATCTTGCCGATTTAGCACTGGTCACTAGACCCTATATTAGATTGCCATTTCCTGTTCCTCACATGTATTTCTTTAACAAGAGACTGACTCAGACCCTATTTGTTTGTATGAAAGTGTTATCTGGACAAGCTCTAATCCACACAAGGATGAAAGAAGAGAAAGAAGTGAGCTGCAACATTGTCTATTGTGAATGGTGGATTCTGTTATTCACTGTTTATAAAGATGTTACCTGTTATTGTAATGATGTCTGTAATGATAATGAGACTGCTAAAAAGACTTCTGTACAGTAAAGAACAGAACAAATATTTTGATTGTGGATTGTGGTCTAAGGCCTTGTGGCCAGTGTGAAAAATGCAAGATAATCTTTATTTTGTATTCATTTATTCTTTTATATTAATATTGAGGTGGAAAAATTGAAAAAAACCCATCCCAAATTAAATATATATATATATATATATACATATATATATATATATATATATATATATATATATATATATATACTGCATCTAACATATTTATAGAAGTTTATAGATTCACAATTCTTCCTCGTACGTGGATGTGGCTACAATGCATTTCTATTTTTAATTGGATTTTAAACTAACATGAACTTAAGATTGTTTTCTCTGTTGTGTGTACTGTGTATCTGTAGCAATATGCTGCAAGATGCAGCAGATTTTTCTTCCCGGACCCTTTACTGTGCTATGACATAGATATATCCGTCATGAGTGCTTGTTAATAAGAGGTCCATGATGGATATATATACCTCATGCTGATTGGGCGGTTTATGTCTTTGTACTGTATACTAAGTAAAAACTGCATATTAAAAACATCATTTTTATTTCCTGATTGTTTTGTCTTCTAAATTCAGCACATAGGAAGATTTGCATTCTGGCTTCGAGTAAATTAGAAGATTCATTAAAATCCAGTATAGCTGAATAGTTCCCTTTTGCTGTGTAGACAAAGCTGTAAACAGCAAAATAAGTCGTATCACAAGGCAGCAGAAGACGAAGGTTAGCAAATGAGGCAACAACTCTATTTTCCAGAGCACAATCAGTGGAAGATCGTACAATGGGCAATTACCCTAACTGTGCGCCCGCGGCACCAACACAGTTGGATAATCAGTCCATTGCCCAAGGTTGAACACCTCCTACTACTTGATTAACCAATTTACATTATGCTACATTAGCTGTAGTAACCTGAATATCTTCTGACAAAGTTGTTAAATGTTTGTAAACTAAATCAGCACATTTGAAAACATTGTGTCCTTTCTTAAAACTGTGATGAGCCCGGAACATGGAGAATGCATGGAATCATCTCATGGCACCCAACTCATGGACATTGTCCAATATCGGAGCTGACTTGTTGGAGATTTCCTATTGTCGCTATGGTGCTATTGCTTAATACTGAGTTATTCTGGTCATTTAGAATTGGACACCAATATAACCTACAGCAGTGGTCCACAACCTTTCTTACCTTGAGAGCCACATTCAGCTCCGAGAGAGGGTCACAAGCCACATCCAATGGTCTCTACAGTAATGACTCCCAGAGCCACTGACATCCAGTGACTCCCATCTTACCTATAATCCGCATTCTGGCAACAAGTATTCCCACCATAACACTGCATATAAGTTCAATATTCTATCTTTCAGTATCTCATCTCCTGCTTAGCACTTAGAGACTGAACTATCAGAGCCACTTGTAGTTTTTAGATGGCTCTCACTGGGGATAAAATGATTGGCTGCCAAACCTTGCCTATCCAGCTCATTCATTCGAGATTTCAAGTGGGCAAGGTTATGGGTAAGCATAGACTTATAGGGATCCATTTGGAATCCAGAAGACCCAGCTCTTTTTTGGTGAGAGGAGCCAAATGATCCTGATCCCTAAAAAGAGCCAGACAGGCCATCACTTCTAAGTTTGTATCTCCACTCCCAAGTCCAGTATATGCACGTTCCAGATCTGGTCTTCTGAGCAGTGCTACTCACTAAAGTCACTCTGTAGAGGTCTGCCCTTTCTAGCTGCTTGCTAAACCTGACGCTAATACACCAAGCTGAGAGACAGCCGCAAGCCACACATCAGGGCTCACGAGCCACATCCAGTTTGGGGACACCTGACCTATTGTAAATGACTAAAGCACTCTAATTCTGGATGTATTATAACAAAGCTAATAAAAAAGAGATTATTAAGGTTGAAGGGGAGAAAAATCTGAAAAAAAAACTTTAATAAATATAGATTTTATTACAAAGCTCATAATAACCCTATCTAGGAAATGGAAGACCTCCCCTATCAGTATAAAACAATATATAATATTCTAGGAATCGGGAATGATGACTATTACAAAAATTGAATCCACTCCTACCTTAGGTTTTGTGGGTGCAATGAGGGTCAAACATTTTGTTTTTAGACACCCCTGTTTATTCATTGCAGCAGAGAAGAGCAGTAAAGACTTTGGACTGGGTCCTTAAGGCTGGAGCTCAATGGTGGCTTTGGCCGCTATTCTGGCCGTAACCAAAAATCGCTATATGCTGCTGCTACATCACAGGATAATGCAAATGAATGGAATCACACTAAAACCCACAGGACCATGATAAGCAAGGATTTTTTGCAACTTGCTTGTTGCGGTCATTGCATATCTTGCGCCTCAATGTGACCCCATTCACTGCCAATGATATAGCAGCAACAAACAGCGATCTTTGGCCCCACCGCCTGTGTAGCCCTATAGAAAATATATCCGCAGCTCACTCTCAATTGTAAGTGACACAGTCCACAAGAAAGATCAGTATACGCTGATCCACATATAGTGCCAAAGAAAAAAAATGATGGACAGCCCTCACCAAGGATGGAAAATATGGAAAAAAATTGTGTATTGCTTCATGCACGTGACAAGCAACATTTCGACCTTTCCGATCTTTCACAATCTTATACACACCGTATATATGTATCATATGTAAAAGCTTGAGAAAGACTGAACAGTTGAAACGTTGCTTTGTTATGTGCATGGAGCAATGAAGGAATTTTTCCAAATTTTCTACCCTTCGGGAGTGCTGTCCATCATTTTTTTCTTTGAGACCTGTGTAGCCCTAGACGAAGGATGCATTTACATTGGTCGTTGAACGTGTTCGTAGGAACGCTTGTTTCTTGATAATCATGCAGTCCAGACTGGCTGATGATCACCTGGTGAATGGGCAAAAAGCTGGCTGAAAAAAACAGCATTCTCGGCAGCACATCCAGAACATGATGTTCTATGCGGACAGTGTGATGGGATTAGTTATCGTTCTGTGCGCATCGGAACCACCTTTTATAAGTTTATACGAGCTATTGTTATTATTATATTATTCTATATATCTTCATATATTCATATATCTTTTGTGCGGTACTTATTCCTGATTGGAACCACCCTAATTTATATAAGGGAAGAGATTCCCTCTTTTTGCACATGGGAGGTATAGAATGATCTTCGTTTTATATCCATATACATGTCCACTTGGAATTGAATTTTAGTGCTGCTTTATAATCAGCCCTGGATTGCGATCACTTTGCGTTTTTTCATTAGGATCACACTATTTCCATACTATTGTAAAATTTATGTAATTTATGGTTGATATGAATCTTTTCTACTTTGTTGATTGCATTTAATAAATGATATTTTTATATACAAAAACTCAAGTTCTCCTAATTTCAAAAATTATATTATTCTATCTTGCCAATCAGTGGTCGTTTCTATATGCAAGTTGAGCCTTTAGGCCAGGGTCACACTTGTGAGTGCAATGCGAGAAACTCACATCAATACCCGGCACTGCCGCCGGCACTTGGGACCAGAACGTTCAGCTGCATAGAAATACATGTAGCTGAACTCTCCGGTCCCAAGTGCCGGAGGCAGTGCCGGGTATTGATGCGAGAGACTTGCGCAAGTTTCTCGTATTGCACTCGCAAGTGTGACCCCGGCCTTAAGGTTACTCTAGAATGTTTGTCTAGAATAGTTTAGGATAGAAGCTGGAAATCATCATCTACAACTGGTCGTTCTACAAAACAGATTTTCTGGGTAATCTAGAAGCTGTATCAACTCAGTAAGAATTTGTAAATCTGGAAAATTGATCATATTATCTAGAACACTTTAATCTAGATCATCTAGAATATAATCATGTACAATGACTTATTTCAGAAGACGGACTTGTTCGTGTAAAACGATTTAATCTAAAAGGTGATCATCCAGAACTAGTTAATCCAGAAGGTTTATCTAAATGTTCTTCTAGAACCAGAACGTGCAGATCACTTCCTAAATTGTATACATTTCTATGAATAATACTGTGATCTCCTTATAGAAAATGGATCACATCCGGTCTTCTGTATTTTCAAACATTTAACCAGTTGCCACTTTGTACAAATATTGTTGACATTTCCATCTTTTTAGTTGAGGAAGTTTCATTATTTTTTATTAGTGAATGTTTCATTGACAATAACTGTAGTATTTTAAATCGTACGTCAACAATTGTGCTGATCGGTGGGTTCACTATGACAGCAAATCAGATGACCAGAGTGCGGTCCGCCGGGGGCTTAGCAATTCCACAATGTGACTCTGGCACAATGAGGACTAAATCACATTACTGCGTTTCACAATCTGGAAAAATGACTCCCTTGTAACAAAGTATAGGATGGTAAATTAATTAAACAAGTCCATTTATTTTTAATAAACGGCCAGCTTTATGACAAAGTATTGCATTTGTTTAGTATTTTTTGCTCAATTTTACCACTTCTTGACACAGCCAATTTTCATTTTTGTGTCTTCGTTGCTACCTCTCTTTTTTTCCAAGGGTTGTAACTTTTTTATTTTTCCTCCAACATAGCCGTACGAGGGCTTGTTTTTTTAGGACGAGGTGTAGTTTTGAATGGCCCCATTCATTTTACAATACTTTGGCCCTGATTCATCAAGACCGGCATCCAGGGTTAATAAGGAGGCGTGCTGGAAACAGATGATGATGATGATTCTGGCGTGTCTGAAAAGTGACGTGTGCCCCTGACCACACATCAACTCCAGATTGGGTAAAGATTTATGGCATAAGGAATGCCACCTCTCAACATGAATTTGACAAGTGGGGGTTTCCACGCCTCCATTTCACTGAAGATCCACCCATTTTGTCAGAGCTGGGCAAAAACGGCTTAAGACCCCCAAAAGTAATATTCTAGCACAGCCTCACATTGCACCAACATTTTGCAACTTTTCAAAGCTATTCTTGAGTAAAAGCTTTGATGAAACGGGATCAAAGTACTAGACAATAGAAAAAATAATTGCAAGTGCTGTGAAATTTTGAAAAAATACATGAAAATCAGCCATTTTTTTCTTTGGAAGTTATTTTCATGGCGTCCATGGTTTGGTGAAAATGAACTGGTATCATGATTATGTGCATTATTACAATTAAGGGAATATGAAAGTCGAACAATTTTTCATTATTTTACTGGTGAAAAAAATACTGAAACTCGTGTCACTACTTTCCTATACCAATAACTTTTTTAATTTTTCCATCAAAGGAAAAGTGTAGGGCTTGTTATTTTTGTAACAAAAGATGTTGTTTTTATTGATACCATTTTGGGATAGATAAAACATTTTGATCGCTTCTTGTTGCATTTTCTGGGGAGTCATCATCAAAGAAATGCAGTTTTATAGTTTTCATTTTCTATGTTCCCTCTTCATAGCATTAACTGATAGGGTTAACAAATTTTATATTTTTGATAGATCTTACTTTTTCAGACATGACAATACTGAAGGTTCAATTTTTAATACTTGTTTTATGGGGAAAAGGAAGGTGATTTGAATTTTTTATATTTTGCTTTCATTATTCCTTACAATTTTCTTATTTTTTTCACCTTTTTTTAATCTCTTTAGAGGACTTTAACTCATGATCATCTGCTTGTACTATACACTGCAATACAATTATATTTCAGTATATAGTAAAAATCATGGCTGGTCTTCAAGGCTGGGCTTTGAGTGGGTTTTGAGTAGATGTCCAGCTGCCATGGCAGTCCATCGGCACCCTGCAATCGCATCGCGGGGGGGTCAATGGGTGCATGGAGTGGTACACTCCTCGATTTGTGCGCTTTAAATGCCACTGTCTGAGGTTAACAGTGGCACTTAGGAGGTTAGCTGCAGGTGGAACTTGGCTCCACCTATGACTGTCAGAGGAAGATGCGTACGGTCACGGGCCCCACTTTACACAACGTGATATAAATAATATAACAGATCTATTATTTTCTTTTGTGTTTCTTTTCAGTTTCAAAATAATGTCATATGATTATAAACTGAGCCAAAGTAGGCCTACAAAAGAAATTGTAAATGCACGGGATAACCTTTATGTATAAAATCTTACCACATTTTACTAGCTAAATTTGATATCTGAAAACGACCAATGAAGGGTTGGTTCAATTTGGAAATCTCTTTTTTATTCTAATGTTTCCTTGATAACAGATAGTCACAAGTCATAATTCATATACAGCTCTGGCAAAAATTAAGAGACCAAAACATCAAAACCCTGTCATGGGCAGCCCAATCTCCAGACCTGAACCCCTTTGAAAACCTCTGGAATGTAATCAAGAGGATGATGGATAATCACAAGTCATCAAACAAAGAAGAACTGCTTACATTTTTGCCCCAGGAGCAGTTTGAAAGACTGGTGGAAAGCATGCCAAGACGCATGTAAGCTGTGATTAAAAATCATGGTTATTCCACAAAATATTGATTTCTGAACTCTTCCTGAGTTAAAACATTAGCATTGAGGTTTCTAAATGATTATGAACTTGTTTTCTTTGCATTATTTGAGCTCTGAAAGCACTGCTTTTTTTTCAATTTTGACAATTTCTCCTTTAAAAAAAAAAAAATACAAAATTTATTGCTTGGAAATTGTGAGACATGTTGTCAGTAGTTTATAGAATAAATGAACAATTTACATTTTACTCAAAAATATAAAGAGGAAAATCTGTCGATTTTCACGCACCCATAGACTTGAATGGTTGAGTCTCATCCAAGACTCAGAAGAAAGTAGAGAAAAACGGAAATGAAAAAAATGGAAAATGGCCCCGGGGGGGAAAAGGTTAAACAAAGATGTATATTGTGGAATGAGGACGACATACATGCAGACTCGAGGATGACAGAAAAATAGACTATGAGAAAGGAGTAACGCTTATGAGGAGTTATAAGTGCAGGATAGAAGCTGAGCTGATTTATGAGCTAAAAGAAACAGCAGCATCCTGGATACACACAGATCTCACGTTCAGCCTGTATTACTGTGAGGGACACTCACACAAAAGAAAGCTCTGAAACTTAGATCAGGTTTATCCTGCATATCAGGGGATCTGCACATAAATGAAAGAATTCAGATTTCAGATTTGAACGTAGTGGTTTTATTAAATAATATTAAACATTAACATAGTGTATATAAAAAATAAATCCCATCCCAAAGGTGCCCATATCTTTTAATTGGCTTTCAAATAGAAAATCAATGAAATTGTGTCACAGTCACAACTGGATTTCTTCGGCAAAATTTAGACTAGTGTTTATGGTTAACGATATTCCTTTATGGACTGCAAGCTTCATACAGTTATCAAACAGCTTATCGACTGATGGAGGCTGCTGTGATGCCGCAGGGAATTAGATAAATGTTGCAAATGTACATTTATAGGTAAACCATAAGTAAAGTTAACTTTTTTTTTACTATACGCCATGGGCAGGGTTCCCACTAAGCCGTGTGCTCTGGAAATGAGTTGAATGTTCTAAACCTTGCAAACAGGTAGAGATGTTGTTGTGCTCATTAATCCTTATTAATTTATTTTAACTATTTTCTTTCCAGAGTGTATAGCTTCGGGTAAACAGTGACTATGGGTGCAATCCATCAAGGCTGGTATTTTAGTGCTGGATTGTAGATTATTTTTGCGATTTTTGTACAACAGCTTTCAGACATAAACTGATTATTGCCTCTGCAGTATCTATAGCATCCCATCATTTTTTATTGCTTTTTTTTTTGTAGATTTCAAAAGCAAAGGCACAAAGGCTGTAGTCTTGGGCAGATCAAAGGGTGCTGGTACAGATTTGTTCTCAGAATTTGAGGAAGAAAGCAATTACTGGTGACAGATTTTTGAGCTCCAACTTACATTTATAGAATTTGGGGGTCATTCACTGTATGTCTTTCCAAGAGTCTATAGTATAAAGTTTTTCCCAAGCTCACAAGTATAATATTACATATGCTTAAAGGAGCACCTCCATTAAAATTTGTATCCTCTTAACCCCTTTGTGACATATGACGTATATATACGTCATATGTCGTGTCTCCTCCTTTAATGTGAGCTCCGGCAATGAGCATGCATCTTTTCCAGCACATGACAGAGCTGACATGTTCCCCTAAAGGTCGCGGGTGGAATTGCGATCCAACCACGGCTATTAACATGTTAAATGCCACTGTCAATCTCTGACAGCGGCATGTAACATGATCACACCGTAACTGCATCACTAGCTCTGCCCATCGGTGCCCCTGTCACATGACCGTGGGGTGCCTATGGGTTAGTATGACAACCTGGGGTCTGCAGGATGTCATTGCCGATCTGCTATGAGCACTGATCCGTGGCCAGCGCTCAAAGCAGATGATCAATTCCTCTACACAGATCAGAAAGTCGCAGCTTCAAGTCTCCTAAGGAGACTATTGAAACAAGTAAAAAGTGCAAAAAAAAAAGTTTTTAAAATTATAAAATTAAAAAAATATGAAAGTTCAATCACGCCCATTTTTCTCCCATTCAAAATAAAACAAAAAAAAAGAAAAAAAAATTGGTATCGCAACTCTCAGAAATATCTATCAAAATTTAAAAAGAATGAATGCGATCAGTAAATGGCCTAACGAGAAAAAAACTCAAAACTCCATAATTACGTTTTTTTTGGTCGCCACAACATCGCAATAAAATGCAATAACAGATGAGCAAAACATTGTATCTACCCCAAAATAGTATCCAAAAACAAAGTCAGTTCAGTGTGAAAAAATAAGCCCCAGACCCCAAAAAGTGGAGACGCTATGGGTCTCAAAAAATGACGCCATTTTTAATTTTTTTTAACAAACTTAGAATTTTTTTTCACCAACTTAAATAAAAAAAGAACCTGTACATGTATGGTTTCTGCAAACTTAGAAGGATTCAGCTAGTCAGTCTTTAATCACGTGATGTCATAGACCTAATGGAAAAGAGAAGAATTAAGAGGGTAGAAAGGTAAAATGAGCAATTGTAAGTACACTGTGCCATATAATATGATGACTGTGATACATTAGTATATTTGTAGAATAAAAGCTTTGATTGGAGTGCTTCTCTAAATATGGGGCAAATATACAATATGTTAAACTATATCTTCATAATTATTTTCTAGAAATATTCAGAACTTCTTGTAGAACATCTAGAATATTTTACACCAGTGGACTACTCATGGAGTTCTAACACATTTAATGGATGTTTTTCCCTTTTTCTATGGACAGAACTCATTTATTTTCTACAATGTTGTTTTTCGACATCCCGTAGCCTTGATTCTCACTTCTCTCTGTAAGGTTGCCTTGTCATTGATGAGCACATATCACCACCTCTTACCACATACCCATTTACTGTTAGCACATTCGCATAGTCATTGTAATGCAGCCATGTCAAGACATTTTCACACACTGTAAGTCCTGAGAAAACCCAAATAGTATTTTACTAGGCTCTTGTGTTCTTAAGACGTCATTCTTGTGAGGTGTAAAGTAAAAAGCTAAAGAAGCTCATTAAAGCGTACCTGTCGTTTCAGGTAACGTTTCAGAATAAGATGTCATGTATGTGCACATAAGGAATAACAGTATTTCTCGCAGACTAGACTCTAGCTCTATTTTTTCACTTGTCTCTGAGCTGGTGCAAGGAAACTAGCTGCTATGATGTCTCCCATACACAGTACACACAGAGAGATGCATTCCATCTGTTCTTTCTCTATATCATACAGATAAAAACAGCATCATGATGGACATAATACAGCACTACTGAGCTGTGTGGATGTGAATCCAGCACTGAAGTGAAACATTTGATAAAAGCTTCAACTCAATCTATGTGTCTGCCAGGTCTCTCAGTGTGCCGAGTGCTCCTTACTCCTCCTGCTCCCTCCTCTCTCTATATAATTTAATAACCTGATACTTCATTGAGTTGGCAGTCCCTCTTGCTTTGACCAATATACTTTTGAACTGATAATCAGAGGGGATAGTGAGGTTGCAAGGTACTGGTAGAGAAGTGGCTTCTAATTGGAGAAATTAGAAATTTCTTGGATAAGATATATTATAAAGTTTCTTAAATTATCATACTGTTGATTTCTACAAACATTGTTGAAATAACAGTGACCATTTACAGGCAAAATTTAAACATATGCTTTGATGTAAAAGTCTAAATTTTGAGAATATTTCTCGCCGATATAGACTGATTGAAGTCTGTAGTCTAATTTACCTTTGCGTTGATACACCAAAATTATATTGTACTAGTTTCTCCCCGATGCCATGGACTGTTTGCGGTGATGACTCACGCAGGGAAAAGAGATTTTGTATATGAATTGAATCTAATCCAAGGTAATGTGAGCCAACAACAAAACAATAACACATGGGAAAACAATTGGAATTTCCATAAAAATCGAACTTGTCCAATTCCGATTTCCCCAGAATATTCCCGAGCCTTCTCCATATACACTGGATTTTAGGAAGATTCCTCTGTACTGACTGAAGTCAAATGTGTGTCAGGGGATTTTACTTGTACTTTAACCTGAAGATCTTCTGAGATTTTATGCATTAAAGTATCTAGTAACTCACAGCACGAGATCAATGTGGAGCCTGTGAGTTATCTCATTTACATAAACACTGATATTTTATTTAAATTAGAATTACCCCATTTTTTTTTTACAGGAAAAATTAGAAAATTTTCCAATTTTTCGTTTGAAACTCTCAATCTGAAAGGTCTTTTTTTAATGCCTGTTACTTTAACTCTTCATCAATGCTGTGAAAATGTGGACTCTGGTGTAGTTGTTATACTCTGCACATAGGCTCTGGATTGATGTTCTGACTGATATTCTGCAACTTGGCAGGCTCCACAAGCAGACGCCTTGAAGAATTTAATTTGTCGCTTTCTTAATGGACCGTAACCTTCCATGACAAGGTCATTTGCTGCATATTCATTTAGGACACAACAGTTGTCAGTATAACGCAAAGCTGCTGAATGCAGAAGAAAATGTGAACTTTACCAACTAGGACTTTAAAGCCCATTTCAAGTATTTTCACCTTTAAAATATATGTAAAGAAGTCACTTATGTATTAAAATCTCCTCGGTGATAGTCTGCTGCAAGGCATCCAACAGACAGGAGTAACTGAGTATAATTTCCATCCATGCATTGAGGTTTTCTGCCCATTATTTAGGGATCTTTTCCACCTTTGCACCTTCATTGTTGGCAACAAGGGATGACAACACAATTCTCTGGGACCTGTAGTGATATCCAGACAGGGATATTTGTGGTTAATTCTTTGCTTTGACACTTACCGTAATTACTTCCTTCAGTGAGCATTCCTTGGGGCTGCTCGCTATATTAACCCCTGAGTTCCGATTTCTTATTGCCAGTTATAAGTTATGCTTTACCTTATGCACACCCATGTTCTCTACTCCTGCTGTGCTAGTGATTGTTGATTTTTCAGATCTCAGCTTATTTTTTAATTATTATTATTCTTGACTGTTTTGACCCTTACTCGTACCTCCTGATTCTGACCGAGTTATCTGATCATTCCTGCCAGAATGCTCCACTGGCCAGCAGCAACTCCGTAGATACAACACGGAGCCCGTATGTAAGTCAATATCCCTGTAGAGGTTTTAAAGGGTTAAAGCCATGGACCCCCTTAGACCTAATAGCCACAGTAGTTAGCACAAATCACTATATAAAGCTGCCAGGCAACCATTTTGTGAGTATTGTGTGGGGCTAATCACTATATTAACCTTTGAGTCCCTATTTCCAGTTATCAGTTCTGCCTTACTTTGTCCACACCCATATTCTTTATTCCTGTTGTACTAGTGATTATTCCTTTTTTCAGACCTCAGCTTGTTTTTTGGTTATTCTACTGCCTGACAGTTTTGTCCCTTACTAGTACCTCCTGAATCGTACTCAGCTACCTGACAATTCCTGCAAGCACGCTCCACTGTCCAGCAGCTACTCCGTTGACACAACTCTGGGCCCCTGCATAAGTCCATATCCATATAGAGAGATTAAAAGGTGAAAGCCAGGGTTCCCTTTGGACCTAACAGCCAAATTAGCTTAAACAAAGCCCTATTTAGAGCTGCCAAGCAACCATGAATAGAGCCACATTACAGTTTTACAGCACATGGTGGTGTAATTCTTTTGGGGAATCTTTTTTACTTTATTTTCAATGTCAAAAAATATAAATTAAAATTAAAACAAATATGCATATTTTAGATGTGGTGTAGTGTATGGGGTTTCATATATAACAGTTAAGGACATCATAGTCTCCTTTAAGCTTCTTTAACACTTACCGTGGTTTTGTGTCCCATTTTTGCGGCCCCAATAGATTTCTATGGGCCACAACAATTCCACAGAGCGCTGTACACCATATGGCCATGAGGGCTGTATTTACAGCCGTGAAAAAATATCGAGCCTGCTCAATATTTTTCATGGCTTACAGACAAGGCCCCCATTGAAAATCAATGGGGCCACAAAAACAACGGAAGCTTGTTTTTGAGGTGTACCATGACTACTGTTTTTGCGGAACGCCGTTTTTTTTTCCAATACTTTTGCTGTAGTATTGGAAACCTGAAAAATGGCAATCTGCAAGTTTTTTGCAATCCGTTATTGTGGCAAAACGTGAAAATTGCAGCAATAATGCCCGCAAAAAAGGCCCGCAATAACGGCCCGCAAAAAAGACGGTAAGTGTAAAAGAAGCCTAAGGGTATGTTAACACAAAGTTTTTTTGGAGTGAGAAGATCTGAGTTCAAGGGAAATTCACATCAGATATCGATAAGATTTTATAATTCAGCATTCAATTCTGATTCAGTTTTCTTTCCACGCCTTTTTTGCAGTTTTTTACTTCAATTTCAATTTTGCAGGTTGTTAAGTTTCTAGAAAGAATTCAGGAAAGAAATATATCTTGGTATATATTCATACATTAAATAAATGGAGACATTTTTTTACAAGACATCTTTTTCAAAACTTCATAGAAATAAAAACCTGCTGTGTGAACGGCAACATAGTTTTCCCCATGAAAGCAATAGAAAGCTTACTCAAAGAGTTTTGATGCAAATTTTGGAATTTATTTGACTCCAAAATCAATGTACAAAAAACGTAAGATCATTCTCTGAACCATCTCTTTTATTCAATACTTTTTGGAGGGAAATGTGTCAAAGACACAAATTAAACTTGGTGAATGAAATGAACTCCATAATTTGCATTAAAGGGTTGGTAGTTTTAGAATGTTTTTTACTAGAGCAGAGTTCAGGTTAAAAGGATGTTATGAATTCAGAAAAAAAGTGGAGAAAAGTGGGAAAATGTTATAAAATAAAAACACTGATAAATCCCCTGCTGTTCCAGCTTTGCCATTCAGGTGTTCCAACAACCTGCCATGTATAGTTTAGGCATGTGATTGGCTGCAGTGGTCATGTCACATGTGGATTATTGGTAAGGATATTGCTATAGCATAGTTTTTTGATTGCTCACCTGCACCAATGATGTCCTTATGTACCCACATGACCACTGCAGACAATCAGTGGCCTCAGTAATAGAAAGTTGAGGCCAGAGACTTAACGCAGCAGCCATGTGGGTAGTCAGAGGTGTTTATAGTCATAACACTGATGTTTGTTTATTATGCTGCAGCAATGGAGTTCCCAGCTACTCACATGACTGCTGCAGCCAGTCACTGGCCTCAACAGTACAGTGACTAGCTGCAGCAGTCATATGGGTACCTGGAATCATTATCAAAGCAGCACAGTAAAGAAACACATTTGGGAGCACTAGCATTGGCACAGCAGTGATTTATTAGATGCGTAATGGATATTTTATATTTTTGGCTTACTTTCTGCCCATTTTTTCAGATCTAGAATATTAAAGAACTTGTCCACTAATCATACTCACCTCCAATGCTGGCACCATTCCAGCAGTGTCAGAGCGCATGTTTCCGGGGCTCTCGTGTGGTTGTTATGACACATGAGTCTGGCACCCAATCAGCGCTGACGTCACTGTCTCCGCCTTCAGACAAATCGAACATCAAGAGGAAGTCCGGGCTGCCGGTGCTCTCTGACTTCCTCTTGATGTTCGATTTGTCCGAAGGCGGAGACAGTGACGTCAGCGCTGACTGGGTGCCAAGCTCACTTGTCACAACAACCGTAGGAGAGCCCCAGGAACGCAAGTGCTGACACCACACCGGCACGGGAGGTGAGTATAAGCTATTTTATTTTATCGGTGCCAAACATTTAGATCAAGAAGTAGTTGTCCTAGCAGTGGACAACCCCTTTAATTTTAATGTTTCATGATTTGGGTTTTCAATTTCAGTAACTAAGTAACAGGACAATTTCTGTTATTTTTTTAAAAGATGGAAGGAGCCTTAAAATCTCAGAGGAAACCCACAAACTTCATGAAGATGTTGCCCTGATTGGATTGGAGCTAGAGGCAGAGTGCTAGTCAGTGAGCCACCATGCCGCCCAAATTTTATAATAAAGTCTTGGCTACACTCCTAAATTATCTGGAGTAGTTCAAGTCAGTGACTTATTCCTACTGAATTATGTTCTCCCTGTCACCACCAGATACATTGTATTATGGTCAGCTTCATTACATTCAGTATAAATAAGCACATAGTCATTCTAAATCATCACGGATAGGAGTAATTGATTTGTACATTGTACGGTGATGTAAAATTATAAGTGTGCCTTAGACTAAAGAAAGAGCAATGATGTTATAAATATTAGCAATACCCATACGCAGATGAATGGTGCTTGAGAATGTATTGTAATTCCTAGTGTGCTTAGTTTATGTAGAACAGAAATGAGGAAAATTATTATATACACCAAAACTTTATTTACTGCTCAAAATATTATAAAGGAAAAAGAAAATAGTGAATATAATAGTATCTCTGAGTCAGAATTCAGTTGTCCATCTGCAGTTTGACCACTAGTCAATGCTATCATTCGTTTTGACAAATTGTGATGCATTTCCACCCCTTACCACTGGAGGCTGCTATTATGCTTCGCCAATCATCGTTTAGTAAGTTGGCCAATGTTGAACCTCTGGGAGCCATCTTGTTTCCTGTTTGGGCCTACCTAAAGCCACATGGAACTCTCACTCGTTCCTTGAGTATTGTGTCCAGCCTTTCATGTAGTTCCAGTCTCCAGCTCCTAAAAACTGTCTTACCCAGACTGTTCCCACTTCTCTCCAACACCTCCCATTGCCACTTCCAAAGACTTCGACAGCTTGCTGTTCCCTGCTCATTCTCCACCAGCCATTGGATTCCAGCCATGCCCCAACAATGTGGCTGTGACAAAGCTTAGCCCAAAATAACATGCTCTTTTTGAGTTAGTCCCTCCATGCCTGATACCAGGTTAGAGGAGAAACTTCTAAAAAAAATGGTGGCTGAGAAAGTATATATGGCAAATGTGCTCCGATAACACTAAACACTCCAGTATTTTCAAGTATTTTATTTATCTCCAGAAGAACATCCTTTGTCAAATATTAATGGTGATGTTGTTACTGCCATTATAAATTCACAATGTACCAGGCAAACACACAAAAAGTGAATACAATAAGTAAATCATTTCATACATAGCAAAACAGAGATGAGCACATCTGCTAAAAAGGCATCTGTGGAGGAGAGTGCTTACACCCCGGGAAATCCTGAAAGAAACAAAACAGCGTTGAGACTAAAATAACCTGACATCTGTAGGGAAATATCAGACATGAAACCAAACAGTATTTACACTTAAAAAGTGCCCAACCATACAATATGGATAGCATTAGTATTTTATAGCATAAAGAAAATCACAGAGATACCGTTGTTTTCGGATTATAAGACGCACCCTACATTTTGGGAAGGAAAATACGAAAAACATTTTTTTAATAAAATGGTGAGTCTTTAATCCACTTTTACGGTAGCTTTCATTGGTGGCAGCGGAGTGGGGTCCAAGGCGGCAGAGTCGCCGCTACAGGAAGCTGGCGGATGCAGGAGATGCTGGGGGCCCCATGCTGGTAGGGCGGTGTGTTCAGTGACAGCAAGAGTGGGGCGATACCGTGGGCTCCAGGCTGATAGGACGGGGTGTTCGGTACTTTGGGAGCTCTGCTGACATTTCGTGAAAGGCCGGAGCCCCACACCTTCCATACTTTTCAATGCAGTGGACCGGAAAAATGACCATCGGACCACCGGAGGTGACGCAAACGCAATTGAGATCTCAGGAGACAAAATGTCAGTGCTGAGATGTCAATCTTCCAATGCTCCACCTCCAGCAGCCAATTTCCCGGAGTGCAACAAATTGAAGAGTATGGAAAGTGCAGGGCTTCGGGCTTTCAGAAAATGTCAGCAGAGCCCCTGCACCTACACCCAAATTCATCTTTTAATTTATGCCTTTTAAAGTCTATTTTATAAGTGTTTGCTTTCTTATATATATATATTCACCATTTGGGTGTTATTTTTGAATATTTTTGAAATGCGATTCCTTTTTTAGAAAGTGTCAAAGTATTTTTGCGCTAATGTACTCTAATGTGATTTTATGTACACCTGCAAATTCTGAGACATTTTAGTTGGAAATGTGACTTTCAGCTGTAAAAAGGAGCAAAACAAGGTAAAAAAGCAAAAATAAAAAGCATTTGATTTAGTCTAAAATCTATGAACGATGTCTGCCATTTTAAAAGAATTTCACCCCCCGCAAAAAATTTGAGACTACAAGACAAAAAAAGAAAAGTGACATAAAAAAATCTGCACACGAATGAGGTCCAATGTATAATTGTATTTTAGCGGTACTATTAGCGATTGACAGCTATGACTGTATGCAGGAAAGACTGTCAATGACTAAGTAGTACCACTCACTGCACTCCTAAGTAGAGAAAATGCAGGGATTTATATTAATAAGATGCATAGTTTTGTGCAAGAAAAATTATATATCAATCTGCTCTTGCATTCTATACTACGCTCCCCATACACAGGTCGCATATAAAATGTGACAGATTCCATGTACATTTAGACGGCGTTTCCAAACCTTTTGTTGGTTGCATGCAGCTTTAAAGTACAACAGGAGGTACAGAACCTATTAGGGCAAAGGACCTGGGCACCACAGTGGTATAGTACTGCCATCGGTAAAGTCATTTCAGTCACTTGGAATATGTGGGTCAACTTTATGGGGGTCAATTTTGAGCTTTAGTTTTACCATGTATTCTGCAGTCAGGTCCTGAAGCGCTAAAGTCACAAAAGTGTCACATATACTTATGATTTTGTTCAAGTATTTTACTTTAAAAAATATTCTCCCACAGTCTGAGAAGAGTGATAAAACCATTCTAGCTCTACATGGTGAAACTATTAAACTAGCCAGAATTCATTCTTTTTTCAATGGTTTGAATAACAAAGTGCAATGTTGCAAGGACCATGTCAAGCAACATTAAAAAAAAATCACCTTTCTAAACTGACATCTGAAAGTTTAAAATGTGGCTGTAAATGACATGCACATCTGAATTCCCAAGATAATTTATTTAATATACTGTATAACATTGTGTTATTGTATTAGTATATTGGCAGTCATAGATAACTGTATTACTGAATGTTGATAATTCTACATTTGTGCCTTTTTTCAATGTTCATGACTAAATAAGTAATAAAATCAAGTTAGTCTACAGAATCTTTTAACTTTTTAGTATTTGTCTCTGCACATGTTCCACTATTACTCCTAGTACACATGGGTGAAATTTTCATTTTTTTTATGTAAGTTAATGAATGATGCATCAATGTTCTTTACTTCACAATAATTTAAACAAAAGTACAACAATCCCTAGAACTTTAATGTGTAAATTCCGAAGGACTAACCCAAATATCCAAAAAATCCTATAGCTTTATCTATAAGTGTATTTTTGCTGTTGAATATTGTGTTGGACATGGCCATGAATTATGTTTAAAGACAGTAAATGATGTTGTACTACGTGTGAAACATTGTCGTCAACCTCTATCCTGTAGATTAACATGTTGTATTGACATTATTCAAGTCCTTAACTTAAGCATTGAGGATGGAAAAAGTGAGGTGTTTTTTTCAAAAGGTTCCATTAGAATCATAAAAGAACAAAACTGTGAATATGTATTAATCTTAAATACAGTAGAGAGGTGCAATCACAAATTGTTCATAATACACCACTTTCCTAAAGTCGGCATTACCGCGATATTATGCATTCAGGAAGGCATTTTACATACAGCTCAATTTGCTGCATAAAAAATATAAACCTGCTTTACATCTGTTTATACGAAGAGGATTATCAGTGCTGGTCTCCTGTTCATTATTTACTGGCATTGGAAGGTTAATTGAATCGTTTGCCAACTACAATAATGACATTTTCTTGTAATTACATGATTGCATACATATAAGGTAAGTGCCTATTAACGAAAAGTATATGACAGACTCTTCTGTCTTTATCCAGGAAAGACAAAACAATGGACCTTCATCTTATGAAGAACCCATATTTGCCCTCATAACCTATATTTGCCTTTTTATCACTATGGTTATGTGGTCATGATAGTATTGCCACTACCGATATAAGGAGAAAAACTGGCGCACTACCTATTTCTAATATTCCAGGGGTGCAAATAAGTGGTAATAAAGTCTAAGTCTAAAAACCCGGCCGGGAACAGACCAAGGGGGTTTTTGGCCCAGCGGTTATCTGTCCAAATACTGATTTATCATCTAGCTTTCCCACTCTGCGCATGCGCCTTCTCTACATCTACACCATTCTCCGATGCGCTGCGCTGATCTTCTTTGGCGCGTGCGCATTGGATAGTGTGGGCAGAGACGTCTGCCCCTATCCCATTTTTCGTGAGATCATTTCCGGTTCTGGTTTTCTTACCGGCCACGGCTGCCTACACACCGGTGTGCACTGATCATGCACCAGCTTCAGGTATTTATACATGCTTCTAACAACGTATCCCACACTTCCCCTGACGAAGCCGTCCATGCAACGGCGACACGCGTTGGGCTCTCCCCTCCCACGCTTTTTCCTGTTTCCCCTCCGCCCCGGTCCTCTGCTTTGGGAGTTGGACACCTTGTTTTACCCTGCACACGATTGCTGCTATTCATCCGGTCCATTTCTGGTATGCAGCTTATGGTTATATTGCTGCGGTTATTCTGGGTGAATTTATATTTGTCAGTGCGTACAGATTTTTCACTTTGGCACTCTTATCTGCTGGTTTACGGCTATTATAGCTACTGATATAGGCAAATGTCTGCAAATATTCTAAATAGCAGCTGACTATTTGGCTCCAGCGTTCCATTCTTCCTTTCGATTTTTGCATATCGTTTTATTTCCGATTTGTATAATCCTGTATGTAGGATTCTTCCATCATCAGGGGTGTTTTGGGATTATTGTAATTTAGGTGTTTGGCTATTGTTATTTTTCTTATTTGCATTATTAACATTGTTGTTTTCATAATTATATGTAACAGAGATCCATACACCTGTGTATTTACGGGATTATATGTGTGTGGGGGGGATTGGTTGTTATTGTTTTTAATTGGTTTTATGGGTTTTGTCAATAAAAGTTTACCTTTTATACAGTATTATTGAGCAGTGGTGTGCATTCTTCTAATATTGCCACTACCCACACAGACAAGCAGTGGATACCGCGTCTGTACACGGTTTCTGCATCCTACCAATAAGCACGGATCTCCCTGTTTCCGATCCGATGGCTGTATAATTTTGAATATACAGATGACACTATATCGGACTTACCACAAACTATTACCCATCATTCTCTCTTACGTCAGCGCGTAACTGATGAAGGTCTTTATGACCGAAACATTTGTTGGTACTACAAATAAATTCGAGTGCATCACACAACCTATATCTATGGTGTGGGAACCTACCCGTGCACCCTCTCCAGTAGTGCTCACGTTTAACGCAGTAACTGAAAGAGAAGCACCTAATGGCCCACGCACAGCCGAACGTCCATTCCTGTTTTTCTCTAACTTAGAACTAAAATATAAAGAAATATGCAGTAAAAATCTAGAGTTCTCTACTGAAGGAAGCCTTGGTCTTTTAGAAATTTCTCCTTATAGTTTCTGAAATAGCTAATTCTATTCTTTAGATATATACACGCCACTACATAAACTGCCATTTTGATAACAGGAGCTCCGTACGGCTTGTGAAGAAGCATGGTGCAGTCTGTGTGCAAAACCTAATAATTGATCTGAAGCATGTGTGAGTTATAACCTAGGGGTTTTGGCGCAATGCATATCTACAGCGCACATAATGCATATTATATATCACGACCCTGAGAAAGGGTTAAAATAAAAATAACTTTATATTCACCTATTCTGCCACCTCTACTCCGGTTTTTCGTGATGGTCTTCTGTTGTTCCCCTCCTCCATTTTATCACTGAGGCCAATCTGAAGCCTGTGACTGGCCTTAAATTGGCATGATGTGTATCTCACCGCCTTCTTGACAGTGTGACTAGCTTCACATAGTCACATGGAGGTCCACGTCATGACATTCATTGCCCCCTGTCTCTACATGTCCACTTGTCAGATCGGATAAAGCGCCAAAATACAGCAAAGGGTCAAAAAAGAAAAGAAGGCCATCTCTCTTCTTTTACTAAAATGTAGATAATATCTATGAATGTTATTATGTAATTTTAGGTTTTGTGTAATTTAAAATAGGTGAAATTGGTTATCCATTTTTTGTTTTTATTATGACCAGACTGAGGCATCAGGAACTGGGATCTTCTAAATGACGTCAGTGAAGGGACCTGAGAAAAAAAGAGTAATTTAGTCCACTGAGTTAAGGCCCCATCACACTTAGCGACGCTAAAGCGATCCCGACAACGATACGACCTGTCAGGGATCGTTGCTGTGTCGCTATGTGGTCGCTGGTGAGATGTCAAACAGTGAGATCTTCCCAACGACGCAGCAGCGATGCGGCGACCTGTAGCGACCTGTACAACGATGTCACATGGCAGCTATTATGACGATTCAGACCTCGATGAGGGACGTCCTGTGTGAACGAGGTCGTTGGTAAGGTGTCAAACACAGCGATGTGTGCTACCCAGCGGGACCTCAACGATCAAAAAAAGGTCCAGGCCATTCCGACACGACCAGCGATCTCACAGCAGGGGCCTGGTCGCTGCTACGTGTCACACATAGCGAGATCGCTACTGAGGTCGCTGTTGCGTCACAAAACTTGTGACTCAGCAGCGATCTCGCTAGCGACCTCGCTTAGTGTGACGGGGGCTTTACTCTTCAATCCTCTGATTCAGAAGTCCTTGCAAGGGTCAGAAACAAGTACCTGTCACTTGTGAAAGTTTGGAAATACCCACCCAAGCTCTCATGGCTGCCTCGGTTTCTGGCAAGGCAATCACCAGAGATCAATGAGTCAAGCTTGATGAATAGCGAAGTGAGAAGGAAAGCATGATAACAAATTGTTGGTGCTAGCACTTAAAGGGTACCGTCAGCAGGATTGTGCTCAGTAAACTACAGACAGTGTCAGGTCGGCGCCGTTATACTGACTAAAATGATACATTGGTTAATGAAATTAATCTTGTGGTTGTTGTTTAATCTTTATATTCAGTATTGAGTTAATGATATGCTCGTGCTCCGGGGCGGCCTGTGGGGGGGTCTTCATGTGGTGCTCTGATTAGGTATTCATAATGCAGACTGCTGATAGGTCACTGATCCCTCACTGCTCCGCCCACTAGTTTACATAATGAATATCTGTACATACTGAAGAAAATACAAAAAACTCTTCTGCAGGCAGGTGCCGGCCATGGTACCTACTCTGCATGTTTTGCGTCCTAGTAATAACTGTTCTTGATGTTATTGATCATGTACAAAAGAAAATCAATTTGAAAATGGCGCCTGCCTGTGCAGTAGCAGCTATCAGTGTGTATAGAGATCCGATAGCTGCTATTGCACAGGTGCCTGCGGTGCCATCTTGCTGGAGAAGAAAAAAATGTCCTCCTTTAGGATGGCGCTGCCCGCACCTGTGTAGTAGCAGCTCTTGGCGAACTCTATGTTCTTCTAGGAGTTTATCCATCTCCTTTTCTTGCAAACACAGCTTTAGTAATGTCAAAATGACCTCAACATACAGTGCCTACAAGTAGTATTCAACCCCCTGCAGATTTAGCAGGTTTAATAAGATGCAAATAAGTTAGAGCCTTCAAACTTCAAACAAGAGCAGGATTTATTAATAGATGCATAAATCTTACAAACCAAAAAGTTTTGTTGCTCAGTTAAATTTTTATAAATTTTAAACATAAAAGTGTGGGTCAATTATTATTCAACCCCTAGGTTTAATAATTTGTGGAATAACCTTTGTTTGCAATTTCAGCAAATAATCATCTTTTCTAAGACCTGATCAGGCCGGCACAGGTCTCTGGAGTTATCTTGGCCCACTCCTCCATGCAGATCTTCTCCAAGTTATCTAGGTTCTTTGGGTGTCTCATGTGGACTTTAATCTTGAGCTCCTTCCACAAGTTTTCAATTGTGTTAAGGTCAGGAGACTGACTAGGCCACTGCAACACCTTGATTTTTTGCCTCTTAAACCAGGCCTTGGTTTTCTTGGCTGTGTGCTTTGGGTCGTTGTCTTGTTGGAAGATGAAATGACGACCCATCTTAAGATCCTTGATGGAGGAGCGGAGGTTCTTGGCCAAAATCTCCAGGTAGGCCGTGCTATCCATCTTCCCATGGATGCGGACCAGATGGCCAGGCCCCTTGGCTGAGAAACAGCCCCACAGCACGATGCTGCCACCACCATGCTTGACTGTAGGGATGGTATTCTTGGGGTCGTATGCAGTGCCATCCAGTCTCCAAACGTCACGTGTGTGGTTGGCACCAAAGATCTCAATCTTGGTCTCATCAGACCAGAGAACCTTGAACCAGTCAGTCTGAGTCCTCCAAGTGATCATGAGCAAACTGTAGACGAGCCTTGACATGACGCTTTGAAAGTAAAGGTACCTTACGGGCTCGTCTAGAACGGAGACCATTGCGGTGGAGTACGTTACTTATGGTATTGACTGAAACCAATGTCCCCACTGCCATGAGATCTTCCCGGATCTCCTTCCTTGTTGTCCTTGGGTTAGCCTTGACTCTTCAGCCAAGCCTGGCCTCGGCACCGGAGGAAACTTTCAAAGGCTGTCCAGGCCGTGGAAGGCTAACAGTAGTTCCATAAGCCTTCCACTTCCGGATGATGCTCCCATCAGTGGAGACAGGTAGGCCCAACTCCTTGGAAAGGGTTTTGTACCCCTTGCCAGCCTTGTGACCCTCCACGATCTTGTCTCTGATGGCCTTGGAATGCTCCTTTGTCTTTCCCATGTTGACCATGTTTGAGTGCTGTTCACAAGTTTGGGGAGGGTCTTAAATAGTCAGAAAAGGCTGGAAAAAGAGATAATTAATCCAAACATGTGAAGCTCATTGTTCTTTGTGCCTGAACTACTTCTTAATACTTTAGGGGAACCAAACAGAATTCTGGTGGGTTGAGGGGTTGAATAATAAATGACCCTCTGAAAAGACTTTTCACAATTTAAAAAAAAAAATAAACAAAGAAATAACATTCTTTTTTGCTGCAGTGCATTTCACACTTCCAGGCTGATCTACAGTCCAAATGTCACAATGCCAAGTTAATTCCAAATGTGTAAACCTGCTAAATCTGCAGGGGGTTGAATACTACTTGTAGGCACTGTATATGGCTATGGCAAAACATTCATCTTCACCTCTGTGCTGTCATACAGTTTCCTCGGTGTTTTATGGACTTCTATCTTTATTTCTATGGCTAAGCTGTGATGTTTTGTCACAATTCTGATTCATCTCAAAATGTCTGCTGCATTCCCTGCCTCTACTTTTCTAAAGGCTAGTAAAGTCCTTCCTGATTATCTGTGCTTTAAAATGTAATGTGATAACTGAAAAGCATTATGGGGAAACCCATCTGACTGGCCCAAAATCATAACATGAGTGGAATCGTGATCCACCCGCCGCTATTAACTAGTTAAATGCCGCTGTCAAACGCTGACAGCGGCATTTAACTACCGCTTCCGAACGCGCGGCCGGAAATTTGCTCATCGCCGACCCCCGTCACATGATCAGGGGTCAGCGATGCGTTGGCATAGCAACCAGAGGTCTCCTTGTGACCTCTATGGTTGCTGATGCCAGCTTGCTGTGAGCGCCACCCTGTGGTCTTCGCTCATAGCAAGCCTGTAATTAAGCTACATAGGAGCGATCTGATGATCGCTGCTATGTAGCAGAGCCGATCAGGCTATGCCAGCTTCTAGCCTCCCATGGAGGTTATTGAAGCATGGCAAAAGTAAAAAAAAAATGTTTAAAAAAATATGAAATAAATTAAAAAAATATAAAAGTTTAAATCACCCCCCTTTCGCCCCATTCAAAATAAAACAATAACAATAAAATCAAACCTACACATATTTGGTATCGCAGCGTTCAGAATCGCCCTATCTATCAATCAAAAAAAGGATTAACCTGATCGCTAATAGGCGTAGCGAGAAAAAAATTCAAAACGCCAAAATTAGTTTTTTTTGGTCATGGCGACATTGCATTAAAATGCAATAACGGGCGATCTAAAGAACGTATCTGCACCAAGATGTTATCACTGAAAACATCAGCTCAGCACGCAAAAAATAAGCCCTTACCCAACCCAAGATCACGAAAAATGGAGACGCTACGGGTATTGGAAATTGGCACATTTTTTTTTTTTTTTAACAAAGTTTGGATTTTTTTTTTTACCACTTAGATAAAAAATAATCTAGACATGTTTGTTGTCTATGAACTCGTAATGACCTGGAGAATCATAATGGCAGGTCAGTTTTAGGATTTAGTGAAGCTAGCAAAAAAGCCAAACAAAAAACAAGTGTGGGATTGCACTTTTTTGCAATTTCACCGCACTTGGAATTTCTTTCCCATTTTCTAGTACACGACATGGTAAAACCAATGATGTCATTCAAAAGTACAACTCGTCCCGCAAAAAAATAAGCCCTCACATGGCCATATTGATGGAAAAATAAAAAAGTTATGGCTCTGGGGAGGAGGGGAGCGAAAAACGAACACGGAAAAATGGTTAAAATGACAATTGGCATTTTTGGCGATCCACAAAAAGTGAATCATAAACTATTCAAGTTTGCCAGGTTAAGCGAATCTATAAAAATGTGACACAGATTTAATTTGCATCGAATTGATAAGCTCTTCTTTAACAGGACCAAATTTCATCAGAAATGTGGTATAAAAATGAATTTATCCCTCCATATACGGCAGATAACAGCTCTGCCCCAAGGAAGATGATGTCTAAACTGTATAATGCACAGTATTCAGCTGCACTTATCTGACATTGGAGAATACTGCAAATAAATACCTACTGGAAGAGAAACTTTCAACAAGCATCACCTATTGTTTCCTTTTCGTAAGTTTCTTGGAGCTAATCCATATGTCCTCGGTTGACAACTGTACTCAGCTGTTATGTTCTTTGTAAGAGCCATTAAAAGACCATGTTCAGATATCATGCATTGTGGGTATTGTTTATGCGGGCGAATAATGAGGAGTATCAATAATGAGAATCTCAGCAAATGTAAAAAAGAATACAAGGAAACAACAGATTTGCTGACACGGTGGATATGCTGGAAGACAACCATCTACAGGGATAGATAGATAGATAGATAGATAGATAGATAGATAGATAGATAGATAGATAGATAGATAGATAGATAGAAAAAAGAAAGCACAACAGCACTATGTATAAGCTTAGGCCATGTGAAAACACAGAAAAACATTAAAAACATATATTCTAGATTTTGCTACTCAACATTTAAAAAAAAAAAAAAATGTTTAAGCTTACGGAAATGAATGAAAATGAAGGTTCTTAGTGCATAAATTGGCCAATTCATGTATTCCCATCAACCATGGCAAGGTGACCTCCCTCTACTGCACATACCTTCTCTAGGACTATCAACCTACAATTTTGGACACTCATGTCTACTCCTGGGTTTAGCCTACAATTTATGGGCAAGTGGAGCTGATTATGACCAGGCTAAACCCAGTAGAGCAGGCACCCATCAGAGGGAGATCACCTTGCCATGGTTGATGGGCACACATGAATTGGCCAATTTATGCACTAAGTTTAAAAAACATTTTTGAAAAAAAAAATTTGAGTAGTAAAATCTAGATTATATGTTTTTAATGTTTTTCTGTGTTTTCACATGGCCTAAACTTATACATAGTGCTGTTGTGCTTTTTCTTTCTATATAATGCAGTCTGGCAGCTTGCACATGTTCACACTTAGGAGGTGCTGGTCAGTTTTTTTGTATAGGTAGATAGATAGATAGATAGATAGATAGATAGATAGATAGATAGATAGAAGTTAGATAGATAATAGATAGATAGATAGATAGATAGATAGATAGATTGAAGTTAGATAGATAATAGATAGATAGATAGATAGATAGATAGATAGATAGATAGATAGATACTGTAGAAGTTAGACAGGTGATAGACAGACAGATAGATAGATAGATAGATAGATAGATAGATAGACAGAAGTTAGATAGATAATAGATAGATAGATAGATAGATAGATAGATAGATGATAGATAGATAGATAGAAGTTAGATAGATAATAGATAGATAGATAAATAGATAGATAGATAGATGATAGATAGATAGATAGATAGATAGATAGATAGATAGATAGAAGTTAGATAGATAATAGATAGATAGATAGATAGAAGTTAGATAGATAATAGATAGATAGATAGATAGATAGATAGATAGAAGTTAGATAGATAATAGATAGATAGATAGATAGATAGATTGATAGATGATAGATAGATAGATAGATAGATAGATAATAGATAGAAGATAGATATTATTATTATTTATTTATATAGCACCATTAATTCCATGGTGCTGTACATGTCAAAAGGGGTTACATACAGGGTTATAGATATCGTTAACAGTAAACAAATTTACAGTGACAGACTGGTACAGAGGGGAGAGGACCCTGTCCTTGCGGACTTACATTCTTCAGGATAATGGGGAAGAGACAGGAGGTTGGTGTGCTGCAGCACTGGTGGTGGTGAAGCGGCAGCTCGGGTGGTTAAGGCGGCAGCTCGGGTGGTTGAGGCAGCAGCTCGATTAGTTGGTGACGTGGCAGCAGCTCGGGTGGTTGGTGATGTGGCGGCAGCTCGGGTGGTTGGTGACACGGCGGCAGCTCGGGTGGTTCGTGACGTGGCGGCAGCTCGGGTGGTTGGTGAGGCGGCAGCTCGGGTGGTTGGTGATGCGGCACCTCGGGTGGTTGGTGAGGTGGCAGCTGGGGTGGTTGGTGAGGCGGCAGAATGGTTATTGCAGGCTGTAGGCTTTCCTGAAGAGGTGGGTTTTCAGGTTCCGTCTGAAGGATCTGAGGATGGTAGATAATAGGACGTGTTGAGGCGTGGAATTCCAGAGGATGGGGTATATTTGGGAGAAATCTTGGAGGTGCTTGTGTAAGGAACGAATAAGTGTGGAGGAGAGTAGGAGTTCTTGGGAGGATCGAAGATTACATGAGTGAAGATATTGGGAGATTAGTTCAGAGATATAGGGAGGGGACAGGTTCTGGATGGCTTTGTAGATCAGTGTTAGTAGTTTGAACTGGATTCGTTGGGGAATTGGGAGCCAGTGGAGGGATTTGCAGAGGGGTGAAGCAGGGGAGTAGCGAGGAGAGAGGTGGATTAGCCGAGCAGCAGAGTTGAGGACAGACTGGAGTAGTGCAAAGGAGTTAGCGGGGAGGCCACAGAGGAGGGTGTTGCAGTAAACGAGGCGTGAGATGATGAGGGCATGCACAAGAGTTTTAGTAGATTGTGGGCTGAGGAAGGTATGCATTCTGGCAATATTTTTGAGTTGGAGGCGACAGGAGGTGGTAAGAGTTTGGACGTGCAGTTTGAAGGACAGGGAGGAATCAAGAGTTACCCCGAAGCAGCGGATTTCAGGTGTGGGAGACAGCGTGATGCCATTTGCTATAATAGATAGATCAAGTAGGGAGGATACGTGAGATGGGGGAAAGAGGATAGGTTTGGTTTTGTCTACATTGAGTTTTAGGAAGCGAGAGTTGAAGAAGGAGGATATGTCTGACAGACACTCCGGGATTCTGGAAAGAAGAGAGGTGACATCTGAGCCAGAGAGGTAGATCTGAGTGTCGTCCGCATATAGGTGGTACTGGAAGCCATGGGACTTTATGAGTTGTCCTAGGCCAAGGGTATATGGAATGGAAAAATGATGATGGAATGATGGAAAAAAGTAGAGGCCCTAGGACAGAGCCTTGAGGGACTCCAAGAGAGAGGGGGCGGGGTGAGGAGATAGTGTGGGAGTGGGAAATGCTAAATGTGCAGTCGGAAAGGTATGAGGCAATCCAGGACAGTGTAAGGCCTTTGATGCCGAGGAAAGAAAGAATCTGTAGCAGTAGGACATGGTCGACTGTGTCGAAAGCAGAGGACAGGTCGAGAAGGAGGAGTATGGAGAACTGTCTGTTAGCTTTGGCTGTGAGTAAGTCATTAGTAATTTTGGTCAGAGCAGTTTTGGTGGAGTGGTGGGGGCGGAAGCCAGATTGGAGGTTGTCAAGGAGAGAGTTAGATGAGAGGTGGGAGGAAAGTTGACATGGACATGCTGCTCAAGGAGTTTGGAAGCAAACGGGAGCAGTGATATGGGGCAATAGCTGGCATAGCAGTTGGGTCAAGGTTAGCTTTTTGAGGATGGTTGTGATGGTGGCATGTTTGAAGGCAGAGGGGAAAGTACCAGAAGATAGCGATAGGTTGAAGAGATGGGTTAGGACTGGAATGAGCGTGTTAGTGAGGTTGGGGAGCAGGTGGGAAGGGATGGGGTCAAGTGCACAGGTGGTGAGGTGTGATTTGGAAAGGAGGTGAGTAAGTTCTCCTTCAGTGATGTTGGAGAGGGAAGTTATTGGGGAATGGCAGAGGTCTGGTATATGGAGTGGTTTGGGTGGTGGGACAGTAAAGGTTTGCCTTGTTTGGTCGATCTTGTTTTTGAAGTAGGTGACAAAGTCCGCAGAAGAGATTAGGGGAGTTGGAGGTGGCAGTGGGGGGCAGAGGAGAAAGTTAAATGTGCTGAACAGTTGTTTTGGGTTGTAGGATAGTAAAGATACAAGGTTAGTGAAATAGGTCTGTTTAGCAGAAGTGAGGGCTAGTTTGAAGGCAAGTGTAGCTTGTTTGAAAGTGGTGAAGTCATCTGGCAGGCGTGTTTTTTTCCAACGCCGCTCAGCGACCCTGGATGCTTGTCGTAGTTTTTTTGGTGAGGTTGTTATGCCAGGGTTGCCTATTGATTTGTCGCACTTTGCCATGCATGAGAGGGGCGACTGAGTCTATGGCTGATGTGAAGGTGAAGTTATAGAAAGGGGTGGCCCTATCCGTGTCGTGGAGTGAAGATATGGAGGACAGGGGTAGAAGAGAGTCTGAGAGTCTGTGAATGTCTAGGTGTGCAAGGTTTCTTCGAGGATGTGGTACTGGCTGGATGTGGGGGGCGGGTGAGGAGGACAAGGAAAAGAAGGTGAGTAGATAGTGGTCAGATAAGGGGAAGGGAGAGGTTGTGAGATTAGATAAGGAACAGAGGCGGGTGAAGATGAGGTCTAGCGTATGTCTGTCTGTGTGGGTGGCTGTGGAGGACCACTGAGTAAATCCAAAGGATGAGGTAAGGGCCAGGAGCTTGGAGGCTGCTGGTTGGCAGGTGTCAGTAGTAGGGTTGAGCGAAATGGGTCGGCCATTTTCAGAAGCCGCCGACTTTTGGCAAAGTCGGGTTTCATGAAACCCGACCTGACCCCTGTGTGGGGTCGGCCATGAGGTCGGCGATCTTCTGAATCTGGTATCGGAATTCCGATACCGAGTTCCGATATGTTTGCGATATCGGGAATCGGTATCGGAATCCATATTTAAGTGTTAAATAAAGAATCAAAATAAAAAATATTGATATACTCACCCTCGGACGCGCCCTGGTACTAACCGGCAGCCTTCCTTCCTAAGAATGAGCGCGTGAATGACCTGGGGTGACGTCGCGGCTTGTGATTGGTCGCGAGCGGTCACGCGACCAATCACAAGCCGCGACGTCATCTAAGGTCCTTCACGCGCTCATTCTTAAGAAGGAAGGCTGCTGGAAAGAAGCAGGGCGTGTCCGAAGGTGAGTATATACCTAATAGGAATATACTCACCCTCGGACGCGCCCTGCTTCTTTCCGGCAGCCTTCCTTCCTAAGAATGAGCGCGTGAAGGACCTTAGATGACGTCGCGGACTCGCGGCTTGTGATTGGTCGCGTGACCGCCCATGTGACCGCTCGCAACCAATCACAAGCCGCGACGTCACCCCAGGTCATTCACGCGCTCATTCTTAGGAAGGAAGGCTGCCGGTTAGTACCAGGGCACGTCCGAGGGTGAGTATATCAATATTTTTTATTTTGATTCTTTATTTTACACATTAATATGGATCCCAGGGCCTGAAGGAGAGTTTCCTCTCCTTCAGACCCTGGGAACCATAGTATCCCATTGCACTGCATTGGGTTTCATGTTTCGGCCGACCCCGACCCCGACTTTTTTATAGGATCGGCCGATTTCACTCGACCCGACTTTTGAGAAAGTCGGGTTTCGTGAAACCCGACCCGATCCTATAAAAATAAAAGTCGCTCAACCCTAGTCAGTAGGGATATTAAAGTCACCCATTATGATGGTGGGGATGTCAGCAGAGAGAAAGTGAAGAAGCCAGGTGGAAAATTGGTCAATGAAGGCAGTGGCTGAGCCCGGTGGTCGGTATATGACAGCCATTTCGAGATTAGAGGGAGAGTAGATACGGACAGAGTGAACCTCGAAAGAAGGGATGATAAGGGAGGGTGGGGGTTGGATAGGGCTGAAGTAGCAGTTTTTAGAAAAAAGGAAACCCACTCCCCCACCATGTCTGTTGCCAGAGCGAGGAGTGTGGGTAAAGTGGAGGCCACCGTAACTCAGTGCAGCAGGGGAGGCCGTGTCAGGGGGCGTCAGCCAGGTCTCAGTGAGGGCAGGAAAGGAAAGGTTGCGGGAAGTAAAGAGATCATGGATCACGTGGAGCTTGTTGCAGACAGAGCGGCCATTCCAAAGTGCCCCAGAGAGAGGAAGCAGGGGGGTGGGAGTCAGTTGCACAGGTTTTAAGTGTGAGGGATTGCGATAGTTTCTCATAGTGTGAGAAGGATAGGGGTGAGGGTTAGTGGAGTGAAAATAGTGAGGGCAAATGCGAGTATGGTTACTGTAAATAGCAGGGGAAGAAAGGAGAAGCAAGTAAAATTAGAATACAGTGATTAGTCTTACCGTCTGGCCGATTCGTGGACTATTTCTGGCATATTTCTGATAATACACTTAAAGATGTCACTTGAAATGATGTCACATCTGACTAAAGTCAAATCTGACCAACACCATTCAACTTATACCATTCAAGTATATAGATAAATAGTATATAGTATATAGATATATATATAGAGAGATATATATGTATAGATATATAGATGATAGATAGATGATGAATAGATGATAGATAGATAATAGATAAAAGATAGATAGATGATAGATAGATAGATAGATAGATAGATAGATAGATAGATAGATAATGGATAGATAGATAGATAGATAGATAGATAGATAGATAATAGATAGTAGTGAGATAGATTAGAGATAATGATAAACCATAAATTTCAGTTTATATGTCGTAGAAAACAATACAGGAAATCCTCCCTGTCAATTTCTCATACAGGACGATGAAACCCAGCAACAATCTGAGAAAGCATTTGATATGCATCTAGGCCAAGCCGTCTCTGTCACATGATTGACATTATTTAGGAGAATTCCCTTTGTGCTTTGCAGCGAGTTGATGCGGCACAGTTCTTAGCTGGAATGTAAATGTCACAGACATGACTATCCTGCAGTCCTGGTGCTGGTGTTACAATCAATAGACATTGCACACAAACTTTTACATTAAGCATCGTCGTAGGTTGAGGCCAAAGGAAAGTGCTGATACTTTTGAACTCAGGACTCAGAGAACATTTGTCCGGTTTTGCTGTTGAGCCATACTAAAAATCAATAGATAATCAGCCTTCAGTCATTTTTTCATCCTTTGACGTCATGCTATCATCCTTTTTTCTTAAAGTGATGGTCTGGTCACAGTATATTGATGATCCCGTCTTTGGATAGGTCACCAATACCATATCAGCACCCTAGCCAATTGGTGGGCACCTCCCCCGATCAGCTGTTAACTCCTCCAGCGGCTACCAGCCGTAAATACTTTGATGGAAGCTATAAATTGTAGCTACAGCGTTATATGTAGTGGCAGCTGCTTGGTACTGCAGAGCAGCGTCTAACTTTTGACAGAGCAAATAAAAGCTGATAAATGTGTGTGCCGGGTGTCAGACCCCCACCGGCCTCATATTGATGATCTAATAAATCATCAATATTCTGTGACTAGAAAATACCTTTAACAACAGGTGAGGATGAAACGATGCAAGAATAAGCAAAGATATTCACTCCCTAAAACGGTTATGTCCATTGTTTGTATCTGCACAAATGTGAATGAAAAAAAAAAAAATCTAATAGACATTAATACAGACGAGCAGATCATTAGAAATTTGAATTTGCTGGCTTCTCTGAATTTCCATGAAAATTAATTAAAAAGCCTCTAATTGCCTCTAAAATATGTGTAAAACGCTGTGAGATCCCCTTGGAGTCAATCACGCATGTGTTGTTCTCTGTAATTTAAAAATACCGTTTTTCATGTCAAAATGACTTCTACCTATCTGGCAGGGGTAAAGCGGATGATAACCAAATGTACAGTTGTAACCATTTTATAGGTTTTTAAACTTTTCTTGACAAAAACATCACGTTTAACCAAACACTCAATATTTACAGTGTTGACGCTTATTTTTCAAGTTTTCTACCCTTCGTCCTGACAGTGGATATCAGCTTCTGGGCTGTACAGAGATTGGTCTGCAGAGGACTGGGGTAAAGTTATTGTATCTATAAGACAGTGTTGGTCTGTGTAATGTGTACAGGACATCGATAGTTTCCATATAGAGATACCAAAAAGGAAATCACCAAAAAAGTTTTAAAATTATAAAGTGTATTTTAATCCCTTTCTGACATCGGACAGGATAGTACGTCCGAGGTCAGATACCACGCTTTGATGCGGGCTCCGGCGGTGAGCCTGCATCAAAGCGGGGACATGTCAGCTGTTTTGAACAGCTGACATGTGCCCGCAATAGCAGCGGGTGAAATCGTGATTCACCTGCAGCTATTAACTAGTTAAATGCCGCTGTCAAACGCAGAAAGCGGCATTTAACTGGCGCCTCCGGCCGGGCGGCTGGAAATGAGCGCATCGCCGACCCCCGTCACATGATCAGTGGTCAGTGATGCTTCTGAATAGTAACCATAGAGGTCCTTGAGACCTCTTTGGTTACTGATCCCCGGCAGCTGTGAGCGCCACCCTGTGGTCGACACTCATAGCACACCTGCATTTCTGCTACATAGCAGCGAACATCAGATCGCTGCTATGTAGCAGAGGCTATTAAAGCATGGCAAAAGTAAAAAAGTTAAAAAAAATGTGAAAAAAAAATATAAAAGTTTAAATCACCCCCCTTTCGCCCCATTCAAAATAAATCAATAAAAAAATAATCAAACCTACACATATTTGGTATCGCCGTGTTCAGAATCGCCTGATATATCAATAAAAAAAGCATTAACCTGATCGCTAAACGGCGTAGCGAGAAAAAAATTAGAAACACCAGAATTAAGTTTTTTTGGTCGCCGCGACATTGCATTAAAATGCAATAACGGGCGATCAAAAGAACGTATCTCCACCAAAATGGCATCATTAAAAACGCCAGCTCGGCACACAAAAAATAAGCCCTCACCTGACCCCAGATCATGAAAAATGGAGACGCTACGAGTATCGGAAATGGCGCAATTTTTTTTTTTTTTTTTTTTTTAGCCAAGGTTGGAATTTTTTTTCACCACTTAGATAAAAAATAACCTAGTTATGTTAGGTGTCTATGAACTTGTAATGACCTGGAGAATCATAATGGCAGGTCAGTTTTAGCATTTAGTGAACCTAGCAAAAAAGTTAAACAAAAAACAAGTGTGGGATTGCACTTTTTTTGCAATTTCACCGCACTTGGAATTTTTTTCCCGTTTTCCAGTACACGACATGGTAAAACCAATGATGTCGTTCAAAAGTACAACTCGTCCCGCAAAAAATAAGCCCTCACATGGCCAAATTGACAGAAAAATAAAAAAGTTATGGCTCTGGGAAGGAGGGGAGCGAAAAACGAACACGGAAAAATGGAAAATCCCAAGGTCATGAAGGGGTTAAAAATAGCCTTTTTTTCTAACAATATCTTGCCCTGTATTCCTGTACTAGCGTTTTCACATTATTTTCTCTAGAATTTTTTCTTCCTTTTTATTTTTGTACTAGCGTTTCCACCTTAATTTCTCTAGAATTTTTTCTTCCTTTTTATTTTTGTGCTAGCGTTTCCACCTTAATTTCTCTAGAATTTTTTCTTCCTTTTTATTTTTGTACTAGCCTTTCCACCTTTATTTCTCGAGACTTTTTTTCTAATCACGTGTCATGTCAACAGGGCAGGGAGAAATAATAATAAGAAACAGTGGCATCCAGACTATGACTTTGCATTTTGTCATTCATAGAACAAAAAATCCTTAAATTACTTTCCTGAATAACAGAACTGAGTGTATGTGATTGCGAAAAATATGCAAAAAAGTGACCAAATTGATTTACTACTGCTGATACTACACGGTAGTATATTATCAGACATCACTTTATCTTTTAGCGGTTTTCACACTATCGCATGGAAGCGTGTGCTCCAGCTGTCACATATTCATCTTTCTGGCAGCTTTCCCGCATGCTTACAGTATTATTAGGTTTTTTATATATTTTTATATTCATTTTGGCTTCATTAGAAAAACACCTTTCTAGTATCTACTAGTTCTAAATACTATATAATCTGGTCAGAAGGCTGATTATGGGGACCTTGGTGAGAGGAGAACTAGCTCTGGATGGTCCCATCCCCTTTGCTACTAGGTGTTAAGAACTTGTACAGACTTCCCCATCCTAGAGGAAATGCATTGTTACCAAACACATACTTGTCAAAAGTGCCTGGACAATCCTGAGAACCATAGTGCATTATCCAAACCCCACCCAAGTGGGTGCCTGGGGTTAGGGCCAGCTCTAGGTTTTTGAGGGCCCCGGGCGAAAGAGTCTCAATTGGCCCCCCTTTAACACATACCACGATTCATGATTGCTTATAACATAGTCATGTAGTATATAACACAGCCCAAGTAGTATATAACACAGCCACGTAGTATATAGCACAGTCCACGTAGCATATAACAGCCCATATAGTATATAGCACAGCCACATATTATATAACACAGCCCACGTAGTATATAACATGGCCCACGTAGTATATAGAACAGCCATGTAGTATATATCACAGCCCACGTAGCATATAACAGCCCATGTAGTATATAACATGGCCCACGTAGTATATAGAACAGCCATGCAGTATATAGCACAGCCCACGTAGCATATGACAGCCCATATAGTATATAGCACAGCCACATAGTATGTAAAACGGCCCATGTAGTACATAGAACAGCCATGTAGTATATAGCAAAACCCACATAGTATATAACACAGCCATGTATTATATAGCACAGACATGTAGTATACAGCACAGCCCACGTATCATATAACAGCCCATATAGTATATAGCACAGCCCACGTAGTATATAACACAGCCATGTAGTATATAGCACAGCCATGTAGTATATAGCACAGCCCACGTATCATATAACAGCCCATATAGTATATAGCACAGCCCACGTAGTATATAACAGCCCATATAGTATATAGCACAGCCCACGTAGTATATAACACACCCATGTAGTATATAGCACAGACATGTAGTATACAGCACAGCCCCCATTCCCCCAAGAATGGCCCCAAAGTCCAGTACTCACTGTTATAGTTACAAAAAAAACACTCATCACCTCTCAACGTGCCTGCGCTGCACGCGGCTCTCTGCTCCGGTCTCGGCGGCTGCCGCTGCACTGCCTGACCCACAGCGAGTGCGCGATGATGGCAGTGTCAGAGGCAGAGTGGGGAATGATGGGTAACGCTCCCTCCTCCATCATTTGATTTGAACTTTACCGGCAGACGCTGGTATAGTTCAATGCGGCAGCGGGGGAGTTGGCGCTGGCGACAGGCGGGCCCCCCTGCCTCACAGAGGCCCCATAGCGGCTGCTGATGTGCCAGTAGCTGAGGGCCCCTGGGGGAGTGGGGGCCCTAAGCAGCTGCCTGCCCCTAACTCCGGCTCTGAATGGGCCCCCCTGTCTCGCCAGGGCCCGGGTACGCCGGGTGCTGACGCCGGCCCAGCCTGGGGGGCATCGCATGCCATTTTAAAGGGCATTGAAAATGTAGTTTGGAAATGGCTCAATAATCACTAGTAGTATTATTCTAATATACAAAATATATTCCTCACTTTTCGAAATCCAAATGACAGTTTCATCATTCTGCAGTGTACAGACTGCTGTAAGCAAAACAAAAGCACTGAATTAACACAAAAACTGAAAGAGGAAGACCAAAATTAAATATAATGATGTAAATATTAATTGATAATAATTTATTTTTTTTTAAATGGGAAGGTAAATTAATATCCAGCATAACAAACACAGACATGAAGAGTTGGGGGGCCAAAAAAGGGGGAAAAATTCACCCTAGGAATAAGGACACTGCAAATTGGTAACTGAGCAAAAAGTGTGCGCACCGTGATTCCCATCATAGATACATAAGTACAAATGGTGGTTAATTTCAAACATGAGTTACAGTAGCTTGCAAAATTATTCACCCATTGGCATTTTCTGTGTTTTGTTACCTCACTGTTATGATCCCAATGGCAGAGGATCTCCGAGATTTCAGCAAAGTCTGCAAACATAAATACCAGCTCATAGGGAAGTGGTAACTAGGCTGACCGTATATCTGATCCTAGCACAACCAACTAACAGTAGCCGGGGAACATACCTACGTTGATCCTAGATGTCTCGCGCCAGCCGGAGAACTAACTAACCCTGTCAGGGAAAATAAGACCTCTCTTGCCTCAAGAAGAAAGACCCCAAAGTTATAGTACAAGCCCCCAACAAATAATAACGGTGAGGTAAGAAGAAAAGACAAACGTAAGAATGAACTAGATTTTAGCAAAGAGAGGCCCACTGACTAATAGCAGAAGATAGTAAGATGACTTATACGGTCAGCAAAAAACCCTGCAAAATATCCACGCTGAATATCCAAGAACCCCCGAACCGACTAACAGTGAGGGGGGAGAATATCAGCCCCCTAGAGCTTCCAGCGAAATCAGGAATCACATATTGTACAAGCTGGACAAAAATAAGAACAATGCAAATAAACAAAAATAAGAAAGCAGGACTTAGCTTATCTTGCAAGGAACCAGGACCTGAAGACAGGAGCAAACAGAATGAACTGATTACAACGATGCCAGGCACTGGACTGAGAATCCAGGAAGTTTAAATAGCAACACCCCAGGCCTAACGAACCAGGTGAGTACCAACCTGGGGAAAGACATCCAAGTGCCAACCACTAGTGACCACAAGAGGGAGCCAAGAAGTATAGTTCACAACAGTACCCCCCCTTTAAGGAGGGGTCACCGAACCCTCACCAAGACCACCAGGGCGATCAGGATGAGCAGCGTGGAAGGCACAAACCAAATCGGCCGCATGAACATCAGAAGCGACCACCCAGGAATTATCCTCCTGACCATAGCCCTTCCATTTGACCAGATACTGAAGCCTCCGTCTAGAGAGACGAGAATACAAGATCTTCTCCACCACGTACTCCAACTCGCCCTCAACCAACACCGGAGCAGGAGGCTCAACAGCAGGAACCACAGGCACAACGTACCGCCGCAACAAAGACCTATGGAACACGTTGTGAATGGCAAACGACACCGGAACATCCAAACGAAATGATACTGGATTAAGAACTTCCAAAATTTTATAAGGACCAATAAAGCGAGGCTTAAACTTAGGAGAGGAAACTGTCATGATTCCCCAATGGCATGGGAACATAAGAAACACAAAAATAACAGACTAGCTCTCGGGTGATGGAAACTCAAGCTGACCGTGACCTAAATCTACCACACAACTAACAGTAGCCAGGAAGCATTCCTACGGCTGCCTAGATGCCATGCGCCAGCCGGAGAACTAACTACGCCTGGAAGAGGAAGGAACAGACCTGGCTTACCTCTAGAGAAATTCCCCAAAGATGATAGTAGCCCCCACGTATATTAACGGTGAGTTCAGAGGAAAAGACATACACAGTATGAAGGTAGATTTAGCAAAGCGAGGTCCACTTACTAGATAGAGGAAGGATACAAAAGAGGACTTCACGGTCAGCTGAAAAACCCTTTCAAAAAACCCATCCTGAAATTACTTTAAGACTCCTGTGTCAACTCATGACACAGGAGTGGCAATTTCAGTCCACAAGAGCTTCCAGTAACAGGAAATGACAAAACTGTAAACTGGACAAGAAAAACAAAACAATAAGGACAAGAGTCCACTTAGCTGATCAGCAGACTAGTAGCAGGAACATGCAACTGAATGACTCAGGTTACAATGATGACCGGCAAGGAAGTGACTGGAGAGCAAGGCTAAATAGGGAACTCCCAAAACTGATGGAAGCAGGTGAGCTGAGGAAGAAAAGCACACACAAGTCTCCAGTACCACCAGCCACCACCAGGGGAGCCAAAAAGCGGATCACAACAGTACCCCCCCCTTAAGGAGGGGGCACCGAACCCTCACAAGAACCGCCAGGGCGACCTGGATGAGCCCTATGAAAGGCACGAACCAAATCCGAGGCATGAACATCAGAGGCAGTTACCCAAGAATTATCTTCCTGACCATAGCCCTTCCATTTAACCAGGTACTGGAGTCTCCGCCTGGAAATACGGGAGTCCAAGATCTTCTCTATAACGTACTCCAATTCACCCTCAACCAGCACAGGAGCAGGAGGCCCAGCAGAAGGAACCACCGGCACCTCGTATCTCCGCAACAACGACCGATGGAACACATTATGGGTAGCGAATAGTGTTGAGCGATACCGTCCGATACTTGAAAGTATCGGTATCGGAAAGTATCGGCCGATACCGTCAAAGTATCGGATCCAATCCGATACCGATACCCGATACCAATACAAGTCAATGGGACTCAAGTATCGGACGGTATTCCTGATGGTTCCCAGGGTCTGAAGGAGAGGAAACTCTCCTTCAGGCCCTGGGATCCATATAAATGTGTAAAAGAAAGAATTAAAATAAAAAATATCGCTATACTCACCTGTCCGACGCAGCCTGGACCTCAGCGAGGGAACCGGCAGCGTTGTTTGTTTAAAATTCGCGCTTTTACTTGGTTACGTGAAGTCCCGGCTTGTGATTGGTCAGGGCGGCCATGTTGCCGGGACGCGGACCAATCACAGCAAGCCGTGACGAAATTACGTCACGGCTTGCTGTGATTGGTCCGCGTCCCGGCAACATGGCCGCCATTAACCAATCACAAGCCATGACGTCACGGGAGGCTGGACACGCGCGCTTTTTAAAAAGCGCGCGTGTCCAGCCTCCAGTGACGTCCCAGCTTATGATTGGTCACGGCGCCATGTTGCCGGGACGCGGACCAATCACAGCAAGCCGTGACGAAATTACGTCACGGCTTGCTGTGATTGGTCCGCGTCCTGGCAACATGGCCGCCATTAACCAATCACAAGCCGTGACGTCACGGGAGGCTGGACACGCGCGCTTTTTAAAATGGGCGCGTGTCCAGCCTCCCGGCTTGTGATTGGTTGATCGCGGCGCAACCAATCACAAGCCGGAACGTCACAGGAGGCTGGACACGCGCCCATTTTAAAATGCGCGCGTGTCCAGCCTCCCGTGACGTCACGGCTTGTGATTGGTTGCGTCTCCCATGTGACTGCGACGCAACCAATCACAAAGCCGGGACGTAATTTTAAAATCCTTAAGGACCTGAAATTACGTCACGGCTTGCTGTGATTGGTTGCGTCGCCCATGTGACTGCGACGCAACCAATCACAACGCCGGAACGTAATTTTAAAATCCTGAAGGACCTGAAATTATGTCACGGTTTGCTGTGATTGGTTGCGTCCCGGTCACATGGGCGGCACGCAACCAATCACAAGCTGGGACTCACGTAAAGGAAAGAAAAGCGCGAATTTTAAACAAAGAACGCTGCCGCTTCCCTCGGTAAGGTGCAGGCTGCGTCGGAGAGGTGAGTGTAGCAATATTTTTTATTTTAATTCTCTCTTTTACACATTTTTACATTAATGTTGTTTCGATACCGATACCCGATATCACAAAAATATCGGATCTCGGTATCGGAATTCCGATACAGCAAGTATCGGCCGATACCCGATACTTGCAGTATCGGAATGCTCAACACTAATAGCGAAAGATGCCGGAAGGTCCAAACGAAAGGAAACAGGGTTAATAATCTCCAAAATCCTATAGGGACCGATGAACCGAGGCTTAAATTTAGGAGAAGAAACCCTCATTGGGACAAAACGGGAAGACAACCACACCAAGTCCCCAACACGAAGGCGAGGACCAACCCGACGCTGGCGGTTAGCAAACCGCTGAGTCCTCTCCTGGGACAAATTCAAATTGTCCACCACTTGTTCCCAAATCCGATACAACCGATCCACCACAGCATCTACTCCAGGACAATCCGAAGACTCCACCTGACCAGAAGAAAAACGGGGATGAAACCCCGAATTGCAAAAGAAAGGGGAAACCAAAGTGGCAGAACTGGCCCGATTATTAAGAGCAAACTCCGCCAACGGCAAAAAGGCAACCCAATCATCCTGATCCGCAGACACAAAACACCTCAAATACGTCTCCAAAGTTTGATTAGTTCGCTCCGTCTGGCCATTAGTCTGAGGATGGAAGGCAGAAGAAAAAGACAAATCAATGCCCAACCTGGCACAGAATGCCCGCCAAAATCTAGAAACGAACTGGGTACCCCTATCAGAAACGATATTTTCAGGAATACCATGCAAGCGAACCACTGTCATGATTCCCCAATGGCATGGGAACATCAGAAACACAAAAATAACAGACTAGCTCTCGGGTGATGGAAACTCAAGCTGACCGTGACCTAAATCTACCACACAACTAACAGTAGCCAGGGAGCATTCCTACAGCTGCCTAAATGCCACGCGCCAGCCGGAGAACTAACTACGCCTGGAAGAGGAAGGAACAGACCTGGCTTACCTCTAGAGAAATTCCCCAAAGATGATAGTAGCCCCCACATATATTAACGGTGAGTTCAGAGGAAAAGACATACACAGTATGAAGGTAGATTTAGCAAAGCGAGGTCCACTTACTAGATAGAGGAAGGATACAAAAGAGGACTTCACGGTCAGCTGAAAAACCCTTTCAAAAACCCATCCTGAAATTACTTTAAGACTCCTGTGTCAACTCATGACACAGGAGTGGCAATTTCAGTCCACAAGAGCTTCCAGTAACAGGAAATTACAAAACTGTAAACTGGACAAGAAATACAAAACAATAAGGACAAGAGTCCACTTAGCTGATCAGCAGACTAGTAGCAGGAACATGCAACTGAATGACTCAGGTTACAATGATGACCGGCAAGGAAGTGACTGGAGAGCAAGGCTAAATAGGGAACTCCCAAAACTGATGGAAGCAGGTGAGCTGAGGCAGAAAAGCACACACAAGTCTCCAGTACCACCAGCCACCACCAGGGGAGCCCAAAAAGCGGATCACAACAGTACCCCCCCTTAAGGAGGGGGCACCGAACCCTCACAAGAACCGCCAGGGCGACCTGGATGAGCCCTATGAAAGGCACGAACCAAATCCGAGGCATGAACATCAGAGGCAGTTACCCAAGAATTATCTTCCTGACCATAGCCCTTCCATTTAACCAGATACTGGAGTCTCCGCCTGGAAATACGGGAGTCCAAGATCTTCTCTATAACGTACTCCAATTCACCCTCAACCAGCACAGGAGCAGGAGGCTCAGCAGAAGGAACCACCGGCACCTCGTATCTCCGCAACAACGACCGATGGAACACATTATGGATAGCGAAAGATGCCGGAAGGTCCAAACGAAAGGAAACAGGGTTAATAATCTCCAAAATCCTATAGGGACCGATGAACCGAGGCTTAAATTTAGGAGAAGAAACCCTCATTGGGACAAAACGGGAAGATAACCACACCAAGTCCCCAACACGAAGGCGAGGACCAACCCGACGCTGGCGGTTAGCAAACCGCTGAGTCCTCTCCTGGGACAAATTCAAATTGTCCACCACTTGTTCCCAAATCCGATACAACCGATCCACCACAGCATCTACTCCAGGACAATCCGAAGACTCCACCTGACCAGAAGAAAAACGGGGATGAAACCCCGAATTGCAAAAGAAAGGGGAAACCAAAGTGGCCGAACTAGCCCGATTATTAAGAGCAAACTCCGCCAACGGCAAAAAGGCAACCCAATCATCCTGATCCGCAGACACAAAACACCTCAAATACGTCTCCAAAGTTTGATTAGTTCGCTCCGTCTGGCCATTAGTCTGAGGATGGAAGGCAGACGAAAAAGACAAATCAATGCCCAACCTGGCACAGAATGCCCGCCAAAATCTAGAAACGAACTGGGTACCCCTATCAGAAACGATATTTTCAGGAATACCGTGCAAGCGAACCACATTTTGAAAAAACAAAGGAACCAACTCAGACGAGGAAGGCAACTTAGGCAATGGCACCAAATGAACCATCTTAGAAAAATGGTCACACACCACCCAGATAACAGACATCCTCTGAGAGACAGGAAGATCAGAAATAAAGTCCATCGAGATGTGCGTCCAAGGCCTCTTCGGAATAGGCAAGGGCAACAACAACCCGCTAGCCCTAGAACAACAAGGCTTGGCCCGAGCACACACATCACAAGACTGCACAAAAACACGCACATCTCGAGACAGAGATGGCCACCAGAAGGATCTAGCCACCAAATCCCTGGTACCAAAAATTCCAGGATGACCCGCCAGCGTAGAAGAATGAACCTCCGAGATGACTCTACTGGTCCAATCATCAGGAACAAACAGTCTACCAGGTGGACAGCGATCCGGTCTATCCGCCTGAAACTCTTGCAAAGCACGTCGCAGATCTGGGGAAATAGCGGATAATATCACCCCATCCTTAAGGATACCTGTAGGTTCCGAATCACCAGGGGAATCAGGCTCAAAACTCCTAGAAAGGGCATCCACCTTCACATTCTTAGATCCTGGTAGATATGAGACCACAAAATTAAACCGAGAGAAAAACAACGACCAGCGCGCCTGTCTAGGATTCAGGCGCCTGGCAGACTCAAGATAAATCAGATTCTTGTGATCAGTCAAAACCACCACCTGATGTCTAGCACCCTCAAGCCAATGACGCCACTCCTCAAATGCCCACTTCATGGCCAAAAGCTCCCGATTACCAACATCATAATTTCTTTCGGCGGCAGAAAATTTTCGAGAAAAGAACGCACAAGGTCTCATCACTGAGCAATCGGAACTTTTCTGCGACAAAACCGCCCCCGCTCCGATCTCGGAAGCATCGACCTCAACCTGAAAGGGGAGAGAGACATCGGGCTGGCACAACACAGGGGCAGACGAAAAGCGGCGCTTAAGTTCCCGAAAGGCCTCCACAGCAGCAGAGGACCAATTGGCAACATCAGCACCCTTCTTAGTCAAATCCGTAAGAGGCTTAGCAACACCAGAAAAACCAGTTATAAATCGACGATAAAAATTAGCAAAGCCCAAGAACTTCTGAAGACCCTTTAGAGAAGTAGGCTGCGTCCAGTCACAAATAGCCCGAACCTTGACAGGGTCCATCTCAACAGAAGAAGGGGAAAAAATGTACCCCAAAAAGGAAATTTTCTGAACCCCAAAAACACACTTAGAACCCTTTACACACAGAGAATTCTCCCGCAAGACCTGAAAAACCCTCCTGACCTGCTGAACATGAGACTCCCAGTCCTCAGAAAAAATCAAAATATCGTCCAAATACACAATCATAAATTTATCCAGATATTCACGGAAAATATCATGCATAAAGGACTGAAAAACTGAAGGTGCATTAGAAAGGCCGAAAGGCATTACTAAATACTCAAAGTGGCCCTCAGGCATATTAAATGCGGTTTTCCACTCATCCCCTTGCTTAATTCGCACCAAATTATACGCCCCACGAAGATCAATCTTAGAAAACCACTTAGCCCCCCTTATGCGAGCAAACAAATCAGTCAGCAAAGGCAACGGATACTGATATTTGACAGTAATTTTATTCAGGAGTCGATAATCAATACAAGGCCTCAGCGAGCCATCCTTTTTAGAGACAAAGAAAAACCCAGCTCCTAAAGGTGATGAAGAAGGACGAATATGTCCCTTTTCCAGGGACTCCTTAACATATTCTCGCATGGCAGCATGCTCAGGTACAGATAGGTTAAACAAACGACCCTTTGGAAATTTACTGCCTGGAATCAGATCTATGGCGCAATCACACTCTCTGTGGGGAGGGAGAGAACCAATTTTAGGCTCTTCAAAAATATCCCCAAAATCCGACAAAAATGCAGGAATCTCAGAGGGAATAGATGACGAGATAGGAACCAAAGGTATGTCCCCATGAGCCCCCCGACATCCCCAGCTTAACACAGACATAGTTTTCCAGTCCAGTACTGGGTTATGAGATTGTAACCATGGTAATCCAAGCACTAAAACATCATGTAAATTATACAACACGAGGAAGCGAATCATCTCCTGATGGTCTGGAGTCATACGCATAGTCATTTGCGTCCAGAACTGTGGTCTATTACAAGCCAGAGGTGTAGAATCAATACCCTTCAGAGGTATAGGAACTTCCAGAGGCTCCAAATCAAACCCACAGCGCCTGGCGAAGGACCAATCCATGAGACTCAGAGCGGCGCCAGAGTCCACATAGGCATCCACGGTAATAACTGATAATGAACAAATCAGAGTTACAGACAGAAGAAATTTAGACTGTAAAGTGCCAATAGAAACAGACTTGTCAACCTTCCTAGTACGTTTAGAGCATGCTGATATAACATGCGCGGAATCACCACAGTAGAAGCACAAGCCATTTTTGCGCCTATAATTCTGCCGCTCGCTTCTTGACAGAATTCTGTCACATTGCATTTTCTCTGGCGTCCCTTCAGAAGATACCGCCAAATGGTGCACGGGTTTGCGCTCCCGCAAACGCCGATCAATCTGAATCGCCATTGTCATGGACTCATTCAGACCTGTGGGCGTAGGAAACCCCACCATGACATCCTTAACGGCATCAGAAAGGCCCTCTCTGAAATTTGCCGCTAGGGCACACTCATTCCACTGAGTAAGCACAGACCATTTACGAAATTTTTGGCAGGATATCTCAGCTTCATCTTGCCCTTGAGACAGGGCTATTACAGCTTTTTCGGCTTGAATCTCCAAATTAGGTTCCTCATACAGCAACCCTAAAGCCAGAAAAAACGCATCCACATTGAGCAACGCAGGATCCCCTGGTGTCAATGAAAATGCCCAATTTTGAGGGTCACCTCGCAGCAAAGAAATCACAATCTTAACCTGCTGAACAGGATCTCCAGAGGAGTGAGGTCTGAGAGAAAGGAATAATTTACAATTACATTTGAAATTCAGAAACCGAGATCTATCTCCGGAAAATACCTCTGGTGTAGGAATCTTAGGTTCAGAAATAGGAGTACGCATAACATAATCTTGCAAATTCTGAACCTTCGTAGCAAGATTATTTAAACCTGCAGCCAAACTCTGAGGGTCCATCCTTAAACCGGAGAGATCAGAGCCATTCAAGGATTAGAAGGAGAGAAAGGCAAGGCTGTAAATAGAGCAGAAATACAACTGAGCCAACTAAGTAGCAAACATGAGGAAAAAAAAAAAAAAAATCTACAGACTTCTTTTACTCTCCTTTCTTCTGCCAATTACTTTAACAGGGGCCGGTCATACTGTCATGATTCCCCAATGGCATGGGAACATAAGAAACACAAAAATAACAGACTAGCTCTCGGGTGATGGAAACTCAAGCTGACCATGACCTAAATCTACCACACAACTAACAGTAGCCAGGAAGCATTCCTACGGCTGCCTAGATGCCATGCGCCAGCCGGAGAACTAACTACGCCTGGAAGAGGAAGGAACAGACCTGGCTTACCTCTAGAGAAATTCCCCAAAGATGATAGTAGCCCCCACGTATATTAACGGTGAGTTCAGAGGAAAAGACATACACAGTATGAAGGTAGATTTAGCAAAGCGAGGTCCACTTACTAGATAGAGGAAGGATACAAAAGAGGACTTCACGGTCAGCTGAAAAACCCTTTCAAAAAACCCATCCTGAAATTACTTTAAGACTCCTGTGTCAACTCATGACACAGGAGTGGCAATTTCAGTCCACAAGAGCTTCCAGTAACAGGAAATGACAAAACTGTAAACTGGACAAGAAAAACAAAACAATAAGGACAAGAGTCCACTTAGCTGATCAGCAGACTAGTAGCAGGAACATGCAACTGAATGACTCAGGTTACAATGATGACCGGCAAGGAAGTGACTGGAGAGCAAGGCTAAATAGGGAACTCCCAAAACTGATGGAAGCAGGTGAGCTGAGGAAGAAAAGCACACACAAGTCTCCAGTACCACCAGCCACCACCAGGGGAGCCAAAAAGCGGATCACAACAGGAAACCTTCAGAGGGACATACCGAGAAGACAACCAAACCAACTCCCCCACACGAAGTCGGGGACCCACACCGCGGCGGCGGTTGGCAAAACGCTGAGCCTTCTCCTGTGACAACTTCAAGTTGTCCACCACATGATTCCAAATCCGCTGCAACCTATCCACCACGGAATCCACCCTAGGACAGTCAGAAGGCTCAACATGACCCGAGGAAAAACGAGGATGAAAACCAGAGTTGCAGAAAAATGGCGAAACCAAAGTAGCGGAACTAGCCCGATTATTAAGGGCAAACTCAGCCAATGGCAAGAAGGTCACCCAATCATCCTGGTCCGCAGAAACAAAACATCTCAAATAAGCCTCCAGTGTCTGATTAGTTCGCTCCGTTTGGCCATTAGTCTGAGGATGAACGGCAGATGAAAACGACAAATCAATGCCCATTTTAGCACAAAAAGATCGCCAGAATCTGGACACAAACTGGGATCCTCTGTCGGACACGATATTCTCAGGAATGCCGTGTAAACGAACCACATTCTGAAAAAACAAAGGAACCAGATCGGAAGAGGAAGGCAACTTAGGCAAGGGCACCAAATGGACCATCTTGGAAAAACGATCACACACCACCCAGATGACAGACATTCCTTGAGACACCGGAAGATCAGAAATGAAATCCATGGAAATGTGTGTCCAAGGCCTCTTCGGGACGGGCAAGGGCAAAAGCAACCCGCTAGCACGAGAACAACAAGGCTTAGCCCGAGCACAAGTCCCACAGGACTGCACAAATGACCGCACATCCCGTGACAAGGAAGGCCACCAAAAGGACCTGGCCACCAAATCTCGGGTACCAAAAATCCCCGGATGCCCTGCCAACACCGAGGAATGAACCTCGGAAACAACTCTGCCGGTCCATCTATCAGGAACAAACAGTCTGTCGGGTGGACAAGAGTCAGGTCTACCAGCCTGAAATCTCTGCAACACACGTCGCAAATCAGGAGATATGGCCGACACGATTACTCCCTCTTTAAGAATACCAGCTGGCTCCGAGACTCCAGGAGAGTCAGGCACAAAGCTCCTAGAAAGAGCATCAGCCTTCACATTCTTCGACCCAGGCAGGTATGAGACCACAAAGTCAAAACGAGAGAAAAACAATGACCAACGAGCCTGTCTAGGATTCAGGCGCTTAGCAGACTCGAGATACATCAGATTTTTGTGATCAGTCAAGACCACCACACAATGCTTAGCACCCTCAAGCCAATGACGCCACTCCTCAAATGCCCACTTCATGGCCAACAACTCCCGATTACCAACATCATAGTTCCGCTCAGCAGGCGAAAACTTCCTAGAGAAAAAAGCACATGGTCTCATCACAGAGCAACCAGAGCCTCTCTGCGACAAAACAGCCCCAGCACCGATCTCAGAAGCATCCACTTCAACCTGAAAGGGAAGTGAGACATCAGGCTGGCACAAAACAGGCGCCGAAGTAAACCGGCGCTTCAGCTCCTGGAAGGCCTCCACGGCTGCAGGAGCCCAATTAGCCACATCAGAACCTTTCTTGGTCATATCCGTCAAAGGTTTAACAACGCTAGAAAAGTTAGCGATAAAACGAAGGTAGAAATTAGCAAACCCCAAGAACTTCTGAAGACTCTTAACAGATGTGGGTTGAGTCCAATCATGAATAGCTCGGACCTTAACTGGGTCCATCTCCACAGCAGAAGGGGAGAAAATAAAACCCAAAAAGGAAACCTTCTGCACTCCAAAGAGACACTTTGAGCCCTTCACAAACAAAGCATTATCACGCAAAACCTGAAACACCATCCTGACCTGCTTTACATGAGAATCCCAATCATCAGAAAAAACCAGAATATCATCCAGATAAACAATCATAAATTTATCTAGATACTTCCGGAAGATATCATGCATAAAGGACTGAAACACTGAAGGAGCATTAGAGAGCCCAAAGGGCATCACCAAGTACTCGAAATGACCTTCGGGCGTATTAAATGCAGTTTTCCATTCATCTCCCTGCCTAATGCGCACAAGGTTGTACGCACCACGAAGATCTATCTTGGTGAACCACTTGGCACCCTTAATCCGAGCAAACAAGTCCGACAATAGTGGCAAAGGATACTGAAATTTAACAGTGATATTATTCAGAAGCCGATAGTCTATACAAGGTCTCAAAGACCCGTCTTTCTTGGCCACAAAAAAGAATCCCGCACCAAGAGGGGAAAAGGATGGACGAATATGCCCCTTCTCCAAAGACTCCTTGACATAAGAACGCATTGCGGCATGCTCGGGTACAGACAAATTAAATAATCATCCCTTAGGAAATTTACTACCAGGAATCAAATCTATAGCGCAGTCACAGTCCCTATGAGGAGGAAGAGCACTGGACCTGGACTCACTGAATACATCCTGATAGTCACACAAATACTCAGGAACTTCTGAAGGAGTAGAGGAAGCAATAGACACCGGCGGAGAATCGCAATTAATTCCCTGACAACCCCAACTCGACACAGACATAGCCTTCCAATCCAAAACTGGATTATGGGTCTGTAACCATGGCAGACCTAAAACGACCAAATCATTCATTTTATGCAGAACAAGAAAACGAATCACCTCCCGATGTTCAGGAGTCATGCACATGGTCACTTGTGTCCAATACTGCGGTTTATTTTCCGCCAGTGGCGTAGCATCAATTCCTCTAAGAGGAATAGGAATTTTTAAAGGCTCCAGGACAAAACCACAGCGCTTCGCAAACGACAAGTCCATAAGACTCAGGGCAGCACCTGAATCCACAAACGCCATAACCGGGTAGGAAGACAATGAGCAAATTAAGGTCACCGACAAAATAAATTTAGGCTGCAAATTACCAATGGTGACAGGACTGACAACCTTTGTTAGGCGTTTAGAGCATGCTGATATAACATGTGTAGAATCACCACAGTAAAAACACAGCCCATTCTGACGTCTATGATTTTGTCGTTCAGTTCTAGTCTGGATTCTATCACATTGCATTGAGACAGGAGTCTGTTCAGACAACACCGCCAGAGGATTAGCGGATTTGCGCTCCCGCAAACGCCGATCAATCTGAATAGCCAGCGCCATAGAATCATTCAGACTTGTAAGAATGGAGAAACCCACCATCACATTCTTAATAGCTTCAGAAAGGCCATTTCTGAAATTTGCGGCCAGAGCACACTCATTCCATTGAGTAAGCACGGACCATTTCCGAAATTTTTGGCAATACACTTCAGCTTCATCTTGGCCCTGAGAGATAGCCAGTAAAGCTTTTTCTGCCTGAATTTCAAGATTAGGCTCCTCATAAAGCAATCCGAGCGCCAGAAAAAACGCATCAATATTTGCCAATGCCGGATCTCCTGGCGCCAACGAGAAAGCCCAATCCTGAGGGTCGCCATGCAAGAAGGAGATAACAATTTTAACTTGCTGAGCTGAATCTCCAGACGAACGAGGTTTCAAAGATAGAAACAATTTACAATTATTCCTAAAATTCCTGAATTTAAATCGATCTCCAGAGAACAGCTCAGGAATAGGTATCGTAGGCTCTGACATAGGACTGCCAACAACAAAATCCTGAATGCCCTGCACTCGTGCAGCAAGCTGATCCACACTAGTAATCAAGGTCTGAACATTCATGTCTGCAGCAAAGCTTCAAGCCACTCAGAGAAAAAGGGGAAGGAAGAAAGAAAAAAAAAAACAACTCAGAACTTCTTTTCTTTTAATCCCGCTTCTGCAATGCATTAAGTATTCACTTGGCCTGGCATACTGTTATGATCCCAATGGCAGAGGATCTCAGAGATTTCAGCAAAGTCTGCAAACATAAATACCAGCTCATAGGGAAGTGGTAACTAGGCTGACCGTATATCTGATCCTAGCACAACCAACTAACAGTAGCCGGGGAACGTACCTACGTTGATCCTAGACGTCTCGCGCCAGCCGGAGAACTAACTAACCCTGTCAGGGAAAATAAGACCTCTCTTGCCTCAAGAAGAAAGACCCCAAAGTTATAGTACAAGCCCCCAACAAATAATAACGGTGAGGTAAGAAGAAAAGACAAACGTAAGAATGAACTAGATTTTAGCAAAGAGAGGCCCACTGACTAATAGCAGAAGATAGTAAGATGACTTATACGGTCAGCAAAAAACCCTGCAAAATATCCACGCTGAATATCCAAGAACCCCCGAACCGACTAACAGTGAGGGGGGAGAATATCAGCCCCCTAGAGCTTCCAGCGAAATCAGGAATCACATATTGTACAAGCTGGACAAAAATAAGAACAATGCAAATAAACAAAAATAAGAAAGCAGGACTTAGCTTATCTTGCAAGGAACCAGGACCTGAAGACAGGAGCAAACAGAATGAACTGATTACAACGATGCCAGGCACTGGACTGAGAATCCAGGAAGTTTAAATAGCAACACCCCAGGCCTAACGAACCAGGTGAGTACCAACCTGGGGAAAGACAATCCAAGTGCCAACCACTAGTGACCACAAGAGGGAGCCAAGAAGTATAGTTCACAACACCTCACAACCTGGAATTTCACTGGTTTTGCACCTGTTCATGTAAAGAACAAGCCTACAACTGTGGACATTTGGTTTGCTTTTTCTTGTGAAGCAAACAAACACCAAATTGGACAAAATAACTGAAAACTTCAGTTTTGCATAACTATTCACCCCCTAAAGTCAGTACTTTGAAGTGCCTCCTTTTGCGGCAATTGCAGCTGCAAATCTCTGTGGATAGGCCTCTACGTGCTTTCCACATCTTGCCATTAAGATTTTTGTCCCTTCCTCAAGGCAAAACTGCTCCAGCTTCCTCAAGTTAGACGGATTCCTCTGGTGAACAGCAATCTTCAAGTCTGACCACAGATTTTCAATTGGATTAAGGTATGCGCTTTCAGTTGGCCACTCCAAAACATTTACATGTTTCCCTTTAAACCCATCAAGTGTTGCTTTAGCAGTCTGCTTTGGGTCTTTGTCTCGTTGGAAGGTGAACCTTCCCAGTTTCCAATAACTGACAGACTGAAACAGGTTTTGCTCAAGAATATCCCTGTATTTCGCACCATCCATCTTCCCCTCGACTCTGACCATTTTTCCTGTCCCTGCTGCCAAAAAACATTCCCACATCATGATGCAGACACCACTATGTTTCACTGTGGGGATGGTATTTTTGAGATGATAAGCTGTGTTGGTTTGGCACCAGACATAGCGTTTACTTTGGTGGCCAAAAAGGTCATTTTTTATCTAATTTGACCACATCAACTTCTTCCATAAATTTGGGGAGTCTCCCACATGTCTTTTGGCAAACTTAAAAGGAGCTTTACAATTTTGTATGTAAGTAAAGACTTTGTTCTGCCCACTCTTCCATAAAGTCCACCTCTAAGGAGTGTACGGCTTATTGTGATCATATGGGCAGTCATATCGATAGTACAGCAATTATGTGAGAATTCAGTTAAAAATAACTTTTATTAATTATCTATTAACAATAGACATAACCAATGTAGACAAATAAAGGACAGTAGATTCTTTCTGTAATCAAAACATACTAAATAATAAACAAACGGTAGCATTGACAGCATTGGCAGGAGTTGCATAACAATGTTGAAATCTATGATAGCAATCAACCCCATTTAGTCATTAAAGTGAGGTACCACTCAAGAATCTCTATTTCTAGGTATGACTTGGTTCGCAAACACAATTTTTTTATGCACCCTAGTGTCCCAATTAAAAATGTATCAAAAAGTAAACTAGCTTGACATATAGTTATAGTATAGCATAGCACTTAGAGATACCTACATACAATCCAACAGTCGTTGGCAAACAATACATAAGATTTGCAAGCTCAAATGAGTCTGTATGTGCTAACATATCCGATACTGTGTGTTAAACCCTTTTCAGCTCGCACAGATAAACATAAACATCTTTTTGCAAGAGTATATGAGGTGAGCCAGTATGGTATCACACTGGTGAAGTGTGTAAAAGGTAGTGTTGAGCATTCCGATACTGCAAATATCGAGTATCGGCCGATATTCGCTGTATCGGAATTCCGATACCGAGTTCCGATATTTTTGTGATATCGGAAATCGGAATCGGAAGTTCCCAGTGTGTGGTTCCCAGGGTCTGGAGGAGAGGAGACTCTCCTTCAGGCCCTGGGATCCATATTCATGTAAAAAATTAAGAATAAAAATAAAAAATATGGATATACTCACCCCTCCGGCGGACCCTGGACCTTAGCGGTGTAAGCCTCCGTTTCCTAAGAATGCAGTGAGTGTAGGACCTGCGATGACATCGCGGCTTGTGATTGGTCGCGTGAGTGGTCACATGAGCGGTCACGCGACCAATCACAAGCCGCAACGTCATGGAAGGTCCTTCACTCTGCATTCTTAGGAACGGAGGCAGACGCTTGCAGCGGTGACAGCCAGGGTCCGCCAGAGGGGTGAGTATATCCATATTTTTTATTTTTATTCTTTATTTTTTACATGAATATGGATCCCAGGGCCTGAAGGAGAGTTTCCTCTCCTTCAGACCCTGGGAACCATCCAGGATACCTTCCGATATTTGTGTCCCATTGACTTGTATTGGTATCGGGTATCGGTATCGGCGAGATCCGATATTTTGCCGGTATCGGCCGATCCAATCCGATACCGATACTTTCGAATATCGGAAGGTATCGCTCAACACTAGTAAAAGGAAAGATCTCATTTCCAAAGTTGATGCCCTCCCAGAAAGGTAGCTTGCTTACCAGCGTAAATGTAAAAAAAAACAAACACTACATACTCACCATCTGTTGCCCGTCAGGTCCCTTGGCGTCTGCTTCCTGCTCTGACTGAGCCGCCGTACAGTGAGAGCAGAGCGCAGCGGTGACGTCACTGCTGTGCTCTCACTTTACGGCAGCAGTCAGAGCAGGAAGCAGATGGCAAGGGACCTGACGGGCAACAGATGGTGAGTATGTACTGTTTTTTTTTTTTACATTTACGCTGGTAACCAGGGTAAACATCGGGTTACTAAGCGCGGCCCTGCGCTTAGTAACCCGATGTTTACCCTGGTTACCCGGGTGCTGCAGGGGGACTTCGGCATCGTTGAAGACAGTTTCAACGATGCCGAAGTCGTTCCCCTGATCGTTGGTCGCTGGAGAGAGCGGTCTGTGTGACAGCTCCCCAGCGACCACACAGTGACCACACAGCGACGCTGCAGCGATCAGCATCGTTGTCTGTATCGCTGCAGCGTCGCTGTGTGAGATGGGGCCTTAAGACTCTGAAGTGTCATGGAACTGTATTCAACCCCTTTCAAGGTCTTAGACACAAACAAAGCCTTAGTAATATCATAATAACTTTATCATAAAAATGGATGTTAACCTGGTAGTAACCAACAGCCCAATTAATAAGACATTACACTGACAAACTTTTCATATTCTTTAAATAAAAAAGTCCAAAAATCATCCCTTTTAGTCATTATTTTTGGGCAGACTCCTTTGTGCAGAACACTGTCTCACAGTGTCGCTGTCAAAAGTAACATCATCATGCCATGACAAATTAGTGATGTGTAATATGTTCAATAATGTCCTCCGTTTCTTCCCATCTAATAAGCTTGCAAAGGGCAAGAAAGCCTGCATTAGGTACAGTAGTTCTACAGACTCGACAGCTGATAGTTGTGGTGTTGCGAGTGGCTTGCATATTCTTAGCCATGGTATGAGTTTTCTTTTCTTTTACAGTAACCCATCAATTGCCACTTTTTCTTTACCAAACAAAAAAATGAGTATGCAAATTTGGTTTGTTATATGATGAAACTTTATGATTGGTAACATAAAGATGATAGCTTATTAACCAAAGAGGCAGGTTTGTGGCTTTTGAATTTAGGCTCCTAACATATACACTCACCGGCCACTTTATTAGGTACACCATGCTAGTAACGGGTTGGACCCCCTTTTGCCTTCAGAACTGCCTCAATTCTTCGTGGCATAGATTCAACAAGGTGCTGGAAGCATTCCTCAGAGATTTTGGTCCATATTGACATGATGGCATCACACAGTTGCCGCAGATTTGTCGGCTGCACATCCCAAAGATGCTCCATACAAGGCAGGATGGATCCATGCTTTCATGTTGTTTACGCCAAATTCTGACCCTACCATCCGAATGTCACAGCAGAAATCGAGACTCATCAGACCAAGCAACGTTTTTCCAATCTTCTACTGTCCAATTTCGATGAGCTCGTACAAATTGTAGCCTCAGTTTCCTGTTCTTAGCTGAAAGGAGTGGTACCCGGTGTGGTCTTCTGCTGCTGTAGCCCATCTGCCTCAAAGTTCGACGCACTGTGCGTTCAGAGATGCTCTTAGGCCTACCTTGGTTGTAACGGGTGGCGATTTGAGTCACTGTTGCCTTTCTATCAGCTCGAACCAGTCTGCCCATTCTCCTCTGACCTCTGGCATCAACAAGGCATTTCCGCCCACAGAACTGCCGCTCACTGGATTTTTTTTCTTTTTCGGACCATTCTCTGTAAACCCTAGAGATGGTTGTGCGTGAAAATCCCAGTAGATCAGCAGTTTCTGAAATACTCAGACCAGCCCTTCTGGCACCAACAACCATGCCACGTTCAAAGGCACTCAAATCACCTTTCTTCCCCATACTGATGCTCGGTTTGAACTGCAGGAGATTGTCTTGACCATGTCTACATGCCTAAATGCACTGAGTTGCCGCCATGTGATTGGCTGATTAGAAATTAAGTGTTAACAAGAAGTTGGACAGGTGTACCTAATAAAGTGGCCGGTGAGTGTATATATATATATATATATATATATATAGATGTGTCTATCTATCTATCTATATCTATCTATCTATCTATTTATCTATCTAATCTATCTATCTATCTCTATATATACATATACATATATATATATATATATATATATATATATATATATATATATACACACACACATTATGTAATTTTTTTTATCATTGAATTAGAGTAAGACATTTCACAATCCATGCCCTGCATCAGAGTAAATAATTGTGAAATATCAATACAGTTTAAATTGGGTTTTAATTGGACATTGTTGTTTCATAAAACCATACATAAATCAATAGTACAAGAGACTATAAGATACTTTGTAAAACATCTTATTAAAGAAATATGTTTCTGTCTCCACTTTGTGAGTCTGTTCTCAACCACTTTCCCTGCTTCTTGACCTCACCATCTTCAGTGAAAAACAGCTCAAATCCATCATGGTCAAGAAATCTGCCAGCTCACTGTAGTATCAGGTTTCAGCTACTATAAAACTTAGTGGAGAAGAGGACCAGGAGCAAGAATGAGGATCAGTCCACACTGGGAGAGACAAGCAGATAAAGGGAGATCAAGCTGCAACTTCTAGAAAAAATATTTTACTTCCTGCTGGATTCACAGCCACACAGCTTAGTATTGCCATGAAATGTCTCCCTAGCTCAGATAGAGTTAAGAGACTGAGCTTGCAAAGTGCAAAACTGGTGAAAAATGTTGAATACCCATTAAATAGTGGCTATCCTTTCTGCTCTATCTCTGTCATATCAGTGATAATTTTATCTTGAGCTGATGAGATGTAATTTGAGACAGACTGGTTGCTATGGATCTGAAGACTGACAATTATTTCCTAGGAACCAGACAGCCATTAGCACTCTGTAGTGGCCTGTGAGTGTGACAATTGTTATAGCAATTCACTATTTGAGCAGTTATGTCTAAAGATAAATTAAAAAACATTGGGCATACTATTAACCGGAAAGCTTCTTCTCAGACTCTACATGGGTCAATTTTTGTACCTTTTTGAGTTAATCAAAAAGGCTCTTTTTACATCACTAGTCCAATGCCTGTGAATTCCTACTGGATTTAACATCAGTATTTAAGTGATGCTTTCACGGTCTGGCTCTGGTGAAAAAGTTACAGAGGTCGATAAATCACATGTGCAACCTGTTTAGCTGTACAAGGGCCCGGTAGGTAGCATCTCTAAAAGGGGTTATCCAGTATTTTATTTTTGTACCATCAGCCTAAGAACTAACAGGCAGGTTATGGCTAACCTACTGCATTTTCTCCCCGCCACCGATCTCTACCAGCTCAGAGTGTTCATAGTCCGCTCCTGCTGGCGATTCTGCAGCTTCCACTGACATTATGTTGACAGAACAGCTTCCGCACTTTCCCTCTACTCTTTTGATGGGGCATGACTGCCAATTGACAGTCGACTACCTGCTACCTACCTTTGGGAAGCTGGCTGTCAATCAGCATGACGTCAGCAGTCACACTCCATCGAAAGATATATATGTCAACTAATGTGGATGTTATGAAGTAGGGGTTGTCTTGGATTAGAAAAACATGTCTGCTTTGTCTCCCAAACTGCACAACATCAAGTCTAAAGGCTCTGCCTGGTATTGCAGCTCAACTTTACAAAATTCAATGGAGCACACACAAGCTTTGAGCAGATGTGAAAGTGTGGTTAAAAGAAAGGAGCCATGTTTTTCTAACCACATATAAAATATTATTTTACTGTAATAGAAAATGCCTTCTATCAGTGAATGTTCGTAACCAAATCATTTTCTTTGTTTCCATTTTAGACCTCCTACACGGACTCACCATCACTTTCCTTGTTCAGCTTGGTCCACCTGACAAGCAGACAGTACTTCAAATGCTCAGGTACTTTGCCCATACCAAGCTTTTTATATATTCATGTAGATCTTTCAAAGACAAGTTCAGCAATAACTTTACATCCCCAATCCTTTCCTACATTACTGAGAAATCAGCATTTGAATAGATATGCAAATGAGGCTGAAGGACTATGGTAGATCTGTAGCCTCTGTCACTCCAGCTCTATTCCCCACCCAGCACTGCCTCCTCCTGCTTGATGGATAATTCCTGTCCCTGAAATCAGCATAGAGGCTGTTAGTCAAGTAGAAGGAGGTGTCGCTGGACCGGGTGTATAACAGAAGTGGCAGAGGCTTCAAATTTGCAAATTGTTCTTCAGACTCATTCATTTAACAATTCTAATTTCTCATTAATGTCAGAACAAACTGGCCATGTAAAGGTATTGCTGGATTTATCAAAAGCATGTTAATATATTTTGGGGGATTAAATCCTTCTGACAGACTCACTTTAGGCTCGGACTGTCCCAAAGGGGAACAGGTGAATCCTCCGGTAGGCCTCTTTGCAGGAGTTGTCCCGCCACACTACTATATGAGCAGTATTTGGCACAGTACATTTGATTCTCTGTGTACAGACAAGGGCAGCATATCTTCACTCATTTATTATTATTGTAATATATATTTGTAAAATTACTAGAGGGGGAGCTTTACTCTAAAAGGTTGTCTCAAGCGGCCGATCCCATCTCAGAAAGTAGTCATCGATATTCTACTAATATTAGGAAAAGCTATGTAATACAGCCAAGTAAATGGAAGACACGTAGTCGCGCAGGGTATTGCAGATTAGGATCTGCTTTTCCTGCTACTTTGTTCCATTTTATGATGTCCATATTCTTAAAAAGGTTATATGGAAGAGAGTTTGGCTGAAGGTATAGTAGAATCCCTTTAACTCCTCTTCTCTTATAATCACTTGTATATTATTTATTGGAGCTCTGTTATGAAAGAGCATAAAGAGAAGTTAATTCTCAAATTCAGTTCTGCTACTTGTACCCACCACATGGACAAAAATATTGGAACACCTACACATTGTACCTGCAGGAGCTTTTATGATGTTCCATTGTAACTCCATAGTCATTAACATGGAGTTGCACCCCCCATCTTTGCAGCTATCCCAGCTTCCACTCTTCTTAGAAGGCTTTCTGCAAGATTTTGATGTGTGTCTGTGGGCATTTTTGCATGGTCATACATCCAGAAGAACAGTTGTAAGGTCAGACACTGATCTTGGACTAGACTGACAGAATCATAATCTAATGCTCTAGTTCATCCCAAAGGTGTTCAATGAGGTTGAGGTTAGTCGAGAGTTGAGTTCTTCTATAACAAAATCGACCAACGAATGCCTTTATGAAACATTGTGCATTGGGGCACAGTAATGTTGGAACAGAAAAGGGCCTCCCGGAAATTGTTCCCATAGAGTTGGAAACATCCAGTGAAATTGTCCAAGATGTCTTCTATGCTGAAGCATTACGATTTCCCTTCACTAGAGCTGCAGTAAATGGAGTAGGACGAACCCTGAAAAGCAAAATGACTATTCCTCTTCGACTGTGGGCACTATGCAGTCTGGTAGGTAGCGTTCTAGCCTTCACAAAACGTAGACTCACCCATCAGTTGCCAGATGGAATAGTGTGATTAGTCTCTCCACAGAACACATTTCCACTGCTCCAAAGTTGAATAGTGACTGCTGTACACTCCTACATCTGACACTTGGAAAAGTACCTGGTGATGTGCATGTAGCTGTTCTGCCATGGATATCTATGTCTTGAAGCTCCGGGGGCACAATTTTTGTTAATGTTAATCTCAGACGATATTTAGACTTTCATCCACTATGTGCCTCACTACTCCACGACCCTGCTCTGTAAGTTTATGTGGTCTCCATTTCTTAGTTGATTTGCTGTTGTTGCTAAATGCGTCTACTTTTGAATAATACCACTCACAGGTGATCATGAAATAATTACGAGGGAGCAAATTTCATGAACTGACCTGTTACAACAGTGGCATCTTATTACAGGACTCATTTTGTATTCAGTGAGCTCTGTAAATTGACCCATTCTTTCACAAATGTTAGCAAAGGCAAACGGCATGGCTAGGGGCAGGATTTTATATACCTGTGGTAATAGGAATTAATTGTTTAAGAAGTGTGTCCTAGTACTTTTGACTTTAAAGAATATACATTTACATAGGCAGGTCCGGAAAAAATGCTCCAAAGTAAAAAATGATTTAAAAAATAGAAGTGTTAATTGTTTATTTTAATCAATTAACAAAATGAAATATGAATGAACAAAAGAGAAATCTAAATCAAATTAATGTTTGTTTTGCTACAAAGCAGCATTAATTCTTGTTGCACACAGTTTTTGAAGAGGCTTGGTAGTAAGGTTGGTTCAAGCATGTTGGAGAACTTACCACAGATTTTCTGTGAATGTAGGATTGCTCAAATCCTTCTGTCTCTTCACGGAATCTCAGACAGACTTGATGATATTGAGATCTGTGGGGGCCGTAATATCATTTCCCAGACTCCTTGTTCCACTTTACGCTGACGATATGACTATATGTTTGGGATCATTGTTCTGCTGCAGAATAAATCTGGAGCGAATCAGATGCCAATCATTGCATGATGGATAACTATCTTCCTGTAATTCTTAGCATTGAAGACACCTTTAGTTCTGACCTAATCCCCATCTCCATCGGCTAAATTGCGACCCCGGACTTGCAAGGAACCTTCAGCACTTGCTTCACTGCTGCCTGCAGACACTCATTATTGCACCACTCTGTAGCTCTCCCACAGACAAACTGCCTTTTGTTAAGCCAAATGCTTAAAATTTTGACTCTTTAGTCCAGAGCACCTCCTTCCATTTTTCTGCACCTCAGTTTCCATTTTTTTGTGCATAGTTGAGTTGCTTGGCCTTGTGTCCATATGTAAGGTATGGCTTTTTAGACAGAATTATTCCATGAAAACAATTTCTGGCAACATTTCTTCAAACAGTAGATGGGTCTTGCTTGGTCCCACTGTTTGCTTCCAGTTCTGAGCTGATGGCACTGCTGGACATCTTCCGATTTCGAATGGAAATAAGCATGATGTCTTTCATCTGCTGAACTAAGTTTCCTTGGTCAACCACTGTGTCTATAGTCCTTAATGTTGCCCATTTATTGCTGTTTCTCTAAAAGTTTTTAACAGCACATCTTCAAACCCCAGTCTGCTTTTGAAATCTTTGCCTGGAAGAGACCTTGCGGATGCAGTATAACTACCTTGTGTATTGTAGCTGTGTTCAGTCTTGCCATATTAGATCACCGTAACCTGAACCTGTCTTCCGCAACCTCATCTTTGTAGCAGAATTCAGCTGTTCCTCACCCAATTTTGCACTTCCTACCGTCCTGTTTCTGTTTTAATTATTTACTGTGTTTCAACCTACATATGATAATTGTCACCTGTTTGGTATAGTTGTTAATTATGCATCTGACTATTATCCTTCAAAATCCTTGACTTTTTGCGAGTATATCTAGAAGAAGTGATACTGTTTTAAAGGCAATGGACGGTCACTCCAAATATTGATTTGATTTAGATTTGTGTTTTTCAGTTCATTCACCTTGCATTTTATTAATGTATTTAAAGAAGCTTTCTATTTTAGAAAGCATTTGTAATTTGCAGTATTTTTTTTACACCTGCCGAAAACTTTTGCACAGCACTGTCTGTACTGTATGCATTGTTGACAGAATTAATTGGAAAATTTGGCCTTCTAATATTGTTATGCATGTAATTAAATAGATAAGAGTTACTAGCAGCATTTATGACATGATGTCGAAGGTGTAGCAGGAAGGCAGCTGTGGATCCGTCTGACTGATCCCTTTTAAATACTGTAAACAGTGGGAATCACAGGTTAATCTTTAAAGGATACGTCTGCTCAGAAGATTGTTTTCTGTAAACACTTGTAAACCTGGCTACATAGAGATGATTAAGACATACAACAATCAAAGACAAAAATTCCACAGTGCTAGGAAAATGAGGCCTAAATGAAATGTATAGCTTTTATTTTACATGTGTGCAAAATGTAGGGCTTCATGATGTGTGTTTGCAGTGTTTTATGGACAGAATGTTGGGTAATGCATGTTGAGATTAAAGGATAAAAACTCAGCCTTTGATACGAATGGTATTTTATTTCATTGTGGAAAAATACATTTCCGTTATTTAGTTATAATAATAACAACATGTTTAGTGAGGGTGAAAAATCACATAAGTCCATCAAGGTCATCCTATTTTTATGCCATATTGATTCCGAAGAAGGCAAAAACAAACCTTATGACCTAGAAACCAAGAAGAAAAAAATGATTTCTGGCCCTAAAAATGTCAATAAAAATTTTCTCCTGGATCAAGTACAAATCTTCAGCAATTACAATTTGTAATTAAAGATGAGCTTATCGATTGCCAGAACTTCATTCCAGCATCCAGTTTAGCGGTACATGGTGACTAGATGAGAGTCCCGCTAATCTCTTACCTAACGGCATCACCGTTATGGCATTTGATATGTCAGGGCTGTATGATGTAATAAACATATGACTTCGAACCAGCCTTGGCTAATTAAAGGTTGCTCCGGGTACGTCAATGGTAACAGATTCAAAGGCCTCCTATCTAGCAGCCAAGTACCACTGACCTGGACGCTCTACCAAAGTTCTGCGAATTGATCCTCTCATTTCTATTTGTAATGATATCTTTCTAAAAATTCTCCAAAACCCACATACATTTTTGAACAGATCATTCATCACAGCATCCCGAAGACTTATAAGATATTCCCTTATTAGGCTACACTTCCATAATTCATTTAGCTTATATTTGTTTTGTTTTTTTTAAGAAAAAAATGCAAATTTTTCTTGCAAAAATGGTCACCAAAATGTTCTATGTAGATGTTTCTACTGCGTGTGCTCTAGATGGGGCTAAAGTCACTGCTAGGGACCTCTGATGATGGCTAACCTTTCTTATCAACAAATTGATGGTGCATATTGAAATCAAACTGACCGATTCTCCGCATCTACTTTCTTGGAAGTCAGGGATCAGCCATTTCTTCTGAAAATTGCAGGATTGGATTACGTTCATGTTTATGGTCCGCTTTATGTAGATATCAATGTACAGTATTATTACAATACATTAGCTTCCTGGAGTGGCCAGATATGTTCCTTATGGGTGATATTGTGCAATATGTGTTGCCTCTGAAGACTCAGATGTAGACCATATTTAATTTGACCATACGCATTAGATAGAGGCAGATGATTGAACAACAGATGGACAACGATCATCTGGTGAATGATTGTTTCACTGATACAGACGTAGACGATTGAGTCTATGCTGATGGTTACAATTATTCAAAGCCAGCCATATGCCACCAATGACAACAGGTGAAGGACTAACAATCTTTTTGGAAATATTATTTTCCAAAGAGGATATTTGCAGACTAACGGATATGAAAAACTCGGTATTGAAATAGAGCTGGTGTGTATCTACAATCCAATATATACAACATTTTGGCCAATAATTTAGATCTTCTTTTGATATACTGTAAAGTCAAAGAAAAAATAACATCTTATAAAATAATTTAAAAAATTGGCAAAAACCATAAATAACGTAATAAACAGATATTAGCCAGTCTAACGCCAAAACACCAACAGTTCCATGATCTACTCACATTTGTGGACTAGCGACTAATGGATGGAAACTTCTTTTCCAGGTTATGACAGTCTTTTATTGATTGAAAGATATTTTGTTGGTAAATTTGGTGCATGTGGTCACCTTTGAAGACCATGTTCAAACAGTTTATCTAATGAGAAATTTCATTTCTTTTATTACATCTTAATGAAAGTCAATTTTACATTTGACCCTTATCCGGTTCTTTTTAAATGTCAGGAACCAAAAACTTTGACTGATGGACTTAATTAATTTCATAAAAGTGAATTTATCCACAGATTGCACTTTGCTAAAAAAAAAAGAAGTTAGAACTAATATTAGAAAAAAGAATGATATCCCATATCGTATTAGATCCCATAAGAAAAACCCTATGTTCCGCTTGTTTGTTTGCTTATTTTTAAAGTACTGAATATATACACTCATGTATAAATGGTTTATTGAACTAATAAAAACTGGTGCAGGTCCAGGTCCAACTCAATAATAAAAGAATAGGAAAAAAGGAAGCTACAAATTAAATTATGAACAGGCCGTTCTTATTGAAAAAAAAAATAATTTTGCTAAGGAGTAGTGTTGAACGATACCTTCCGATACTTGAAAGTATCGGTATCGGATAGTATCGGCCGATACCCGAAAAATATCGGATATCGCCGATACCGATACCCGATACCAATACAAGTCAATGGGACACAAGTATCGGAAGCTATCCTGGATGGTTCCCAGGGTCTGAAGGAGAGGAAACTCTCCTTCAGGCCCTGGGATCCATATTCGTGTAAAAAATAAAGAATTAAAATAAAAAATATGGATATACTCACCCATCCGGCGGCCCCTGGACCTTACCGATTGTAACCGGCAGCCTCCGTTCCTAAGAATGAGGAGTTTAGGACCCTCGATGATGTCGCGGCTTGTGATTGGTCACGTGCCGCTCATATGACCGCTCACGCGACCAATCACAAGCCGCGACGTCATCGCAGGTCCTAAACTCCTCATTCTTAGGAATGGAGGCTGCCGGTTACAATCGGTAAGGTCCAGGGGCCGCCAGATGGGTGAGTATATCCATATTTTTTATTTTAATTCTTTATTTTTTACATGAATATGGATCCCAGGGCCTGAAGGAGAGTCACCTCTCCTCCAGACCCTGGGAACCATACACTGGGAACTTCCGATTCCGATTTCCGATACCACAAAAATATCGGAACTCGGTATCGGAATTCTGATACCGCAAGTATCGGCCGATACCCGATACTTGCGGTATCGGAATGCTCAACACTACTAAGGAGCCTTTGAAGCCTTCGGAGCTTTACCTGACAGCTCGTTGTCATTCTTGTCCATCCTATTCTTGGTCTTAGATGACGTCTATGCCAGATCTTGGCTCCCAATTGTCTTTGGCATATGCTACTCCTGAGTTTTCAGCACATATACATCTTATACATCATTTATGACTCCTGGTGGATATAGTAACCCAACTATGGATTCGTGGCACGATACAGGTTTCAGCTAAATCCTAAAAGAAACCAACAGATATCTTTCGGGGAGGGGGCACATCAATTTTAGATAAAGCACAATAGGTTTTTTTATATCACCAAATTTAGTTCTCAATCCAGTGTAATTTCTATTAAACAAAAAAATAGAAAAAATCATCAATTGTATTCCATCGAGACATTATTTTTGCCAAAATTAATAAATTGCTCATTACCTCTAGTCTGAGATTTTTGCTTAATTCAAAATGAGAAGTCTAAGCAATCTCACACACTGTATGGGGCGCACTAAATTATATGTTTGCATGTTAAATTCCTAAATACTAGAAGCAGACACACCAAATGTGCTATCAAATCTATTACGTATAAATACGGATTCCAGTGCAGTTCTAAAGCTTACAGTCTTTACAAGGCAAAGTCACCAATTTTATCCAAATCTGTTTTAATGCTAAAGCAACAAAGCCCATTCCCTGCCACCCCCAGCCAGGAACATCTGGCCGGAAGAGGATTTTCACTATATTTGTGTGCAACAGCTGCAACTAATCGATGTAACCCTGTGAAATCTTCCCCGTTGTCCTATTTTTCAGGTTGCGCCGGGTCATTTGCTGAAGTCCAGACTCCATGTCAGGGCTCCCTCTTGTGCTTTTTGCTTGGTACTGACTGCTAAAAGAACATTTCTTGTCCTCAATTGTCTGAGACGCAGTCATTGGGCTGGATATACAGAAAAGATAATTAAAGGGATTGTCACAATCCAAAACACTTTACCCTACACATACAGTTAATCATAAAAAAAACAACAGATTACTTATGGTTTACTAACCCTACCGGGATCCAGTGCTGAATTTCCACCACAGCTTAAGTCTCTTTTTTTTTGCTGCTGCTGTGACATCTCGTCGACATAGTATCAGCCAATTACTGAGCTCAGTGGTTCTATCCATGTTGGCAGCATGAGCCACTCAGAGCCGCTGTGCTCAGTGATTGGCTGCAGCAATGTGGACGTGACATCACTGCTGCAGCCAAACAACAGAGTCCAAAAACCAGACCCTGGGAGAGGAAGCAAAGCTTAGTTTTGGGGGGTTTTTTAACAATGAATTCTGCATATAGGGATAAGCTTTCTTACAGGTAACACCCTTTTAAGACAGGATCCATTTTGTAAGAGAGCTGAAAATTAGTAGGCCACAAGAAAAGATCAAACTTTACACGGACTCCAGTGTTGTGTTCAGTACTGTCTTGTTTGTTGTTGGTTGCTTTGGTTACTGAGTGACTCATATATATATATAATAAAAAAAAGACCACCCTCATTGGGGGGTGAGAAGGAAGAGTATAGATAGATAGATAGATAGATAGATAGATAGATAGATAGATAGATAGATACACATATATACTGTATATATATATATATATATATTCTTTCCCCTTTCTGGTAAAGGACCCGATAATGAGAAATGAGAAAAAGACCACCTCCATTGGGGGGGTGAGAAGGAAATATACCATATTTTCCGGCATATAAGACGACTGGGCGTATAAGACGACCCCCCAACTTTTCCAGTTAAAATATAAAATCTTCTTAAAAGTCGGGGGTCTTCTTATACGCCGTATGTCGTCTTATAGGGCCGGTGACTAATGTGCCTTTTGGGGGGGAGTGGTCCTGATGACGAAGAGGGGGCATCTCACAGGAAAGTGTGAGTGGAGTATCCCCCATTACCTCATTGTAGCTGCAGTGTGGGGTGCTGGGGTGCTGGGGAGCGGCGGCGGCCACCGCCCCACAGCACAGCACCCATGCGGCACAAAGAGGAGCAGCAGCCGCCTCTCCCCAGCACAGAGACCCCATGCTGCAGCTACAATGAGGTAATGGGGGATACTCCACTCACACTTTCCTGTGAGACGCCCCCTTTTTGTCATCGGGACCACTCCCCCCCACCCACCATATACACATTGGTGTCTGCACTCGGCGTACAAGACGGCACCCGGCGTATAAGACGACCCCCGACTTTTAAGAAGATTTTCAGGGGTTAAAAAGTAGTCTTATACGCCAGAAAATACAGTATATATATATATATATATATATATATATATATATATATATATATATCGTATATATATGTATATATCTGTATATAGATATAGATAGATAGATAGATAGATAGATAGATAGATAGATAGATAGATGGATAGATAGATAGATAGATAGATAGATAGATAGATAGATAGATAGATAGATAGATAGATAGACAGACAGGTAGGTAGATAGATAGATAGATAGATAGATAGATAGATAGATAGATAGATAGATAGATAGATAGATAGATATGCCGCTTGGTAATATTATGCAATTCGGGTATGTAAATTCCAGCAACATGTCTAATTTATGCAACTTTATTATCCAACATTACTATTTAATGTACATTTAGTATTTTTTGTAATGTTAATGTATAATGCACTTAATGTAATACAAAATATTTGTGTCAAATGTGCAAATGACAGGCGTTGGGGTGCATGAGAGATCCAAAGGTGTGATGCAGGGGCAGATCCACCATTGGTACAACAGGGGCCATAGAGGTAAGGGGGCCATTTCCACCTCCAAAGTAGGTGGAATTGTGCATGATGATGAGTTATTGGACTGCAAAGGGGTACTCATATATGGTTCTTATGCAGGGACCTTCTACTGTCTTTGTCCAACCCGGGAGTGATGACTTGACTGAAGAGAGAACGGAGACCCAAGTCAAGAAATGCCTTATATAAGATGTCTCTGGGCAACAGATAGGGGTTCTATGCAATTCCTGCAGTGGAAGAGTTTTGCACAGTATTTTTTAGTGTTGGATATACACTGATATGGCTGGCAGAGAAACAGCTCGATTACAGGTCAGTGTAAGCACAGCATGCATTTTCATGCCACCTTTGGGGAAAAAAGTTTTTTTCCCTTCCAGTGGAATACTCATACTCATAGACGGCATAGACTGGAATGAAGCCAGATGAATTTCAGCCTCGTTAGGTGGCTAGCATTGAGGGTGAATAAGTAATTGCTATTATTGTTCACCACTCTAAGGATTAGATAGGGCCACAGTGGAGCATGAAGAACACCAGTCTGATCTGTAGTGTGCAAAGACTCTGCCAAGTTGACGAGACCATCTCACATGTGATGGCATGGTGTTCTGTCACTTCATCGTTCAATGTGAAATGCTGTGGCCTGTTTTAGAGTGTTATTTGATTTATTTTTGCCATTATACCCATAGTGTCCAGGGCACATTCTAGTTCATAGAGTAAGAGCTGGTAACAGTACTGTCAACAGTGTCTTCATTGCCATGTAGATTCATGCATGTCATTCCTTAAGGTAAGGCAGTATCCATCAAAGGGAGGCGTTCTCTTGGTCTCCACCCATCGGGGGGAAAGTTGTACTGTAGTGCAAAAAATACTACTAAAAATGCAAATAACCCCAATAAAATAGAAATGCAACAGGAGTGTGGGAGCAACTTCCAGCAGAAAGAAGACCTTCTATCTAAATTAGCCTTTTTCAAGCCCACACACCTAGTCACACATCACAAAACCTTAGTAATGTTGCCCCTTCAATGAATGCAACAGGCCCAAAAATCTATGTGCTCCCTTTCACTGAACATATCCGTCGTCAATCTCTGACACCTTCCTCTATAAGCAATCAGGCCTAAAAAGAGGTCTGTGAATGACAGAGTGAAGAGTAAGAAAGAGGCAGCAACAATTAAGGGGAGAAAGGTCCTAGTGAAATTAACCATAAGAGAAGTAACTCCTGAAGAGATAGCCTCACAGAGGCTTCTGAGGGAGCCAGGGATTGTCTACAATAAAGAGTGTCATATAGGGCTCTACAATTAGTAAAAGGACTGGTCAGCCTCAGTCTGAGGAGGGGCCATTGGAGATTCAGATAAGGCAAGAGTGTGCTGTGAGAGGAGACAGAAGTAATTGAGTCTTCAGGTGAAATTAACTTATTTGTCACCATGGTCTTTAGGAATCTATATCCTGCAAGGTGTAAAAATTGCAAGGTATACAATTAAAGAAAACCTTTAACTGGATTTTTTTACTTCAAACTCCATAGTGCTCAAATTGCCATTGCTCTACTGATTCTGTAACAGTATTCTTCTTTTTCTGTGCCTTTATGTTCCAAAGTTATGCAGCCCAGTAATAAAAATAAAAATTTTCTTTCCAACCAATTTTGTGCATGCCGCAAAACTTCTCTGGGGTATGTGACCATGTTTTGATTGTCCAGTGTTAACGGATAAAACGTAAACACCCACAGAGCAGTTATATGGTGTTAGGGCTAGCGGAACGCACCAAATAATTAGAAAGATAGGGTAAGGTGCGTTCGCAGCCCGGAGTCCACCGTGCAGAGGGAACCTGCTGCTAAGTAATGACAGACTATATGGCGGTTCAATGTGGATACACACACGGATTAACTTCACCCTGTGTGAAGGAAGCGAACCCTGTTGCATCACAGGGCTGCGGTACCGCACCAAGAGTGCAAGCAAGGAGTCACAGAACTCTATCCCAAGACTCAGGGAAAGAGTTCCTCTAGACCTCTTGCACTCGACACCGCAACTAGGGTGTCAGAGTAACTGCAAAAATAACTTAAATGCACAAGAGTGCGTGCAGTGCCACACTGGCGGACGCCACTAACCACCCAGACTTGGGATAGGAAAGCGCTCTAATAGCGCATGGTGCCGCACTGGCGGTCACAGCAATTTGATGCAGTTTTGTGTGTTTATTGCTGATGGCTCAGCCGGGCGCTAGATAGCAGACATCCACCTAACACGAGCAGTCATACACAAGGGAGGGGATGATTAATGAACGACTTTCACTCATCAACACACACACGATTTCAAGAGTACACTAGCGCATGGCCGAGCGGCCATGCAAACCTTTTATAGCGGCAATGCTACAAGACCTTCCAGATGGACCAATAGGAGCCGCTACATGACCTGAGTATGTGACCCCCGACATCCAATGGGAGGTCGTCCTGTGGGCATGCTCTGTAAGGGAAAAGCAGGACTTAGTCCCAGAAAGACCTCCTCGCTGCTGAACATTGCTGGTTACAAGGACAGAGCCTTGAAGGGCAGTAGTAACCAGTCATCCAGTATTAGCCTGATCTAGACGCTGGGACTGACGTTTCCGCTGAGTAGACTCCACTGTGGCTGGAGAAGAATGGGAGACTGCAGAGGAGATGGTTCGAGATTCCCCCTGTACAGAGGCGGGAACTCGACACCTAACATATGGTAAACACCCAGTTTAACTTCATAATTACCGGTGGACATAACTTTGGAAAAAAATTGGTGTAGTATCAATGAATCAACGACAATTGAAGGAGATACTTTATAAAAAATAACGTATAAAAAAGACTATATAAAAAATTCTACCAAAAGGTCATCTTTAAAGTGCAATTTTACAAAGGTGTTATCCCATTTGAGAACTGTAGACTTAGAATGTGCTAAGCATGAATGGTGGCATGCAAACTAAAATCTGTGTCTTGCCATTGGTCATGTGGACTTTGTAAATGGGTAAAGCCTTTGCACGCACCTCTTGAGGCCTCAGGCATCGCACATCTGTCCTTGTTACATTTTTTTAAGTTGTAGTTACCATCAGTAATTCATCGGTGTAGTTGTGACTTCTTACTTCAACCTTCATGCTTCCTATCCAGTGTTTTGGAGCATTCAGTATTGCTTATTGGAAAACAAACGTCATTGTTTGGAGACAAAACTTTGAGAGACACAATACAAGACCTTGTTTCCACTAGGATAACTGTGTTCTACGTGAAAGAAAATGACATTTTAGTGCCACTTTCCAAGTGCAATTATTCTTAGTTTCCTGGATGAGTCAATGCATGACCTTAAACTTAGAAAAAGACAACTCATATGAAGCCAGATTACTAATATTCACCACTTATTTTATTATTTACTTGAGACTATATCAATATAGGACATAGACTCATTGTTGTACAAATGGACTGGTTTCTATTACAGTGTAAAGCTTCAGGGAAATTACAAATACAAATTTATGACTGGAGATTTCTTTTCTACAATTTCAACCATTGGGAGATTTTAATATCAGGAGTTTAATACAAGTTTTTTCTTTACTTTTTGAATTATTTTTTACCGTGATGTGATAATTTTGGTAAACTGCCTAGCTGTAATACTACTTATTTCCCAAATAAGAAGAAAGTACTGTTCCTTCCATAGAGAGCGGGCCAGTGAGGTGACCAAATTTGTAATTTCTGAAAGTGCTACTTTGGAAAGTTACATGGGATTATCTACATAACTAAACAATGGCAACCTTGGCATTTTAGGCGCTCGTGAGGCTGCCAACTCATGGACACCAATCATATTTATTTTGTAGGTTCTGCTGTAAATTCCAACAGGTCATATTCATGAGATAGCTGTCAACAGAACATGTGTATGTGGGGCTTTTTTCTCTGAATCGGCCGCTATGCAGCACCGCACCTCTGCTGCGGATGATGCTTGACAGCATCAATCCTATATTATTACTGGGATTTGTGACTCTGGCCAGTCCGGAAGCTACAGGATTAATTCTGTTGGTTTGGCATTCTATCTACAGTCTGAATTGGGTGGGGAAGTTCACTATATAAACCCCTGAGAGCCAGTTTCCCTCTGCCAGTCAATGTTTGCGTTTCCTAGCTTACCTGTGCTCCAGTCCCTTTATGTGATGTTTCATCCTGATTTATCCTGTTCCCTGACCTTATCTAGTTTATTAATGCTTTTGCTGCCTATTATCTACGTCCATTACCTCCTGGTTCTGACTATCCTTCTTGCCAGCTTGTGATAATGAACAGCAGCTGATTCTGCAGCCCTTCCTCAGGGACTCCTGTGTAAGTCTAGATACTTGTACAGGGGTTGCAGGGTGAAGGCCAGGGCAACCTCTGCTTTCTGGGAAATTAAATAGCTTACGCCGTACCTGTTCATGGTAGCCATTTTGGAGCCACGAGGTGACTAGGGACAGTGCTCACACAACAGGAGAGAGGAGAAAGTTGGTGCAAAACTCTAAAAACAAAATTATTGGTTGTTGAAATTCCAGCTGCCTGGTCCTTCTCTATCCCGACATCATATGGGGAAAGTTGGGAGGCCTAAGGCACATCAGATTGTTAGCTGGTCTTGCAAAAATTGATGGGTTCAGCTGACTTTCACCTAATATATAGGGGAGCCTTAACTCTTTCTAATAAATTGGCAGAAACCACAACAGAACTGTAACAGACGACAGCAATTGTTTTAATATAGCCATAGCTAGTCACATACTGTATATGCCATGCGACATACCTTATAAATCATATCACTACAATCATTCACGACTTTGGAAACCAGGTCAATATTTGATAAACATGTAGCTGCACTTTCCCTAGGATCCCTTAAATTGCATCCTACCTAATCATGGAGGTTGCCACCCTAATAAGCAATTCAAGAATGATGCCCCCGCTCAATGTCGTCTTACCCTGGTAATACTTAGACATTCCCTCAACATTTATAATATACCCTGAAAAAAGATACAGAAAGAGAGAAAACAGGGCTAATGTAAGTAGCTACCACAATAGCAAAAATGAATAACCATCACCCAATAAATAAATCATAATGGCCATACGCAATTGAGTCTAAGGTGGAGTTTCTCAATGCTGTGATGAGTCAGAACAAGGTGATACATGTAGTATGTAAGAGATTTTTCTTTAATGGCCTTCAAATTGATCTTAAGCCATGGCAACTTGATGGATGAACAATCTGTAGGAAGATCGAACTTGTAGGAGCTTAGATAGGTTCACCAGGGTCTTCTCCGCCATTATCTTTATAGCATCAAGCCATCGGGTGGCTGGTCTTCCTCTTTGCATTTTTCCTTCTTTTCTTCTGACCATGATGTCCTTCTCCAGTGATTTCTCTTTTCGTATAATGTGTCCAAAGTAGGCAAATCGTAACTTGATGATCCTTGGTTTGAGTGATATATCTGGCTTGATTAGTTCCAATATTGATTTGTTTGTTGTTCTTGCTGTCCATGGCATTGATGGTCTATATATATAGGATGGAATTCTGGAGTCTTTGTATTGCAGGACAGCCTCTTTGCATGCACTTCTATTGTGTAGATGAGTCATTATTAGTGTTGAGCATTCCGATACTGCAAGTATCGGGTATCGGCCGATACTTGCTGTATCGGAATTTCCGATACCGAGATCCGATACTTTTGTGGTATCGGGTATCGGGTATCGCAACAACATTAATGTAATAATGTGTAAAAAAGAGAATTAAAATAAAAAATATCGCTATACTCACCTGTCCGACGCAGCCGGGACCTCAGCGAGGGAACCGGCAGCGTTGTTTGTTTAAATTTCGCGCTTTTACTTGGTTACGTGAAGTCCCGGCTTGTGATTGGTCAGGGCGGCCATGTTGCCGGGACGCGGACCAATCACAGCAAGCCGTGACGAAATTACGTCACGGCTTGCTGTGATTGGTCCGCGTCCCGGCAACATGGCCGCCATTAACCAATCACAAGCCGTGACGTCACGGGAGGCTGGACATGCGCGTATTTTGAAAAGCGCGCGTGTCCAGCCTCCAGTGACGTCCCGGCAACATGACCGCCATTAACCAATCACAAGCCGGGACGTCACGGGAGGCTGGACATGCGCGTATTTTGAAAAGCGCGCGTGTCCAGCCTCCAGTGACGTCCCGGCAACATGGCCGCCATTAACCAATCACAAGCCGGGACGTCACGGGAGGCTGGACATGCGCGTATTTTGAAAAGCGCGCGTGTCCAGCCTCCAGTGACGTCCCGGCAACATGGCCGCCATTAACCAATCACAAGCCGGGACGTCACGGGAGGCTGGACATGCGCGTATTTTGAAAAGCGCGCGTGTCCAGCCTCCAGTGACGTCCCGGCAACATGGCCGCCATTAACCAATCACAAGCCGGGACGTCACGGGAGGCTGGACATGCGCGTATTTTGAAAAGCGCGCGTGTCCAGCCTCCAGTGACGTCCCGGCAACATGGCCGCCATTAACCAATCACAAGCCGGGACGTCACGGGAGGCTGGACATGCGCGTATTTTGAAAAGCGCGCGTGTCCAGCCTCCAGTGACGTCCCGGCAACATGGCCGCCATTAACCAATCACAAGCCGGGACGTCACGGGAGGCTGGACATGCGCGTATTTTGAAAAGCGCGCGTGTCCAGCCTCCAGTGACGTCCCGGCAACATGGCCGCCATTAACCAATCACAAGCCGGGACGTCACTGGAGGCTGGACACGCGCGCTTTTCAAAATACGCGCATGTCCAGCCTCCCGTGACGTCACGGCTTGTGATTGGTTAATGGCGGCCATGTTGCCGGGACGCGGACCAATCACAGCAAGCCGTGACGTAATTTCGTCACGGCTTGCTGTGATTGGTCCGCGTCCCGGCAACATGGCTGCCCTGACCAATCACAAGCCGGGACTTCACGTAACCAAGTAAAAGCGCGAATTTTAAACAAACAACGCTGCCGGTTCCCTCGCTGAGGTCCCGGCTGCGTCAGACAGGTGAGTATAGCGATATTTTTTATTTTAATTCTTTATTTTACACATTAATATGGTTCCCAGGGCCTGAAGGAGAGTTTCCTCTCCTTCAGACCCTGGGAACCATCAGGAATACCGTCCGATACTTGAGTCCCATTGACTTGTATTGGTATCGGGTATCGGTATCGGATTGGATCCGATACTTTGCCGGTATCGGCCGATACTTTCCGATACCGATACTTTCAAGTATCGGACGGTATCGCTCAACACTAGTCATTATGTAAAAAAGTGCTCTTATCTTTAAAGTTCTCCATCACATAAGGTATAAATGTTCTTCTGCATTAGTACTTGTTGCACTTCATAGACTTGATGTATTTTAATGCTAACTCAGTAGTTAAAATTTCAAACTGCAATTGTTTTAATAAAACTATTAATTCCTATACTCCAGTGATAGGCTGGAATCTGTGGAGGAGCCTGACAATTGTTGACTTCCCCTAATATTTTTCATTTACTTCACATTGTGTAGCCATCCTGATGCGTTACACAAACAGATGGAAATTTCCATTTGTGTAAATGGCGCTTACCTTCAGTGTTCAGAATGGAAAATACCGATTAGGACCAATACATTTCTATAATTGGATGCTAGTGATGATACACTATATCAGCACTTGACCATGACAGTCTTTCATAGAATTTTTATTTTTTTATTTTTATTAATTACCTAAAAAAATCAAGAACTGAAGTGACATATGACTTCCCAGTCTGTCATTGATAGCAGTCTGTTTTATACTACAAACTAATAGAAGTAAATCCAGACTATAGACTCCATAACTTGGCAGGTACCAAGACCAGGATCCATCTCTCTCTTTATCATGGTGGCTCACTGGTTAGCACTGTTGCTTTTCAGTGCTGGAGTCCTGAGTTCAAATCCCACCATGGACAATATCTACAAGAAGTTTGCATGCTCTTTTGACACTGCTAAAACTCTTACTGTTGCTCTTATTCAGTCTCGTCTGGACTATTGTAATTCTCTACTAATTGGTCTCCCTCTTACCAAACTCTCCCCCACATTCTGTTTTGAATGCTGCACTCAGGATTATATTCCTCACCAACTGTTACACCGATGCCTCTACTTTGTGCCAGTCATTGCACTGGTTACCCATCTACTCCAGAATTCATTACGAACTTATCACTCTCACCCAACAAAGCACTCCATGGTTCAGCACCACCCTACATGTCCTCCCTGGTCTCAGTCTACCACCCTACCCGTGCACTCTGTTCTGCTAATGACCTGAGGATAACATCCTCAATAATCAGAACCTCCCACTCCCTTCTCCAAGACTTCTCATCTGCTGCGCAAATTCTTTGGAACGCACTACCCTGAATAATTCGATTAATCTCCAATCCCCACAGTATTAATAAATTAATAAAAACACATTTCCTCAGACTGGCCCACCACCTCAACACTTTTATTTAACTATCCCTGTGTTGCCCATTCAAAATTTTCAACATAACCAGGTTCCTCATATCATGTTCTCGTACGCCTTATACATTAATATCCCTCTGTGTCTGTACTGTTACATATTCTGGGTGATAGCTGGCTCATGCAGCATTACATGAACACCCGATCCTTACACTATGGCTGGTCCAAACAATGAAAACAATTGTTACCATCCACCTCTCGTGTCTCCCCATATTTCCTCACAGATTGTAAGCTTGCGAGCAGGGCCCTCATTCCTCTTGGTATCTGTTGTTTATTTGATTATTGTTATTCTGTAATGTCTTTACTGTATGTACAAATCCTCTCTAAAATGTAAAGTGCTGCAGAATATGTTGGCGCCATAGAAATAAAATAATTATTATTGTTTATTATGCTCTCCCCATGTTTGAGTGGGTTTCCTCCGAGTGGGGATGGAGATGCTGATATCTGTGAAGCGCTGTGGAATCAATGGTATTATCTGTATAAGTGAGTAAAATAAATACATTCTTTATAACTTTGACCCTTGGTACACATAGATGTGTTTTACTTTGTAGTACACAAGAATAAAGATAGCAAATCTGGATGTATCCAGAGTAAAAATTATTCTTGGTGTTTTCTGAAACTGGACACCAAAGATCACATCACCAAAACATTGAGCAGACTTCTCTGATAGAAAAGGGATTAACCAAAGTATTTTTACACAAATAACAGGGGTCATTGTGTCATTTTATAGTAAAGCAACATGTAGTTAATGATGGGAGTGGTCATGAGCCTGACCCATGTGGGTACCTGAGTTATCCTCCTGATATGGATTATTAATAATTGAACTGTCATGATGGATATTACTGTGAGCCGTGTATTAAAATAATAAACGTCATGCAATAAATGCGCTCAAAATGAAATATGCTTGAGGATGCTCTTTTGATACATCTTTCAGAATACAAATTGAAAACTAAAATAATTGCTATCACTTTAGTCACCATTATATATTGTAGTTGTACCACATATAGTATTACTAAGAACTGGGTACTGTGAATCTAATTAAAAGGGCTCTTGCACATGACAAGTCCTGTATGGCTCCAAATTACGGTAACATTTATCAAAGTTGAGCAAAAGTTCAAAGATAATTGTTGAAACTCACTAGACATGTTTGAAACCTACCTTGTTCATATGCTAGTCTATGACTCATGTACATATACACTGGTGATGAAGGAATCTTTTGAAATTTGATTTCGCCAGCTTTGATGAATTTTGATGAAAAATTTGATTTGACAAAAATCAAAAGTACTCAAAAGCCACTAACTTCCCTGATAGGACATGCATATGTGATTGCACTATATCCATACTGATCAAGCAAGTGGCTTGTCCTTCCATGGCCCTGCATCACAGACATAGTGACTCTCCCATCTCTCATTCACAATCAAATAAATCTATATTATTCTATTTTCTTCGCACACTAATCTATTTCACTTGTATGCTGTCACACACACTTTCTGTACAGTTTATTCTGTGATTCATGACTTTCTTTCCTTTTTGCTGTGGCTAAGCTTTGAGCTATGAAATCCTCTCATGATCCAGATTCACCAGAAAATGGCTGCTGCATTTCCTGCTTCTGCTTTTATACAGGCTTTGATAGTCCCCATTGATTGGCTGAGCTATAGCATGTGATGTGATTACTGCTACGCATTATGGAGAAGCCCATACAGCGCTCCGTGAGATCATGGAGATCTAGGCAATTCATGAGCAGTGAATCATATATTGTTCAAATTGACCTGCTTTTGTGAATTTCTGAAACCTTTGCACAAATCCAATGCTCGTCGAATAGATTTGCTCATCATTAATATACACCTATATTTGGTATTCTGTTTTTCAACCTACATAAAATCAGAATGTTATAATAATCAGAAACGAGGGAATTCACTTCTACAGGGCATTAACTATGAATGTGATCTTGTATTAGTTACCCTACAACACAGTACCTCATGTTTATGAATTATTGTATTTTTGCATTTTTTTTATACTCATTCTCTTAAATGGAGCCTGTCAGAAGAATCTGCTGTCTTAAGTCTTCAATTTGTGCATACAGGTCATAGGAAGATGAGTAAAATGATACCTTCATATCTGCAATCTGATATTTTATTCCAGAGAATTTATGTTTTTATATATGTAAAATGATCTGTTAAGATCCATGGGCCGGACATTGATCTCCTAGAGAATCTGCCTCCAGAGCTTAAATTAAACTAAACTAGGCATTAACCGTGTGAGACATGAAGTTCGGGAGAGCAGACTGTCAGTCATTATATGTCTCACACTGGTAACTCCCCCTTTACTTAAAAATAAGTTCTGGAGGCAGATTCTCAGGAAGTGTGATTGTTGCCTGTGTGAGTGTGTGAGAACGATCATAGCAGATGTTTTTTATTCCTTTACCTAACTACTCATTGTCATTCATTATTCTGCTAGTTTGGTTTAAACCTTGGTTTAGTGTTTGGTTGAGTTCCCAGATTGCAATGATCTCTGATAATTGTAGTCCAGCAGAATTCTGAATTTAGAATACAATGTTGGGTGTATAAAAAAGATACTCAAAGTTGTGCAACTCTTCATGTGGACTGGAATCGCGGAATACCGTGACGTTTTTTCTTTACTCCCTAAGCTGTTTCTTATAATGTTCTATCGACAGATGACTGATTAGAGGGAGTCTTAAGACAATGCAATTCCTATCATGTCTGCATTAAAGTAATTGCATCATTTCACAGTGAGAACCTGAAATCATAAACGCTTTACCATCTCCAGGGTACCAGTTGGAGAATACTACTTCTACCATTACATCAATAATGCTTCACCTAGAGAAGAAAACCAGTCAATTTTATGTCCTGAAGGAGTTTTTGGTGGCTTTGTTTGCCCACATGTAGGGCTGGATTATAGGGAAATATTGGGGCATATTCCCCAGGGTCTCCACCTGGTGGACCTAGTGCACCTTTACTTTCTACCCTTCCTGCCTAACAGCATCAAGTCATATCATTGACAGTCAATATTTATATAGATTGATAAAATGAGGGGCATAGCTTGGTGGAAACCAGATCCTGTGCCCCACATGATGTGTGACTGGAGGGCATCAACAAGCCACTTTGCCTTGGCCAAAGTACTTAGGCACAAGGTAAAGGCAGTGAACAAGTTAATTTACTCTGGCGAAAGAAGGTCTAGCAACAGCTTTGTGGGGCCTTCACTTCCAAGACAACATGGAACCCCAGATGGCTCTTTGACAATCATATCCGATATAGAAGAAGCACCTGTGCCTAAAGAAGTCGCTAGTTTGGTTATCGACATAAGTTGATTTTAGTGGAATGTGACATGCTCATGCTTGCCCACTTTTCTTCTACATTTGGCCACCTAAATCTGGTTCTGTACTTATTCCAAATATCTTCCTATAGTATAAGATCAGTTCCTGTTCCAATATTACAGAAGAGTGGACAGGTCATTCTAATGTAATCTAACAAAGCATGATTGATCATGGTCTGAGGCACTATTGGCTTTCTGAGAATAAGAACCTTTACCACGAAAAGAATCAGGTATCCTGCATTATATCTTTTCTTTATATGCAGACTCCAATTTTTGGATTCTTGGTTCAGCAAATAAGCAAATGTGGGTCCGCAATAGGTTAAAAGTTTTTAACTTGGTTTATTTGTTTCACTGTAGAAAAAAGTTCTGAAGAAATCAACTGTAGGTCGTTGATGATGATGGAATGGGTTTGTTAGAAGTTGGATAGCATTCCTCGGCCCCATCTCCTCATACATGCATTGAGTACAATGAAGCAGAGTCTAGAAGATTGGGTTGAGCACCATTGAACCGCAGCTACTGTCTCCTTTCATGTTGTAATCACTGTGCCTTGAAGTCATGAAAGTATTTCACATTTTTTATGTGGCTCGAGGTGAATTGAAGCTCACGATATTGGGTGTAAATGAGGAGGCTTATTATGCAGGAATCTCCAAATGGAAGCAGTGAGTAGTTTATCATACATTATCAGAAGCTATTTTGAAAAAAAAAGAGCCGAAAGGTTCATAAATGTGAACTCTGACTAAATGAAAGTTGCATTTTAACTCATATTATCTGCGGAAAGAGATTCTCTCCTCTTGAAAATTCTTCGACTTGGCATCTAACATTGCTGTTTTACTTAGCGCACGGAGAGCTTTTGCTTGTTTTCAATGATTTTGTGAGATCTGTGAGTCTTTTGTGACACAGGTTATTGTGTTTCATAGCTGTGTGATGTCTATGAGAAAGATATTCATAACTTGGGCTTCCTGGACATCAACTTGAAATATAATCTGTAAGTGGATATATCACTGCACACTTTAAACACGGAAACAAACAATCACTTTGTATTGTATCGACCTTGAGACCAGGATACTCTAGCGTATATTCATATTAAGGTTTTCTTACTTGGATATTTCGAAAATTCACCAGAAAAATTGTAGTATTTGTCCAAAATTTTGCATAAGTAGTCACATTTCTTTTGCTTTTTTTCAAACAGAAACTCCTTGGGATTTGATACAGTATTTGCTTCTTTTTCCACGAGTAAAAAAAACACATGGAGAAAAACAGCATCATGTTCCATATAGTTGAGTTTTGCCATTGTAAATGACAGGAAGCTTATTCCAAGAGTATTTGAAGCTTTTTTTTTCATGTGGCTTTTGGTGCAGAATCCACTTTAAAACCATGAAAAAAAAACAGTATAGATATATCCTTAAACTAGATGTTTTATGCCAGAGGCCTCCTTTCCTTAAGGGCTCACTCACATGTCATTTTTTCACGTGCAAGTGTTTTCCGTTTTTTTTCACAGATAGAACTCGTACCTATGACAATCTACAAAGCTGTTTGTTAGGTGTCGAGTTCCCACCACTGCACGGGGGGAATCTCGAGCCTCCTCCACTGCGGTCTACCATTCTTCTTCGGCCACAGTGAAGCCTGCTCAGCAGAGATGTCGGTCACAGCGTCTGGATCAGTCTGATACTGTGCGCTTGGTTTCTGCTGATCTTCCAGGCTCAACCATTGTAACCAGCACTGTTCAGCGGCAAGCAGACGCTCCTGGGACTAAGTCCTGCTTTTCCTCTAGTGAGCATGCCCAAGGTCCTGGAGAGCTTTCTCTATAAAATGTTCGCATGGCCATGAACCTATGTTCATGAGTGTATGAACTTAGCTACTTTGTGGTCTGTGTCAGCATGTGCTCAGGGTCGGCTGTAAGCCACTAGAATTCCAGCACCTCTGGAGAGGAGTTTGTGTGAATTTAGGGCTGGCGTATAGCCTCTAGAATTCCGGCACCTCCGGAGAGGAGTTGTTTTGTGTGCTGTTGCTGACTGTACGACCACTGTATGCTACCTGCTCCGTTAGTGAGCTTTCATCCTGTGTGAGGTTAAGAAAGCACAGCGTTACTTTTAATCCCAGCAACTCTGTGAAGCAACAGAGTTCGCTCCTATACAGACCGAGTGACGGAACCTGTGTCTATTCAGGCATAGTACCACCATATAGTGCCGCCATTTACTAGCAGCAGGTTCCACTCCTGCACGGTGGACCCCGCGAACGCACCTATACTATCTCTATATTTACTCGGTGCATTCCGCCAGCCCTAACACTGTTCATATGTCTGATAATGAAGACATGTCCAATAATGACCCGAGTGTCAAATCAAACTGGCATTAAAAGTCTATGGGTTCGTGAAAAAATCAAGCAGCACTTGATGCCATCCATGTGCTTTCTGTTTTTCATTGACTGAAAGGAAAAGGTGGAAAGACAAATTTTTTTCTCCTCAATAAAAAAGCACTGATGAAAATCTGGCTAAACTATGATCACACTCTGATGGAAATCACTGATAAAACTTTGATGGCAATTGTTGATGAAACTTGGTCCATTTTTATCATAGGTCTAAAAAATTAGTTTGATGGAGGTCTAACTCTTTAAAGAGGCAGACTTTTAGCTCATAGATTGGAGCAATTTTCTTCATTATCACATTCTGTGGACCATATTATTTTTACTTGTACAACATAGCCATATAAATAATAAATTATATTTTTACCTATAGTACCTATTTTTTCCCCACCCTAAAAAAGTAATAAAAAATGAAATAAAAAAGTATATTATTAAAATACGGGATGTTATCGTGATCATAGCTTACATTTTTGGCAGAAAAAAGCTTTATGAGGTTTTTTTTCAACAGGACAATATTCTTATAATACATTTCAGAAAATGTGCAATTTTGCCATTGTCTTGTAGGATTGTTCCCACCATTTATGCTGGGTATAAATAAGTTTAACTTTACAACATATGTGGATAAATATGCAGTAGTTCCAAATATGTGTATTTTTGTTTTATTCCCACACCATCCCCAAAATGTAATACACGGAGAATTGACCCACTAACTATGACTGTTGGACCACATTAGGGTACAATGTTGTCAAGCCTGCACTTAAAAAAAAGAAAGCTTGAAAGAGTATCTGTTAATTTTTCTGCAGAGAAATTGTCCTTAATCTTGAAAATCCTATTTCATATAGTTGTTATTTTTTTCACTCTGTCTCAGGGGAAACGTCCAGCTGAAATTTCCAGTGCTGGTGGACACACATGTGCAGTAGCTTGGTCCCACCACATGGATCCACATTTACACGGATATCAGAATTATTCTTGAGCAAACAGGGTAAATTAATATTTAATCATGGCATAACCCTTTAATGGGAAACAAGGTGGTATAGAGCACTATAAGTACAACTTTAAATTTATTTTTGCATCATTAAAACTGAACTTTGGGGTACTTTGTGGAAAATATGAATCATCTAGGTGAGTGTTCTTCAGCTTTAAAGTTCAAGGCCCACCAACAGATCATGTTTTCAGTGTTCCCTCAGTATTGCCCATGTGATAATTCCATCACCTTAGCAATACTAAAGAAATCATGAAAATATCTAGATTAAGTTATCTTAGGGTATGTTCACACATAGAGTCTTTTTCAGGAGGACACCTCCTGGAATCCTCCTGAAAAAGCACTGTAAATCCATAAAAAAAATTAAAAAAGATACACAGCAATGTAAGCACATGTTCCTTTCCGTCTCATGTTACATCTTTTAACTACTTCAAGGTTCAGTTTTTTAAAACTTTGATGAAATGAAAAAGATAAACACATGAATGAAAACTAAGAGATAGATGCAGCCCCAATTACATATTTAAAAGATATTACTGAAAATATTTTTCTTGCGTTTCGGAAGTTTTATCTCCGTAGCAATTATTCTGCTTTGAATCCTGTTACCACTTCATATTGATATGCTTGCTCTTTTTACGTTACTCTGTTTAGCCATATTATCACATATCTTATTTTCTATGAAAAATTTGGGACACCTGATGTATTCTACATTATCCATTTTTTAAATGCAATGTAAAGAACTCAGCTGGAGATGTAGATTATTGCAGTATGATCTGTTTTTTTTTGGGGGGGGGGAGGGATCATTAACCATCTCTCCATTTTTCTAAAAGTTCCATGCCAACTGAGTGCATAATTATTTTGTGGTGTTACTTTACTGCTCTGTTCAGTAGTAGCCAATTAAAAATATTCCTATTTCTACTTCTAGACCCCTCTTACAGCATACAGTCAGAGAGACTGCAGCTGCATCGCCCTCCTCCCCCTTTCTGAACTAAGAAAGGGAAAGATAACAATAATAAGCTAGATCATAATCAAGTTGCCACTTATATACCAGATATAATGTAATTCTTTATGTATTTACGTGTTGTACAGATTTACCCAAAAGAATATTAATATTTGCTGATAAACGGTTAACCCTGCTAATTTCCTAACAAAAAAATTATGTTTCAAAAATGATGCTGATGCAAAGTAGACATGTGGTAAATGTTATTTAGCAACGTATTTTTCAGCCTATAACATGCACTTTTCCCCCCAAAAAAATGGAAAAAAATGGGGGTGCGTTTTACAGGCCGAATGTAACTTACCGGGGGGTGAGAGGCGGTGTTGGAGTGGTAACACAGGAAGCAGTGTACCTTCCTCAGGAAGCCAGCAGCAGCAGAAGTGGGGCCATGATGCAGGCTGGGATTATGTGGTGAGCAGAGCAGAGTGCATTGCTTTCGCTGGTGGCCATTTTTTGAAGCCATGGGCCACCAGAGGTGAAGCATGCCCAGCTTAAGATCTTGGCCCAGTCAAGATATCAATCCATACAAGTGCCGCCTTTGGCGGCCATTTCTCTGGAGCCCATGGCTTCAGGAAAATGGCCACCTCCAGTTGCGTATGCGCACATTGAGATCTCGGCTGAACTGAAACCTCGATCTGCACATGTGCTGCCGGAGCTGGACAACTTCCTGAAGTCCACCGTCAATGGACTCCACTTTTTCTCACTACTAACACTGGTCCCGCAGCATCACACCCCTGGGACACCCCTCCTCCCACACAGGGCCCGCAGCATTACTCCACTTCCGCTGCCGCTAGCATCGTGCAGCAGGGACTATGCCTCCTGTGACCCCGCTCCACCACCGTCACCAACCCCCTAGTAAGATACCTTAAGTTTGGACTTTCAATGAACCCTCATCTTATAAAAAAAATCTTTTTTTTCCTATTTTTTTCTCCAAAGTTTGGGGTGCATCTTATGGTCTGATGCATCTTATATTCCAAAAAACACGGTAACTGTTTCATGTGATATAACTATCTGGCTTAAGTGCATACAAACTCAAAGCTTAAAAATTGCTAAATGTTCCCCTTTTTTTAACCCCTTCCCGACCTCCGCCATACTAGTACTGCGCTGCGGGAGGTGCATTTCTGACCAGCGCAGTACCAGTATGGCGGCACGATCACCGTGGCCTCACGCTGAGCGCCGGGGTGATCGCGTGCAGGTGTCATCTGTATGTGACAGCTGACACCCCGCCGCAATGCCCACAATCAGTGCTAGCACCTATCGAAGGCATTTAACCCCTCTGATGCCGCTGTCAGTACTGTCAGTGGCAGAGGGGACAATCGCGCAGGAACGGGGCTCCCTGCGCTCTCCCACCGGAACAACGCAATCATCGCGTTGTTCCAGTGGTCTCCATGGAGACCCCCAGCTCCAAGATGGCCTCGGGGCTCCTTCTGGGTCCTGGAGTGAGGTGGCTTGTGAGCGCCTGCTAAGAGCAGGCTGTTATGACCCCAATGGCGAGGGTCTCAGAGGAACGTGGAAGTCTGCAGAATACAAAAATCCAGCTCATAGGGCAGTGGTAACTGGGTTGACCATATATCTACTCCTAACGCCAACACTAGAAGTAGCCGGGGATCATTCCTACGTTGATTCTAGATGACACGCGCCAGCCGGAGAATCTAGCTACCCCTAGTAGAGGAAAACAAAGACCTTTCTTGCCTCCAGAGAAGGGGAACCCAAAGCTGGATAGAAGCCCCCCACAAATAATGACGGTGAGGTAAGAGGAAATGACAAACACAGAAATGAACCAGGTTTAGCACAGAGAGGCCCGCTTACTGATAGCAGAATAAAGAAAGGTAACTTATATGGTCAACAAAAACCCTATCAAAATCCACACTGGAAATTCAAGAACCCCCGAACCGTCTAACGGTCCGGGGGGAGAACACCAGCCCCCTAGAGCTTCCAGCAAAGGTCAGAATATAGATTTGGAACAAGCTGGACAAAAATACAAAACCAAAACAAATAGCAAAAAGCAAAAGGCAGACTTAGCTGATAAAACTGGAACCAGGATCAGTAGACAAGAGCACAGCAGACTAGCTCTGATAACTACGTTGCCAGGCATTGAACTGAAGGTCCAGGGAGCTTATATAGCAACACCCCTAACTAACGACCCAGGTGCGGATAAAAGGAATGACAGAAAAACCAGAGTCAAAAAACTAGTAACCACTAGAGGGAGCAAAAAGCAAATTCACAACAGTACCCCCCCCTTAGTGAGGGGTCACCGAACCCTCACCACGACCACCAGGGCGATCAGGATGAGCGGCATGAAAGGCACGAACTAAATCGGCCGCATGAGCATCAGAGGCGACCACCCAGGAATTATCCTCCTGACCATAGCCCTTCCACTTGACCAGGTACTGAAGCCTCCGCCTGGAGAGGCGAGAATCCAAGATCTTCTCCACCACGTACTCCAACTCGCCCTCAACCAACACCGGAGCAGGAGGCTCAGCAGAAGGAACTACAGGCACAATGTACCGCCGCAACAAGGACCTATGAAATACATTGTGAATAGCAAACGACACAGGAAGATCCAGACGAAAAGATACAGGATTAAGGATTTCCAATATCTTGTAAGGCCCAATAAAACGAGGTTTAAATTTGGGAGAGGAGACCTTCATAGGAACAAAGCGGGAAGAAAGCCATACCAAATCCCCAACGCGTAGTCGGGGACCCACACCGCGGCGGCGGTTGGCAAAGCGCTGAGCCTTCTCCTGTGACAACTTCAAGTTGTCCACCACATGATTCCAGATCTGCTGCAACCTATCCACCACAGAATCCACCCCAGGACAGTCAGAAGGCTCCACATGACCCGAAGAAAAGCGAGGATGGAAACCAGAGTTGCAGAAAAAAGGCGAAACCAAGGTGGCGGAACTAGCCCGATTATTAAGGGCAAACTCAGCCAACGGCAAGAATGTCACCCAATCGTCCTGATCAGCAGAGACAAAACACCTCAAATAAGCCTCCAAAGTCTGATTGGTTCGCTCCGTCTGTCCATTAGTCTGAGGATGGAAAGCAGACGAAAACGACAAATCAATGCCCATCCTACTACAAAAGGATCGCCAGAACCTGGAAACGAACTGGGATCCTCTGTCTGACACAATATTCTCAGGGATGCCGTGCAAACGAACCACGTTCTGGAAAAACACAGGAACCAGATCGGAAGAGGAAGGCAGCTTAGGCAAGGGAACCAAATGGACCATCTTGGAGAAGCGATCACATATCACCCAGATAACGGACATGCCCTGAGATAGCGGAAGATCAGAAATGAAATCCATGGAGATATGTGTCCAAGGTCTCTTCGGGACAGGCAAGGGCAAGAGCAAACCGCTGGCACGAGAACAGCAAGGCTTAGCTCGAGCACAAGTCCCACAGGACTGCACAAATGACCGCACATCCCTTGACAAGGAAGGCCACCAAAAGGACCTGGCCACCAGATCTCTGGTGCCAAAAATTCCCGGGTGACCTGCCAACACCGAGGAATGAACCTCGGAAATGACTCTGCTGGTCCACTTATCCGGAACAAACAGTCTGTCAGGTGGACAAGACTCAGGCCTATCAGCCTGAAATCTCTGCAACACGCGTCGCAGATCCGGAGAAATAGCTGACAAGATAACTCCATCTTTAAGAATACCAACAGGATCAGCGACTCCAGGAGCATCAGGCACAAAGCTCCTAGAAAGAGCATCGGCCTTCACATTCTTTGAACCTGGTAAATACGAGACAACAAAATCAAAGCGGGAGAAAAACAATGACCAGCGGGCCTGTCTCGGATTAAGGCGTTTAGCAGACTCGAGATACATCAGATTTTTGTGATCAGTCAAGACCACCACACGATGCTTAGCACCCTCGAGCCAATGACGCCACTCCTCAAATGCCCATTTCATGGCCAACAACTCCCGATTGCCCACATCATAATTTCGCTCGGCAGGCGAAAACTTCCTAGAGAAAAAGGCACAAGGTTTCATAACAGAGCAACCAGGGCCTCTCTGCGACAAAACGGCCCCTGCCCCAATCTCCGAAGCATCCACCTCAACCTGAAAGGGAAGTGAGACGTCAGGCTGGCACAAAACAGGCGCCGAAGTAAACCGGCGTTTCAACTCCTGGAAAGCCTCCACGGCAGCAGGAGCCCAGTTAGCTACATCGGAGCCCTTCTTGGTCATATCCGTCAAAGGTTTCACAATGCTAGAAAAATTAGCGATAAAACGACGGTAGAAGTTAGCGAAGCCCAAGAACTTCTGAAGACTCTTAACTGACGAGGGCTGAGTCCAATCAAGAATAGCTCGGACCTTGACTGGGTCCATCTCCACAGCAGAAGGGGAAAAAATGAACCCCAAAAAGGGAACCTTCTGCACACCAAAGAGACACTTTGAGCCCTTGACAAACAAAGAATTTTCACGCAAAATTTTAAAGACCAACCTGACCTGCTCCACATGCGAATCCCAATTATCAGAAAAAACCAAAATATCATCCAGATAAACAATCAAAAATTTATCCAGATACTTCCGGAAAATGTCATGCATAAAGGACTGAAAAACTGAAGGCGCATTGGAGAGCCCAAAAGGCATCACCAAGTACTCAAAATGACCTTCGGGCGTATTGAATGCGGTTTTCCATTCATCACCTTGCTTAATGCGCACAAGATTGTACGCACCACGAAGGTCTATCTTGGTGAACCACTTGGCACCCTTAATCCGGGCAAACAAGTCAGACAACAGCGGTAAAGGATACTGAAATTTGACAGTGATCTTATTTAAAAGCCGATAATCAATACAAGGTCTCAAAGATCCGTCCTTTTTTGCCACAAAAAAGAATCCCGCACCAAGAGGGGAAGAAGACGGACGAATATGTCCCTTCTCCAGAGACTCCTTGATATATGAACGCATAGCGGTATGTTCAGGTACCGACAGATTAAACAGTCTTCCCTTAGGAAATTTACTGCCTGGGATCAAATCTATAGCACAGTCACAGTCCCTATGAGGAGGCAGTGCACTGGACTCAGACTCACTGAAGACATCCTGATAATCAGACAAATACTCCGGAACTTCCGAAGGCGTAGAAGAAGCAATAGACACAGGCAGGGAATCCCCATGAATACCACGACAGCCCCAACTTGACACTGACATAGCCTTCCAGTCCAGGAGTGGATTATGGGTCTGTAACCATGGCAGCCCTAAAACAACCAAATCATGCATTTTATGTAAAACCAGGAAACGTATCACCTCGCGGTGTTCAGGAGTCATGCACATGGTAACCTGTGTCCAATACTGCGGTTTATTTGCTGCCAATGGTGTAGCATCAATACCCCTAAGAGGAATAGGATTTTCTAATGGTTCAAGAGTAAAACCACAGCGCTTAGCAAATGAGAGATCCATGAGACTCAGGGCAGCACCTGAATCTACAAACGCCATGACAGGATAAGATGACAGTGAGCAAATCAAAGTTACAGGCAGAAAAAATTTAGGTTGCAAATTACCAACGGTGACAGGACTAACAACCTTAGCTATACGTTTAGAGCATGCTGAGATAACATGTGTAGAATCACCACAGTAGTAGCACAAGCCATTCCGGCGTCTATGAATTTTCCGCTCATTTCTAGTCAGGATTCTATCACATTGCATTAAATCAGGTGTCTGTTCAGACAACACCATGAGGGAATTTGCGGTTTTTCTATCACATTGCACCGAATTAGGTGTCTGTTCAGACAACACCATGAGGGAATTTGCGGTTTTGCGCTCCCGCAACCGCCGATCAATTTGAATAGCCAGTGCCATAGTATCATTCAGACCTGTGGGAATGGGAAAACCCACCATAACATTTTTAATGGCTTCAGAAAGGCCATTTCTAAAATTAGCGGCCAGTGCACACTCGTTCCAATGTGTCAGCACGGACCATTTCCGAAATTTTTGGCAATACACTTCAGCCTCGTCCTGCCCCTGAGACATAGCCAGCAAGGCCTTTTCTGCCTGAATCTCAAGATTGGGTTCCTCATAAAGTAAACCGAGCGCCAGAAAAAACGCATCAAGATCAGCCAATGCCGGATCTCCTGGCGCCAGCGAAAAAGCCCAATCCTGAGGGTCGCCCCGTAAGAACGAAATAACAATTTTTACTTGCTGAGCAGAATCTCCAGATGAACAGGGTCTCAGGGACAAAAACAATTTACAATTATTCACGAAATTCCTAAACTTAAACCTGTCTCCGGAAAACAGTTCAGGAATCGGTATTTTAGGTTCTGACCTAGGATTTCTGATAACATAGTCTTGTATGCCCTGCACACGAGTAGCCAGCTGGTCCACACTTGTAATCAAGGTCTGGACATTCATGTCTGCAGCAAGCATAGCCACTCTGAGGTAAAGGGGAAGAAGAAAAAAAAAAACTCAGAATCTTCTTTCTTATAATCCCTCTTCTGCAATGCATTAAACATTTAATACTGGCCTGGCAAACTGTTATGACCCCAATGGCGAGGGTCTCAGAGGAACGTGGAAGTCTGCAGAATACAAAAATCCAGCTCATAGGGCAGTGGTAACTGGGTTGACCATATATCTACTCCTAACGCCAACACTAGAAGTAGCCGGGGATCATTCCTACGTTGATTCTAGATGACACGCGCCAGCCGGAGAATCTAGCTACCCCTAGTAGAGGAAAACAAAGACCTTTCTTGTCTCCAGAGAAGGGGACCCCAAAGCTGGATAGAAGACCCCCACAAATAATGACGGTGAGGTAAGAGGAAATGACAAACACAGAAATGAACCAGGTTTAGCACAGAGAGGCCCGCTTACTGATAGCAGAATAAAGAAAGGTAACTTATATGGTCAACAAAAACCCTATCAAAATCCACACTGGAAATTCAAGAACCCCCGAACCGTCTAACGGTCCGGGGGGAGAACACCAGCCCCCTAGAGCTTCCAGCAAAGGTCAGAATATAGATTTGGAACAAGCTGGACAAAAATACAAAACCAAAACAAATAGCAAAAAGCAAAAGGCAGACTTAGCTGATAAAACTGGAACCAGGATCAGTAGACAAGAGCACAGCAGACTAGCTCTGATAACTACGTTGCCAGGCATTGAACTGAAGGTCCAGGGAGCTTATATAGCAACACCCCTAACTAACGACCCAGGTGCGGATAAAAGGAATGACAGAAAAACCAGAGTCAAAAAACTAGTAACCACTAGAGGGAGCAAAAAGCAAATTCACAACAGCAGGCGCCGGCAAGCCTCCTACACTGCCTGTCAGATCGCTGGTCTGACACAGTGCTATGCAAAGTGTCAGATCAGCGATCAACCTTATATAGTGATGTCCCAACCTGGGACAATGTAATAAAGTAAAAAAAAAATATGATGTGTAAAAAATATTTTTAACAAATCCCCAAATAAATAAATAAATGAATAAATAAATATTCTAACAATAAATCCATTTATTTATGTAAATAATAATAAAAAAACAATAAAAGTACACATATTTAGTATCGCCATGTCCTTAACGACCCGACCTATAAAACTGTGAAACTAGTTAACCCCTTTAGTAAACACCATTAAAAAAAAAACAAAACAAGGCAAAAAAACAATACTTTATCATCGTATCACCGAATAAAACGTGGAATAACACGCGATCAAAAAGACACATATAAATAAACATGGTACCGCTAAAAACATCATCTTGTCCTGCGAAAAACAAGCCATCACACAGCATCATCAGCAAAAAAATAAAAAAGTTATAGCTCTCAGAATAAAGCGATACAAAAATAATTATTTTTTTCTGTAAAATAGTTTTTATTGTATAAAAGCGTCAAAACATAAAAAAATATAAATGAGGTATCACTGTAATCATACTGACCAGAAGAATAAAACCAGTTTATCAATTTTACCAAACGCGGAACGGCATAAACGCCCCCCCAAAATAAATTCATGAATTGCTGGTTTTTGTTCATTCTGCCTCACAAAAATCGGAATAAAAAGCGATCAAAAAATGTCATGTGCCCGAAAATGAGACCAATAAAAACGTCAACTCGTCCCGCAAAAAACAAGACCTCACATAACTCTGTGGACCAAAATATGGAAAAATTATAGCTCTCAAAATGTGGTGATGCAAAAACTATTTTTTTAAATAAAAAGAGTCTTTTAGTGAGTGACAGCTGCCTAACATAAAAACCTGCTATAAAACCCCACTATAAATAGTAAATCAAACCCCACTTTATCAACCCCTTAGTCAGGGAAAAATACTAAAATAATAAAAAAGTATTTAATTCAATTTCCCATTAGGGTTAGGGCTAGAGTTAGGGTTAGGGCTAGGGTTAGGGCTAGGGTTAGGGCTAAAATTATGGTTAGGGTTGGGGCTAAAGTTAGGGATAGGGTTGGGGCTAAAGTTTGGGTTAGGGTTGGGGCTAAAGTTAGGGTTTGGGTTAGGGCTAGAGTTGGGGTTAGGGTTTGGATTACATTTATGGTTGGGATTAGGGTTGGGATTGGGGTTAGGGTTCGGATTAGGTTAGGAGTGTGTCAGGGCTAGGGATGTGGTTAGGGTTATGGTTAGGGTTGGGATTAGGGTTAGGGATGTGTTGGGGTTAGGGGTGTGTTGGGGTTAGGGTTATGGTTAAGGTTGGGATTAGGGTTACGGGAGTATTCAGGTTAGGGGTGTGGTTAGGTTTATGGTTAGGGTTGGGACTAGGATTAGGGGTGTGTTGGGGTTAGAGTTAGAATTGGGGGGTTTCCACTGTTTAGGCACATCAGGGGGTCTGCAAATGCGACATGGCGTCCGATCTCAATTCCAGCCAATTCTGCGTTGAAAAAGTAAAACGTGCTCCATCCTTTCCAAGCTCTGCCATGTGCCCAAACGGTGGTTTACCCCCACATATTGGGTATCAACGTACTCTTTGCAGCCCATGTTCTCCTCTTACCCTTAAGAAAATAAAAATTTGGGGGCTAAAAATCATTTTTGTGGGAAAAAATGAGTTTTTATTTTCATGGCTTTGCGTTATAAATTTTAGTGAAACACTTGTGGGTTCAAAGTTCTCCCAAAACATCTAGATAAGTTCCTTGGGGGGTCTAGTTTCCAAAATGGGGTCATTTGTGGGGAGTTTCTACTGTTTAAGTACATCGGGGCTCTGCAAATGCAACGTGATGCCCGCAGACCATTCCATTAAAGTCTGCATTCAAAAACGGCGCTCTTTCCCTTCCAATCTCTGCCATGAGCCCAAACTGTGGTTCCCTGCAACATATGGGGTATCAGCATATTCAGGACAACTTGTACAACATCTTGTGGGGTCCAGTTTCAAATGTTACCCTTGGGAAAATAAAGAATTGGTGGCAAAAAGATCATTTTTGTGAAAAAAAATTAGATTTTTTTTTTTTACAGCTCTACATTATAAACTTCTGTAAAGCACTTGGGGGTTCAAAGTGCTCGCCACACATCTAGATAAGTTCCTTTGGGGGTCTACTTTCCAAAATGGTGTCACTTGTGGGGGGTTTCCACTGTTTAGGTACATCAGGGGCTCTCCAAACGCGACATGGGGCTGATCTCAATGCCAGCCAATTCTGCGTTGAAAAGTTCAAACGGTGCTCCTTCCCTTCCGAGCTCTGCCATGCGCCCAAACAGTGGTTTACCCCCACATATGGGGTATCAGTGTAATCATGACACATTGCACAACAACTTTTGTGGTCCAATTTCTCTTGTTACCTTTGGGAAAATAAAAAATATGGGGCATAAAAATCATTTTTGTGAAAAAGATTTGATTTATTACTTTTACGGCTCTACATTACTTTTACGGCTCTACATTCTAAACTTCTGTAAAGCACTTGGGGGTTCAAAGTACTCACCACACATCTAGATAAGTTCCTTAGCGGGTCTACTTTCCAAAATGGTGTCACTTGTGGGGGGGTTCCCACTGTTTAGGCACATCAGGGGCTCTCCAAACGTGACATGGCGTCCGATCTCAATTCCAGCCAAGTTTGCATTGAAAAAGTCAAACGGCGTTCCTTCCCTTCCGAGCTCTGCCATGCACCCAAACAGTGGTTTACACCCACATATGGGGTATCAGCGTACTCAGGACAAATTGTACAACAACTTTTGGGGTCCAATTTCTCCTGTTACCCTTGGTAAAATAAAACAAATTGGATCTGAAGTAAATTTTTTGTGAAAAGAAGTTAAATGTTCATTTTTTTAAACATTCCAAAAATTCCTGTGAAGCACCTGAAGGGTTAATAAACTTCTTGAATGTGGTTTGGTGCACCTTGAGGGGTGCAGTTTTTAGAATTGTGTCACTTTTGTTTATTTTCTATTATATAGACCCCTCAAAGTGACTTCAAGTGTGATGTGGTCCCTAAAAAAATGGTTTTGTAAAATTTGTTGAAAAATTGAGAAATCGCTGGGCAACTTTTAACCCTTATAACTTCCTAACAAAAAAAAATGTGGTTCCAAAAATTGTGTTGATGTAAAGTAGACATGTGGTAAATGTTATTTATTAACTATTTTGTCCGATATAACTCTCTGATTTAAGGACATAAAAATTAAAAGTTGGAAAATTGCGAAATTTTCAAAATTTTCACCAATTTTCCATTTTTTTCCACAAAAAACGCAACTCATATCGAGGAAATTTTACTGCTATCATAAAGTACAATATGTCATGAGAAAAAAGTCTCAGAATCAGTGGGATCCGTTGAAGCGTTCCAGAGTTATTACCTCATAAAGGGACAGTGGTCAGAATTGTATAAATTGGCCAGGTCAGAAAGATGAAAACAGGCTGGGTCTTGAAGGGGTTAAAAAAAAATCCGATATTTTCATAAAAAACACAAATGAAAATCGAACAAAATTTACCACTACCATGAAGTACAATGTGTCACGAAAAATTTTTCTCAGAACCACTGGGATATGTTAGAGCATTCCAGCATTATTACCTGCTCAGCATTAAAAAAATTGGCCTGATCAGGAAGGTGAAAACAGGCTGGGGGTGAAGGGGTTAATGAATAATACAGAGTTACTTTGTGCTCTGTCTGGCCTCATATTCATCACTGTCTGCTTTTTTCAAAAAGACGAGGTTATTTACGAATTTGTGCTCACCTCAAAAAGTCAAGCACTGCCGAAAATTAGGTCAGGCAGAGCACAAAGTGAACATGTCTGCTTCATTAAAGTCAATGGCCCAAATGGCGAATATGTCTGAATTCCACTTTTTAGCGCCACAGAACTAAAGCTTCAACAGAGCCACTGACGTGTTTCAAAAACATTATGTGAACATAGACTTAAGAATATCTCAAGAAGAGTGGTGCGAGATTACCAACTTTGAAAAATACATAATTAGGTTTTACTGTGCCAGGAGATGTGTTCGCCATGTGTATCTATGTGTCATCACCCAGTGGTTGTGATGTTATCTGCAGCAAGTTGAGATATTTTCTATAATGTCATGATGGTGCACTGAACTTGTATAATGACAGGCTGGAGTCCTTACCAATCATCATGATTGTGCACTGACACCACTTGCTTGAAACCTCATAAATTCAATGCAAAGTGACTTGTCCCATAGGACAATGTGTAACTAATTACTCACTACTACATTTGTGGTGAGAAACAATTGAAGATTTGTAGTGAAAAATTACCTTCTAAAGCTTTCTAAACTTATGGAACATGTAACCCCGGGGGCACATGTCATGCCTTTCTGTGCTTTTAATAGGTAGCACACTCCAAAAATATTGCTTTGGGGTATGGGTTACTTGATGTAATTTATTTGAGGAGTTACTTAGCCTAGTATTGAGAAACACTTGAAGGCTTTGACAAAAAATTTTAAAAATGATCACACCTGGTAAAAGCTCCATTGCTTTAGTGTCCATCTTGTTGACTTGTCTTCAGCAGAGACCTGCTACACATGGGCACCTAAACGCTGCAACTAATCACTGACTGACCTCGGGCATCTTCCATCACACATGAAAACACCTCTCTTGAGGTTGCAGTGGTCATATAGAAATAAACAACAAGACTGGTGGGAGAACATCAGAGCAGTGACACTAGAGCAGTGGGGCATTTACCAGGCGAATACAATATATTTTTTTTATTTTACCACTTTGCTTGCTTGAAATATATTTTTTGGCTCTTCGGAGAGATTTTAACTCTATTGCCACCTTTTAAAAGTAGCAATCCTAAAAGTCAATAATGAGCCTTACCGTATGACTTAGAATAAAAAGCCAACCCAAACTCTCTATTTGCAGACACGCGTTTCGTGGTGATTTTTTTCTAAAAATCCTGGTTTTGCTGATGCACATTACTTTCTAATGAATATTACAAGATTCTTGTGACAACCACCAGAAATATTTAAAGAAGTAACTCAATGTAAATATTTTTATATTGTCGTAAATTTGGTTAAGCAAATAAAGTAAATTATACACACCTATTTTTTTTGCTCTACGCAAATCCAGAACTGTTGCTCTGACGCTCCTTTTGGTCTTTCTATGTAGCCATCAAATGACTGCTACAGCCAATTTGTGTCCTTAGTGGTCACAAGCCTTATTACTGGCATCACGGCTCCTATTGGTGAACTGTGATGCCAGTTGTATGGCACATGACCGTTTTGGGTCACGTGCTGACCGATTGGTGACAAAAAGCCAGAGCATCAGTGCTGGATCTGAGATGGAATAAAGAAAATGGGTATAGCTTTTAAAATACATTTCAAACATTTTATAAAACCTTTGAAAGGAACCTTTGTCTTGATTCATGCTGTCCAAGCCTCAAGCAGCATAAATCAGAGGCTGGTTAGTCTGAAGAGTCAGCTGGGCTTCTCCCCGCACAGCTCTAGTTGATTGACAGCTCTTTACTATGTATGTACATAAGCAAAGACCGTCAATCAACTAGAGCGGTGCAAGAGGAAGCTGGCTTGGGGTCGCTTGTCTAGTCAAATCTATCCCTATGGTCCCCAGACAGCCCTTCAATCTATATCTTCTCTAAAATGTGGAAACATTCCAAAGAAAGCCATACCTGGCTGAGCACGGTGGTTCAGTGGTTAACTCTGTAGCTTTGCATCGCTGGAGTCCTGGGTGTAATTCCCACCAAGGACAACATCTGTTCTCTTCTTGTTTGCGTAGGTTTCCTCCCAGGTACTCCTGTTTCCTCCCACACTCCAAAGACATACTGATAGAGAATTTATATTGTGAGTCCTAATGGGGACACTGATGACAATGTCTGTAAAGGGCGGCGGAATTTAATAGTGTTCATAAGTGAATAAAAAAATAATAAATTCATGCTGTCCATGGTTTCGGCATAGCAGCTTTTTTAACAAAAAATATATATATATTTAAATCCTGAATAATATTAAATTTAGAAGCGAAGTCCTCTCAAAAGAAGATGAAAAACATGGGGAATAAAAGCATGAAAAAACTGATCTAGATCAAGCATGGTCTTCTCAAAGAGATTATGGTGTGATAATTCATTTACAATCTGGAGGCGACAAACAAAATAAATGCTTAATACAATATATAATAAATATTAGGCGGAGAAAAATATGCAATACAAGCTACGACAGTAGAACATTAGACAGAATAATGCCATCCTAGAGCGTCAATATTAGAAAGTTCCAATTTAAATAAACTATACGCAAAGAAATATGATTTTTATCAGGCCAGCGTATAACATAATCGAATCTACCGAAATGCCACATCTAAAAATCTATAGCCACGGTCTGAATCCGAGCAAAAGCAATAATGAAAATGTAAAGAATTCATCTGTATTCAATATAATTACCAATCTTATCACGTCACGTAAAGAAATCCTTGTTCTAAAATAGAATTAAAAGATTGTGTGACAGTCTGCAGCAGACAGTGCATTGATAGTCTGTGCATGAAGAATAAGAGCATTCACTGCCTGCTAATCTATTCCCAGATGGAGGTGGATACAGACGAGAAACGGCATCGCACGCGCTCCAAAGGTGTTCGAGGTACGTTCCGTGCTTCACTAAATCACTCAGGGCCTCCACTCTGAAATGACCTTCATCCTGCAGATTCTCTCTTCGCAATTCATTCTGACCCTTACTTTTGCATAACCTTTTGGGTAATTTTCAATAGCAGAGGGGTACTTATGATAGATGATAAATTTTTATATATTTTCCATTCTCTCTACAGTTCCTGTGGAACCAGCCATACAAGAGCTGTTCAGGTTAGTGCTCAGAGTGTAAAATGTATCCCATTAGCAATTTAGAAAATTCAGGCCTTTTAATGGGCATAATGCACTTTCAAGTTCATCGGTGCCTTGCTCATGCCCTGCTGCATTGATTAAATTAATTCTCTCGAGGCTTGCTAATAAAATAGATTTGGCATTGCCTCCTTTCTTTTTTAACTCCGGTTATTTGATTTGTGTCTATCTGTCTTATTTGCCCTCCATCTCCCTAATTTACCTTTCCAAAAGTAGTGCAGGGTTAGATATTCCTCTAATTAACCTGTCTGGTCTGCATCTAATGCAAGGATAGTCATACCTGTAAATCATCCATCTGCATTAGGCATATCCATCTCTCATAGTCAACTGTCTACATCGACTCTAGGCACATCCATCCTGTTACTTCACCGGCAGTATGCAACTAATGCAAGAAAAATTATGCAAGTAGGGACTTAAAGCGAACTTCCACCTTGGCACTGAAAAGTGACTTTGCATTTGCCATACATAGTCTCCTGACCTGGTGGGAGGCAAAAGAAGAACACCAGGTTGGGCGATTATCCATAACTGAAACATTGTCAGTTTTCAGTTCCCGAGTGAAGGCTTGCTTAGTCAATCATTTGGTTTCGGTATAATCTCTTTGACTTTTCTGCAACTTCCTCATGCTCACATTCACTTTCTGCAACTACTAGAAGATCAGGTCTTTATTGGCTTTAGCTGTCCATCATTTTATTATTCTGGGTCTACAGGTACTATAGAAATAGATTTATGTTTCACCCATACAACTTGACTAAATGTAGACATCACTCGAAGAGGTACGCAAGAATATCAGATTTCTAGAATTTGGCTATGCTGTATTCCACATTGAGTAAATTGTGAGCAAATATTTTCAAAAATCCAAAAATGATCTTGATGCAGCAGCATAAACCAAAGGATATAGCATAATGTCTAGAAATTATATATGTTCACTCATCTCAGCTGGTGCCTGGAGCCTGGATATTTTTTCGACAGAAGGCACATATAAGTTCTTGATAACTTCAAGATGTGCAAATACGATTCCTATGGAAAAAAATATGAGAATTCTTGGAGTAATAAAATTAGAATGTTAGTAAATCCTGTGCCAACTCTTCTGCGTTTCTAGTGTAAAGATCTATAGCAGCTAACCTGATCGAGAAGCTGAGTGGTGCGTTTGAAAGAGAAAGGAGAGCATTGGATTTGAGTCTACAAAAAAAAATTGGTCTCATCATGATGAAAAGATCATGAATAGCATTTGTGTGATAGATTTTCAAGGCAGTTTCGGTTTCTTGGTCATTCAGCAAATAGACCTTGACCACTTATAGTTGATTACCCAGTTAGTAAGTTATTGCTTATCCATGTAATATTTACTAACTTGCTGGTTGGTAGATGTCCAACTCCTGGGTCCCCCACCAATCGGCAGAATGGGAAATTGTTTTTCCTGATGGGGAACTTGAAATGAGATTTACTTTATGTCAAAAGTTGGCATTTTTTATCTACTTACATAGTCATTATCAACCAACAACAACTACTCTCCTTATCAATGGCAATGACTTTGCAACGCTCTAGTTTGGTCATTTCATTTAGTAGAAATGGGACCCAGCTTGGAAAAGTCTTAATTGAACGTTTAGGTTAAATATAAATGAAAAACACTAAAAATAACCGAAGAAAGAAACTATAGTCTAGATGCTGTCACATGACTTTTCTTTGACAAATATCTAACTTGCTTTTAAAACCAGACCATCAATATCTGGTCCTAAATAAAAGTGGGTCATTACCACTTGGAACACTACCGAAAGGTTTTTCAAGTTTTAACTCTAGATTCAATAAGCTTTCACCTGTATTTATAGATTTAGTTTGATTCTATCTATTTTGCATAAAGAGTGATGAAAGTTGAGAGTTGCTTAGGATTAAATATAGAAACGTACGAATGGCCATATAATTGTTTTTAATGATGTCTGTAGACAAGTTAGTACTTTTACTTTCAAGTGTTAGATGCAAATTCATCTTTATCTAGAAATACTAATTCCAATTATAAACCTAAGAATTAGAAACTCAGGCTTAAATAATGGGTTACCAAGATTGCCCAAATCTATCCAAAGTCTTCATCGCTCTGGTTTATTAGATGACCAGTAGAACTATACATATGCAAGTCTGTCATTCCTTTCATTTTGGTTTGACGTGTGTTGAGATGAGTGTCACAGGATTACCAGCTTTTAAAAAAAAACATGATTTTGAGGATACTCTATTGAGAAATCAATGTTTTTGGTCTATGCATCCACATGAGACAACTAACTATATGTGATGCAGGTTAGGTAAGGATGGACACATTGGTATCTACCACATTGAGCATTGAGGAGAGACTTATGCATTTATTTGGGACTTCCAATGTGAATAGTTAAATAGGCTAGGGTATTTTAAGTAAAAATCCAACAAAACTCATATTTCTACGCAGTAAAGCCAATACCTCTCATAGTGTCTACTTCTCATGTCAGATGTTCCATTCATTTACCATAGACGGAACCGTTGTCTCCATTTGTTGCCTATTGCTCCATGGTGCATAATCCATACTTAAGATTCATCCGTTGCATTTTCTGTAGACATAGTAAACTCGTAATCTCAGTTTCTGTTGAGCAATGGCCCTACTATACTATTAAATATACACTTATTGTTTAAGTGTGGTCTAGTCTTTTGTCCAAACATGGCACCAATCATTTTTATCCCTTGTTCCTTTTCTGCAGCTGTCCTACTCCTGGTTGCGATGGGAGTGGTCATGTTAGTGGTAAATATGCAAGACATAGAAGGTAATTATAAAATATATACTGCTAACATTTCAGACTTAATGTAATTGTTCTGTAAAGTGGCACCACTGCCGTTTTACATGAAGTTTACGAGCAGTGCATGGTATGTTGGCCTGAACAGTTCCAAATGTGGTAAACCCCTGTCTTTAATGTTCTGTCACCCTTATTTTATCAATCGTCCATTAAAGAATTTAGTGTCTACTCTCAACTGAAAGCAAATGTTAATACAAAGTAACACAACACCATTATCCCATTGTTCTGAGGTCCATGTTTACTGCTGATAGTTGACATTGATGAAAAATTATTTGCACAATTTTTTGACTATGTATCTGACTTACTAAGGGATTAAGAGGTAATGGAAATATGAACTGAAAGGGAACCTGTCAGCAGGTGTTTACTACGTAAACTGAGAGCACCATAATGTAGGGTCAAACAGCTATGTGTTTTCAATACAATCAGTGTTTTATCAGCAGGAGATTATCACTAGAGGACTACTGGCCTTGTGCCTCCTAGTCCAACCAAACCTCCATAACTGAGGTCACTATACATTGTACACAGAAAGCTGTGGTGTGGGTGGGTTATATACGGCTTAACAAATGAGCTCTGCTTGATGTGCAGCAGAGAAAACTCAGTCTGCCATAACTGCTGTACCCTGTGAACTAAGTGATACATCTTTGAAATCGGGTTCTCTGCCCATTCATCATGTTGCTGTCAGGTTACATAGCAAAAACCTGCCGACAGATTCCCTTTAACTCAGTTTCTGCATAATTAAAATAACAAACTATACTGTCTATATAAACTTTATTGCCACCAACAGAACAATTGTGTCCTTCATTAACTTGTCTCTAAACTCAACTTATCGTGCAATGTATGGCACAAGATGTGAAACATAAGGAAAGAAATGTCCACGCCCTACAAGATACCCTGATGTACGACGCCGGGGAGCTATCCGGACATCATTTTTTACCTTTAGACTGCATGATAATATTAAATATTTTTTTTTCCTGGATGGCACAAGATTAAGACTAAATTAGATATCATGACAAATTGTATAAATACAATTCTAGAAAAGTGAAGGATGGACGCATCAGAACAGCTCTACCGACCTAAATAGCGGTGCTATGACAATATATAAGGCCCCTACAGCCTTTTGTTTTGTAAGAGGTTTCTATATGTTAAAATGTCCAATATTATGCTCTCAATTAAGAAGGTTAAAGTGGGAGTGCGCTATCAGAAAGTACTTAATTGTGGGCATTTTTTAACTTAAATGCATTTCAGAATATTTAATTTTTTTATTTTTATTTTGCATCTTTTTAATCTATATTAAAAAATAATCCAATTGTAGCTGCAATAAAACATTTCTCTGAATGGTGTTTAAGGGTATGTGCCCACAATCATTTTGGTATTACTAATGTAAGTTCCCCTCCACTAGTAATATGCTTACCAGCCATGGCTGTGACCTGCCGGATCACTCCAGTGCTTGCAGGGTGAGTTGGATGTCACTTCTCAATACAAGCCTATGAGAGTCAGAACAAGGCCAGAATGGGGCCATCATAGACTTACACTGAGAACTTGTGACCGTAACATCCGGTCAGTCAGAAGTTGTGGTCCCAAGATGGCAGAGTATCTGAAATATAATCATTAGACATTGAAGAGGTTGTGTGCTCTATTAAAAAAAAAATGCAAAACCACATGACCTATTTTAGATATCCATACAATGAGCACTTTTGTTGTTACTGAGAGTCAAACACTAAAGTTCTTTAACTTTCCTTTAGGGCTCAGGCAGCCCAGCTTATAAATCGGTCATGTGTTGTCTGATCTTTGGGCAGATCGCACTGAGACAGCACACCAACCCACGTTATTCAATAGGGCTGAGCAGATGAACGATTTTTCTCTTGACTGATGAGACTCACATATTCATTGGGTGCAAGAAAAAAATTGTATTCCACACAGACCATCCAAGTGGCATCTGATTTTTACTGATAGACTTCTATTATGAACCTAAGAAACTGTATTTGATCATGGACATTTTTAAATGTTGATGTATGAAAGTGGATCACACATGGATGTCAATTGTACGTATAAAATGGACACAGGGATGGCACATGGATGAATTATTTTTAAATTGTCCAAGTTTTCTGGATGAAACTCAGATGACTTTGCCTATGCTCATCTACAGGCATCGTTTAAGGCAGGAAAAACATGCATTTGAATGAGGAGGGGAGGACAAAGAAGTTAAAAAGAGGATTTAATAATTTCTTAAATTTTTTTGCCTATCTGTTCTGATTATTGGTATACATGTATTGGGGGTATTGACCCTTAAGGATGAACTTTTTTCTACTTATAGTTATGTCAATGGCAAATACGTACATTTCCATGATATATTCTTGAGGGTTTATACTATGGTTTTCCATTAAATCTACTATTAAAATTTTCAGATTTTTCTATCCTCGTATTGTGCTCCTCACCAACTATGCCAACAAATATATGTATTCAATTTGTGTTTGAATGAATGAATGAATGAATGAGGAGGCCTGCCGATATAAACTATTCATAGAGCTTTATAAATTCATGCCTTCCTTCATATATTCTCTCAATCAGCTAAGTTTTTTATATTGAATAATTTAATAAAGTAGACATTATTCTCAAATAGTCTTTCTATTGACTTGAAGATATTTGTTGAAGTTCTTCGTTGATACCAGTTTGTCCATCAGAATGCTTCTTGGTTGACCTTGGCTTGGCAATGCTCTTAATAAAGCTTCTTATCCTTTTTATTTCTCTTTACTATTTTGTTTGAGTCTTGTTCAAGGCTATAGGAGAGGTTCAAGGCTATAACACAGGAAACCATTGTTTGATGTCTCAGTATTCAGCTACTAAATTGTCTTTGGTCATTAAAGCTTCTCCTATTGGATATCATTCAGGTTTTTAAGATCATTTATTATGGAAAGCATACTGTAGATTTTTATAAAATCTATCACCTTCAATAAATAGACCTTCAAGCAAATATACAAGTATTTGAACAATATATTGATTTGGACACTTTGAAAATGAAGAGCCATTTTGAGACGACTCCTTCACGTAGAACAATGGTTTGGAAGACACATATATCATAATCCTATTGATATTCGGGTAATGAAACAGATCATCTATGCATTTGTACCACATATTGAATGGATCATTTATGACCCATAGAAATGAAAAAGGCACGTAATGAATTTCAGCCATGTGCATATATTGCAACACAGCTCCATTCCTCATGTTCATGGTCCATTTCAGAAAATTTGTATTTGTGACTTGTAGCTCCCTCCATTTGAAACACCCTATTACTCAGTTGGAAGTTTTTCTGCTACTGACAACCATTGTACTGTGTAAGATTTATGTGTTATAAAGAACATATGATCTTTTATATTCTATGCATCATATTCAGGTACATGTACTGTACGTTTTTCTTTTTTTACCAATGCAATGCGAAAAATGGCACAAGCCTGTGGCTACAAGACAAGGTCTCATTATCACCAGCATTGAATCAGATTTTTATCTCTTTAAAAAATGTTAGACAAAGACACATTAAAAATACAGTTTATATTATCATTTATATTATAAATATATGATAATTTACTTTGTGAAAGAGCACACAGCTCATTCACATAGAGACAGAAAAAGGCCAAAATTGGATTATGTTGTACTCCTATGCTAGCAGTGAATAACATTAAGTATGGGAATGATAGTCTCATTCTGCGACTAATAATCCAAAGATTCAAGTGATATAGGGAGGTGCTGTACCTGCATAGTCAGTGTGACTGTAAATTCATAGATCTGTGATATACTGCAGGAACATCACCTTAATAACAGAATTTTTTTTAATAAATCTTCATACACTGTAATTGCAAATCAGGAGGGCTAGCAATCAAGAATCCTGAAACCTAGGCTTGTGTGTCACAGGCAGCAAAGCAATACATTTTCTCTATACTTTTAATATTTATTAAATGTATTAAAATGTATTAATATTTATTAAATTTAAATATACATTTTTTTCTGACCCTATATGAATGATCTGTGTGCTCATTCATAATGAAATCTATCATATATTTACAGTATAAATGATAATTTAAATATAATTTATTATTTGCTATTATGTAACATTTTGAAAGAAATAAAAGTGTGCTTCAATGGTGGTAGTAATGAGACTTGTAGCCACAATTTTATATATATCACTAGGGTTGAGCGAAACGGGTCGTGCATTTTCATAAGTCGCCGACTTTTGGCAAAGTCGGCGTCTCATGAAACCCGACCCGATCCCTGTGCGGGGTCGGCCATGCGGTACACGATCTTGGCGGCAAAGTCGCGTTTCGTATGACGCGTTTAGCGCCATTTTTTCAGCCAATGAATGAGCGTGGGCAGAGTGATGACATAGGTCTTAGGGGAGTGAACGCCTATCGTCATGTTATCGCTTGTGCGCAGTAGGGATTTGTAATGTGCAATACGAAATTTTCTGTGCTGGGACGGAGGGGAGAGAGAGAGAGAGAGAGAGAGAGAGAGACAGAGAGAGAGAGACAGAGAGAGAGAGAAAAAAAAAAAAAAAAATTTCCTGCATTGGGTTTCGTGTTTCGGCCGAAACCCGACTTTTCACGGTGGTCGGCCGATTTCACTCGACTCGACTTTTAAGACAGTCGGGTTTCACAAAACCCGACTCGACCCTAAAAAACTAAAGTCGCTCAACCCTATATATCACAAATCTCCAGAATTCTAAAATATAAAATCAACAGTTTACCTCTCAAAGTGTGCGTGCTGGTAAAAAAATGTCATCTTGTACACTACTTTCTTGTAATAGTCCAATATTAGACCAATACACAAAAACCAAATACAGTGGCCTGTCATAGGTGCTCACTTTTGAGATGAAAAACTAATAAGCTTTTCATTTTCTTTTCTTTTTTTAAGTACTAGGTGTACATTATTATTAGGCATTTTTTAACTAATGGACACATAAAAATGTGTTTAAAATCCGTTTTAATAGTCTAATTCATCAACTCTACATCCCGTACATGACCATACTGCACGTTGTTGCCGTATTTTCATTTCCAAGCATGAACCTACGTGTACCTACTTTGCAACATAGCATTTTGTGTTGCACGTACTTTGTTAAATTGGAGGAAAATGTAAAGAATAAATAATAAAAAAAAGTATTTTCAACTATTTTAATAGCTGAATTTAACGACTGGGCGTAGCAGAACAATACTGGTGGCTGTTGCTTTACATTACTTTCTGACGCTGCAAGCCCCTACTTGGCAATATAGTATTATAGTGCAAGAGGGAGGAGGGGGTTGAAAACAAAAAACTTAAAAACAAGATATCTTAACTTGGTTTTACAATTGTTTTAGTAGGGAAATGTAATACCCGTATGCAATGATGATGATGTCTGCAAAACGCTGTGGAAATTAAGTAAGTAAAAGTAAGAAAGAATGAAAATAAACACAACAATACTGCAGTGCTAGCTATTGCTTCAAATTACTTTCAACACGCGTACCTGCCAAGCGATATAGTATTTTAGGGTGACATATATTGGATTTTTTTTGGCGAACGTGGAAAAGCTTTTTTTAAAAAAAATAAATAAAAAACACCAGTTTTATAGTTTCATAGTTTTTAAGGTTGAAGGTAGACTTAAGTCCATCGTGTCCCCCTATACCCTAACAAGTTGATCCAGGAGAAAGAAAATACCCCATGGGGAAGACACTAATAGCTTGATATAGGTAAAAAATTCCTTCCCGACTCCACATACGGCAATCAGACTAGTTCCCTGGATCAACTTGCAATCATGGAATCTAGAGTATATAACCTGTAATATTATATTTATCCAGAAAGGCCTCCAGGCCCTTCTTGAATTTTAGTAGTAAATCAACTATTACAACATCATACGGCAGAGAGTTCCATAGTCTCACTGCTCTTACGGTAAAGAATCACAGTCTGTGGTGACGATTAGGCCTTCTTTCCTCTAGATGTAGAGGATGCCGCCTTGTCACCGTCGAAGACCAAGGTGTAAAAAGATCACTGAAAGATTTCTGTACTGTCCCATCATACATTCGTGCATTGTAATAAGATCGCCCCTAAGCCTTTGCTTTTCCAAACCGAATAATTCCAAGTTTGATGACCCATCTTGCAGTCCACCCATTCTTTAATAACCTTGGTTGCTCTTCTCTTCATCCGTTCTAGTTGAGGTATGTCCTTATACACCTGGGACCAAATGGATGGCTACTAGTGTTGAGCGATACCGTCCGATACTTGAAAGTATCGGTATCGGAAAGTATCGGCCGATACCGGCAAAGTATCGGATCTGATCCGATACCGATACCCGATACCAATACAAGTCAATGGGACTCAAGTATCGGAAGGTATCCCTGATGGTTCCCAGGGTCTGAAGGAGAGGAAACTCTCCTTCAGGCCCTGGGATCCATATTAATGTGTAAAATAAAGAATTAAAATAAAAAATATTGATATACTCACCTCTCCGACGCAGCCTGGACCTTACCGCTGTGAACCGGCAGCCTTCTTTGCTTAAAATGAGCACGTTCAGCACCTTCAATGACGTCACGGCTTCTGATTGGTCGCGTGCCGCTCATGTGACCACCACGTGACCAATCAGAAGCCGTGACGTCATCCCTCAGGTCCTAAATTCCTACAAGGGAATTTAGGACCTGAGGGATGATGTCGCGGCTTGTGATTGGTCGCGTGGCGGTCACATGAGCGGCACGCGACCAATCAGAAGCCGTGACGTCATGGAAGGTGCTGAACGCGCTCATTTTAAACAAAGAAGGCTGCCGGTTACCAGCGGTGATGTCCAGGGGCCTCCGGAGAGGTGAGTATATCAATATTTTTTATTTTAATTCTTTATTTTACACATTCATATGGATCCCAGGGCCTGAAGGAGAGTTTCCTCTCCTTCAGACCCTGGGAACCATACACTGGAAACTTCCGATTCCGATTCCCGATACCACAAAAGTATCGGATCTCGTTATCGGAATTCCGATACCCGATACTTGCGGTATCGGAATGCTCAACACTAATGGCTACCATCAATTTACCCTCAGCTAGATAGGCTGAGGTCGCTTGGACATTAAAAAAGGCAGTGCTTGAGCTAAAAACCGGATCAATACATTACAAGGGGACCTGCGAGTGTTGTATTTTTTGGCCAATTGGAGAATTCACAGTACCGAGACTGAAGTTTTGAGGTAAAATTCAACAAAGTCGGCAAAGTCCAACCGTTCGATATTCTCTTATGATGATGATTGACTAAAATACTAACACAAAATCAGACATTTCAGTCAACTTTTATTTCGTGTATGGAGAACATACAAAGTGTATACAGTTTAGCTCCGTTACGCATCTACAGCTCAGGTATTATTCTGAAAAAAAGTCATTACGCTATGCCTCCATATGTAGTAATTATTTTTAGTGGAACTAGAGGCACATAAGGTGGTGTAACATTAAAGTTCTGGTTATCGGGTGGCATATAAAGATAGACTATACCGTCCTCCAGGGCCTTCTGGGTATAGATGAAAGAATATATAGAATGTCTACGGAATTAGTAAACACGTCTATTGTACTTGTGCTGTGGGGGAGTGAGATAAGATACAGTGAATTTCTATGCCGCCTTTCCAGAATTGGAAATTGGGTTGCAGCACACTTGTACAATCACTTCCAAGCTGTAGCTCTGGAAATGAAAGTAATTAATGGAGCAATTACATTGTACAAAAGCACAAAAAAAAAGAAACCTTCCTTGTGCATGGGTAGAAAACAGAATGGGCAAAACATAGTTAAAAGACTTCTCCTCATGGCTTAACCGCAAAATAACTTTATGAGGGCAAACTTTATTGTCAAGCAATGGGATTGATGCAATGCCAGGAGCTCAGTCATAACGAGTCCTACCCCCACTGCTAGCGACCTTTTGTCTGGATGCGCTCTCATTATCTCTTACCCATTATCAGAGCGGAATGTTTTAAACTGCGGTGTCACAATTTATTTTCGATTCTGACATAATGTCTTGTGGTGTTAATAATCTAAAATGTATCTCTAATGTTCATAAGAAGAAATGCAGAAACCAAAATTGTAAATATGCACCAGGGTCAGAAGAAAACTATAAAATGCAGAAATTGCTAAATTCTGAGACATAATTAATAACTGCAAGTGTGGTAATTAAGATATGTGGAGTAGAGTACGGCATGCATTTAACAATCAGTATGTGGAGGAAAGTCTGGGCATCTGAAGAAGTGTCCATTGGACCACTACCTTTGGCTACTCCCCCACCGGTTTGGCTTGATAGGTCTCTCATTATTTGCATAAAGAAGAGAGAAACCCATTTAGGATTTTATTCTGATTATTATTACATTTTCTGATTACTAAAGCAATGTGCTAGTCAATTTAGTAAACTGCAGTGCCCATTTTACCCATGTTTTTTGGAGGTTTCACGATTTGACATTAAATATAATGGGCCAACCATGAAACCTTTAAAAAGAACAGACGAGCTTAGAAAACAAAATGTAGGACAAAACTTTCCTAGACTTACTACTATCTTAGTTTAGCAATTGGTAGAGGCAAGATGGGACTAGCTCACAGGGGAACAGGAGAATCCTCCGGTAGACCTCTGTGAAGGAGTGCTGTTGAGCAGTGCTGGATTCACAATTTGCAGGAAAAGGTGTCATCTAATCATTCATTAAACAAGCTAGCCAAATGAATATCACATAGAAGCGAAAGTAAAATTGTATACAAGGGTTAGGTAATTTTTTCATGGTGCTGAACAGTGGGCCCCGAGAATCAACGTTATTAGTTGGCCTTTGCCAAGCCAGTCCGACATTGGGTGGAGGTGATGGGTTTCAATGGTGGGACCCCTACTGATTAGAAGTTGGTGAAACATCGTAACAATATCCTATCAATGATGAAGACACTTTGGCAGTACATTGTATACTTACAAACCCAAATAATTAGAGTTTATCGTCCGTCATTCTGACATCACTTAACTACGGTAAATAACTTGTCTACTATCTCTTGACAGAACATAATTTCTGAACATAAGTTGATGACCTGAGAACCATTTACTGTTGCAGGCATGTAGTGGTTGCACATTATATAGGGTAAATGTAAGTGTAACTTTAGACCACACACTAAAACCCTATAACAATAGATATTTAGACAGGCCACTGGTCATTACTATGGTTCTACCCGAGTCTTCATTCTTTGATCTAAAAATGTGAAGACTTTACAATTTAGTAACTGTTTTAGCAATTATTTTACAGGAAATCATCAATGCAAACTCTCTACCTGCTCCATGAAACAACTGAACCCAAAACGTTGTACTTTTTTAAGAGGGCCTTTAACAGAGTCTTTTTTTTACTATTTGTGTGAGAACTTCTAACTGCAAGTAGATCGGTAAGCGTTCCGGGTTCTGAGATCACCTCTTATTGCTCAGCAGAAGCCTGAGAAGTGATTAGCTCGAGGAACAGGGGCACGCAGCTCCAGTTTGAGCGTGCATACAGTGCTGTGCACTACTGGCTCCTGAGCTGCATTCTTTATGGGGGAAGGGAGGGTTGAGCAATTGGTTGGGGAGAGGGAAAGTTGAGCAAGTGGTTGGGTTGTCAGCATCTGTACTGCCATGGGTTGCTTGCAAATTAAAAAAGCAAACAAATATTAAAAAGCCTCTGTTACTCCTTGATGATCGCTTTTCATTTTCATTTTTGCTTTATGCGATTCAACTGAAAATTTAAAGGAAACCTCAGATCACCTCATATCTGTGCTACTGGATGCACTAAAAAAAATCAATTTTATGTGTGTATGATATGTATTAGAGAGACAAAAACTATTGCTTGGCTTTTCATTATTAATATAAGATTTTCAAGAATCTTCAAGCCATTTTGAACGTGTGGTAATCGGTAGGCTTAAATGTAGCTGAATAGGTGGTTGTAGTGAGAGCACAGCAGGAGAAAAAAAAGGTCCTTTGAGGCTTCAAACCAAAAAGTGAAGCATTTGAATTCATGCATGTATCTGAATTGCAGGCATCGCCCTCACTTGTTGAGTTGTTTTTGAACAGTTGATTTTTTTTTAGTAAAATCATTCTAAAAGCTTGAAAAAAAGTATTTTGAAGGTAACCAGTGCAAAATGAGAAACCTTCAAAGGTTTGATGGCTTTACAAAAGCAATGCAAAAGTTCATGGTGTTTTATGGAGCTCACTAAAATACGAAGTGAGGTTATCAGAGTACAACCTACGCCGAAGCTGGAGACTGGAACTTAGGAGCTATTGTATACAGTATATATATATATAGTTTGTGAATGCTTAACGTCATTGTGACTACATTAATACAGAGAGCGAGAGATGAGAAAATCCAGACATAAGGAGAAACTCAGGTAGAAACAAAGATTGAATAAAAATTGTGAGTACATCACTTCTTCAGCTATTAACCAACCTCTAGCCAGTGAGGAAACTTAAAACTTGTGGGCCAGAAATGCAACATCTTCAACTGGGCCCATAATTATCACGGGTCTTTATAATAGTAATGGTCTTTTCATATTATGCAAAGGGACATTGGGTCCCCTTTAGGGCTCATGTTCTTGATGTGATTGCAACTCCTGCACCCACTATAGCTATAGTTACTATCCTAATGATGGCCAAAACCTAACTGGTTCACTTAAAATGGTACATTGCATCAGAAATTAAATCTTATATCAAATTATCAATATACTGGGAAAAAATGCAAAATTTAACTTTTTTAAGGGATTCTGGAACAGTTGTGGTCATGTCCCATTTGGGGCTTCCTACAGCAGTAAATATCATACTCTCATTAAGATCAACTATGTTACTCAAAATGATATCTTCTACTGAGGTCTTAAAGATCATGTGGACTAGTAAAGGTCATAACATAACTGGGGCATTACCAACTGGTTTCTTTAAGGGCTTGTGCACAGGACCGATTAAATTTGATGAGTGCTTTCCATGGTTTTCACAAATAGCCCTTGCACCCATGATATTCTACTGGGCTGTGCACATGCCTAGTATTTTCCTCTGACTGATTGGTCTGAGGAAGAAAATGGAGACATTTCCGATTTTGATTTGAGAATCAGATCAAAATCGGTTTGGCAAGTCTATGGGTCCATTAAAATCATTGGATCGCACTGGTATGTCATCCAAGTGCGGTTTGATTTCCACATACTGACAGAATGGAGAAGGTTGACAAACTTTTTTTCCTCTCCACCTCTGAGAAAAACTGATGCCGCTCTGATCAAACTCTTATCAGAACGTGATCAGAATGATTGGGTCCTTTTTTTCTCAGATGGAGAGGAAACAGTCATGTGCACCTACCTTAACAGTGGTCATGCCTCAACAGGGGCTTGCGATAGGACCATTCTTTATTCTTGATGGTTCTATCCTCAATCGTTGACTTCATGGGAACCTGTTAGCAGGAACCCTTATTTCATCATTCCCCTAAAGCCCTGAATCCAAATCTACGTATAGTTTTGCAGTCATTTGTTTTGCGTAGAAATCCTAATTTTTTGGCAACTTCTTTCTAATAAATCTCACGGTAGCTGGATTCAATATTTCAAAAATCCAAGGCAATGATACAGTATGTTTGCTGATAGAATGCTGATAATTTGCCTTCATGACCATTGTGGATATCTAGAATCTAGAAAGAACATAAGTTCACCAGATCTCTAAAACATTGTATCCAACTGCAGTAAAATGTAAGGGGTTGAATGGGATAGCTCTACACTGCACCCAAACCTGAAATTTAAGTGAGACAGACCACACAAGAAGTGGAAAGTGAGCAGATTGACACATTCCCAACATTTTTGGAATGTTCTTGAGGTAGGGCTAAATGGCATGATTTGGGCTTATGTACGTATATTGTAAAGCACGTTAGAGTCATCAATTCATTTACTTTTTTTTTCTATTGTATCCCATAATGCACCTGGTTTCTGATGGCAGTTTTTATGTTGTTTTGCTATTGTTTTCCATATACTTAGGGCACAGTCTCTGTTGGCGAGGCATCAGCATGCACACCGGCATGAGCTAACTAGAGAATGGAATGGATTCATGTACATGCCCGGTGCCATAGAATGGAAAGTGTAATGCTCCTGATGATGAATCAGAAAGGATTGGTATGTGAATAAATGCTTATCCTTTCTACGTGTGACATAAATCCCCAGTAAATCTAATAATAAGTACCCATCATTTACAAACTTGAATCACGTAGTACCCGTCAACACATCATGGATTTAGTCGTATCATGTTTCAAAAGGACATTTATTAACTATATAATATAGAAACTGCCATTTTCTGATGAACTTAAAAAATTGCAGATATTTTTTTCCATTTATAAAATTTTTCAGAATTTGAATTTTTGAATATCAATAGTGATTTTTTCGTAGTATTTTCGTACAGTAAATAGTTGCACCATGTGTATTTGATGTGCGTAAATTATAATGCAAATGGTAATGGATTGGCAACATTGCAATAAAGGAATTGTGTCTTCGTAAGAATCATATCATAAGGGGTAACCTCAGCATAGAAAGAAATGCAGTCTTCATGCTTTTGCAAAGGTGAATATACTGTATTTATTCAGATCCAGAATTAGTGAAAACAGATGAATTCTGTGTTTCTCAACGCAGTGATCCAGAACACTGCCCCCATCCCTAAAGGGAAATATGCAAATGCATGTAGAAAAGCCGCGGAGACACCATCACGTGTTTCTCAACGCAAGCAATGAATAGCCAGGTCTTTCACCGGGAAGGAACAACCACGGGAAGGGCAGCATCCAATAAAGGAAAACCACCTATGCCAAAACAAAACATGGTATCCATCCACAGACAGCTGTTTCGGGGTGTTTGCCCCTCATCAGTGTGGAGTAGGAAACTGGCTATACCCGAAACAGCTGTCTGTGGATGGATACCATGTTTTGGCATAGGTGGTTTTCCTTTATTGGATGCTGCCCTTCCTGTGGTTGTTCCTTCCCAGTGAAAGACCTGGCTATTCATTGCTTGCGTTGAGAAACACCTGATGGTGTCTCCACAGCTTTTCTACATGCGCTAATAAATATATTCAACTTTGCAAGAGCATTTCTTGTGTGAGTGACTCATTATGGCAATTATTGTATACACCAATGAGCTATAACAGTATAGTCACCTGTATAATATTGTGTAGGTCTGTGTTGTGCTATCATCTCGAGGCATGAACTCCACAAAAACTCTGAATACATCCTGACGTATCTGTCACAAAGAGTTGAGAACTGGGGAACTTGGAGACAAAGTACAAATCTTGAACTCGTTGCCATGTACCTCAATCCATTCCTTCACATTTTTTGCAGTGTTCATGGCACATAATTGTGCAGAAAGGGTTGCCATAAATTATTTTACTGGAACAACATTTAAGTAAGTCAGTAACATCTAAATGTTGTTCCTGATGTTTGAACATAACATCCATATGAATACTAGGACCCCAGGATTTCTAGCAGACCATTGCCCAGACCATCTTCTTGTATGGCCTCATGACCCAATTCTGATGCTCATGCACTGATGCGCGGTGGGCTCTGACAACCTTCTATCACAGTTAGCATTATCTTTTTCAGCAATATGTGCTACAATAGCTCTTCTGTAAGAAATGAATTCATAGATTAGCCTTTACACTCCACATGTATCGATGAGTCTTGTCTTGGGTACACATGAGCCTCTAGTCATTTCACTGGTTGTCCTAACTTGGACATCTCTTGGTAAGTACTAACTATGGCATACCCGGAACACACCACAAGAGCTGCCATTTTAATGATGTTTTGACCTAGTCATCTAATTATCAAAGTCACTCAGATCCTTATGCCTGACCATTTTTCAGCTATCAACACTTCAACTTGAAAACTGACAGTTCAGCTACAGCCTAAGAAATCTCTCCTCGTGAAAAGTGTAATTGTAATCAGATAATCAATGCTCATGGTTTTAATGAATGTTATGGCTGGTGTATGTATGGTGTATGTATGGCTAATTTCATGATAAATTGATTGATTAAGTAGATACAATGCCAAGTTTTTGGTTCACCTTACATATTAATATTACTAAAGTGCGACTATAGATGGTTGTAGTCCCATCCAATTCCAATTTCCTTTCTTTTGTTTTTTTACTCTCCTTCTTCCAAGAATCATCATTTTTAATACTTTTACATCCACATAACCATATAAAGTCTTGCTTTTAGCAGGAAAAGTTACATTTTTGAATGACACCATTTACTTTATCATGTGATGCACTGGAAAGAGGGAAAAAAAAAATCCAAGTGCATTTATTTTACAAAAAAGTGCAATTCCATAATTGTTTTTTATTTCCCATGTTCACTATATGGTAAAACTGACCTAGCAATATGATTCTCCAGGTCAGTATGAGTACACAGATACCAAAGTTTGTTTGTTTTTTCAGTTGTAAAAAAAATTGGAAATTAGTAACAAAAAAATTTTTTCGCTCGTGTTGCCATTATCCAAAACCAATAGCGTTTTACATTTTTGAGATATGGGGCTGTGTGAGGGATTATTTTTTGTGCACTCCGATCCAATGTTATGATCACCTTTTATAAAATTTTTTGCAGTGTTATGGTGGCCAAAAACCGTAATTCTGTTTTTTATTTTTTTTTATCTCATTACGCCGTTTACTGATTAGATTAATTTATTTTATATTTTGATAGATTCGACTTTTACAAAAGTAGAAATACCAAATATGTGTATTTTTTAATGAAGCAACAGGGGGTGACTTGAACTTTTATAATTTTTTTTTTTGTATTTTTAAAAACATTTTTTTTTCAATTTATACTGCATTTGTTAGTCCCCTTAGAGAGCTGAAGATTGTCCGATCGGTTGTGCTATACATTGCAGGGCTTCAGCAGGGCTTTTCAGAGAAAATGCCAGTGTTTAGCTGACGTTCATAGGAGTATCATCCTGACAAGAATGAAGATCTTCTTCAGCAGACCCCTAGCTGTCAGGGCAACCCATTGGTGCCCCTTGATTCTGTAACGTGTGTGCCGATGGGCAATTGGAATGATGTGCCCCCTTGCCGGGCATGTTGCATGCCATTGTCTGAGATTAAAGGGCCACTGTCACCCCCCCCAGCCGTTATAAACTAAAAGAGCCACCTTGTGCAGCAGTAATGCTGCAGTCTAACAAGGTGGCTCTTTTAGTTTTTGATTCATTTATTACCTCAAAAAAGCGTTTTAAAAATTGGCCACACATACCAGATATTATACCGGGAGGCGGTCCGAAGCGTCCTGTATGAATCCCCCAACTGCCGTCACTCATCTCTTCAGGGCCGATGGTCCCCGCCCCCTGAGCGCTGTTATCGTCTGAAATCCGGCGCCTGCGCTGTGCGTGCCTGCCTGGGGCCTGCGCAGTGTTCATTGTCAGTGCGGCCACACTGTTGCCGAATCCCCCGCCCCGCACTGTTATTCATTATGCACAGTGCGGTGCTGGGGTTCCTGGGAAGGCGGGGGAGCTGGGGAGCGTCGGAGCTGGGGAGCGTCTAAACAGCGCAGTGCGCATGCCCAGGAACCCCAGCCCCGCACTGTGCATAATGAATAACAGTGCGGGGCGGGGGATTCCGCAACAGTGTGGCCGCACTGACAATGAACACTGCGCAGGCCCCAGGCAGGCACGCACAGCGCAGGCGCCGGATTTCAGACGATAACAGCGCTCAGGGGGCGGGGACCATCGGCCCTGAAGAGATGAGTGACGGCAGTTGGGGGATTCATACAGGACGCTTTGGACCGCCTCCTGGGATAATATCTGGTATTTGTGGCCAATTTTTAAAACGCTTTTTTGAGGTAATAAATGAATCAAAAACTAAAAGAGCCACCTTGTTAGACTGCAGCATTACTGCTGGACAAGGTGGCTCTTTTAGTTTATAACGGCTGGGGGGGGTGACAGTGGCCCTTTAACATTGGCATTTAACAGGCTAACAGCCACAGGAGAAAATCTGCTCTGCCCATGGCTGCTAGAGGCAGATGATGGCTGAATAATTCAGCCATCATCAGCCTGAAAATATGTGGGCTTGATATGTGTTCTTGCATCAAATCAGAGATATGACATATGATGTAACTCTATGTTATATGTCGGGAAGGCTTTAAGCACAGGTGGGTGTCCTTGTTACAGATTTTGCATCTGGCCCTATCACTACCCATTATGTATTTATATATTACTTTCCATTTGCAGAAATAACACAATTTGCTAAAAAAAAGTAAGGTGTTGTCTTTATTGAAAAAAGGGGTTGTCAATTATATCACCTCCTTTCTTCCTCTGCAGACACATTATTTAGAAAAGATGAGCATCAGATCACGACACAGTGATTCCACCACTCAGTCCATTAAAACCTGCTTAACTCAGCAGTACGGTGCCACCTCAAAAACACTAAAGTAGACAAATCCCTGAGCCTAGATGGCATACACCCCCTAGTATTGATTGACAGACCATTATTTCTAACATTCGAAGATTAAATTTTAGCAGCTTTTATGAGATAAGTTCCAGATTGGAGCAGGGTAAGGCAATGGATGTCCTCTATCTGGAAAAAAATTGCAACTTTTTATAAAGTCGCAAATTATGAATTAGGAAAAATACGTGGAACTGGCTGAAATCATCTATATTGAAGAAGAAAAAAGAAAAGTGGCAAAGAGTTTAAAAAGGCACAAAAAAAAGAAAAAAAAGAAAACATTTTTCTAGAAAAAGGTGAACATGCTATGATAACTGTAGCCTAATTTTCCCTGCTTTCGTCTCAGACTTATTAATGGAAATACCAATTGATTGACACGCTTCCTTTAATTTTAATTTAATTGAATTGGGTATTTTAGTATGAGCTTTCTTTAACAAGAACTTAATGATAAAATATCCATCAGTTCGATCTCTAAATTACTCTAAAATTATAAATTTCTCTAAAATAGTAAGTAAAGTAAATTAATTTAAATAAATTAAATTAAAGAAATGATGGAAATTTGCCAAAGTTAGTTTCCTTAACAAAATGTTCTCTAATCAGTGATTTTTAAGGTATATGTCACGAACTGCACAGCTCGGCCATCTCTGGATGTCCCAATGGTGGCCATCATCCCCATTCCCATTGATAATACATTTGTTATCTATTTTGTGGATGATGGTCCAGCCTCATGTATGGCAAAATAATGGTAATTTTTTCTTCAGTGGTCACTATTGTTTCAACAAATGTTTTCAAAGTGAATCGTGCACATTAATATAGGAAACTTTGTAATATATCTTACCAGAGAAATATGCCTCAATTTCCACTTTTTAGCCATTTCTTTCCCTCTCTACACTTCCTGAACTAATCCATTCTAATGAAGACATCTTAATTCTGCCTTTGTCAAAGCAAGACAGACACCTGCACAGTGAGTTGTCAGTTTATAAAGCATATCGAAGTCTATAGAGAATGAAAGGAGGAGGAGTGAGGAGCACTCAGCACAGGAAGCAGACCTTAGAAGATCGTGCTGCAGCTTTCAGCAAAAATATTTCATTTCAGTGCTGGATTCACAGCCACACTGCTCTGTACTGTCGTATAATTTCCCCCATGCTGTTTTCACGGCTGATTCTGAGCCAGTGTGTTCTACAGAGTAAGAAAAGCAGCAAACCTTCTCTGTTTGTGTTATGTGTATGTATGATGCCATTGGAGCTAGTCTCCATCCTCTAGTTTAGAGTCAACTTAACATAAGAGAAAGAGGTGAAAACTGGTGAAAATGCAGGCTACAAGTGTTATTCCTCATGTCAGTTATGTCTTTATCATTGTTGCCTTATCAATGCACAATTGCTGATGCATCTGTAAAAAAAATAGATATTTTTGTGACTAAGTATCTGTGATTGCTTTTGTAAGTGCTAGTTGAGTTTTTTCTTTGGCATTCAGACAAATCACATTCAGAATGCAATTAAGCAACAGTAAATTATGATCCATCAACAGTATTTAGCCCGATGATCGTTTTCTAGGGTTGTTCCTACGCTGCGGCAATCCTCATGGAAAGTTGACCTACATTCATACCTTCTTATCATACATGCTATTACAGTTAGGAAATGACAATATTGCATCAATGGACGCTACGTAGATTCTTCTATTCTGAGAGGTGTCAGCGGAGTGTACTGTGCAGGGTGCACGTCACTTCTGAGGTCAGCGGAGTTCATACGAAGTCATACCAGTCCAATAATGCCGGGATATAGCTTTACTCTGCGGAATAGTCTTCAATGCCCAGGAAATGCAGCTAGACAAGGCAGTCATGTGAAATAACAATCATTTATTGGTCCCTTATACTGATTACTAGTCTAGTAGCAGCAGCCAAAGCGTTAAAATCATAAATATATAAGAAATATGCAAATAAGGGATTTCACATCCTTCATTAGAAAATTATTGAATTTTATCTGCTTGTTGTGCCGCACTGTTCCCGCTCTCTGTCTCTTTCTTTCCTTTTTTTTTTCATTTCATATACCTTTTCACCCACCAGTTTGATTGCCATGGCTGCAGCCGTGGGTGAATAATTGCCTGTCTTCACAGGAGCATGTTCTGGAGCTAAAGTCGAGTGCTTTCTTCCTGATGTATGCCTCATTTGGATTCAGCCGACAGCCTTGGGGCTGTATTATTCATGCCTTGACAGATAGCACTCACTAAAAGCATTGGAACAAGGCCAGGTACTGGCAGAGAGATAGTAAAGCATTGCAACTTGCAATCGAGAAGACTGGGTATTATACAAAAAAATAGAGTGAGAAATCCTTCTATTTCCCTTCCGCAGGTCTCACCGCGATGGGATAGTCATTTGCATCAAAATAAAATATTCTAAAAATAAATGCATTCTCTTCTTGGTCCGCGCTTGGAAATAGAACACAATTTTCCACATTTAATTGCAAAGCTGATTTTAATTAGTGTGGCACTGCATGTGAAAAATGAAGATTCACTTGGATGCGTGTAACACATTGCAGTGTCTGCCGAATGCTCTAATTAATGTATGGCTCCTCTACAAGAGGGCGCACTGTGGGATATTCATAAAATATTCTGCACACACCGCCCGCCAGCCTCTCTGTATCTCAGATCACAGCAGCTCGGAAAGGAAGGCATTTTCATGCCATTTGCTTGTTCTCCTCGTCAATTCCTTATATCTAAGCCTTTTTTTCTGCTATGTAACATTTTATAAATCTGTAATGGTGATAACTTCATGCGATTACACGGGATTCATAATGTCGGCAGGGGTATGTTCGGCAAAAATTGAGTTAAATGTTTTTTGTGTAAAGAGGGGGAAAAATAGTCAGCTCACCGTGTGTCTGGCACTGGATTGGGGAGGATATCCACGCTCGGAGCAGCCCTGATCCTGGGCGTTTCTGTGTTCTGCAGCATAGATAAGTAAAACTTAATATTTATTCCAAACTTGTTAAAATGAGGACATGTTGGCATGCTAAAGAGATCCCAGGGGGGAGCTTGACCGATGCGTTTCGACTTAGAAAGTCTTAGGGTATGTGCACACGCTGCGGATTTTGCTGCGGATCAGCAGCGGATTGGCCTCTGTGGATCTGCAGCAGTTTTCCATGAGTTTACAGTACCATGTAAACCGATGGAAAACAAATCCGCAGTGCACTTGCTGCGGAAAAAAACACGTGGAAACGCTGCGTTGTTTATTCCGCAGCATGGCAATTCTTTGTGCGTGTTCCGCAGCGGTTTACACCTGCTCCTCAATAGGAATCCGCAGGTGGAATCCGCACAAAAACTGCAGAAAAACCGCTGTAAATCCATGGTAATTCCGCAGTAAATCCACAGTGTGGATTTCCTGCGAATTTACCAAAATTAGTGCGTAAAACTCCGCACACCTTTCCGCAGCGTGTGCGTATACCCTTAGGGTTGTGGATTTGGCTGCGGATCCGCAGCAGATTTTGCCCTGCGGATCCGCAGCAGTTTTCCATGCAGTGTACATTACCATGTAAACCTATGGAAAACCAAATGCGCAGTGCACATGCTGCAGAAAATTCCACTCAGAAACGCAGCGGTTTATTTTCCGCAGCATGTCATGTCAATTCTTTCTGTGGAATCCGCAGCGTTTTACACCTATTCCATTATAGAAATCTGCAGGTGTAAAAACGCTGGCGAAATCCACACAAAATCTGCACAAAATCCGCTGGGAATCCGCAGGTAACACACAGGTCATATTACCTGCGGATTCTGCAGAATCCGCACAGAAAAATCCACAATGGAATCCGCAACGTGTGCACTTACCCTTAGTCATGGCCCAGTATGTTTTTTGGACTCGCACTATATATAAAGTGTGAGATTGTCAGCTTTAAAAAAAAAAAAATGATTTCCTGATATTCTGTTGAGAGATGTTTATTAGTGATGAGCGAGTATACTCTTTGCTGGGGTTTTCCCGAGCACGTTCAGGTGGTCTCTGAGTATTTGTAAGTGCTCGGAGATTTAGTTTTCATTGCCGCAGCTGAATGATTTACAGCTACTAGCCAGCTTGATTACATGTGGGGATTCCCTAGCAACCAGGCAACCCCCAACATGTACTCAGGCTGGCTAGTAGCTGTAAATCATGCAGCTGTGTCAGCAAAAACTAAATCTCCGAGCATTTACAAAAATTTGGAGACCACCTGAGCGTGCTCGGGAAAACCCGAGCAACGAGTACACTTGCTCATCACTAATGTTTATGCTATATTTATCGATGTTTCCACGCAGTAGTTTTGCTGTGGATTGCAGGCCGTCCTGGGTTTTGCTGGTATGTTGAATTGTATTAAACCTGTTTTGGGAGAAATTCTCTTTAACCAATTCAAGATAAGGGAGAAGTGAACACTAGTGATGAGCGAACGTGCTCGGACAAGGTGTTATCATCATGCTCGGGTGCTGAGTGTCTTCGGCATACTCGAATACTACGTTGGAGTCCCCGCAGCTGCATGTCTCGCGGCTGTTAGACAGCAGCATCACATGCAGGGATTACCGGTTTGTTAGGCATCCCTGCATGTGTTACGGCTGACATGGAGCCACGGGGACTCACACATATTATTTGAGCACGACACTCAGTACCTGAGCATGCTCTGATAACACGTTCGCTCATCACTATTGGACACATGTCTGGATTAGTACGTGCTATCTGACTACTTGTAAAGTGGGCGACACATTTTAGATGGCTTGTTGGCACTCCCTGACAAATGCTCTCTCATTTAGCCACAGAGTTAGTGTTGATTTCTAAATGATTTCCACATTTTCAGTACAGTTTTGGAGTGTGGAAGATCAGCGTTCCTAAGGTTAAGTTCCAATTATGAGTTTTTGATGCTTCGTATTTTTGCTGTGCAGCGTCTAACATTTCCAGCAAAGTGGATGGGATTTATAGAAACCTCCTGCCCGCTGTGATTTTTTTCTCAGCATAAACTGACCTGCGTTGTGTGTTTCAAATACGCAACATGTCAATTTATTTTGCGGGTACGCTCAGTTTTACGTGCAGATTTTCCCCTAAGGCCGGCGTCACACTTAATGTATGAAAAAACTGTCCACTTTTCTCAGCTGAGAGTCGCAGAAATGTTCTCCGTATGGTCATCCGTGTGTAATCCGTCTGCAATGCGATGATGCGATTTTCTCGCACCTATGTATCCGTATGACATCCGTATGGCTTTACATTTCTCACTGCTTTTCCCCAATGAATTTAATGGCTCAATGGGCTGAAATGAGGAAAATGTATACACAATCCTCAATTCAGAAAGCATATTTATTTAGTATAATTAGATCCTCAATGTTGTAATGAGGAAGGCAAAAAAAGCCACGGACACTCTCCAAGACATAATCAACAACAGAGCGAAAAAAGAGTATAGAACGTTCCAGAAATATAAATAATTAAGATTTTTATTCAAAACTTATATATCATAAAAACAACATATATATAATACATGTAATGATAGACAAAGCAATTTGATGGGTAACAGGTGCAAGAGCATATAGATCCCAAATGTTAGTGGGAGTAGGACAGATTCTAACCACTATATTATCATATAAATGCCACCCACTTAGGGTTGCTCCCTTAGTCTCAATCAGAGATTCCAATTAATCAAATTTTGGTCATAAAAAAATCACCAATATGGATAAGGTATGTACCACTTTAAGGGAGCACGATTATATATTAAAGGTCACACACTATCCTTACCCATATTTCTTGCCACCTAGGGATCCTATGCGGCAGCCCCAACGCGCGTTTCGCATGGGCTTCCTCGGCGGCTATGCTGAATTTTACCATATTTTCCTCCTAGACTTGTATTAGATGCAGAAAAATGCAGGTTAAAAATGTACAAAGGCAATTTTAGTAAAAAACATAAAAATGCAAGTAATCTGCACATGAATGCAATGATGAAGTTTTGTCAAAGCCAAATACCAGGAAGTATCAAAAACAAAGCAGTTTTATTTATGACATACCAACAAAAGACAAAAAAGCAGCATCTAAAATGCGATAAAAACTCATGTAAAAGAAAGCACAGAAAAACATAATAAAAAAACACAAGTAACCTAATTTACATAATGGATGAAGAAATGGGGCAGAAATTCTCAAACATCAAAAGTGCACCCAATGCTCATTGTGGGAATACAGCCTAAGGTCACATTGGTCAGTATTTTACATCAGTATTTGTAAGCCAAAAACAGGAGTGGGTGATAAATACAGAAGTGGTGCATATGTTTCTGTTATACTTTTCCTCTGATTGTTCCACTCCTGATTTTGGCTTACAAATACTGATGTAAAATACTGATCAAATACTGAACGTGTGAATGTGGCCTTAGATGGGGAAATGACGCAGGTAAAATCACATACACATTTTTAGTGCATTTCTGCTGCCGAAATAACGACGCATGTAATCCAATATCAATAAAGTTTAAGCAAAGCCAAGTTTCAGGATTTATAAAAAACAAAGGAATTTAATTTAAAAGATTACAAAAAATGCACAAAAACAAAATAATAAAAAACAATTGGAAAAAAGACAAAAGCAACACAATTTACCTAATAGGGGTAGAAATGCTGGAGAAAATCTGCAACATCAAAAAACTGACCAAATACTCCTCAAGTGAAAGCCACACATACATAAGAATCATACAAACTCAATGTACAGGTCGCCTGCTGTTAGGTTTGAACCCAGGACATGAATGCTCCATGTCTGTGATGTACGATGGTACCACCAACCAGGACAAGAATGCTCCATGGATGAGGTCTACAATGGCTCCACTAACCAGGACAAGAATGCTCCCTGACTGTTGTGTATAATGGCACCACTAACCAGGACAATAATTCTCTATGGCTGTGGTGTACGATGGCACCACTAACCAGGACAAGAAATCTCCCTGACTGTTGTGTATAATGGCACCACTAACCAGGACAAGAATGCTCCATGGATGAGGTCTATGATGGCTCCACTAACCAGGACAAGAATGCTCCCTGACTGTTGTGTATAATGGCACCACTAACCAGGACAAGAATGCTCTATGGCTGTGGTGTACGATGGCACCACTAACCATGACAAGAATGATTCATGACTGTGGACTACAATGGGGCCACCAATCAGGACAAGAATGCTCCATAGATGTGTTGTACGATGGCACCACCAACCAGAACAAAAATGCTCCTTGGCTGTGGTGAACAATGACACCACCAACCAGGACAAGAATGCTCAATGGATGCATTATTCATTGGCATCACTAACCAGGACAAGAATGCTCCATGGCAATGGTATACGATGGCACCACTAACCAAGACAAGAATGCTCCATCGCTGTGGTGTACGATGGTGCCCCTAACCAGGACAAGAATGCTTCATGGCTGTGGTGTACGATGGCACTACTAACCATGATAAGAATGCTCCATGGCTGTGGTGTACAATGGTGCCCCTAACCAGGACAAGAATGCTTCATGGCTGTGGTGTACGATGGCACCACTAACCATGATAAGAATGCTTCATGACTGTGGAGTATGATGGGGCCACCAACCATGACAAGAATGCTCCATGGATGAGGTCTACGATGGCTCCACTAACCAGGACAAGAATGCTCCCTGACTGTTGTGTATAATGACACCACTAACCAGGACAAGAATGCTCTATGGCTGTGGTGTACGATGGCACCACTAACCAGGACAAGAATGCTTCATGACTGTGGTGTACGATGGCACCACTAACCATGACAAGGATGATTCATGACTGTGGACTACAATGGGGCCACCAATCAGGACAAGAATGCTCCCTGACTGTGGTGTACGATGGCACCACTAACCAGGACAAGAATGCTTCATGACTGTGGTGTACGATGGCACCACTAACCATGACAAGGATGATTCATGACTGTGGACTACAATGGGGCCACCAATCAGGACAAGAATGCTCCGTGGATGTGTTGTACGATGGCACAACCAACCAGAACAAAAATGCTCCTTGGCTGTGGTGAACAATGACACCACCAACCAGGACAAGAATGCTCCATGGATGCATTATTCTTTGGCACCACTAACCAGGACAAGAATGCTCCATGGCTGTGGTGTACGATGGCGCCACTTTACCGCCATGCTGCCCATGTTGTATAACCAGTTTTGCTATATAAATATATAGAAGAGGGCGGCAGCTTGTTTACATGTGAAATAATGTTCCCTTTAAGCATCACCCATGGAGGAAATATATCATAGGTTTCGTTCATTATTGATGAACCGTATTTTCAGACTAGTCTGACATTTTGATCTGCCCTTTCTAAGAAAATGGAATACCTGCTAATGTACAAGTAATGAGATGCCAGGTTGCTGATTATACATTTTGAGCGCCAGAGGTTTCACAAGATTGCACAGCAAGTTACACATTAATTCTTGTTCTTCCTCATCCTGGACTTTCAATGTGGTGATTTAAGATGAGCGAATGTACCGCACATGGGTCTTTTGGTTCAACTACAGATTGCTACTTACAAATGCATCCATTTGCCAAAAATATTATGTTAGAACCATCTATTTGCAGAGAGGGCCAAAAACTAAGCAGAAGAAGAGATTGAACTGGCATGATACATTTTAAGGATGATGAATGGAAGAAGGAATAGTTGAATAGTGCCAAGATGGAATTTGCATTTTCTGCCTTTGGCTGATTCCTATTGCCTTCTACAATGACTGGAGAGATAGCATTATGTTTATTTATTTTTTTACAAAAAGGATATTTTTGATTTAGTTTAACTAGTACACATATGGATGATTAAAGATAATCTATTAGCAGGTTTTTGATAAGGTGATCAGAGAGCAGCATGATGTAGGGACTGAGACCCTGATTCCAGCTATGTGTCACTTACTAGGCTGTGTTTCTGTTTCAATAAAATCAGTGTTTTATCAGCAGGAGATTATCACTAGATGACTAACTAGCATGTACCTGCTGGTCCAACCATGCCCCCACCACTGATTAGCAGTTCTTTGTCAAAATACAGAAAGCTGACAATCAGTGGGGTGGGCAGGTTTATACATTGGTATAGGCGGAGTTATACTTCATTGTCATGAATCCCAATGGCTAGGGATAGCAAGGGACAAGCAAAGTAATACAAAATATCGGACGAGCTCTAGGGTGATGGAACCTGGGCTGACCGCTACCCTATGCCTGACAAACGCAACTAGAGATAGCCAGGGAGCGTGCCTACGTTGGTTCTAGACGCCACGCACCAGCCTAAGAGCTAACTAGTACTGCAGAGAAAATAAAGACCTCACTTGCCTCCAGAGGAATGAACCCCAAAAGGTATAGTTGCCCCCCACATGTATTGACGGTGAAATGAGAGGAAGGCACACACATAGAGATGATATATATATAGGTTCAGCAAATTGAGGCCCGCTGTAAACTAGAAAGCAGAACGATACAAAAGGGGTCTGAGCGGTCAGCAAAAAACCCTAATCAAAAAAACCATCCTGAGATTACAAGAACCCATGTGCCAACTCATGGCACATGGGGAGAACCTCAGTCCACTAGAGCTACCAGCTAGCATAGAGACATAATAAGCAAGCTGGACAAAAAAACCAACAACTGAAAATCAGCACTTAGCTTATCCTGAAAGATCTGGGAGCAGGTAGGCAGGAACCAAACAGAGCACATCTGAATACATTGATAGCCGGCAAGGGAATGACAGAAAGGCCAGGTAAAATAGGAACCACCCAGCCTCTGATGGACAGGTGGAAACCAAAGGCCGCAACCCACCAAAGTCACCCAGTACCAGCAGTAACCACCAGAGGGAGCCCACAAACAGAATCCACAACAGTACCCCCCCCTTGAGGAGGGGTCACCGAACCCTCACGAGAACCCCCAGGGCGATCAGGGTGAGCTCTATGGAAGGCGCGGACCAAATCAGTCGCATGAACATCGGAGGCGACCACCCAGGAATTATCCTCCTGACCATACCCCTTCCACTTAACCAAATACTGGAGTTTGCGTCTGGAAACACGAGAATCCAAGATCTTCTCAACAACATACTCCAATTCTCCCTCCACCAGCACCGGAGCAGGAGGCTCAACCGAAGGAACAACGGGCACCTCATACCTCCGCAACAACGACCGATGGAACACATTATGAATAGCAAACGATGCTGGGAGATCCAAACGAAAAGATACAGGGTTAAGAATCTCCGAGATCCTATAAGGACCGATGAACCGAGGCTTGAACTTAGGAGAAGAGACCTTCATAGGGACAAAACGAGAAGACAACCACACCAAATCCCCAACAAGAATTCGGGGACCCACGCGGCGACGGCGATTAGCAAACTGCTGAGTCTTCTCCTGAGATAACTTCAAATTGTCCACCACCTGATTCCAAATCTGATGTAGCCTGTCCACCACCACGTCCACTCCAGGACAATCCGAAGACTCCACCTGACCAGAGGAAAAACGAGGATGAAACCCCGAATTACAAAAAAAAGGAGAGACCAACGTGGCAGAACTAGCCCGATTATTAAGAGCAAATTCGGCCAGTGGCAAAAAAGCAACCCAGTCATCTTGATCAGCAGAAACAAAACACCTCAAATAAGTTTCCAAGGTCTGATTAGTTCGCTCCGTCTGGCCATTCGTCTGAGGATGGAATGCAGACGAGAAAGACAAATCAATGCCCATCTTGGCACAAAACGTCCGCCAAAATCTAGACACAAACTGGGATCCCCTGTCAGAAACGATATTCTCCGGAATCCCATGCAAACGAACCACGTTCTGAAAAAATAAAGGGACCAACTCAGAGTAGGAAGGCAACTTAGGCAAGGGCACCAAATGAACCATCTTAGAAAAGCGGTCACACACAACCCAGATAACGGACATTTTCTGTGAAACCGGGAGATCAGAAATAAAATCCATGGAAATGTGCGTCCAAGGCCTCTTCGGGATGGGCAAGGATAACAACAACCCACTGGCCCGAGAACAGCAAGGCTTAGCTCGAGCACACACTTCACAAGACTGCACAAAGGTACGCACATCCCTAGACAAGGAAGGCCACCAAAAAGACCTGGCCACCAAGTCTCTAGTACCAAATATTCCAGGATGACCAGCCAACACAGAAGAATGGACCTCGGAGATGACTCTACTGGTCCAATCATCCGGAACAAACAGTCTTTCTGGCGGACAACGATCCGGTTTATCCACCTGAAACTCCTGCAATGCACGTCGCAAGTCTGGGGATACGGCGGACAATATTACCCCATCCCTAAGGATACCAGTAGGCCCAGAGTCTCCAGGAGAGTCAGGCACAAAACTCCTGGAAAGAGCATCTGCCTTCACATTCTTAGAACCTGGCAGGTATGAAACCACGAAATTGAAACGAGAAAAAAAACAACAACCAACGAGCCTGTCTAGGATTCAAACGCCTGGCAGACTCAAGGTAAATGAGATTCTTGTGATCAGTCAAGACCACCACACGATGTTTAGCACCCTCAAGCCAATGACGCCACTCCTCAAATGCCCACTTCATGGCCAAAAGCTCCCGATTACCCACATCATAATTGCGCTCGGCGGGCGAGAATTTTCTAGAGAAGAATGCACATGGCTTCATCACCGAGCCATTAGAACTTCTCTGTGACAAAACCGCCCCCGCTCCAATCTCGGAAGCATCAACCTCAACCTGAAAAGGAAGTGAAACATCTGGTTGACACAACACAGGAGCAGAAGAAAACCGGCGCTTAAGTTCCCGAAAGGCCTCCACGGCCGCAGGAGACCAATCAGCAACATCAGCACCCTTTTTAGTCAAATCAGTCAAAGGTTTAACAATACTGGAAAAATTAGCAATGAACCGACGATAAAAATTAGCAAACCCCAAGAACTTCTGAAGGCTCTTAACAGATGTAGGTTGTGTCCAGTCACAAATCGCCTGAACCTTGACGGGATCCATCTCAATAGTAGAAGGAGAAAAAATGTACCCCAAAAAAGAAATCTTCTGGACTCCGAAGAGACACTTTGAGCCCTTCACAAACAGAGAATTGGCCCGCAGAACCTGAAACACCTTCCTGACCTGTAAAACATGAGACTCCCAGTCATCAGAAAACACCAAAATATCATCCAAATACACAATCATAAACTTATCCAGATATTCACGGAAAATATTGTGCATAAAGGACTGAATGACTGACGGAGCATTGGAGAGTCCAAAAGGCATTACCAAATACTCAAAATGGCCCTCAGGCGTATTAAATGCGGTTTTCCACTCGTCACCCTGTTTTATCCGCACCAGATTATACGCACCGCGAAGATCTATCTTAGTGAACCACCTAGCCCCCTTAATGCGAGCAAACAAATCAGTCAATAATGGCAGTGGATACTGATATTTGACTGTAATCTTATTCAGAAGGCGATAATCTATACAAGGCCTCAGGGAACCATCTTTTTTGGCCACGAAAAAAAAACCTGCTCCCAGAGGGGACGAAGATGGACGAATATGTCCCTTTTCCAAGGACTCCTTAATATAATTCCGCATGGCAGTATGCTCTGGCAGTGACAGATTAAATAAACGACCCTTAGGGAACTTACTGCCAGGAATCAATTCTATAGCACAGTCACACTCTCTATGAGGAGGGAGCGAATTGAGCTTAGGCTCCTCAAAAACATCCCTATAGTCAGACAAAAACGCAGGGATCTCAGAAGGAGTAGATGAAGCGATTGAAATCGGAGGTGCATCATCATGAACCCCCTGACATCCCCAGCTTAACACAGACATTGTTTTCCAGTCCAGGACAGGATTATGAGTTTGTAACCATGGCAGACCAAGCACTAGTACATCATGTAAATTATACAGTACAAGGAAGCAAATCACCTCCTGATGAACGGGAGTCATGCGCATGGTCACTTGTGTCCAATACTGCGGCTTATTCATAGCCAATGGTGTAGAGTCAATTCCCTTCAGAGGGATAGGAACTTCCAGAGGCTCCAGACTAAAACCGCAGCGTTTAGCAAATGACCAATCCATAAGACTCAGGGCAGCGCCTGAATCCACATAGGCATCGACGGAAATGGAAGACAGTGAAAAAATCACAGTCACAGACAAAATGAACTTAGGCTGCAGAGTACCAATGGCAAAAGATTTATCAACCCTTTTTGTGCGTTTAGAGCATGCTGATATAACATGAGCTGAATCACCACAATAAAAACACAATCCATTTTTCCGCCTATAATTTTGCCGTTCACTTCTGGACTGAATTCTATCACATTGCATAGTCTCAGGTGCCTGTTCAGAAGACACCGCCAAGTGGTGCACGGGTTTGCGCTCCCGTAAACGCCGATCAATCTGAATGGCCATAGCCATCGACTCATTCAGACCTGTAGGCGTAGGGAACCCCACCATAATATCCTTAATGGCCTCGGAAAGACCATTTCTGAAGTTTGCAGCCAGGGCGCACTCATTCCACTGAGTAAGCACCGACCATTTCCGAAATTTTTGACAATATATTTCCGCTTCATCATGCCCCTGAGAGAGGGCTAATAAAGCCTTTTCAGCCTGAATCTCCAGGTTGGGTTCCTCATAGAGCAATCCCAATGCCAGAAAAAACGCATCCACATTGAGCAATGCAGGATCCCCTGGTGCCAATGCAAATGCCCAATTCTGAGGGTCGCCCCGCAGGAAAGATATTACAATCTTAACCTGTTGAGCAGGGTCTCCAGAGGAGTGAGATTTTAAAGAAAGAAACAATTTACAATTGTTCCTGAAATTCAGGAAGGTAGATCTATCTCCAGAAAAGAACTCTGGAATAGGAATTCTAGGTTCAGACATGGAAGTGTGAACAACAAAATCCTGTATGTTTTGAACTTTTGCCGCGAGATTACTCAGGCTGGAAGCCAAACTCTGGACATCCATGTTAAACAGCTAATATCAGAGCCATTCGAGGGTTAAGAGGAGGTAAGAAGCAGCTAGACAGCAATTAAGGGCTAGGCAGCAAAACTCTGAAGGAAAAAAAATAAAATTTCCCTTAAACACTTCTTTTTCTCCTGCTTCAGCCCAAACAATTAACACTTTGTGGGCCGGCTATACAGTCATGAATCCCAATGGCTAGGGATAGCAAGGGACAAGCAAAGTAATACAAAATATCGTACGAGCTCTAGGGTGATGGAACCTGGGCTGACCGCTGCCCTACGCCTGACAAACGCAACTAGAGATAGCCAGGGAGCGTGCCTACGTTGGTTCTAGACGCCACGCACCAGCCTAAGAGCTAACTAGTACTGCAGAGAAAATAAAGACCTCACTTGCCTCCAGAGGAATGAACCCCAAAAGGTATAGTTGCCCCCCACATGTATTGACGGTGAAATGAGAGGAAGGCACACACATAGAGATGATATATATAGGTTCAGCAAATTGAGGCCCGCTGTAAACTAGAAAGCAGAACGATACAAAAGGGGTCTGAGCGGTCAGCAAAAAACCCTAATCAAAAAAACCATCCTGAGATTACAAGAACCCATGTGCCAACTCATGGCACATGGGGAGAACCTCAGTCCACTAGAGCTACCAGCTAGCATAGAGACATAATAAGCAAGCTGGACAAAAAAACCAACAACTGAAAATCAGCACTTAGCTTATCCTGAAAGATCTGGGAGCAGGTAGGCAGGAACCAAACAGAGCACATCTGAACACATTGATAGCCGGCAAGGGAAATGACAGAAAGGCCAGGTAAAATAGGAAACACCCAGCCTCTGATGGACAGGTGGAAACCAAAGGCCGCAACCCACCAAAGTCACCCAGTACCAGCAGTAACCACCAGAGGGAGCCCACAAACAGAATCCACAACACTTCATTCCGCTAGATCTGTGGCAGAGAAAACTGTGATTCTATTACAACTGCTGAGCCCAGTGAACTTAGTGAAATAATGCTGGTATCAGGGTCTCTGTCCTTATCTCATTCTGCTGTCAGATTACATAGCAAGATTCAATCTAATATGTCCAGGAAATGTCTCATGCTGTGTAGCTTGCCACCAACTTCTTTTTCAGTAGGGGGTTCCTCTTCATCAGCATTCTGACAGCACTAAAGGTGCTGGAATTGCCTTCCCAGCACTTCCCATCATTCGTTATCCCTGCCATTGTCCAATTGAGTGCCCGAACTAAAAGCCTCTCTGTTATGATTGACAGTAAGGGGAGCCAGAGCAAAGAGAAGCCCTAATTCCTATAATCTGTCTTGACATCTCTGCTGCTGGAGATGGATTACACTTGACAATAGGCAGTAGACAACTTGTTATATAGAAGGAGGACACTTTGGGTAAATGAAGTGCTTCCGATGGAGGTGACCTTCAGATGACCACGTTAAGCTTCCTATAGACAGTATAGCTGATATAATTAAGATGAAGTGACAGATGATACTGGTGCTGTATAGTAATGAGGCTGCAGGAACAACAGGACTACAAACACTAGGTAAGGATAAGCACTACTCATAGGAAGGTTATTGGCAAATACATTTGATGCCAATACCGGGAAAGAAAATTCCAGCTCATTGGATACAATGAAAAATGTTATAACGGGTTGTGTAATCCCATCAGTCAATTTCCATATCCCTTTTGGGTTTTTGAGAATCATATTGTGGATCCATTGCTTTTATTAGCCAAAAAAAATCTAGTGACAAAAATCAGTTCTCATTTTGTCAGATCTGGCATGTCATTCTGTAAGGGCCGGTGCAGGAGACAAGTATTATCCCATCTTAGAGAATCGGACCGATTATGATCAGAGTATGATCATAGTGGGCTCTGATTCTCTCAGATGAGGAGAAGATGGGGGGAAAAAAAGTCTCCATCTTCTACAATCTAGCAGTATGTGGAAATTGAACTGCACTCAGATGTCATCCGAGCGCGATCTTATAGTTTCTATGGACTCGTTGACTGACATGGCCGAGGATGATTCAAATATTGGATCCAATTCAGGCAGGCAGAAATCTTTTCCTTGGACCGGGTCAGAAATAATCTGACATAGAATAACATCGTTCCGAGAGTGATCTGATGTTTTGTTGTATTATATTGCATGTGGTCCAAAAATGTGGTCATGTGCATGAGCCCTTATACTGCAGTGACCAATGCAGGAGAAATGTTCGGCTGCCCAACGCTTTGAGAAGTGATGATCAGCTCCTCATTGGACCGACTTCCACAAGTCTCAATGAGAAAACCCCTTCAAGCATCGGAGACTATTTTATTCCAGAGCTCATAGCCTTAGAATAATTTAATTCTGATCCCCACAGCTTTATGTCAGTGGTAACTCTGAGTAAAATATTATACTGTATCCAGCTGAATTCTAAGATATGTGCGCAGGGCCCAGACTGCTGATGCCGGCGGGAGGTCCATCAAGCATCTGCACCGGGTCTGATGAATAATATGTCGGTTTCCAGCATCAGCCCTATGCGTGCTTCCCTACTCTCCAATGTGAAGCATACACAGTTTCCGTGCTTTTCTGACTGCATGCATAAATGCCCTTGGTGACTCGCTAGGTTAATGCATCAGCCGAAAAATGCATACTTCCATTTAGTGATTGAAGCCTTAATTATCCACCAATCTGCTTTCCCATCAGTCCTATTTCCTGTCGTTACTCGCCTATCCGTTATTGTTAATGTATGTGAACACCTCCCTTCTATAAAATGAATGCCGTCTCGCTAAAAGCAGGTAAACTGCGGCTGCCTTTATATCAAATTAACCTGAAATTGTTTCAGCTTTTATGGATTTTGCTAATATTTTATGGTAGTGGCATTAAAGCCTGTAAACAGCTCCGGACAAATAGTGCTGATAGATGTTAGGTGAGGACGGCCATTCCGGAGCCAGGATCTGTCAATGTTCCGCACACATTGGCGTTATCCCGTGGTCCGGACCTTGGACCGACTTTGTATCATCTATTGATCTCTTGTTATAGAGCTGGAGGCGGGTAACACAGGTCCCACCATTAGCTATGGATGAAAATCAGCTCAGCTCCACCCTCCCCGCACAGGGGCACCTGCACATGTCACAGAGCATGCCCACAATACTCTCATGTAGACATCAATAGAAGTTTAGGTGTTTGCTATAACATATCCCTTAACAGTGGAAAATAAGCAATATTAAGAATGCTACCATTAAAAATGACAGTAAAAGCCAATGTGCAGTGATATCAATTTTAAAGGGGTATTCAGGACTAACATGCTAATCTGGAGGGATAAGAAACAGGCGCTCCCTGGGTGACACCATTGGCGAGGGTGATAATTGGTGAGGGTGAGTTGGAGGGTTGGTCGCTAATCAGGTTGTGCACTGACAACTATGTGAAGGGTGATGTATAATCCAATCCTGGCCGCTGCTCCAGCCGCTGTACTCACAGCAGATGGATAGAGGACATAACAAGTAAAGGAGAGAGGAGTGCGGGGGATCCCGGGCGCTGCCGCTGGCAATGGATAATCCAGGCAGTAAGTATAAGAAACATTCAATTTATTGCAACTCTTTTCGGAAGAGAACAACGGGAGTATATATAGCAAAGTAACAAACTTTATTAGAAACACAATTAAAAACACACACATTTAAAAGACACCAAATGAAAATGCCAGGAATCCATGTTATATCACAAGTTAACAGCCAACCATTGGCATATGGTAATATACAAAGAGAAGGTGTGCAATAACTCCATGTGATCCTACTAAGTGGACCCAGTTACCATGAACCACCCCATAACCGCCTTAGTATATCTTAGCCAATGCTATTCTGATGTTTAGAAAAAGTACCGGTCAGAGAACCTGATCCACAGTGAGGACTAGGGTTGAGCGACTTATTTTTATAGGATCGGGTCGGGTTTCACGAAACCCGACTTTCTCAAAAGCCGGGTCGAGCGAAATCGGCCGATCCTATAAACAAGTCGGGGTCGGGGTCGGCCGAAACACGAAACCCAATGCAGTGCAATGGGATACTATGGTTCCCAGGGTCTGAAGGAGAGGAAACTCTCCTTCAGGCCCTGGGATCCATATTAATGTGTAAAATAAAGAATTAAAATAAAAAATATTGATATACTCACCCGTCCGGAGGCCCCTGGACATCACCGCTGGTAACCGGCAGCCTTCTTTGCTTAAAATGAGCGCGTTCAGGGCCTTCCATGATGTCACGGCTTCTGATTGGTCGCGTGCCACTCATGTGACCGCCACGCGACCAATCACAAGCCGTGACGTAATTCTCAGGTCCTAAATTCCTAATTCTAGGAATTTAGGACCTGAGAATTACGTCACGGCTTGTGATTGGTCGCGTGGCGGTCACATGGGCGGCCGCGACCAATCACAAGCCGTGACGTCATCTAAGGCCCTGAACGCACTCATTCTTAGGAAGGAAGGCTGCCGGAAAGAAGCCGAGGGTGAGTATATTCCTATTAGGTATATACTCACCCTCGGACGCGCCCTGCTTCTTTCCGGCAGCCTTCCTTCTTAAGAATGAGCGCGTGAAGGGCCTTAGATGACGTCACGGCTTGTGATTGGTCGCGGCCGCCCATGTGACCGCTCACGCGACCAATCACAAGCCGTGATGTAATTCTCAGGTCCTAAATTCCTAGAATGAGGAATTTAGGACCTGAGAATTACGTCACGGCTTGTGATTGGTCGCGTGGCGGTCACATGAGCGGCACGCGACCAATCAGAAGCTGTGACGTCATGGAAGGCCGTAAACGCGCTCATTTTAAGCAAAGAAGGCTGCCGATTACCAGCGGCAATGTCCAGGGGCCTCCGGAGAGGTGAGAATATCAATATTTTTTATTTTAATTCTTTATTTTACACTTAAATGTGGATTCCGATACCGATTTCCGATATCGCAAACATATCGGAACTCGGTATCAGAATTCCGATACCAGATTCAGAAGACCTCATGGCCGACCCCACACAGGGGTCGGGTCGGGTTTCATGAAACCCGACTTTGCCAAAAGTCGGCGACTTCTGAAAATGGCCGACCCGTTTCGCTCAACCCTAGTGAGGACTAACATGGAGAGTGCCCGGAGGAGCAATATGAGTACCAAGCCATCCGGCGTCAAAGGATCCCCCTCCCAAAGCACAAGCACAATCTTACCCACATGGAGATCCCTGGATTGAACGTCACCCCCGACGCGCGTTTCGCTGCTATTCTGGCCGCGTCGGGGGTGTATATTACCATATGCCAATGGTTGGCTGTTAACTTGTGATATAACATGGATTCCTGGCATTTTCATTTGGTGTCTTTTAAATGTGTGTGTTTTTAATTGTGTTTCTAATAAAGTTTGTTACTTTGCTATATATAATCCCGTTGTCCTTCTTCATATACATAGGTCTTATTGGAAGTTATGCGCATAGGGGTGGGGACATTGTTCCTGACTACCTGGTTGATTATGAGTCTGGGTTTGAGTGGAGTCTTTTCAGAAGAGAACCTACTCCTTCCTCAGGCCTAAGGAAGGAGTAATCTCTACTTCAAAACATGTTGCAATAAATTGGAAGTTTTTTATACTTACCGCCTGGATTATCCATTGTCAGTGCCCAGGATCCCCCGCACTCCTCTCTCCTACTAATCTATCCGTAATAGAGGTCAGTGGTGGTCCGACACTGGGCATCCCCACCGATAAGATGTTCGCTCAGCTACCAGGAATCTACAAAACACCACAGCTCAGTACATTGTATAGTGACTTTTTTTGGATACTGCAGCTCGGCCACTGTTCAGTGTAATGGGAGCTGAGCCGCAGTACATGAGACCAGCCACTACATGGTGTATGGAGCTGTGCTGGTCCACCCACATACCCTGTGTTCTTCCAGTGGTTGCAGGACCTGGTAACACCTCATTGGTGGGGTGTCGGGTGTGGATCTCCTACCGATCTGTTACTGATTAACTATCCCCAGGATGGGTCATCAATGTCTTAGTCTTGGACAACTATCAAAAGCTGAAAGTGTGCAAAGTGAAAAGGATACATAAATCTTCTCTCTGCTGTATCCCTGATGGAAGTTGTACAATCTGATGGATCACATTAAAACTCATGAAATTTCTGGCAAATTTCAGCATCTCCACCACACACTCCCCCCACGGAATTCCAGATTTATTCCCATTTGCAAAAAAGCATCAATAAATACTACAAAGGAGTGTGCATGGTCCTAACTCATGTAGAAAATACATTAAAGGGGTAGTCCATTTCAGGGTAAGCCTTTACATATGCTAATTTCTTGGTTGTAATAGAATAGGTTCCCTTAAAAAGGGCCTGATATCAGCTCAAAAGTGGCGAGTTTCCTCTTGTATTTTATTCCCGCTTCTCCCCTGATTATTCTGGCTTTGTTTTTTGTTTGTTTTTATTGTTCCTGAGATAAGGGCCTTCTTATTTTGTGTACATTTTTATGTCCTTTACAAGGAGGCGTGGCCCACATGGGTCACTAGGGGAGTGTCTTGAATCTGCTCTGTATTATTACTCTGTGAGTCACTCCCCCTTGATAAAGACCTTAAAAGTTTGCACTAAGAAGGCCCATATCTCTGGAAATTAATGGGGGATTTAAAAAAAAAATTAAAAACACAATACTCAAGGGAAGAGCAGGAAGAAAAAAAGGAGCAAAAACTGGCCTCTTTTTACCTGGTGACAGGTCATATTTAACCCCTTCACCCCCAAGGGTGGTTTGCACGTTAATGACCAGGCCAATTTTTACAATTCTGACCACTGTCCCTTTATGAGGTTATAACTCTGGAACGCTTCAACGGATCTTGGCGATTCTGACATTGTTTTCTCGAGAAATATTGTACTTCATGATAGTGATAAAATTTATTCGATATAATTTGCGTTTATTTGTGAAAAAAATGAATATTTGGCGAAAATTTTGAAAATTTTGCAATTTTCCAACTTTGAATTTTTATGCCCTTAAATCACAGACATATGTCACGCAAAATACTTAATAAGTAACATTTCCCACATGTCTACTTTACATCAGCACAATTTTGGAACCAAAATTTTTTTTTGTTAGGGAGTTATAAGGGTTAAAAGTTGACCAGCAATTTCTCATTTTTACAACACCATTTTTTTTTAGGGACCACATCTCATTTGAAGTCATTTTGAGGGGTCTATATGATAGAAAATACCCAAGTGTGACACCATTCTAAAAACTGCACCCCTCAAGGTACTAAAAACCACTTTTAAGAAGTTTATTAACCCTTCAGGTGTTACACAAAAATTTTTGGAATGTTTAAATAAAAATGAACATTTAACTTTTTTTCACAAAAAAATTATTTCAGCTCCAATTTGTTTTATTTTACCAAGGGTAACAGGAGAAAATAGACCCCAAAATTTGTTGTACAATTTGTCCTGAGTACGCTGATACCCCATATGTCAGGGTAAACCACTGTTTGGGCGCATGGCAGAGCTCGGAAGGGAAGGAACGCCATTTGACTTTTCAATGCAAAATTGACTGGAATTGAGATGGGACGCCATGTTGCATTTGGAGAGCCCCTGATGTGCCTAAACATTGAAACCCCCCACAAGTGAAACCATTTTGGAAAGTAGACCCCCTAAGGATCTTATCTAGATGTGTGGTGAGCACTTTGACCCCACAAGTGCTTCACAGAAGTTTATAATGCAAAGCCGTAAAAATAAAAAATCATATTTTTTCACAAAAATGATCTTTTCGCCCCCAATTTTTTATTTTCCCAAGGGTAAGAGAAGAAATTGGACACCAAAAATTGTTGTGCAATTTGTCCTGAGTACGCTGATACCCCATATGTGGGTGTAAACCATTGTTTGGGCGCAGGGCAGAGCTCGGAAGGGAAGGAGAGCCATTTGACTTTTCAATGCAAAATTGACTGGAATTGAGATGGGACGCCATGTTGCGTTTGGGGAGCCCCTGATGTGCCTAAACATTGAAACCCCCCACAAGTGACACCATTTTGGAAAGTAGACCCCTTAAGGAACTTATCTAGATGTGTGGTGAGCACTTTGACCCAACAAGTGCTTCACAGAAGTTTATAATGCAGAGCCGTAAAAATAAAAAAATCATATTTTTTCACAAAAATGATTTTTCGCCCCCATTTTTTTATTTCCCCAAGGGTAAGAGAAGAAATTAGACCACAAAAGTTGTTGTGCAATTTGTCCTGAGTACGACGATACCCCATATGTGGGGGTAAACCACTGTTTGGGCGCATAGCAGAGCTCGGAAGGGAAGGAGCGCTATTTTACTTTTCAATGCAAAATTGACTGGAATTAAGATGGGATGCCATGTTGCGTTTGGAGAGCCCCTGATGTGCCTAAACATTAAAAACCCCCACAAGTGACACCATTTTGGAAAGTAGACCCCCTAAGGAACTTATCTAGATGTGTTTTGAGAGCTTTGAACCCCCAAGTGTTTCACTACAGTTTATAACGCAGAGCCGTGAAAATAAAAATTCTTTTTTTTTTCACAAAAATGATTTTTTAGCCCCCATTTTTGTATTTTCACAAGGGTATCAGGATAAATTGGACCCCAAAAGTTGTTGTCCAATTTGTCCTGAGTACGCTGATACCCCATATGTGGGGGGGAACCACTGTTTGGGCGCATGACAGAGCTCGGAAGGGAAGGAGCGCCATTTGGAATGCAGACTTAAATGGATTGGTCTGCAGGCGTCACGTTGCATTTGCAGAGCCCCTGATGTACCCAAACAGTACAAACCCCCACAAGTGACCCCATATTGGAAACTAGACCCCCCCAAGGAACTTATCTAGATGTGTTGTGAGAACTTTGAACCCCCAAGTGTTTCACTACAGTTTACAACGCAGAGCCGTGAAAATAAAAAATCTTTTTTTTCCCACAAAACTTATTTTTTGGCCCCCAGTTTTGTATTTTCCCAAGGGTAGCAGGAGAAATTGGACCCCAAAAGATGATGTCCAATTTGTCCTGAGTACGCTGATACCCCATATGTTGGGGTAAACCCCTGTTTGGGCACACGGGAGAGCTCTGAAGGGAAGGAGCACTGTTTTCCTTTTTCAACGCAGAATTGGCTGGAATTCAGATCGGATGCCATGTCCCGTTTGGAGAGCCCCTGATGTGCCTAAACAGTGGAAACCCCCCAATTATAACTGAAACCCTAATCCAAACACACCCCTTACCCTAATCCCAACAGTAACCCTAACCACTCCTCTAACCCAGACACACCCAACCCTATTCCCAACCGTAAATGTAATCCAAACCCTAACCCTATCTTTAGCCCCAACCCTAACTGTAGCCCCAACACTAGCCCTAACCCTAGCAATAACCCTAGCCCTATCACTAGCCCTAATACTAGCCGTAACACTAGCCCTAACCCTAGCCCTAACCCTAGCCCCAATCCTAGCCCTAACCCTAGCCCCAACCCTAGCCCTAACCCTAGCCCTAACCCTAGCCCCAACCCTAGCCCTAACCCTAGCCCTAACCCTAGCCCTAACCCTTGCCCTAACCCTAACCCTAACCCTAACCCTAGCCCTAACTCTAGTCCTAACTCTAGCCCTAACCCTAAAGGCCCCGTCTCACTTAGCGACGCTAAAGCGATCCCGACAACAATACGACCTGTCAGGGATCGTTGCTGCGTCGCTATGTGGTCGCTGGTGAGATGTCAAACAGTGAGATCTTCCCAACGATCGCTGCTGCGATATCGCTGTTTGACATCTCACCAGTGACCTGTAGCGACCTGTACAACGATGTCACATGGGAGCTATTATGACGATTCAGTGTCTGAGTCGTCAACGAGGTCGTTGGTAAGGTGTCAAACACAGCGATGTGTGCTACCCAGCGGGACCTCAACGATCAAAAAAAGGTCCAGGCCACTTCGACACGACCAGCGATCTCACAGCATGGGCCTGGTCGCTGCTACGTGTCACACATAGCGAGATCGCTACTGAGGTCACTGTTGCGTCACAAAACTTGTGACTCAGCAGCGATCTCGCTAGCGATCTCGCTTAGTGAGACGGGGGCTTAACCCTAACCCTAATGGGAAAATGGAAATAAATACATTTTTTAATTTTTTTATTTTTCCCTAACTAAGGGGGTGATGAAGGGGGGTTTGATTTACTTTTATAGCGGGTTTTTTAGCGGATTTTTATGATTGGCAGCCGTCACACACTGAAAGACGCTTTTCATTGCAAAAAATATTTTTTGCGTTACCACATTTTGAGAGCTGTAATTTTTCCATATTTGAGTCCACAGAGTCATGTGAGATCTTGTTTTTTGCGGGACGAGTTGACGTTTTTATTGGTTACATTTTCGGACACGTGACATTTTTTGATCGCTTTTTATTCCAATTTTTGTGAGGTAGAGTGATCAAAAACCAGCTATTCATGAATTTCTTTTGGGGGAGGCGTTTATACCGTTCCGCGTTTGGTAAAATTGATAAAGCAGTTTTATTCGTCGGGTCAGTACGATTACAGCGATACCTCATTTATATCATTTTTTTTATGTTTTGGCGCTTTTATACGATAAAAACTATTTTATAGAAAAAATAATTATTTTGGTATCGCTTTATTCTCAGGACTATAACTTTTTTATTTTTTTGCTGATGATGCTGTATGGCAGCTCGTTTTTTGCGGGACAAGATGACGTTTTCAGCGGTACCATGGTTATTTATATCAGTCTTTTGATCGCGTGTTATTCCACTTTTTGTTCGGCGGTATGATAATAAAGTGTTGTTTTTTGCCTCGTTTTTTTTTTTTTTTCCCTTACGGTGTTTACTGAAGGGGTTAACTAGTTGGGCAGTTTTATAGGTTGGGTCGTTACGGACGCGGCGATACTAAATATGTGTACTTTTATTGTTTTTTTATTTTATTTAGCTAAAGAAATGTATTTATGGGAATAATATATATATATTTTTTTCTTTATTTAGGATATTTTTATTATTTTTTTTTTTTACACACGTGGGGAATTTTTTTTTTACTTTTTTACTTTGTCCCAGGGGGGGACATCACAGATCATTGATCTGGCAGTGTGCACAGCACTCTGCCAGATCTGCGATCTGCTGTGCAGGGCTGCAGGCTTACCAAGCGCCTGCTCTGAGCAGACACTCGGTAAGCCACCTCCCTCCCTGCAGGACCCGGATGCCGCGGCCATCTTGGATCCGGGACCTGCGGCGAGGAGGGAGGTAGGAGACCCTCGGAGCAACGCGATCACATCGCGTTGCTCCGGGGGTCTCAGGGAAGCCCGCAGGGAGCCCCCTCCCTGCGCGATGCTTCCCTATACCGCCGGTACACCGTGATCATGTTTGATCGCGGTGTGCCGGGGGTTAATGTGCCGGGGGCGGTCCGTGACCGCTCCTGGCACATAGTGCCGGATGTCAGCTGCGATAGTCAGCTGACACCCGGCCGCGATCGGCCGCGCTCCCCCCGTGAGCGCGGCCGATCGGCTATGACATACTATCCCGTCGAGGGTCAGATAGGCCCAGGTCACCTCGACGGGATAGTACGTCTAAGGTCACAGAGGGGTTAAACATGATAATAGTTGGATGATGGACAGATGGAAGGAAGGAAGAATGGAAGGAAAGAAGGAAAGAAAGAAGGAAAAAAGGAAAGAGAAAGAAGGAAAAAAAAGAAGGAAGGAAAGAAAAAAATGAGAGAAAGGAAAAAGAAAGGAAAAAGAAAGAACACCGTCGCGAACATGCCGCCGCCGGGATTAGCCGAATGATTCACTGACCACCGCCATCTTTGCACAGGAGGAGTGCATGCGCAGTTTTAATGTGACCACCGCTATCTGTGTGCACAAAGATGGCGGCGGTCTGATTCACTGATTCAGTGAATCATTTGGCTGATCCCGGCAGCAGAGGTGCGACGTGTCTACAGGCAGAGGAAGCCGGTCACATTATAGGGGTTTTCCCACGAACTAAAGTTCATTTTAAAAATTGTCTGTGTCTGACCGTGCATGGAGCATACCACATATCCTGGGCAGGGGAGGAAGCAAAAGACAATACTGACATTACAGCAGAGGATCACAGAGGATTCATTTTGTGAGGTAAAATATTTCACTGACTGTTTTTAAACAATATTTTACCTCACAAAATGTGTCCTCTGCGATCTCCTGCTGTAATGTCAGTATTGTCTTTTGCTTCCTCCCCTGCCCAGGAGCTGTGGTATGTTCAGTACACGGTCAGACCCCTTTAAAAAGCAAATATCAATGCCAACATGGCTCCTCCTAAAAAGTACGCCAATGACAATGAAAGGAAAAGCAGCAAAGGCACAGCGCCGAACACAACAATGGGCAAATGAGACTCTTGAAGACCAACAGCATCACTGGGACAAAAACAATGCATATAGCACATGGGGTAGACAGGTCAAAGAAGAGAGCACAGACGGGAGACGTCAGCACATGGGGAAAGAGAGAGTGGATAGGTGGGTGAGCACATGGGGGGGGAAATCTGTAAAGGGAGGAGGGTATATAAAAATAATATTTAGAAAAAAAAACGAGAAGCACGTTGACAGTCTAAAGAGGCTAATGGATGAGGAGATAGAGCGCTGCGCTCCCTCCGACGGTAAGCATTTTCAAGGTTCATTACATCCGGAATCATCTTCGCCTGCGTTGTAGTATTTTGATAATTATTTTAAGTCAGATATTTGTGGATATCACTTAATGATAAAAATGCATTATCCAGTCATGGGATTATTTTCTACCCTGGGTATATGGATACCTGTATACTTCATATCCTACTGCAGATGTCTCGCTTGCACTATGTCCTCTACGGCATCATTAATTATCCCGATGAATTGTGTTAGCCGGTAGTTGATTAGTCTTTGACTGGGAATGTTATTTGGGGCAAGAAGATGGTTAATCAGCAGGCAGTGAGATGTTGTGTTCGCTCGCTCCGGAGACGGCAGAGCTGGGGAGGTTGCACCGAGCGGCCTGTCCTTGGGTGAACTTTGCCGAGTCTACGCTATACATTTTTAAAGCCTCGTCTCTTATAGAGCACATGAAATCCACCACCGCAGATGCCGAGCATTTATGTTTCATGTCAGGGTTATTGAGGGAGGAAGATGAGACAACAAGGAAGGAAAGTCTCTGCTTCCTATCTTAGCATCTCGCAGGGGTACACAGTTGCATAGGAAGAGTGGAGAATATTTTTCAGCCTTTGATAAAATCAATGAGATATGAAACCCGTCAAAGTAAATAACCTGGAGTTTTTTTTTATATATATATAAGGCACGGAATAATGTAATCAGGGGGAGGATGAAGGCTGCAATTGTGACGGTGCTTCCTTTATTCTTTTTTTTTTCCTTCTGTTAGTGTTGCTGTCATGTATGAGCTGCTATTCTATAGGAAATGTCTTTATGTTGCATCTATAGAATACAAGTAAATAAGAAAGGGGATGTGTTGCTTTCAGAAATATACCCTAAATGTATCATTTAAAATGTATATTAGTATAAGGGCAAAATATGAAACCAATAGGTAAGGAAAAAGAAATCAGAATACATACAAATATAATACAGTATGTACGTATACAGTGTACACAGTAACAGACTGGGGCACCAAGGGCCCACCGGTAACATCAACTACAGGGGCCCATTTTCAGCTACATGCAAATATGAATTTACTCTAATTCGCAAATTTCTATAGCAATAAACTGGCTTGATTATTAACCCCTTAACGACCGCCAACACGCCTTTGAGCGGCACCAGTTAAGGGTACTTATGCCTCAGCTACGCTGTTTAGCGGTGCTGAGAAATAAGTGGATAGCGCCCCCTAGCGTCATAAAATCTCTGGCGTCTCAGCTACCGGGGGTAGCTAAGACCCCAGAGAACATAATTTTTATCGGTTTTTACCGTCCCCAGTGTTGCAATCGCCGTTATTCACCGAATAACAGCGACCAACAAAAAAAAAATCTGATTTCCCATTTATTTCTCTCTCCTCTGAAAGGATCTAGCATACCAGAAGAGAGAGAACTGGGGTCCCCAGAGCCCCCCTCCCGGTGCATCCGGTGTCCCTGATCCCTCAGGCTCTTTCCCCCAGCCCTTGGTGTTTTTTGGGAAGAAAATGACGGACACATGCACAGTGCGCCCTCCTAGATCTGCCAGCCGGCACCCGGCAACAATAGGACATTTCTCCTATTGGTTCATTTTGATCACTGTGATATACCCTATCACAGTGATCAAAATTAAAATAATAGTAAATCAAACTCCCCTTTATCACCCACTTAGGTAAAAATAATTAAATTAAAAAATATGGGTTTTTTTTCCATTTTTTCATTAGGGTTAGGTTTGGGGCCAAGGTAAAGTTTGGGGTTAGAGATAGGTTTATGGTTGGGACTTGGTTAGGGTTATAGTTAGACCTAGCTGGGGTTAGGGTTGGTCTAGGGTTAGGGTTGGGGTTAGGCTTGGGGTTAGAACAAGGGTTATGGCTAGGGTTAGGGTTGGGGCTAGGGTTGGTGTTGTGAAATTGGATTTTGGGCTCCCCCGGTGGCCACTGGTGGAATTGAACTGGTGTGCATCATCCTCTCTGTTCACCTGTTTCCATCAGGATGTGGGAGTCGCTATTTAGCCTTGCTCCTCTGTCACTTCCATGCCGGTCAACATTGTAATCAGAAGCCTTTCTGTGCATGTTCCTGCTGCTAGACAACTCCCAGCTAAGTTGGACTTAGTCCTTGTTTGTTTTTGCATTTTGTTCCAGTTCACAGCTGTAGTTTCGTTTCTGTGTCTGGAAAGCTCTTGTGATCTGAAATTGCCACTCTGATGTTATGAGTTAATACTAGAGTCTTAAAGTAATTTCAGGATGGTATTTTGATAGGGTTTTCAGCTGACCATGAAAGTGCCCTTTCTGTCTTCCTGCTATCTAGTAAGCGGACCTCAATTTTGCTAAACCTATTTTCATACTACGTTTGTCATTTCATCTAAAATCACCGCCAATATTTGTGGGGGCCTCTGTCTGCCTTTCGGGGAAATTTCTCTAGAGGTGAGCCAGGACTATATTTTCCTCTGCCAGGATTAGTTAGTCCTCCGGCCGGCGCTGGGCGTCTAGGGATAAAACGCAGGCTACGCTACCCGGCTACTGTTAGTTGTGCGGCAGGTTTAGTTCATGCTCAGTTTAGTTTCCATCCTTCCAAGAGCTAGTTCGTATGTTTGCTGGGCTATGTTCTCTTGCCATTGAGAACCATAATAGTTTGACCGGCCAGAAAAGGGTTAAATTAATTGACAGAGAAAGGAGAGAAAAGAGAAGTCTGCTGAAGATTTTTTTTTTTTCTCAGTTCTGAGTGTGCTTGTAATTGAATCTCTTGCAAGTCTGCCTATATTGCAGCCTTTCTCTCTCTCTCTCCTTCTAATCCTGGAATGGCTCTGTGTTCACCTGTTTAAAATGGATATTCAGAGTTTAGCTGCAGGTTTGAATAATCTCACCACGAAAGTTCAAAACTTACAAGATTTTGTTGTTCATGTTCCTATATCTGAACCTAGAATTCCTTTGCCTGAATTTTTCTCGGGGAATAGATCTTGCTTTCAAAATTTCAAAAATAATTGCAAGTTGTTTTTGTCCCTGAAATCTCGCTCTGCTGGAGATCCTGCTCAGCAGGTCAGGATTGTGATTTCTTTGCTCCGGGGCGACCCTCAGGATTGGGCTTTTGCATTGGCTCCAGGGGATCCTGCGTTGCTCAATGTGGATGCGTTTTTTTGGCCTTGGGGTTGCTTTATGAGGAACCTCAGTTAGAACTTCAGGCGGAAAAGGCCTTGATGTCCCTATCTCAGGGGCAAGACGAAGCTGAAATATACTGCCAGAAATTCCGTAAATGGGCTGTGCTTACTCAGTGGAATGAGTGCGCCCTGGTGGCGAATTTCAGAGAGGGTCTCTCTGATGCCATTAAGGATGTTATGGTGGGGTTCCCTGTGCCTGCGGGTCTGAATGAGTCCATGACAATGGCTATCCAGATCGATAGGCGTCTGCGGGAGCGCAAACCTGTGCACCATTTGGCTGTGTCTACTGAGAAGACGCCAGAGAATATGCAATGTGATAGAATTCTGTCCAGAAGTGAACGGCAGAATTTTAGATGAAAAAATGGGTTGTGCTTCTATTGCGGTGATTCAACTCATGTTATATCAGCATGCTCTAAGCGTACTAAGAAGCTTGATAAGTCTGTTTCAATTGGCACTTTACAGTCTAAGTTTATTCTATCTGTGACCCTGATTTGTTCTTTATCATCTATTACCGCGGATGCCTATGTCGACTCTGGCGCCGCTTTGAGTCTTATGGATTGGTCCTTTGCCAAACGCTGTGGGTATGATTTGGAGCCTCTTGAAACTCCTATACCCCTGAAGGGGATTGACTCCACCCCATTGGCTAGCAATAAACCACAATACTGGACACAAGTAACTATGCGGATTAATCCGGATCACCAGGAGATTATTCGCTTTCTTGTGCTGTATAACCTACATGATGTGTTGGTGCTTGGATTGCCATGGCTGCAATCTCATAACCCAGTCCTTGACTGGAAAGCTATGTCTGTGTTAAGCTGGGGATGTAAGGGGACGCATGGGGACGTACCTGTGGTTTCCATTTCATCATCTATTCCCTCTGAGATTCCTGAATTCTTGACTGAATATCGTGACGTTTTTGAAGAACCTAAGCTTGGTTCATTACCTCCGCACCGGGAGTGCGATTGTGCCATAGATTTGATTCCGGGTAGTAAATACCCTAAGGGTCGTTTATTTAATCTGTCTGTGCCTGAACATGCTGCTATGCGAGAATATATAAAGGAGTCCTTGGAAAAGGGACATATTCGTCCTTCGTCATCTCCCTTAGGAGCCGGTTTTTTCTTTGTGGCTAAGAAAGATGGCTCTTTGAGGCCGTGCATTGATTATCGGCTTTTGAATAAAATCACGGTTAAATATCAATATCCGTTGCCACTGCTGACTGATTTGTTTGCTCGCATAAAGGGGGCCAAGTAGTTCTCTAAGATAGATCTTCGTGGGGCGTATAATTTGATGCGAATTAAGCAGGGGGATGAGTGGAAAACCGCATTTAATACGCCCGAGGGCCACTTTGAGTATTTGGTGATGCCTTTTGGTCTTTCAAATGCCCCTTCAGTCTTTCAGTCCTTTATGCATGACATTTTCCGTGATTATTTGGATAAATTTATGATTGTGTATCTGGATGATATTTTGATTTTTTCGGATGACTGGGACTCTCATGTCCAGCAGGTCAGGAGGGTTTTTCAGGTTTTGCGGTCTAATTCCTTGTGTGTGAAGGGTTCTAAGTGCGTTTTTGGGGTTCAAAAGATTTCCTTTTTGGGTTATATTTTTTCCCCCTCTTCCATCGAGATGGATCCTGTCAAGGTTCAGGCTATTTGTGATTGGACGCAACCCTCTTCTCTTAAGAGTCTTCAGAAATTTTTGGGCTTTGCTAACTTTTATCGTCGATTTATTGCTGGTTTTTCTGATGTTGTTAAACCATTGACTGATTTGACTAAGAAGGGTGCTGATGTTGCTGATTGGTCCCCTGCTGCTGTGGAGGCCTTTCGGGAGCTTAAGCGCCGCTTTTCTTCCGCCCCTGTGTTGCGTCAGCCTGATGTTGCTCTTCCTTTTCAGGTTGAGGTCGACGCTTCTGAAATCGGAGCTGGGGCGGTTTTGTCGCAGAGAAGTTCCGATTGCTCCGTGATGAGACCTTGTGCTTTTTTCTCGCGTAAATTTTCGCCCGCCGAGCGGAATTATGATGTTGGGAATCGGGAGCTTTTGGCCATGAAGTGGGCTTTTGAGGAGTGGCGTCATTGGCTTGAGGGGGCTAGACATCAGGTGGTGGTATTGACTGACCACAAAAATCTAATTTATCTTGAGTCCGCCAGACGCCTGAATCCTAGACAGGCGCGCTGGTCGTTGTTTTTCTCTCGGTTTAATTTTGTGGTGTCCTACCTGCCGGGTTCTAAGAATGTTAAGGCGGATGCCCTTTCTAGGAGTTTTGAGCCTGACTCCCCTGGTAATTCTGAACCTACAGGTATCCTTAAGGATGGAGTGATATTGTCTGCCGTTTCTCCAGACCTGCGGCGGGCCTTGCAGGAGTTTCAGGCGGATAGACCTGATCGTTGCCCACCTGGTAGACTGTTTGTTCCTGATGATTGGACCAGTAAAGTCATTTCTGAGGTTCATTCTTCTGCGTTGGCAGGTCATCCTGGAATCTTTGGTACCAGGGATTTGGTGGCAAGGTCCTTCTGGTGGCCTTCCCTGTCTCGAGATGTGCGAGGCTTCGTGCAGTCTTGTGACGTTTGTGCTCGGGCCAAGCCTTGTTGTTCTCGGGCTAGTGGATTGTTGTTGCCCTTGCCTATCCCGAAGAGGCCCTGGACGCACATCTCGATGGATTTTATTTTGGATCTTCCTGTTTCTCAGAAGATGTCTGTCATCTGGGTGGTGTGTGATCGTTTCTCTAAGATGGTCCATTTGGTTCCCCTGCCTAAGTTGCCTTCTTCTTCCGAGTTGGTTCCTCTGTTTTTTCAAAATGTGGTCCGTTTGCATGGTATTCCGGAGAATATCGTTTCTGACAGAGGTACCCAATTCGTGTCTAGATTTTGGCGAGCATTCTGTGCTAGGATGGGCATAGATTTGTCTTTCTCGTCTGCTTTCCATCCTCAGACTAATGGCCAGACCGAGCGGACGAATCAGACCTTGGAGACATATTTGAGGTGTTTTGTGTCTGCAGATCAGGATGATTGGGTTGCTTTTTTGCCTTTAGCGGAGTTTGCCCTCAATAATCGGGCCAGTTCTGCCACCTTGGTGTCTCCCTTTTTCTGTAATTCGGGGTTTCATCCTCGATTTTCTTCTGGTCAGGTGGAATCTTCGGATTGTCCTGGAGTGGATGCTGTGGTGGAGAGGTTGCATCAGATTTGGGGGCAGGTAGTGGACAATTTGAAGTTGTCCCAGGAGAAGACTCAGCTTTTTGCCAACCGCCGGCGTCGGGTTGGTCCTCGGCTTTGTGTTGGGGACTTGGTGTGGTTGTCTTCTCGTTTTGTCCCTATGAGGGTTTCTTCTCCCAAGTTTAAGCCTCGGTTCATCGGCCCGTACAAGATATTGGAGATTCTTAACCCTGTGTCCTTCCGTTTGGACCTCCCTGCATCTTTTTCTATTCATAATGTTTTTCATCGGTCATTATTGCGCAGGTATGAGGTACCGGTTGTGCCTTCCGTTGAGCCTCCTGCTCCGGTGTTGGTTGAGGGCGAGTTGGAGTACGTTGTGGAAAAAATCTTGGACTCCCGTGTTTCCAGACGGAAACTCCAGTATCTGGTCAAATGGAAGGGATACGGTCAGGAGGATAATTCTTGGGTGACTGCCTCTGATGTTCATGCCTCCGATTTGGTCCGTGCCTTTCATAGGGCTCATCCTGATCGCCCTGGTGGTTCTGGTGAGGGTTCGGTGCCCCCTCCTTGAGGGGGGGGTACTGTTGTGAAATTGGATTTTGGGCTCCCCCGGTGGCCACTGGTGGAATTGAACTGGTGTGCATCATCCTCTCTGTTCACCTGTTTCCATCAGGATGTGGGAGTCGCTATTTAGCCTTGCTCCTCTGTCACTTCCATGCCGGTCAACATTGTAATCAGAAGCCTTTCTGTGCATGTTCCTGCTGCTAGACAACTCCCAGCTAAGTTGGACTTAGTCCTTGTTTGTTTTTGCATTTTGTTCCAGTTCACAGCTGTAGTTTCGTTTCTGTGTCTGGAAAGCTCTTGTGATCTGAAATTGCCACTCTGATGTTATGAGTTAATACTAGAGTCTTAAAGTAATTTCAGGATGGTATTTTGATAGGGTTTTCAGCTGACCATGAAAGTGCCCTTTCTGTCTTCCTGCTATCTAGTAAGCGGACCTCAATTTTGCTAAACCTATTTTCATACTACGTTTGTCATTTCATCTAAAATCACCGCCAATATTTGTGGGGGCCTCTGTCTGCCTTTCGGGGAAATTTCTCTAGAGGTGAGCCAGGACTATATTTTCCTCTGCCAGGATTAGTTAGTCCTCCGGCCGGCGCTGGGCGTCTAGGGATAAAACGCAGGCTACGCTACCCGGCTACTGTTAGTTGTGCGGCAGGTTTAGTTCATGGTCAGTTTAGTTTCCATCCTTCCAAGAGCTAGTTCGTATGTTTGCTGGGCTATGTTCTCTTGCCATTGAGAACCATAACAGGTTGGGGTTAGGGTTGTGTTGGGGTTAGGGTTGTGGTGTTAGGGTTAGGGGTGTGTTGGGGTTAGGGTTGTGGTTAGGGCTGTGTTAGGGTTGGAGTTAGAATTGGGGATTTTCATTGTTTTGGTACATCAGTGGGCCTCCAAACACAACATGGCACCCACCTTTGATTCGAGCCAATTTTGCGTTCAAAAAGTCAAACGATGCTCCCTCCCTTCTGAGCCATGCCATGTGCCAAACAGTGGCTTTCCTCCACATATAGGGTATTGGTGTACTCAGGAGAAATAGCACAACAATTTTTGTGGTTCATTTACTCTTATTATCTTTGTGAAAACAAAAAAAAAGTTTGGGTCTAAAGTAATTTTTTTGTGAAAAAAGTAAAATGTTCCTGAAGGGTTAATTAACTTCTTGAATGTGGTTTTGAGCACCTTGAGGGGAAGAGCTTTTAGAATGTTGTCACTTTTCTGTCATATTGACCCCCCATGCTCACTTCAAATGTGAGGTGGTCCCTAAAAAATGGTTTTGTAAATTTGGTTGGAAAAATGAGAATTCGCTGCTCAACTTTTAACCCTTATAACATCCTAATAAAAAAAATAATTATGTTTCGAAAATTGTGCTGATGTAAAGTAGACATGTGGGAAATGTTATTTATTAACTATATTGAGCGATATGACTCTCTGATTTAAGAGCACAAAAATTAAAAGTTTGAAAATTGCAAAATTTTCTAAATTTTTGCCAATTTTTTTTTTTTTTTAATAAATAAATGCAAGTCATATCGAATACATTTTACCACTAACATGAAGTACAATATGACAATAAAAATATTCTCAGAATCAGCGGGATCCGTTGAAGAGTTTCAGAGTTATAACTGCATAAAGTGACAGTGGTCAGAATTGTAAAAATTTACTTAGTCATTAAGTACCAAATTGGCTCTGTCACTAAGGGGTTAAAATATTAGTTAATTCCTACGGATATCAGGAGCAATTTTCATGCATCTATAAACTGCGCCTTAATCTTGATGGGTCCATTATTTTTTATTACTTGAAGACTGGTACTTCCATACAATTTATGTGTCTGGGGTGGTGTGATATTTCAGAGTCTTAAGCTGTATTTGTCTAAATTTGGCTTGGATATAAAAAAAAAATTCAGAAACAATTTAGGGACATCTTGAGCTGAAATGGGAACTGGGTTTAAGCAAAACCACCAGTTTTGGAGTCTGTCCTGGGTGGAATTACCAACGTCAATTTTTCACATGTCCTAGATTCATGGTACTGAAACTCAGTAGCCCCTCAGACGTATGTAGTATGAGGTTGTTGAGGTCAGAAGGTTTGACCGCACAGGAGAGCAAAATTGTAGGTATGCTTCAAGCAAAAGGGAACATATTCTTGCTCATATTTTTGCACAGTCAAATATATACAGTTATGCTCAAAAGTTTACATACCACAGCAGAATTTTTGCTTTCTTGGCCTTTTTTCAGAGAAGATGAATGATAACACCGAAACTTTTTCTCCACTCATGGTTAGTGTTTGGGTGAAGACATTTATTGTCAAACTACTGTGTTTCCTCTTTTTAAATCATAATGACAACACAAAACATTCAAGGAACCCTGATCAAAAGTTCACATACCCTGGTGATTTTGGGCTGATAACATGTACAGAAGTTGACACAAATAGAATGGTGTTTAACAGGGAGAAATGCAAGATTCTACATCTGAGCAAGAAAAGCAAAAATGACATCTACAGAATGGGAGGAATAGAACTAAGCAACAGCATGTTACGCAGTTCTATTTGTTGCTTTCTTGAAGAAAGGCCAAGAAAGCAAAAATTCTGCTGGGGTTTGAGCACAACTGCAGTTTGCCAACATTTGCAAATATGGCATCCTTTATGTTACTGTCTACCCTAAAACAACTAGACACAAAAATATGGTGCTCTTCAAAGACCAAAAGGGCAAATTTCTTTTTTTTCTGTGTGTGTATATGGACTATTTATGTGTTTTATGTGTGTATGTTTTTAGTGTGCATGTTTATATGCATGCTTATAAGCTTCATGAGTAGTGTTGAGCATTCCGATGCTGCAAGTATCGGGTATCGGCCGATACTTGCTGTATCGGAATTCCGATACCGGGATTCCGATACTCTTGTGGTATCGGGTATCGGGTATCGCAACAACATTAATGTTAAAATGTGTAAAAGAGAGAATTAAAATAAAAAATATTGCTATACTCACCTGTCCGACGCAGCCGGGACTTCAGCGAGGGAACCGGCAGCGTTGTTTGTTTAAAATTCGCGCTATTACTTGGTTACGTGAATTCCCGGCTTGTGATTGGTCAGGTCGGCCACGTTGCCGGGACGCGGACCAATCACAGCAAGCCGTGACGAAATTACGTCACGGCTTGCTGTGATTGGTCCGCGTCCCGGCAATATGGCCGCCCTGACCAATCACAAGCCGTGACGTCACGGGAGGCTGGACACGCGCCCATTTTAAAATGAGCGCGTCCAGCCTCCCGGCTTGTGATTGGTTGACCGCGGCGCAACCAATCACAAGCCGTGACGTCACGGGAGGCTGGACACGCGCCCATTTTAAAATGAGCGCGTCCAGCCTCCCGGCTTGTGATTGGTTGACCGCGGCGCAACCAATCACAAGCCGTGACGTCACGGGAGGCTGGACACGCGCCCATTTTAAAATGAGCGCGTCCAGCCTCCCGGCTTGTGATTGGTTGACCGCGGCGCAACCAATCACAAGCCGTGACGTCACGGGAGGCTGGACACGCGCCCATTTTAAAATGAGCGCGTGTCCAGCCTCCCGTGACGTCACGGCTTGTGATTGGTCAGGGCGGCCATATTGCCGGGACGCGGACCAATCACAGCAAGCCGTGACGTAATTTCGTCACGGCTTGCTGTGATTGGTCCGCGTCCCGGCAACATGGCCGACCTGACCAATCACAAGCCGGGAATTCACGTAACCAAGTAATAGCGCGAATTTTAAACAAACAACGCTGCCGGTTCCCTCGCTGAAGTCCCGGCTGCGTCGGACAGGTGAGTATAGCGATATTTTTTATTTTAATTCTTTCTTTTACACATTTATATGGTTCCCAGGGCCTGAAGGAGAGTTTCCTCTCCTTCAGACCCTGGGAACCATCAGGAATACCGTCCGATACATGAGTCCCATTGACTTGTATTGGTATCGGGTATCGGTATCGGATTGGATCCGATACTTTGCCGGTATCGGCCGATACTTTCCGATACCGATACTTTCAAGTATCGGACGGTATCGCTCAACACTATTCATGAGTTCTATGCTACACGTCTGCAGAGACTGGAGATATCTAGGTGATTTTGGACAGCAGAAATACTACATTAACACAACATTTGTTGCATAGTAAATATAATACAGCTCAGAAATGGATGGAAAAATGTAACCAGAACTAGACAAATACTGTAACTGCGTGACCCAGACACGGGATGAAGGATCCATGTCAAACATGTTGGACCAGAAATAACTAACTCTGACAAATATGTGTGGGTGAATCTCTGCATTTCTAGTGTGCCCTAGGCAAAAATATCCAAAACTGAGTTTTATATAAGCCATGTGTGTAATGTGTATTTTATTCCTGAAATGTTTGTAAATTACATTTTGCAGCTCAAAAATTCGAAATAAATGTATGATAGAATATAATAAACTGTGATACACAGAATAAGATTAAGAAGGTGTACAGGCAATGCTAGAGTAGATTAGTGAAATGTAGCAGGCACATACTAATTATTACAATCTGATCTGTATTGTAGTGTTTACGGCTGTCCTTTGGCCAAGAAAAGGAAAACCCAAGAAAACAAGCCTTTAGAACCTTCACCAAAAAGAAAACCTTATTCCTCAAAAACTGACAACTCTTCGGTAGACGAGTGCTATGAAACTGACGGCACCGAGGAAATGGATGAGAAGGAAGAGGAAGAAGAATATTCCGATGATAACGAAGACCAGGAGGATGAAGAAGATGAGGAGTTAGATAGGGATGATGACGATGAAATAGAAGATGAGGAGGAAGAGGAAGGAGAAGAAATAGAAGAGGATGATGATGAGGAGTACGACGACGAATATGATGATGACCAAGGTAATAATTTGGTATTTGAGGTGCTATTTTCTTGTCTTTCGGGGGCATCACTAAAACCCAACCAATCAACCAACCATTCAGTGTGTTCTGCTAATAGTCAAAATAGTGACGTAAGGGACTCCATATCTACAGTTATCTACATACTGTATTTTTCTACTCATCATAGTTTTGCTACATTATTATAATCTAGAAGAGACTTAAAATTAATATGACTCTAGTATATGGCTCATGTTTTTTTTATATCAATGGCTACTGGAAAACCAGCAATTTAAAGCTTTGACTTTAAAGAGGACCTGATGCTAAGTTAAAAATGGCGGTATGCTTTTATTTTATTTCTGCTACTACTCTGGGTATTCAGTTTTTTTTAAATCTGCCAAATGCTTCCACTGTTATGGATATGTTTATTTAGTGTAAATTTTGTGGTCTTTACAAAGTGATGTTGCATACAGGATCCTCTGGGGCGTGTCCTTAGACTGCTCTGTATTATTACCCAGTGAGCCACGCCCCCTCACTGAAGGCCATAAAAATTAGCACTTAATAAAAAGGCCTATATCTTGGGAGCCACATGGGTATAAAATAAAAACAACAAAACAGAATACTCAGGGGAGGAGCGAGAAAAAAATAAGGGCAAATACTGGATGCTTTTGACAGATTCTTTTTAGGCCATGTCTATGTCAAATAGTAGGCCTTATGGTATTGCTCGGCCCATTATTGGGATATATATATTATAGTAGACCAAAGGATCTTTTGGATAAATTTTAATAATAAAATCTACCTGCTGTTTCCAGATGTTCACATTTTTATATGAATTTTAGGTACATTTTTCTAGGCGGATTCATTATTTTATATATTCTGATAGCAGAGATTCTTCTTTTACGGCATAGAACTGAAATTTCCTAAATACACATTGAAGTAATTTATCATGGATTGTGCACTAGAATATTGAAGTATGAAAGTTACTACATTTGGTGCACATTTCCTTTGCATAAAAACGTGTAACTTAGTTGCTTTTCTACTACTCTTAAAGGGAACCTGTCACCCCGTTTTTTGAAGATGAGCTAAAAATAGCGTTAAATAGGGGCAGAGCTGGGCGTTACATTAGTGTCTTTGTGTGCCTTTATTACCCACCTAAGCTGCCGAAATACCTTTGTAAAGTCGCCGTTTTCTGCTGTCACTCACGCTGGTCTGCTCCTATGGGCGTGGTGACAGCGCTGTTTCTCCCCCAGAATCCTGCTCATCATTACGTTGGTGGCGTAGTGGTGTGCGCATGTCCAAAGCGAAGATCCACTGCCCAGGAGATTCAAAACAGCGCGGTCTTCGCTATTCGCCGTTTACCGGTGGGCGCGGCCATCTTTCCTGTGGCCGTGCGTGCGCAGATGGAGCGCTCTGCTGCCCGGGGCTTCAGGAAAAAGGCCGCTGCGATCTCCATCTGCGCACGCGCGGAATCCCGTGGCCATTTTCCTGAAGCCCCGGGCAGCAGAGCGCTCCATCTGCGCACGCACGGCCACAGGAAAGATGGCCGCGCCCACCGGTAAACGGCGAATAGCGAAGACCGCGCTGTTTTGAATCTCCTGGGCAGTGGATCTTCGCTTTGGACATGCGCACACCACTACGCCACCAACGTAATGATGAGCAGGATTCTGGGGGAGAAACAGCGCTGTCACCACGTCCATATGACCAGACCAGCGTGAGTGACAGCAGAAAACGGCGACTTTACAAAGGTATTTCGGCAGCTTAGGTAGGTTATAAAGGCACACAAAGACACTAATGTAACGCCCAGCTCTGCCCCTATTTAACGCTATTGTTAGCTCATCTTCAGAAAATGGGGTGACAGGTTCCCTTTAAGCAGAACTTATGGGGGAGAATAAATTTGGCCCATTTAGGGTTAAAATATAAAATGAATCAAGGACGGACATATAACCCTTACACTTCAGTGAAACATTGTATATTAGCAATAAAGCCACGTCTGCTGTCTTTGGATACACAAGTCACTTGTCATCCTGCACCATGCGGTGGTATTGAGCTGTGGTCAGCACACAATATTCCTGGTCCATGTCAGAAAAGCACATTGACTTTGATTTCATGCAGTGACTGGACATTAAGAAGCTTCCTGTAGTTATAGTATCTGCCATAATAGCTGGGAGGAAAGTAAGATCTATTCAGATTCCATGTCCTCAGTTGAGCTTTTAGCAGACTTAAAGAGTACCTGTCCTTTTCATATAAAATCTGTATAAAACATGGTCTTGCTGCCTTCATCATCCATTGCAATTTCAAAATGTTTTAGGAGCACATACCAGTCTAATATGTGTGGGAACAGTCCTAATAAGTCATAAGTACTCTTCCAGCACTATGTATGCTGGAACATCCCTTTCATCACTTCCCAGAATGATTTGTTTTTGCTATTGTTTAATAGCTTGCCTATCTGCACAGACTGTATGCAGATTGACAGACAAGAAAGAAGACAGACAAGAAACCTGGCCGCCTGCACTTCCTGTAATCAGTCCCGGGGTCTCTGCTCTTAGTGATAACTTACCATTGACAACAGGAAGTGGACGGAAATTTAGACAGAACAGAGAAACTTTGGATAAATGTAGAACATTACAATATTATTGGCCATTGTATTGGCCATCAGATAAGCCTACATTTATATAAATTACAACAACCATTTACTACAAAAGATGTAACTGATTTCTGTCAGTGATGAGCGAGTGTACTCATTGCTCGGGTTTTCCAGAGCATGCTCGGGTGGTCTCCGAGTATTTGTTAGTGTTTGGAAATTTAGTTTTCATCACCGCAGCTGAATGATTTACAGCTACTAGACAGCTTGATTACATGTGGGGATTCCCTAGCAACCAGGCAACCCCCACATATACTTAGGCTGGCTAGTAGCTGTAAATCATTCAGCTGCCGCGATGAAAACGAAATCTCCGAACACTAACAAATACTCGGAGATCACCCGAGCAACGAGTACACTCGCTCATCACTATTTACAGCTGCTAGCCAGCCTAAGTACATGTGGGAGTTGCCTGGTTGCTAGGGAATCCCCACATGTGTTCAAGCTGTCTAGTAGCCGCAAATCATGCTGCTGAGGCGAGGAAAACTAAATCTCCGAGCAGTTGCAAATACTCGGAGAACACCCGAGCGTGCTCTGGAAAACCCGAGCAACGAGTATACTCGCTCATCACTAATATCTGTATATTTATAAGGCCGTTCCTCCATGGTTACAGCTAAAATGCCTCCATCCATAATGCATTCAGAGTGCCCCCCACACAGATTACACTTTCCTTTTTTTTCAAGTTGGTCAGCACTAATTAAAGAGTACGGTAATTAAATTTCATTTTTTTGTTTTAATAACTATGTCCAGCGCGGAAAGTTATGACTCTTTACAAATCACTTTATTAGGGGATTTATCTCCATTCCTGTAAAAATAATGCATGTAAGTGACTTACAAACCTCTGATTTTCTCCAGTCTGTTTAGCTGCATTGATATCAGAATCTACTCATTTGGAGTACAGATGATGGCAGTGATGGGTCAGCCTCTGGATCTCACTAAATCTAGGGACAAGCTGCTGCTAGAGATTGTTATGATAAGTTCACGTTCACATGGTCAGTATTTGTTCAGTATTTTACCTCAGTATTTGTAAGCCAAAACCAGTAGTGGAACAATGAGAGGTAAAGTATAACAGAAACACGTCACCACTTCTGTATTTATCACCCACTCCTGTTTTTTATTACAAATACTGAGGTAAAATACTGACCAAATACTGACCGTGTCACCGTGGCCAAAACAGAACACTCAGAGGAGAATCAGGTGCTGGTCCTTGCACTGCCATCATCTGTGCTCCAACTGAGCACGTTCTGATAACAATGCAGCTACAAATATTCTGGGAAAAGGAAGGGGTTTCAAAGCCACTTACATGCATATTTTTTATGGGAATGGAGATAAATCCCCTAATAAAGTGTAGTGACTAACAGAACAGTTTCCTGAAGCAGATTGTCCCTTGAGTTAATACCACAAAGGTTCTGACCCTTTCACTGCCATCATCTGTACTCCAAATTAATATTTTCTGTTATCAGTGCAGCCAAAGATTGACAAATAGACCGTGGAAAAGTAGGAATTTGAATGTGTGAGATCAGGATTTATTTATCCTCCTGACTCCATTCTGGATATTCTATATGCATCTCCGGCTTTCCGAGATGGAGTCTGTGTGCGTGTTTTGAGATAAGGAGTTTTAGGAATGCTTTTGTCTAAAGAGTAAGACAGAAATACCAAAGTGAAAAAAGCACCTAAACTCTTCAGCTGGGTGTAGACACAGTATTACCTTTAGCCAATGAGATGTATATATGCTAATGCCAGCACATATTTAAAGGTAAGCTGAGCCAATTCTATTGCTACAATCACTGTCCAAGAAATGTCTATATAGATGAGTGACTGATGATGTAATAAAGAGATATCTGCTTTGATGCTCAATGTATCAGCGTGGCTCTACCGTGCACATATTTGCATTTTACTATTTAATTTGGAACAGGCACAACATCTCAGAACGTCCCACATTATGTGTCGACGACAAATGCCACTTACATGCAATTCTTTACAGGAATGGAGGGGAATAGTAAAGTTTAGTAACTTTCCATTCCGGACAAAAATTGGAAAATAAAAGTTTAGTTTTGCTTCAAAGTCAGTAGCAGCCCCTTAAAACAGCCTTATCCAGAAATACACTCTGTTTATCCACTTAAGTGTCTAAGAAAACATAAAAATGATACAGAGCAGTGATATTTAATATAACAGGTATCAACATTGAGTAGATCCTGACAGCCCGTCATTCAGGTCTGTTTAAGTGAAGGGAAATAAATGTCTTAGTGCTTCAGCTCGGGAGTTTGTTTTTTAGATTTGGATGAAGTGTCAGGGTTTGAGACGAGAGCCCTCAAGTTAGTGGCAGGTGTTTTCCTTGAGTTGAGTGCCATGCTGGCACCAGATTTGTCATAATCCCTTATAGACACAGATTCATGACTTTATGACTGCTCAAGTAATAATTAAAAGGCATTATGACAGGTTAAAAATGATATCGTTAAATGTGACTATTTTTTTCTTTTTATTTCTATCAATTACAAAATTTCAGGAAAATATGGATAAAAAAATTAGAACTGAAAAAGCAGCCATATTGGTATTAGTTAATTGAGAAAAAAAAATACAAAAAGGAAAGACTAAGACAGCAGTGTAAAAGTATAACTGTGGGATTTCCTGAGCCATCTAGACTAAATGTCTAAATGGAAAAGTGTTGTGGCCCCAGGACACAACTTTGTGGGAAACCAACAGGTGGATGAAGCAGCACAGAGAGATCTCCAACAGGTCCAAATCTGTGATACTAAGGAATGCGAGAGAAAATGAGAACTGTAAAAGGTAGAGGATAGATCTAGAAGGATAGTACACAGCAATGTAAAAGGAAGAGGATAGATCTAGAAGGACAGTACTCAGCATTGTAAAGGTAGAGGATAGATCTAGAAGGATAGCACCGAGCAATGAAAAAGGTAGAAGATAGATAGATAGATCTAGAAGGATAGTACAGAGCATTGTAAAAGGTAGAGGATAGGTACAGAAGGATGAGCACAGAGTTATGTAAAAGGTAGAGGATAGATCTAGAAGGATGAGCACAGAGCAATGTAAAAGCTAGAGGATAGATCTAGAAGGATAGTACACAGCAATGTAAAAGGGAGAGGATAGGTCTACAAGGATAGTACACAGCAATGTAAAAGGTAGAGGATAGGTCTTGAAGGATAGTACAGAGCATTGTAAAAGGTAGGAAAGGTGAAGTAGGATAGTGCAAAGCAATATAAAAGGTAGAGGATAGATCTAGAAGGATGAGCACTGATTTATGTAAAACTTAGAGGATAGGTCTAGAAGGATGAGCACAGAGTTATGTAAAAGGTAGAGGATAGATCTAGAAGGATAGTACACAGCAATGTTAAAGGTAGAGGATAGGTATAGAAGGATAGTACACAGCAATTTTAAAGGTAGAGGATAGGTATAGAAGGATAGTACACAGCAATTTTAAAGGTAGAGGATAGGTATAGAAGGATAGCACCGAGTAATGTAAACGGTAGAGGATAGATCTAGAAGGATAGTACACAGCAAAGTAAAAGGTAGATAGATCTAGAAGGATAGTACACAGCAATGCAAAAGGTAGAGGATAGATCTAGAAGGATAGCCCCGATTAAAGTAAAAGGTAGATAGATCTAGAAGGATAGTACAGAGCATTGTAAAAGGTAGGATAGGTTTAGAAGGATAGTAAAGAGCAATATTAAAGCTAGAGGATAGGTATTGAAGGATGAGCACAGAGTTATGTAAAAGGTAGAGGATAGATCTAGAAGGATGAGCACAGAGCAATGTAAAAGGTGGATAGATCTAGAAGGTTAGTACACAGCAATGTAAAAGGTAGAGGATAGGTCTGGAGGGATAGCACCGAGTAATGTAAAAGGTAGAGGATAGATCTAGAAGGATAGCCCCGATTAATGTAAAAGGTAGAGGATAGATCTAGAAGGATAGTACAGAGCATTGTAAAAGGTAGGATACGTTTAGAAGGATAGAACAGAGCAATATAAAAGGTAGAGGATAGGTATAGAAGGATGAGCACAGGGTTATGTAAAAGGTAGAGGACAGATCTAGAAGGATAGTACACAGCAACGTAAAAGGTAGAGGATAGATCAAGATGGATAGTATAGAGCATTGTAAAAGGGAGGATAGGTTTAGAAGGATAGTACAGAGCAATATAAAAGGTAGAGGATAGGACTAGAAGGGTGAGCACAGAGTTATGTAAAAGGTAGAGGATAGGTATAGAAGGATGAGCACAGGGTTATGTAAAAGGTAGAGGACAGATCTAGAAGGATAGTACACAGCAATGTAAAAGGTAAAGGATAGATCTAGAAGGATGGTACAGAGCAATGTAAAAGGTAGAGGATAGATCTAGAAGGATATTACACAGCAATGTAAAAAGAAGGAGGATAGATCTAGAAGGATGAGCACAGAGTTATGTAAAAGTTAGAGGATAGGTCTAGAAGGATATTACAGAGCATTGTAATAGATAGAGAATAGATTTAGAAGGATAGTACAGACCATTGTAAAAGGTAGAGGATAGATCTATAAGGATAGCTCCGAGTAATGGAAAGGTAGAGGATAGATCTAGAAGGATAGTACAGAGCATTGTAAAAGGTAAGATAGGTTTAGAAGGATAGTACACAGCCATGTAAAAGATAGAGGATACATCTAGAAGGATAGCACTCAGTAATGTAAAAGGTAGAGGATAGAACTAGAAGGGTAGTACAGAGCATTGTAAATGGTAGAGGATAGGTCTAGAAGGATAGAACACAGCAATGTAAAAGGAAGAGGATAGATCTAGAAGGATGAGCGCAGAGTTATGTAAAAGTTAGAGGATAGGTCTAAAATGATGAGCACAGAGTTATGCAAAAGGTAGAGGATAGATGTAGAAGGATGAGCACATAGTTATGTAAAAGGAAGAGGATAGATCCAGAAGTATAGCACACAGCAATGTAAAAGGTCTCTCTAATGTTAGAGGTAGAGGATAGATCTAGAAGGATAGTGCACAGCAATATAATAGGAAGAGGATAGATCTAGAAGGATAGTACACAGCAATGTAAAAGGTAGAGGATAGATCTGGAAGGATAGCATCGATTAATGTAAAAGGTAGGATAGGTTTAGAAGGATAGTACAGAGCAATATACTGTAAAAGATAGAGGATAGGTATTGAAGGATGAACACAGAGCAATATAAAAGGTAGATGATAGGTATTAAAGGATGAGCACAGAGTTATGTAACAGGTAGAGGATAGATCTAGAAGGATGAGCACAGAGCAATGTAAAAGGTAGAGGATACGTCTAGAAGGATAGTACACAGCAATGTAAAAGGTAGAGGATAGATCAAGAAGGAAAGTACAGAGTATTGTAAAAGGTAGGATATGTTTAGAAGGATAGTACAGAGCAATATAAAAGGTAGAGGACAGGTATAGAAGGATGAGCACAGAGTTATGTAAAAAGTAGAGGATAGATGTAGAAGGATAGTACACAGCAATGTAAAAAGAAGAGGATAGGTCTACAAGGATAGTACAGAGCATTGTAAAAGGTAGGATATGTGTAGTAGGATAGTGCAGAGCAACATAAAAGGTAGAGGATAGATCTAGAAGTATAGCACAGCGTTATGTAAAAGGTAGAGGATAGATCTAGAAGGATGAGCACAGAGTTATGTAAAAGGAAGAGGATAGATCAAGAAGGATAGCACACAGCAATGTAAAAGTTAGAGGATAGGTCTAGAAGGATAGCACCAAGTAATGTAAAAGATAGAGGATAGATCTAGAAGGATAGTACACAGCAATGTAAAAGGGAGAGGATAGATCTGGAAGGATAGTACACAGCAATGTAAAAGGTAGAGGATGGATCTAGAAGGATAGTACACAGCAATGTAAAAGGTAGAGGATAGATCTAGAAGGATAGTACACAGCAATGTAAAAGGTAGAGGATAGATCTAGAAGGATAGCCCCGATTAATGTAAAAGGTAGAGGATAGATCTAGAAGGATAGTACAGAGTATTGAAAAAGGTAGGATAGGTTTAGGAGGATAGTACAGAGCAATATAAAAGGTAGAGGATAGGTATAGAAGGATTAACACACAGTTATGTAAAAGGTAGAGGATAGATCAAGAAGGATAGTATAGAGCATTGTAAAAGGGAGGATAGGTTTAGAAGGATAGTACAGAGCAATATAAAAGGTAGATGATAGGACCAGAAGGGTGAGCACAGAGTTATGTAAAAGGTAGAGGACAGATCTAGAAGGATAGTACGCAGCAATGTAAAAGGTAGAGGATAAATCTAGAAGGATAGTACAGAGCAATGTAAAAGGTAGAGGATAGATCTAGAAGGATAGCACCGAGTAATGTGAAAGGTAGAGGATAGATCTAGAAGGATATTACAGAGCACTGTAACAGGTAGGATAGGTTTAGAAGGATAGTACAGAGCAATATAAAAGGTAGATGATAGATCTAGAAGGATAGCACACAGCAATGTAAAAGGTAGAGGATAGGTCTAGAAGGATAGCACCGAGTAATGTAAAACATAGAGGATAGATCTAGAAGGATAGTACAGAGCAATGTAAAAGGTAGAGGATAGGTCTAGAAGGATAGCACCGAGTAATGTAAAACATAGAGGATAGATCTAGAAGGATATTACAGAGCATTGTAACAGGTAGGATAGGTTTAGAAGGATAGTACAGAGTAATGTAAAAGGTAGAGGATAGATCTAGAAGGATAGCACACAGCAATGTAAAAGGTAGAGGATAGGTCTAGAAGGATAGTACACAGCAATGTAAAAGATAGAGGATAGATCTAGAAGGATAGTACAGAGCAATGTAAAAGGTAGAGGATAGGTCTAGAAGGATAGCACCGAGTAATGTAAAACATAGAGGATAGATCTAGAAGGATAGTACAGAGCAATGTAAAAGGTAGAGGATAGGTCTAGAAGGATAGCACCGAGTAATGTAAAACATAGAGGATAGATCTAGAAGGATATTACAGAGCATTGTAACAGGTAGGATAGGTTTAGAAGGATAGTACAGAGCAATATAAAAGGTAGATGATAGGTATAGAAGGATGAGCACAGAGTTATGTAAAAGGTAGAGGACAGATCTAGAAGGATAGTACGCAGCAATGTAAAAGGTAGAGTATAAATCTAGAAGGATAGTACACAGCAATGTAAAAGGTAGAGGATAGATCTAGAAGGATAGCACCGAGTAATGTGAAAGGTAGAGGATAGATCTAGAAGGATAGCACCGAGTAATGTAAAACATAGAGGATAGATCTAGAAGGATATTACAGAGCATTGTAACAGGTAGATGATAGGACCAGAAGGGTGAGCACAGAGTTATGTAAAAGGTAGAGGATAAATCTAGAAGGATAGTACGCAGCAATGTAAAAGGTAGAGGATAAATCTAGAAGGATAGCACCTAGTAATGTGAAAGGTAGAGGATAGATCTAGAAGGATAGTATAGAGCAATGTAAAAGGTAGAGGATAGATCTAGAAGGATAGTACAGAGCATTGTAAAAGATAGGGGATAGCAGTAAAAGAACAAGCACAGCATAACGAAAAAAGAAAAGGATAGGTTTAGGAAAATGAACAAAGGATAATATAAAAGGCACACAAGAGATCTAGAAGGACAATCACAAAGTAATATAAAAGGTAGAGGATGGGTCTCAGAGGAGGAGCGCGGAGTAATGTCATGAGGCCTTGACAGCTACTCCCAAATCCAGACAGGGAGGTATCACTAATCATATTTCCATCAGATCTTTATTTCATTTATAAAGGTTTTGAACATTGAACCACTAATGACTCTGAGAGGAAGAAGTTATTTTTCGTGTAGCTGTTCCTTGGCACAAGCCCCTTGTGTCTTAAAGAGGAAGAAGGAAAGCTGGTGAATGTGCCAGATACAAGTCATATGATGGCCAGATATAGCGTTTATTCCTCATGTACAAATACAGCACAGCTCATTCTGGAAACTCACTTGAAAGTTCGTTTACCCTTTAAGTCTTCAAATGTTCACAATATAAGTCCAATATATCATCATGATATGCTCGTCATCAGGCCGCAACGTATCTCACAACCACTGGGTGGCCACACACGGCTACATATAACATTAACAACTTCCAGCAGAGTACGCGGAATCCTCGCTTACTTTTATAATCAGGTGATGTTGTAAAATTCATCTCAGGGTATGTGAAGAGGAAAGGTAAAGAAGGTCACATCGGTAGGCTCATAGTATCCAAAATAAAAGTGACTTGGCTATCCCCTATGTGACTCCCATCAGTAAGTACATAAAGTAAGTATGGGACATGTAGACGCGCATGATACATTAAGCCTAAGTTTGTTTTCCTTCTTGTAGTCGGCACAAGTTCTATAACAAGCACCCACGCGTTTCACACTGCTTCGCTTACTGATACGAAGCACATGTTGCCATTTTTGTATGCTTACTCCTCGGGCCGCTTTCAGCAAGGCAACGTAGAAATGACTGGGAAGATAATGTCGTTATTCCAATGTGTTCTCAGCCTCCAGTAAAAATTAAAAAAGGAAGCATAACCCTGAAAAAAATCCCCCCTTACCCATTATTTGGTGCTTTGATATGCCAGCGGGAGTCAGATAAGAGGAGCTTTTATATAAGCAGACCTGTGAATGCACTCTAATAATTCTCAGGCTGGCTGATTAAAATCAGTGCAGTAACATCAGCAGCATCAGCTCCCAGGGCCCGCAAGGCGACACGCCGGAGCTCGGGGCAAGAATAGAGAGCAAATCAAGTGGCTTATATCACAAAAGTCTGGCCAGGGAATCACAGAGAGACGTGAGGTGCAGCACATTATATTCCTCATATAAGAAGGCAGACCAGACCATCAGATCAAAAGTAAAGACTTCATTCCAAGCCGTTATTAGAACATCACTAAACGCCTTTAAAGGGGTGAGATAACAGATGCTGATTTATGCATTAATCTTGATAATGCAGAATGATGAATATTGCATATCAGCATTCAGCGCTGAGGTTTCTAAAGTGTGAAAATCCATAGGAGAGAGGTCATTCTAGAACTCAGAGCAAATAGCGGAATGGGAGCAGTTTGGAAAGAAAACCTGCATTGCCCTCTAGTGATGAGAAGGCAGTATGACAGCTCTGCAGAAACTTGGTCTTCTCAGCGCCTTTTATTGTAAAAGCATTTGATGCATGAATGTGATTTTCTGTGTAATGTAGATCCAGCCAAAAACTATGGTTGTAGAATTGGACTACACCTACTCGATGTACGAATTTATCAGTGCAAGGCAACGTTCATATCTTGTTCTGATTTGCTCTCCTATTCAGGCTCTCTCATCAAAAGGAGACAGCGAAATGTTGGGGAATATTGCGTCTCTCTCTCTTGTGCTAAGATGTAATCCTCTATAGAGAAAATAAATATAGGAGTCCGGAATATAATGTGAAAGGGGAGGGAGGAAGTGAGGGAGAAAGAAAGAAAGAAAGAAAGAAAGAAAGAAAGAAAGAAAGAAAGAAAGAAAGAAAGAAAGAAAGAAGGAAAGATAAAATAGAATGGAAGGAAGACAGGAAGTAGGAGAGAGAAAAAAGGAAACAAAGAGAGAATGCAGGAGACAGAAGGAGAGAAAGAATGAGATGTGATGAAAGAGATAAAGGGAAAGAGAGAGAAGGAGAGAGAAAGAAAGAAAAAAATAGATACTGTAGATAGATAGACATACAGACAGATAGATAGTCTATAATTTTAAGGGGAGGTTAATTGTAACATTGAGAGATAGAATATCAAAAATAAAATCCAGAAAATCACATTGTATAAATTATTTAAATGTATTTGTATTTTGCAGTGAGAAATAAGTATTTGATCCCTCTGGCAAACAAGACTTAATACTTGGTGGCAAAACCCTTGTTGGCAAGCACAGCAGTCGGACGTTTTTTGTAGTTGATGATGAGGTTTGCGCACATGTCAGGAGGAATTTTGGTCCACTCCTCTTTGCAGATCATCTCTAAATCATTAAGATTTTGAGGCTGTCACTTGGCAACTCAGAGCTTCAACTCCTTCAATAAGTTTTCTATGGGATTAAGGTCTGGAGACTGGCTAGGCCACTCCATGATCTTAATGTGCTTTGTTTTTGAGCCACTCCTTTGTTGCCTTGGCTGTATGTTTTGGGTCATTGTCCTGCTGGAAGACCCAGCTACGACCCATTTTTAATGTCCTGGTGGAGGGAAGGAGGTTGTCACTCAGGATTTTATGGTACATGGCTCCATCCATTCTCCCATTGATGTGGTGAAGTAGTCCTGTGCCCTTAGCAGAGAAACACCCCCAAAACATAACGTTTCCACCTCCATGCTTGACAGTGGGGATGGTGTTCTTTGGTCCATAGGCAGTATTTCTCTTCATCCAAGTGCGGCAAGTTGAGAAAATACCACAGACCTAAATTTTTGTCTCATCTGACCACAGCACCTTCTCCCAATCACTCACAGAATCATCCAGGTGTTCATTGGCAAACTTCAGATGGGCCTGCACATGTGCCTTCTTGAGCAGGGGGACCTTGTGGGCACTGCAGGATTTTAAACCTTTACGGCGTAATGTGTTACCAATGGTTTTCTTGGTGACTGTGGTCCCAGCTGCCATGAGATCATTAACAAGTTCCCCCGTGTAGTTTTAGGCTGATATCTCACCTTCCTCATGATCAAGGATACCGCATGAGGTGAGATTTTGCATGGTGACCCAGATCGATGTCTATTCACAGTCATTTTGTATTTCTTCCATTTTCTAACTATTGCACCAACAGTTGTCTCCTTCTCACCCAGCGCCTTGCTTGTGGTTTTGTAGACCATTCCATCTTTGTGCAGGTCTATGATCTTGTCCCTGACATCATTAGAAAGCTCTTTGGTCTTGCCCGTGTTGTAGAGGTTAGAGTCTGACTTGAGTCTTTGGACAGGAGTCTTTTATAAAGGTGACTATATGAGACAGCTATCCTTAATGCAGGTAATGAGTTGATTAGGAGCATTTAACTGGTCTGTATGAGGTTGGTAGGGGATCAAATACTTATTTCTCACTGCAAAATGCAAATTAATTTATGTAAATTATATAATGTGATTTTCTGGATTTTATTTTTGATATTCTATGTCTCTTAGTTAAAATTAAAATTATAGACTGTTCAGGTCTTTGTCAGTGGGCAAACTTACAAAATCACCAAGGGATCAAATAATTATTTCCCCCACTGTAGATAGATAATTGATAGGTGGATGGATGGATGGATAGATGGATAGATAGATTAGGGGTTTTCATGTGTCACATGTTCTTGTTCCTACAGAATATTTCTTCTTGCCTCCTGCCTGCCTCACAATACAGGATAGTCTCATGTCTGGATATAAGTGAATTTGTTCATTTTTGGTTTGTATAATAGAACCTCAGAACAAGCCCCGAACCTGCATAACTGCACACAGCGGAGACAGGATAGGGGTGCAGACTCCAGAATACTATAATGAATCATTGTAAACTTCAAAATATTGAATAGGACTAAGCTGATTATTTATCATGAGCTGCAGAATGACGAGAAGCGAGTCATTTATCAGTAGCTAGAGGCTAGTAGAACGGCAAAAACGCAACAATTTACATAATTTTCAACATAGACTTAGTGCTGATTTATGTGATTGTCCTCAGTGGGAAAAATGAGGCAAATCTACAGCTCCACAATATTATTGTATCTTCTCTACTGAAATGTGAAGTATGCAAAAGCATCAGAGCCCCGGCACCCCTGCTACCCCCGCACCCTGTATAGCTACACTAATGATAAACAATCAGAGATTAAGAGGATTTTCCAAGACTTTATTAACATCGTATTGGTGGGGGGGGCTGATTTCTAAAATCCCCTCTGATCATTGACCTAAATAGCATTGAGGAGTGATCATCCGCAATACCTGACACATCCAATAAAGCGTAAATCACTGGTAACGGTAACGGGGATTTGCTGCATATGGGAGACAATGACTTCTTTCATCAGATGACAGATGGGATAGATAGATGACAGATAGGTAGATCAACATAAATGAGTACACCCCCTTTGAAAAGTAAGATTTGAATCAATATCTCACTGAACACAAGAACAATTTCCAAATTGACAAGACTGAGTTTTATAGAATATATATTAACCCATAATATGAAAGTCAGGTTAATAATATAAGTTTTATAACTAAATTTTCAGTTTTACTCAAATTAGTTGATGCAAAAATAAATACATCGCATACCAAAACTACTAGTATTTTGTAGTATTATCTAGTATTATCATCTAGTATTTTGTATGACCGCTATGATTTTTCAGGACAGCGCCAAGTCTACTAGGCATGGAATGAGCAACCAGACGTTTACATACACTATGTAAAAAGACACATCTGCATGTTTTTCTCAATTTCTGACATGAAATCAGAATTAACCTCTCCCATTTTAGATCAATTAGGATTACCATAATTATTAATATTTGCCAAATGCCAGAATAATGAGAGAGAGAGCATGTTTAAGGCATTTTTATATCTTACTGAAAAGTCAAAAGTTTACATACATTTCATTAGTATTTGGTAACATCGACCTTAAACTGAATGACTTGGGTCAAACGTTTGGCATATCCTTCCACAAGCTTCTCACAATAGTTGGTCGGAATTTGTGCCCATTCTTCCTGACAAAACTGGTGTAGCTGATCCAGGTTTGTAGGTCTTCTTGCTCGCACCTGCTTTTTCAGCTTTGCCCATAAATTTTCAATATAATTGAGATCAGGGCTTTGTGATTGCTGCTCCAAAACATTAACTTTTTTATCCTTAAGCCACTTTGTTACCATTTTGGCAGCATGCTTTGCGTTATTGTCCATTTGGAAGCCCCATTTCCGCCCAAGCTTAAACTTCCTGGCCGATGTCTTGAGATGTTGCTTCAGTATTGCCACATAATCTTCTTTTCTCATGATGCCATCTATTTTGTGAAGTGCAACAGTCCCTCCTGCTGCAAAACAACCCCACACCATGATGCTGCCACCCCCATGTTTCACAGTTGGGATGGTGTTCTTAGGCTTCCAAGCTTCTCGCTTTTTCCTTCAATCGTAATGATGGTCATTATGCCCAAAAAGTTTAATTTTAGTTTCATGAGACCACAGGACATGTCTCCAAAAATTAAGGTCTTTGTTCCTGTGCGCATTTGCAAACATTAATCTGGCTTTTTTATGTTTCTTTTGGAGTAATGGCTTCTTCCTGGCAGAGTGGCCTTTCAGCCCATGTTGATACAGTGCTCATTTCACTGTGGATATTGACACATTGGATCTTTCCAGTTTCTGCCATCATCTTCACAAGGTATTTTGCTTTTGTCCTTGGGTTGATATGCACATGTCGAACCCAAGCACGTTCTTCTCTGGGACACAGAACCCGTCTCCTTCCTGAGCGGTATGATGGCTGGACATTACCATCTTTTTTGTACTTCCGTATAGTTGTTTGCACAGATGAATGAGGCATCTTCAGGTATATTGAAATTGTACCCAAGGATGAGCCAGACTTGTGCAAGTCCACAATTCTCTTCCTGATATCTTGGCTGATTTCTTTAGACTTTCCCATGATGCTGCACAAAGGAGCAGTGTGTTTCAGGTGTGCATTAAAATACATCCACAGGTGTGTCTCTAACTCAGATGTTGCCAAGAAGCTTCCAAACACATGCCATCATCATATGGGCTGTCCGGAATTGTTTAAAGTCATAGTAATCATAGTGGATGTAAACTTTTGACTTTGCAGTAAGTAATAAAAATACCTTAAAACCTTCTCTCTCTCATTATTCTGGCATTTGGCAAACATTAATAACTAGATGGGGGCCCGATGCTATCGCATCGGGAGGGTGGTAATGTCATGATGGGGGCAGGCTTTGCAGCATTGAGAATCTCTCCCCCCCATGTGCTCACCCACCTATCCACTCTCTCTTTCCCCATGTGCTGACTTCTCCCGTCTGTGCTCTCTTCTTTGACCTGTCTACCCCATGTGCTATCCCCCTTGTCTGATGTCTCTCCCCTTCCTATTCTGTGTTCTCCCCTGTAGACATTACAAGGTAAGAATATATATATAGATTATGGTAATCCTAATTGACCTAAAATGGGAAACGTTTATTCTGATTTCATGCCAGATATTGAGTAAATCATGCAGATGTGTCTTTTTGTATAGTGTATGGATACTTCTAGTTTCATCTGTAGATAGATAGATATTATGGTAGTTACCCAATCATTTTAGTAATTTTGCTAATAAATAAATTAGTAATTACACACATTGCACATCAAAAGACTGGTAGTCTAGTCATATAATCAACACTTTTTAAGTTAATGATGCCTACCTTATTTTCATGAGTATAATTTACTTCTAATAAACTAAATTCATCACTGCACTCTCCTGCTAATTGGGTGCATGGAAATTCCCTGTGAGTACTAAGGGATTAATGGTGAGGTGGTGTCTGGTCAGCCCCGTCACACTGTAAGCTATGGATGGCAGAATGTGTAGGAAATATTAATCCTTCACATTTAATATTATTTTAAAGGTCCAAAGAAAAAAGGATTTGTCCTTATGATGTTATATTCACATAACCTTAGTGCTGCTGCAAGGGCTTGCTAAAGATTTGGCCGTTAACCTGCATGGTAAATCATAGTTAAAACAGGAGCTCCTGTTTATGCGAGTGACATTTATTTGGCCATCTAAGGTTTATGAGGGGCTTTAGTCTCCCTAGATCAGCTGGCAGTTTTTGCAAGGAAGATTACCCCTTCAAGACACATGTGAGATCTATAATCACTATAAATGTGATTAGGACACGATTTTAGCCTCTGAATGTAAACAGCTTTGGAGAGTCCATATATATAGCAGATTACTTGCAGATTCCTTAACTTAAAAATCCTTTACCTACAAGAAAGTGGGCTGTTTCTGCAGAATGTGCATGAATTTCTAAACTACTGGTAGAAATCTCTGCAACAAATCTGCTGAAAGTGAACATGCTCTTAAACGGTTGTTATCAAGTTGTCTCTTAAGCAGCTCAGAGCTATGTAGTCTCCTTACTTCCTGGTTTCTGGCAGGGCGGGTTCTCCTCCTTGAGTGACAGCTCTGGTGAGCAGCAGAGCTGCAGAATTAGTAGAACTTTAAAGCTCAGCACAAGTGCTGCTGTAACAGATTCAGCTATCAGTGGTTTGTCCTGGAGTCAACACTGATATTATGATATTTAAATGTAATTATAACACAGCTTTTTAACAAGCACACAACTCAGGAAAGTGAGAGCTGTGTTTAGGAGACTTGTTCTGAAAGTAGGTGATGGTAGGGGCTTGTGATTTTTCAAGATTTACAGCAGCAGCTTGTGAGTAGCTGAGAGAGAGGGAGGTGAGCATAAACCTGCTGTATAGAAATCAATGGGAATGTTATAGCTAAGCTCCCCCATCTTTTGTAATGACCCTTACGCCACGTTCAGTATTTGGTCAGTATTTTACATCAATATTTGTAAGCCAAAACAAGGAGTCCGTGAAAAATACAGAAGTGGTGACGTGTTTCTATTACACTTTTCCTCTGATTGATCCACTCCTGATATTGGCTTACAAATATTCATGTAAAATACTGACCAAATACTGAAGGTGTAAACGTGGCCTAATAGTGACCCATAGGCTACGGTCACACTATCAGTATTTGGTCAGTATTTCACATCAGTATCTGTAAGCCAAAACCAGGAGTGGGTCAAAAATACAGAAGTGGTGACGTGTTTTTATTATACTTTTTCCTTTGATTGTTCCTTACCTGGTTTTGGCTTACAGATACTAATGAAAAAACAGGATCTGAGTCTCTCCCTTTCTGCCAATGGCCATGTGTCCAACAAGAAGTCAGAATTTAAATTAAGCCTAGTGGGAAAGGTGAAAAATCCACTTTTTTAATATATAAAAATATATACAGTGAGTACGGAAAGTATTCAGACCCCTTTACATTTATCACTCTTTGTTTCATTGCAGCCATTTGGTAAATTCAAAAAAGTTCAATTTTTTCTCATTAACCCCTTCACCCCCAAGGGTGGTTTGCACGTTAATGACCGGGCCAATTTTTACAATTCTGACCACTGTCCCTTTATGAGGTTATAACTCTGGAACGCTTAAACGGATCTTGGCGATTCTGACACTGTTTTCTTGAGACATATTGTACTTCATGATAGTGGTAAAATTTCTTCGATATAACTTGCGTTTATTTGTGAAAAAAAATAATATTTGGCGAAAATTTTGAAAATTTTGCAATTTTCCAACTTTGAATTTTTATGCCCTTAAATCACAGACATATGTCACGCAAAATACTTAATAAGTAACATTTCCCATATGTCTACTTTACATCAGCACAATTTTGGAACCAAAATTTTTTTTTGTGACGGAGTTATAAGGGTTAAAAGTTGACCAGCAATTTCTCATTGTTACAACACCATTTTTTTTTAGGGACCACATCTCATTTGAAGTCATTTTGAGGGGTCTATATGATAGAAAATACCCAAGTGTGACACCATTCTAAAAACTGAACCCCTCAAGGTACTTAAAACCACTTTCAAGAAGTTTATTAACCCTTCAGGTGTTTCACAGGAATTTTTGGAATGTTTAAATAAAAATAAACATTTAACATTTTTTCACACAAAATTTATTTCAGCTCCAATTTGTTTTATTTTAC